>NC_068303.1:33757531-34389094 GCF_025860055.1 Xyrauchen texanus
AGTATATGTTTCTACCAAAATCCTCAAACATAACTCTGAATATCTTTTAAAGATTCAATGCAACAAATGCAACAAACCTGGAAAACTTGCAAAATTCGATATTTGGTTCTTCATCAAAGTGCTCATAGACACAATTAGTGATGCCGCTTTGTGATGCTGCTCATATGCTGAAAACAAGGATTGATCAAAACACCACATTTTATGAGCAGCACACGCTGTGCTTATTGTAGTAGATGACAAAAGAGAGTGCTATTTCAATATGATGCGTGTGGCACTCGCAGACTATATATTTATCATATTAAATTACAGCATTTTACACTTCAATAATCACACTGGGTCATATTACCAACTTGTTGCCTGTCTGAAGGAGAAGCCTACAAGTTTAGGCAAGGTTTGTTTCTTATCTGCAAAGGTGACTTACTGTCGTGACACACATTTTCATGAATGTTTTCATTTTAAAGTGATGCTCTGTTTTGCAGCAATTTATTTGACAAGATAAGACCAATGTTGTGTTTTAGATTATGTTATGAGTATCTTTACTAAAGCACGTTTATAGTAAAATTTTAAATATGGAAATTAAACAGGGGCCTGGGTAGCTCAGCAAGTAAAGACTCTGACTACCACACCTGGAGTCGCGAGTTCGAATCCAGGGTGTGTTGAGTGACTCCAGTCAGGCTTCCTAAGCAACCAATTGGCCCATTGGATAATTATTCAACTGATTTCATAAGGTCCTACTTGAAAAACTTCAAGCAATGTTTACTTAATTAAGAAACACTTAATTTATTATTTTTTCAGTGGTATCGAAATTCGGGTATCGGTCCCGACTACTGAAATTTTGGTATTTTAACTACACTAGACACAATACAAACAAAATCACCAGTTGACACACACACAAAAAAGGATTACTAATTGTGAATTTATGTCAGAAGTGTGGTTAATATGCTCTGACACATTAAGCTGTGACACTCATGGCGATGCAAGTTTGAATCAGTCTTGCAACACTTTTGCCGTCTCTGTCCTGATAATTACCTGTTTTATTTCTCTTCACCTCTCAAAAAAGTAGCAAAATGCCAAAAAATAATACAAAACACATTTACCTGTAGCACAAACTTCTGGTCAATGTAACGTTTGGCAGTACTTGGTTGGAAGTCTTGATTTTCAAGGAACCGAAGGAAAAACTCATAGACCAACTGTAATAATAGAGAAAAACACCTTACATATAAGTAACATTCATTCAAATCTTTTTTTTATATATATATATATATATATATATATAAAAATGTATTGTATTTGCCCATTGTAAAATTTACATTTCAACAATTATATTCTCCATTGACTTTACAAAATGGCTGCTGGGCATTAAAGGACTAAAGCATGATTTATTTCAGTCTTCCAATCAAACTCCTCAGGACTATATATATATATATATATATATATATATATATATAAAGAGTATCTTCTAACCTGCACGTGAGGCCAGGAGGCTTCTAGGGTGGGTTCATCTTCTTCTGGGTCAAAGTCTGGGTTTTCACTGGGTGGAAGCGCTCTGAATATATTTGTGCTAACCTGTTAAGAAAAAAATATTTATCTTCGCTTTGACTAGATCAAAATTAAACGATTCTGAAACTTTTAATTATTCATTTAAAAAAAAGATGTGTCCTCTGGTGCAGAAGAAATATAAATACCGCTCAAAGGTCTACAAGTCTGCTGCTTTGTGTGTCTATGAAATGTACAGTATTTACTATTAATTACCACAACATTTAATTTTGACTTGCCCCTCCTTTTCTTTAAAAAAAAAGCAATAATCTGTTTCAGTGAGGCACTTACATTGGAAGCTTTTTGTGTAAAGTTATAGCCAATTTTACAACTTCTTTGCCATGACGATGTAATGTCAACAAACCTTAAAACCCTAAAATGATGTCAAAATTACAACTAAAATTTATATCTCAAATTATACATTAGTTTTAACAGAATAATTAATTTAAATGCTTTTATAAAATTATAAGCTTTACATTTCTGCCTTTAAACCATCCAAAAATTGGCCCCATTCACTTCCATTGTAAGTGCCTCACTGGAACTTCAATTTGTGCTTTTTTTTTTAAGAAAAGGACGGACAGGTTGAAATTATTTTTGTGGTAATCAGCATTATGACACAAATGCTGTCAACAAATCCCCTGTTACTCAGATCCCACAGATAGCAAATTGAAAATGCCAGCTCATCTCTGCCCCAGTTGACAAGAATGATAAATGTTTGGTTGACATCTCTCCAATGCTGACCATGGTGGTGATCTCAGGATAGACGGGTTCTACTAGCACGCCTCTGTTGATAGACACATACTCCACGAGTTCACTGAGAGTTGCTCGTTTGATCTCTTTGCACTTTAGGTCAGTGACGGAGTCCAAGAAGTCGAACAATACACAGCACTGCCGTAGTTTCTGCACGAACAGCTCATGCTGCTCTGTAGAGGACGCATCTGAAAGAGTGAAGGGAAAAAATTTCATCTTTTACTGTCAATTCATTGGTCAGCATTTATATACACAATGAATTTGAGACCTTTGGAGTTGTAAAACAATTCCTCTTTAAAAAACTGATAACATCATGCATCATGTAAAAGAATTGTTCTCAACTGGTGGGTTGCGACCCAAAAATGTGTCTGTTCTGATAGGGTTGTAGACAGCTTGGAAAAACAGTCCTAAAGCAAATAATAAAATGCAACTAACCTTAAAATAGTGCATTGTTAGTGAAACAAAATAAACAGTCCCAATTACATTTTGAGAAATTTTGTGCAAATTCATCTTGCCAACATGGACAGGTTGCATGACATGCACTTATCCAAAGAAAACCGTAAAATAATAACGTTTCATTTCATTTTCACTATGTTGGACCAAGGATATCTTTAATTACTTTTGTAGGATAATCATTTTTGGCACTGTGTTGTTGAGTCCTGAAGCAAAACCAGTTGAGAACCACTGACCAAAATTGATGCACATGCCGCAAACAAGGTTACCGTACACATTTCAATTTGTATTTCCATTGCACTAAATAAACTTTAGTTGATTAAACAACATTTAAAGGGGTCATGTCATGAGAAATCAAATTTTATTTTTATATTTTGACATATAAGAGGTCATTGTACTATAAAAAACATATTGTACATTTCAGAATGTAAAACTTAAACCCCAATGCAATAAAAGCATTTATTGAAACCAAGTTGCAAACGCCTCATTTTCTACTTCTGCAATTTTCCTATGACACTAGGGGGCCCATTATTTCATGACCACCTCTTCAGCAACAACATCAACGGCTACTTTATGGGGGCTTTCACACTAGCACTTTTGGTGTTTTCGAATGACGTCAGAGTTCGGTTCGTTTGGATGATGTGAACGCTGTCTTCCGAACTCGGGTGCGCACCCGCGAACCGTAATCGGGTCCGCTTAAAAAGGTGGTCTGGGGTACGGTTCATGTGAACTCCAGTACGGTTCGCTGCTGATATGAACGCAATCGAACCAAACCGCGGAAGTGAACCGCTATTGATGACGTATAATGTGGTCGTCAGTCTCACACGCGTCACTTTCAAAATGAGCGGAAAGGGTTTACTTTCGTGCGTGCGTGCGTGCGTGCGTGTATACACTTACCTTGACGAAAAGCAGGATTGACGCACACGCACTGCAAGCAGAGAGATGATTTCTGCTTGCCTTCGCAAAAATTGTCTTCGGCGGACAGCCCGCTGTCTTTTGAATGATTTCAGTATTTTTGCGGCAGACAGACGCAAGTATGTTTCTGTATCTTGATGTTGAAAACAAAACCAAAGGTTAAAAAAAAGAAGAACAAATGTGAACCGAGCAAGTCTATTCATTGAATTTTGACGCCATTTCAACACGATTACGCACCAGCTGCAGCTTGATGACGCAAGCGTACCGCGGTTCGGATACAAATATATAATGTGAACACAGTCCATCGGGGGCAGGGGGGAGCAATCGAACTCGGGTTCGGAACAGGCAATCGAACCAAGTGTGAAAGCCCCCTAAATCATCACATCATTGGCCCCACCAATTAGTGCTCAGTTTGTAAACAGAGAGAGAGCAAGAAAGACAGGACAAGTGTGGACAACTAACTATTCCTGAACACCAAAGGGGACCTATTTGGAATATGTTTAATAATTTTTGTATATAAACATGCACTGGAGAGACATTATTGTCCATTGTCATGTATCTCTTGTCACTTTTAAAAGACACTGTGTCAAGTTGCAACTCTGAAAAGGAGACCCCATTTTGTTTCATTCAGCTGCTGCATCTTATTATTTTGAGGACAAACACGTCCTGCTATTTTTATTTGTTGGTGTATGTAAACATGCACTAGACGGACTTCTTTGACTGTTTTGATGCATTTTAGCAATGTGCGCCTCAGTGAAGTATGATACTGTTGTGTGTGCGTCTTTTACACCATGCTTTGGACTATGTACGTGTATTTTTTTTTGGCTCATATTAGCTTGGATTGCTTGTGAAACAGTCATAAAATTATTCAAGCTTTGCAAAAGGAACTGTTATTGAAGGACGGGGCAGTTAAAAACACTATTGGACCCGATCATAAAACTGTGAGCAAAGTTTTTATTCATGAATATTTCAAATGAGCAAGTTCAAATCCAGGGCATGCTTAGTGACTCCAGCCAGGTCTCATAAGCAACCAAATTGGCCCAGGTGCTAGGGAGGTTAGAGTCACTTGGGGTAACCTCCTCGTGGTCACCATAATGTGGTTCTAACTCTTGGTGGGGCGCATGGTGAGTTGTGTGTGGATGCCGCAGAGAATAGCGTGAAGCCTCCACATGCGCCATGTCTCTATGGTAACACGCTCAACAAGCCACGTGATAAGATGTGCGGATTGATGGTCTCAGACGTGGAGGCAACTGAGATTCATCCTCCACCACCCGGATTGATGCGTGTCACTACGTCACCACGAGGACTTAATGCACATTGGGGATTTGGCATGATTGTTTGATAATTTATGGTGTGAGTGATAACAGTTTAATATATTCAGATGCAATGTGTTGGATGTGCATTATATGTAACCCCTGAAATGTTGTTTTATATTATTGTGGAGCTTGTTCATTCTCTCCTGACTGAGTTTCAAATATGGCTGTATTTGAGGGAATGCACAATGTTAGACAAACATAACAGTGGCCATTTACATTGAAGTTTAAAGGATACGCTGAGGCCAAAACCGAATGTCTCAGACAGAGGGCCAAAGACAGGGTAAATGTAAATATATTACTAATATATGATCATATATTAGGTCCACTGATAACATAATCAGTGGACTTCAGGGAAGACAGTACAAAAGAATAAAAAAAGATGTCATGACCCCTTTAAAGGGATTTTTTTCCTTGTAGTTTTTCAAAATAACATCAACATAAGCAGAAATAACATTCTTAAGTGTTTAAAGCATCAGCTTCTTATTTCACCAAAACCCACGTCTTTGGTACCCAACTAATTACAATTTGGTATGCACTGAATGCAGCTAAATGCTTGAATGCACAGGAATGTTTAATTCCACACTTGGGAGTGTGTCTAATTCCAGTATTCAAGAAAAACTCCCCATGAGTAAAAAGGGAAGCCATTCAACAGCATGGTGCTTTGAAACAAAGCAGCAGATGTTCTTGTATTACTTGTTCTTGTTTTCATTATTTTTTTAAATATGCAGCTCAATATGGCCTAAAAATGACACTGAAGACTTGATAAGTTACAGCATAAGGCCACATAATAACATCCAAAATTTACTGCAAGTAAAACGGAGTGACTGGTGCTTATAATCAAAATATTGGTCATTACTACTCGTAACTGACAGCTTATTTCAGTTATTACTAGTAACTGACCAAATGATGGTCAAGTAAAACTGTGAGTTTCTCATAAATAATCAAGAACCCCAGAAAACATCAGATACACATGTACAAAAGGAAAAAGCAAATGAGTTGTTCTCTACCTAGAGAAAACAACTTGAAGAAGCTACACCTTTTTTTAAAGGTGGAGAAGAATTCATTTTTGCTTTCGGTTTCTGGTTTCATCACGAAAGGGAAATAGTTCAAGTATGGCAAACGCCATTTTCCTTGCACCTTAAAACATTACAACCCATTGCATTCCTTCACTGCAGGGCAGAATGATGCACTTCATTCCATCAGAACACCGTGTCCCACTATTCACTTGTTTCAGTCATGTACCTTTTCTCTTAGCCATATTTATGAATGATCATCAGCAGGGGAAAGCAATGGCGGTGAAACACCCGAGAAACAATATCGAATTGTGAAAAAAGAAATGGCTGTGCGCAAAACCACGCCATGGTTAATTTACGAGGTGCAGACGGTCCACTCGATAGCGATGAGCGAAACGAAAAAGTCTCTCAGGAAGTGTCTCAGCTCTGTTGGCCGCACATGGCTACCACAGGACCTACCAACAGTGTAGGGAAAAGTTAAAATAAAAACTTAAAAGTGACTACAGAATCATCAAGGAAAAGTGGAAGTGGTTTGACCAAATGGACGCTATCTAAACCGGCAAGCAATAGGAGGGAGAGTGCCCTGGACTCAACCATGATGGAGGATGGTACGTTTTGTTACATTAACTCTATACTCTGCTTGAAAGCTTCATTTTATTTAGTTAACCAGCTACTGGAAGCTTGCTTCTAAAACAACCAGGCCAATTTAACTTACACTTGTGTAAAATCACCATGCAACAACTGCTTTATGCAGCACAATGAGCTAGTAGCTAACCACTAGTGGTTGTGTTATTGTTTTAGTCAGTTTGTGTCGTGTTTAATGATGTCACATCAGTAGAGGCAGCGCAACTATGATGATCAGCCTATATTTACCTATATAAACGTTGAGGTGGCACTAAACTGCAGTGGAAATGCAAGCTCAGAAAAGCGAAGCGAGTAGAGTTGAGGCGAGTCGAACCGCAACGTGCAGTGGAAAAGTGCCAAAAGATATAGCTACAGAGCCCCTAACCTATCTCTTACCCTAACCCTTACTGTGTGTAGAAGTGTCGCCCCTTTTTGGAGTTGGCACAACCCTCTTTCTGGAATATCTCCACTCTCGTAGTTTTTGTACGTCTTCTGTAGTTTCCGCCACTGTTTCGAGATCTCCGGGCTGCAGCAATTCCTACTTGCATTTTTGTGTCTTATTTTCTCATGTTATTGCATTATACGAGCACTTAAAATTAACTCCGATCATCTCGCCGAGCCACACCGCGGACAGCACTCAGAGCAGCTCCTGAAGACCGCATGAAGATTTGATAGCTTTGATGTACAAGCGCCATCTGCTGTCCTGCGAAGCTTAGACAAGGAGGTTGATAGTGAATGCAAAAGTGCATTTGTGCAAACATTTGTGTAATTTGTAGTGCAAATGTTCTTGGTAGTCGCAGGTTATACACAGTGTTAATGACATGCAGACACAAAGGAGATGAGCTGCTTACTTTGTTGCCAATGATAGATTGGAGGCTGCACTGTTGAATATGCCTCAAATCTGTCAAGCTTTTTGCACATGTGTTTTGGAGGTGTAAAAACAGGAGAAAAGCGAACAAACAAAACTGCAAGCTACCACAAATAACGCAGTGCTCTTGAATTTGCATAAATTCTTGCGATCGCAAAATCCTGAGGGACTGTCTGATATATTTTTTACCGTCAATCCTCACTTTCGCATTCTTCTTTTGTTTTTGGAAATTCACATTCTTCATGCAAAGCGCAAACAACTGGGTAGGGAGGACAATTTATAGTAAAAAAAAAAGACTCAAATATTATTCTGTTTCTCACCCACACCTATCATATCACTTCTGAAGACATGGATTAACCACTGGAGTCTTATGGATTACTTTTATGCTGCCTTTATGTGCTTTTTGGAGCTTATACATTTTGGAACCATTCCCTTTTTCTCATTGTAAAGGGATTAATGGTAAGGAGGCGGCAAGTGTGTGTGTGAGTGTGTTTGTGTGTGGCAGTTTTTGACACTGATATTTTGGTCCTCTAAGGTACTAAGTGTGAGGTTTATTTTTAAATCTGACACTGCACAAAAAATAATAATGCATCAATGTTGTTGCTAATCATTGACATATCCCAGACTGTGATAACCCCCCCCCCAAATTTTTTTTTATAATAATAATTACCCTTAGCATTTAGTATATGGAAAATATGTATTTATTTTTTTTTTTTTCATAAAATATCAACAGTGGATTATATAAACAAACTGGCATTTAAAAGGTTAAAATCCTGAAAAATAATGAATATTTGGTAGTTATGTTCAGGACTGATGTTGGTTAAAAAAATGAACTCATTGAAAGTGGAAAATAATATTAATATCTAATATTATTATGGCAGTTTTTGACACTGACATAAGGACCTCTGAGAAACCTTTTTGTAAGCCAATTTTTAGAATCATGACAGCCCTAGCATCCGAAAATAGGCTCTTCCTCCAAAGCAAATTCTGGTTGCTTGAAATGCATAGACACAACAATATGCAACATTATTAGGATGACACAGACTGAATATGAAAATTTAAATTTAAATTTTCTTGTATTTTTTTTTTTAAATGTCTCTTGAATTTAGATGGTTTCATACTCTAGACAGCCAATTCACCTCACAAAACACAATGTTGTCAGAACAAACCATGTTTATTCTAGAATAAGGGCACCTCATATAACCTGTCCATGATGTGCCTAAAGCTGCGTTCACACTGCCAGCTACTTTATCACTGCATGTCGCCAGTGGCTGGCGGTTAGGTCACTAGTGGTGTGTATGGACAGTCTAAGCATCACTGTTTCTTTACAATGAATATTATTATTAAAATATTAGGATCATGTGAGTTCTACCATCTTCTCTCGTATTGGCAGTCGCTCCCAAAGTCGCTCTTCATTTGCATAAAGTTTAACATTTCTCTTTGTCGCTGGACATGCTCACATCCGGTCACCAAGGGTTGCCGTCGCTCGTGTTGCCGGAAGTAGCCAGCTCTCATAGAAAATGAGATGATGTTGCTGATTGTCGCTGGCAGTGTGAACTCAGCTTAATTCAGTTACCTTCTACAAGTGACGGATGGATTTGCACCAAAATATTGTAGAGTTTGAATGGGTACACAACCTTTGACATTAACAACAAAAGAAAATAAATGTGTTTTAAATGTTGATAAGCTTATTTTTTTGGCTATCCTAACAATTCCGAAGTTGCATTTTCATTCTAAAATTTGTACTCCAAAGACAGTTAGGTTTAGGGTTTGGGTTAGGGGGTCGAGCGCGGTAGTGTTTAAAGCTATGTTTGAATGCACTCATGTAACCTCAGATTAGCGCTCACTTAAATGGTGAATGAGTTGTTTCTGACATAGCATAATGTACATGATGTATATGTACATGGGGGGTTTCATTACTATTGCAGCCAATGACCTGGGTCATCACCATAAACTGTGTCCCAAACGATGCACTATACACAATCCACTTACAATATACATGTACGTGTATGAATTTTCAAAGTGTAGTATCTTCCCAAATGGAACACTTTTTTTTCTACACAGAAGCATTATACGTTTAAAAGCTGACAGAAGTGATGTTTCAAACGCATGCAATGTGTTTCGGCTAGCGTTAGCACATTAGCCAATCTCAGTTCAACCCTTGTGCGTGTGCGATTTGGGATGCACCTATAGAGTTCCAAGTAGTGATTCTAGGCTGTGTAAGTGACACATGCACAGGTTTTCTGACTAATAAAATTAGTTGCATTAACATAGTAGATTTTTAAAGGTAATTGCTTACCATCATAACAATTATACCACATTCCTTGTAAAGAATTTATAATCTCATTTGAAATGTTAATTCCACAGTTTTTGGTTGCCATATTCAACACAAATTCTTATTTTGGTCTTAATTCTAAGCTGATACCTTTTTCTATTGGGATTTCATTTCACTCAGACTGTAATATAGACGGTGATATAGAAATACAGTGTAAATACAATGAGGCGTGTCCATTTAGTTACCCATATCTAATAAAAGTACTGTGTCCACTAATAATAAATCAACAGTGAGTGCACCATAAATACCAGCAGAATCTTAAGAGACGTTTAGTGAGTCTGAACTTTGAACACAAACAGGATAAATCAGTCTTACACTTAAGGATTTTGCCTCTGTGGTCTGAACATGTTTTCAAAATATTTCACAAAAATTTAAAAGAGCCAACTCAGTAGAGTCATTTGTTCAGGAATTGGACTACTGGTTGCGCTGTATGTTTCACACTATAGATTCAAAACAACCGTCCAATAAGAGACTACAGTGAACGTGCTGTATATTCAAATATATTGGCTCATAAGAGTCATTCATTCGGGAATCAAACTAAACTTTTTGTGCTGTATGTTTCATACTGTAGATTAAAAATAAAACAAAAACAAGTCATTAGAATCGTTCATTGAGGAATCAGAACACACTGGTTGTGCAGTATGTTTCGTTCTGTAGATTCAAGAGAACCAGCTTATAGGAGAAATGTGTTCAGTATTATGGTGCGTTCACATACAATGCGTAGAAATCCGCATGCCGTGTTGTCGCAAAAGCCTATCTGCATTGAGATTTAGCGGATGTCACTGACGTACTGTCGTAGTAGCAGAAAAAATCTGGAAAAATGGATGAAAAAAATTGTTGTAGCAGTGTGTGGGCTCCCAGAATTGTATGACACAACATCATACATTTACAGAGACCGGACGAAAAAAGACATCGCTTAGAGGAAAGTGAGCGAGGAAGTTGGACTACCTGGTAAGTTCTGAAAATATGCACGTCTACTTGATTCCAGCTGGTGGTTGTACTTTATATGAACCAAGTCGTAGAAGCCCCTCCTCCTGTCCTTTTCATGAGAAGGGGGAATACTTGCGGGTTCAAACACAAATTTATAATCCAGCGGTAAAACTCGTGCGAGCAATGACAGTACAAAATCATAAGAGTCATTCATTCGGAATCAGACTACATTTAATGCATTTTATGTTTTAGGTTGCTGTAAGTTCAAATGGACCAGCTTATAAGAGTAATTTGTATGAGAATTGGACAAAACTGGTCATGCTGTACGTTTCGTCCAGTAGATTCCAACGAACAAGCTCATAATAATCATCTGTTCAAGAATTGCACTACACTGGTTGTGCTGTATGCTTCATTCTGTGGATTCAAAAGAACCGAGTCATAAGAGTCATTCATTTGGAGTCAGACACTGGTCGCTGTTTGTTTTTTTTTGGGGGGTGCTGTCTTTACTCAAGTTTTGCTAGTTGCTACTCTACATTATTTAAAATGGATTGTCAGACTAGCAACGCTGCCAGGTAACTCTGCCCCTTCTCCTATGTACATATCAAATTGATACCAAAGCACCGGTACTTCTGACATCACTACAAGATGATAAAAACATCCAGGGATTTACAGAAAACATTCTTGGCATAATCCCCAATAGCCCAGTCCTAGTGCCGCCCATGGTGCTAACCGAACGAAAGTAAAGACAATCATTCAGTTTCGGTATTTAAAAAAAGAAATACGTTGATCCAGTTCTGAATAAAAAACGGTTATCGACTGCCAACTCTATTTATGTATTAAAGTACAATGATACCAACACCATGGTATTGCCCTTATAAATCTTTAGGGATTATACTGGAGCTTACCATATGAGGACACTAATCTAATGGAAAGAAAATACACTTCTACAGTGGATGTACAAGTCAGGCTTCAAAATGTTCTTTATCAACAGGTACTGGAATTTTTCTTTCAATTATATGCTGCTCTTTTTTGTGCACTAGTTCTGACAGCCTGTCTGTTTCAGGCTTCTATAAACTTCAATTCATGATGGTTTTTTCCCACTCATAGAGGATTTAACAGTGAGAGAACAGCAGTCGAAGCCACTTTCACACAGAGCTGGAGGGGTTCTAACACAGCCCCACTGCTGCTCTATTAATACACCTTATGTAACCGATCTGAATGCCACTGTCCCTGTTGTCTTTCCCAGACAGCCCCTTCTTAGACTCGCTGTCTTCACCACAAAATGGAGCCAAATGACCATACAGAATCTGGCTCAATTTGAGAACATCAGAAACACATTCATTGATTGCCTCCATTTAATTTGCCCTCATTCACACAAGAGCACACACAGAAAGAGTCATTTAATTTGTTGAGGTTCCCAATAACACTCCGGGGCTTGTGGTTGTCATAGCTACATGGCAGGTGTCTGGAGAGTCATAATGTCAGTATTACTAATATGACTGTAAACATGTCACGCAGCTGTCTCAGTACAGGAGAACATGCAGATCCTCAGTGTTCCCACTCTGCAAGCCTTTACTCAGCTCAATTCAGTGCTGTAACAGCTGGGTTGACTTGTGCTTCACCCAGCTAAATCTAGATTTTAGCAAATATGTGCAAATATGATGGCCTGTTTAAGCACTGGCGTGCAAAGAAGGAGGGCAGCAGGGGCGCAAGCCTCTTTAGTTCACAAATCTAAAGGTGTCTTCTGATCGTGCAGGTACTTTTTAATAATACAAATAAAATTATTAAATAAAACTGATCAAAATCTCTTAATAATCACACAGTAACTGTCAAAATGAGATTTCCGTCTAAATCATGGGAGCATCAAAGAAAATTAGACGGAGATGCCGTCTAAATTAGACGGAAGTGTGCGCTACAATATCGGTGCGGATTCCAATCGAAAGTGATCATCCCTATGCCTTACTCACTCCAAAGGGCAGAGCTTTAGAAGTAGGTACTCTGAATGAAACATGGGATTACTTTATGAATGTATTCTTTACTGACATTCTTGTGGAAGGGCTCTTCGACAAAGGATTCATTTTCTCACTTTCGTTTGGAACAACCTTACGAGTGGCGTCCCCTTCCTGCGGTGCCAAGAAGTAAAAATGTCATTGGGAATTCATTCCCGGGATCATCGAAGGAGACGTTGCCTCAGATGAGTAACAGGACAGAAAAAAGTACACTCAATGTACAGTATTGTAGTACAAGTGCATCAAAAAGATACTACTTCATTTGATTTGCTACATCGCACACTTGCAGGGTCGACAGCTTAATTAATGATAATGGGAGCAGTCAAGTCGCTTTCACTGTAGATAGAAATTCAATACTTATTTTGTTGAATACTGTCATAAACTGAAGGAGCTGTCTGATTCAGCTAATACCAGTTTACTTTTTGTTTCATTGAATAAGCCATTAGACTAATCACTTTAAAAAAGTATCATGGAATTACCATTTTTGGGCATGTAGACCACCATGTAGCCATTCAGAACCATGGTATTGCTATCTTGGTACCATCATTGTACCATAGTTCTGAAACATTACTGCTGTAAGGTCCTAAATAAAGTGGCAAGAAAAAGTATGTGTACTTTTTGGAGTTAGCTAGTTTTATGCATTAATTGATCATAAAGTGTGATCTCATCTTCATCAAAGTCACAAATATAGACAAACACAATTTGTTTAAGCTAACAACACACAAACAATTATAATCTTTCATGTCTGTATTGAACACATCCCACTAAACATTCACAGTGTAGGTTGGAATAATTAAGTACAAACCAAGGCCAATGACATCAACAAGAGCTAATTAGAGTCAGAAACTGACAAACTTGGCATCCAATTAATGAAACTATATTGGAGGTGTGGCTAGAGCTACTTTGTCTTATAAAAGGCACTCAAAAATGTTGAGTTTGCTATTCACAAGAAGCATCTGCTGATGTGGACCATGCCTCACAAAAAGAGATCTCAGAATTGTTGCTTTGCATACAGCTGGAAAGGGTTACAAAGTTATCTCGAAGAGCTTAGATATTCATCAGTTTGACAAACTGTCTAACTGATTGGAGACGATTTAGTACTGTGGGTACTCTACCTAGAAGTGGCTGTCCAGCCAAGATGACTCAAAGGGTGCACTGCAGAATGCTCTATGTGGTAATAAAGAACCCTAGAGTGACAGCTAAAGACTTGACGAAAAAACTGGAACTGATTCACATCGCTGTTCACAAGTTTACTATATAAGTGGGTTGGACCACTTGCCATCATCGAGGGGAAAATTAATTCCCAAGTTTATCAAGATATCCTAGAAGATAATGTCAGGGCTGCAGTGTGCCAGATGAAGCTCAGTAGAAGTTGGGTGATGTAGCAGGACAATAACCCTAAACATCTAAGTAAATCCACAACAGAATGGCTTTACAAAAAGTAAATCCACCTTTTGGAGTGGTCTAGTCAAAGCCCAGTCCTTAACCGAATAGAGATGCTGTGGAATGAACTCAAGAGAGCCATTCACACCAGACATACTAAGAATATGGCTGGGCTGAAGCAGTTCTGTATGGAAGAATGGTCCAAAATTCCTTCTGAGTGTTGTGCAGGTCTAATCTGCAGCTGCCGGAAACGTTTGATTGAGGTTATTGCTGCCAAAGGAGGATCGACCAGTTATTAAATCCAATAGTTTCCATACTTTTTCCACAGCACTGTGAATGTTTAATGGGATGTGTTTGATAAAGACATGAATGATTATACTTGTTTGTGTGTTGTTAGCTTAAGCACATTGTGTTTGTCTCTACTAGTGACTTTGATGAAGATGAGATCATATTTTATGACCAATTAATGCAGAAAACCAGCTAATTCCAATGGGTTCACATACTTTTTCCTTGCCACTGCACTTATTATATAATATAGTAAAATAGCATTATATTAATATGAAAGGAAATAAAGCGTACCATAGGAAATGTCAGTTCTATAAAGAGGGTGATGAGGTCAGAGAGGAAGAAGGATGAAGTGAGGTAACAGAGATAAGATAAAGATTTAAGCACTTTGAAACAATCATTGCAATACCGTGATACTTTTGGAAGCATCTTGCATAAGCATTAAGGAAGTTCATCCAAAATTAATACCAAAAAATGGAAATTGTGTCATTATTTACTCACAAAATGAAATAGAATCATACCAAACCAATTTGAATCTCCTTTTGTTTTTGCATCAGAAGGTGAGTATGTGTGAACTGTCCCTATAAGTGCCACTTTTTATGCAAAATGTGTAATATAAATGTTTCTTTTGGCGTTTTTCAAAACTGAACTTTGCAAAACACTGGATAAAAACTTTTCCACCATTAAACAGGCAAGCATGACCCCCAACCAAAGGCTCTGACAAAATGGAGATTCTAATAGATTAATCTCCCTCCCACTCTCCATTATTGACTGATTTACAGAACTGACGACCACGTGACTTTAAAAGGCAACAAAATGAGGACAGGAAATGTGGGAAACTACAGGTTGGACCATGAAATAAAGTTGCTTCCCTTGATAAGAAGAGACTTGGAATGGGCAATCACATTGACTCAATCAGTATTTATAGACTACACCCAAATACAAGTCTGCAAAGTAAATGCTTCAATGGGGGCTCATCAGAGATGTAAATAGATGACTTTAGCATCCGACTAAAGCCAATACAGCATGTATAGAGGAAGAAATCATTGAATTTAATTTATTCTTCAAATGGTGTCATAAGTTGCACTGATTGGCTGTATCTCAAAACAGTTACCCACCTACCCAGACAGCACATTTGTCCTCCTTGGGAGTTTAGAAAGTTTGCATCAGCCAGATTTGCCATCACTCTTCTAATGAATTTCCCTCTAGCTCTGCCCCCACCCCCCAGTGTTGTAGTGCTGAGTGGATCGGTCTGATCCACTTTGTTTTTGTCCCATTTACAGAGCCAGGGCTGTGTACAAATACTAGAATTTTCAGCCCACCCACAGAACGGAAAGTGTGTGGCGATTTATATATATATATATATATATATATATATATATATATATATATATATATATATATATTTTTTTACTTGGTCAAAAGGTGTAACTAGAAAACGTAATATTCGTGACTTTAAAATTCATATATATATATATATATATATATATATATATTTTACTAGCCTTTTCTTGACGGTTACACCACCGGATATTTTAAAGTAATTTAATCAGTTTAAAAAAAAAAAAAACCATTAGAAAGCACATGCAAAAATATAAAATTTCTATAAACTCGGAACTACATTTTTGAAATATAATTGTTGTCACCTCGGACCCGTGTATGTGAGCTGAGCCGACTCGGCACGCGCCTATTCCGTCTACTAGGTAGGCAGCGGACACTGTTTTGATACACAGCCAGTGTCTATTTCCAGCCCTTTATCCTCTTACCTTTGAGCTGCGGGAGCGCAGAGATCTCCGGAGCCGCAGGCCTGCTGCTGTTCATCGCAAACTGTGACGACCCCTGACAAATCCTCTGTCTCTGAGCCTTCCTCACTGATTTCCGCGTGAATCCGTCCACTTTCTCCGACGCAGATATCGCCGACATTTCCAAAGCAGCTCTATCCAATAAACCCAGTTTACAGGAACTGAATGTGCATTAAATGCTCTCTAGTCTGAATGACACCCCACTGACCCTGCTGTACAGACCCCATCTAATGCAATGCACTGTCAATCCAGTCCCGTAGATTTGTGTGTAAACATGCTGCATGACCTCAAAACAATCCACAGGTACCATGCGTCTCTATTTTGCTTAAGAATGTGTAAAATTAGTAAATAGCAGGTTTTAGCCAAGTAAAATGTCCAAAAACAACTAAACTTCGTCTACGCAGCACGACAACAACTCAAACTGTGACAACATACACCCGAAACACCGAGTCACGACTCTACACACGCTTGAAATGGGCTTCATTCATTGCCGATGTAAGAAAATACTTTAATACGAATCTGCCGATGCCTTAAAAATTCTCAGATCTGCTGAACTTCATTCAGCCGCTGTTGCGCTTCACTGGGGTCTAAAAATAAAAGCCCGTGAAGCGCTGACTGACGGAATGTTCAGCCAATCAGCGTTCGCGCAGAGAGTAAACTCCGCCCCATAACCAATCAGATTAGTGTTTTATTGGATTTTTCGGGAAGTACACACAGAACAGATGCTAAATAGTTTACAACTGCGTCCTTAAACTCGCATAACATAGTCCATAAATATCTACAAACGTTAAATAAATGACAAAATTATATGCAAGAGACTGTACATGTATTAGAACTAGTTGTCAGTGAGAATGTTTTTGTGTCCAATCAAGTAACATTGTAAAAGGAGCGCTTAAACTCTACAGCATAACTTTAAATGGCAGCTTTTAATAAAAAAAATAAAATAATAATAAAAAAAAACGGTTACAATCAAACTGAACTTTACAAAGTGTAATCGTTTTGACTAGCCAAGTTATTACCTTCAACAGGTCACATAAAATGCTAAAGAACAGTAGATATAAAACAAGCAGGACCTAAATATAGCAGCAGAACTATCAGGTCAGGTCAGATTCCAGACAAATCTGCAAGTCACGCAAACCTTTTTTTTTTTTTACAGCAGCACGCACAGTCTTACTGCATTACAAACACTCGATAGATTAAACACACTGAGCTAATTGTAAATTGATTAGTTATGTAAAGTGCTGCATTACTATCAATATAGAACTACGAAAACCATGTCACCCACGTTTATGAATAGACAAGCTCAAATAAAGGTCATTTCAAATTTGAATCATCAAAATAACAGTCAAGTACAGTGTACAAACACTGTTGTGGGAAGACTTTTACATTATTTATGCAACTAATTTAAAATGCAAGTTAAACAGTGTAAAGTTCTAGGAGAAAGTACACCAAGTATTAAAACTTTGCAATTAAACTCCCCAAAATCTGTAGTGTCAAATAACTAAAGTTCTCATTGTCCTTCACTTTTACCCCTAAATAAAAATAAAAAATAATATTAAAAAACCTACAACTAGATAGAAATACAAATATCACATACATAAATACAGGCTGCATATTTAAAGAAAACATGGAGCAGAATTTAAACAATAGATGATCATAAAACATCAGGCACTTCTCCATGGGACAGTCTGATTATTGAATAATGATCAGTCTTGAGGCCTTTTCATAAAGTAGCTAGAGATTTTTTTCACAGGTCTGAAAGGTGATGCTTTCTGGGCTGGTGGAGGGGAGACTGCACTCATGGGACGTGGAGAGACTGCTGCCTAATAAGAGAAAACAATACCAATTAAGTGTCATTTCAAACACCGATCGGATCATTTGGCCACAATTAAAAGAGTTAAGCAGTAACAAATGTAACAGCAGGCTTGTGATGAGCTTTCACAATAACAGCGTTTTTGGTGAAAAGATTATTTCTGCTTTTCTACAATAAGGCCATACATTATGGTTTTCAGGAGTGAGCACTTGAGACCTATTATAAATGTGATTGCCATGAAATCTAATTGAAATGAAAAGCGGTATTACATTTAAATTCAAATTGTTATTTGATATTTTGAGTAGTTAATTTTTTTAACATTTCTTCGTGGACTTACCACGACCTCTAGAGATGTGGATGCAGCATCATTCAAAATCTATTTTTAGGATAAGAAATATTATATTTTAAGAGTGAAACAAAATAGTATCTGGCCGGATAAATCGACAGGGTGGGGTGTTCCCTCGCCAAAAAAAAAAAAAAAAAAACTACAGTAACCATGTTTTAACCATAATATTCATAGTGAAACGATAGTTATACAGGAAAACGAAAACTAGGTAATAAAAAAAAAAATAATAATGCTGTGGTTATTATTGTTTTACTACACAAATACCATAGTTTAACTATGGTTTTACTACAGTAATATTGTAGACTGTAATAACCAGGCGAAAATCATTGTTCTGTAGTAATATTGTGGTAACCATGATTGTTGTATGCTAACCAGGTTTCGTTTTTTGGCAGAAATCATGAATTTATTACATGGTATACGTAATATAGTAGCCATGGTTTAAACCAGAACCACAAAATGATGACTCATTTCCCTAGTTTTAATTTTCCTGTATTATTACTACAGTTTCACTACAACCATTTTAATTAAAATATGGTTACTATAGTAGAACCATGGTAAATGTATTACGAAGGCACAAAAAAAATATTTCAGGAAAAAAAAAAAAAAAAAAAAAAAAAAAACACCATTCCCAGCCTGTTTTATAGGGAGCTCCATACTTCAAGTCCCACCAGACGCCTCTGGAAACCGGTCAGTTCGGCAGTGAACTGAACCAACGCACAAGTGGCAGATGTGTGCTGGCGGTTATCACTTATCGCTATTCAGGATTACAGGGCAAACAATGTTCTTGTTTTTATATTATCCATCAATGATTTGAAAATTCGGTAATGGCGGAAATATTATTTCATGATCTCACAAACCCCCCTGCAGTTCCCTCACAAATTTATATAAAGAAAATTCTCCAAACAATGGGAGCAGTTCACTACATTTAAGTTGCATCATAAAAGGCTAGTACAAAAGATTATTTTATGCAAGTTCAAATTGAATTTAAGCTTACTACAGAGTAAGGCTGCCCCGACCAAAGATTTTCCTTGTTGACTTGTAGTCGTTAGTTTAAGCCATTAGTCGACTGGTCGCACATTTATGATATTCATTTAATTACTTAAATATATTTGTTTTGGGGGGGCATCAGAAAATGGTTTGAGTTCCAGGGCTGAGAAAGAATGTTATAAGTAACATTTCTAACACTTCTACATTACAGAGAAATAAAAAAATTCAAAATCAAAAGCAACAGTCAGTATCTGGTGTGGTCACCAGCTGCATTAAGTACTGCTGTGCATCTCCATCCTCATGAACTGCACCAGATTTGCCAGTTCTTGCTGGGAGATGTTATCCCACTCTTCCACCAAGACACTTGCAAGTTCCCAGACATTTCTGGGGGAATGGCCCAAGCCCTCACCCTCAGTTCTAACAGGTCCCAGACGTGCTCAATAGGATTGAGATCCGGGCTTTTCGCTGGCCATGGCAGAACACTTACATTCCTGTCTTGCAGGAAATCATGCACAGAACGAGCAGTATGGCTGGTGGCATTGTCATGCTGAAGGGTCATGTCAGGATGAGCCTGCAGGAAGTGTACCACATGAGGTAGGAGGATGTCTTGCCTGTAACGCACAACGATGAGATTGCCTGCAATGACAACAAGCTCAGTCCGATGATGCTGTAACACACCGCCCCCGACGGACCATCCACCTCCAGATCGATCCCGCTCCAGAGTACAGGCCTCGGTGTAACGCTCATTCCTTCGACGATAAACGCGAGTCAGACCATCACCCCTGGTGAGACAAAACCACGACTCGTCAGTGAAGAGCACTTTTTGCCAGTCCTGTCTGGTCCAGCGAAGGTGGATTTGTGCCCATAGGCGATATTTTTGCCGGTGATGTCTGTAAGGACCTGCCTTAACAGTCCTACAAGCCCTCAGTCCAGCCTCTCTCAGCCCGTTGCGGACAGCCTGAGCACTGATGGAGGGATTGTGCGTTCCTGATGTAACTCGTGCTGTTGTTGCCATCCTGTACCTGTCCCGCAGGTGTGATATTCGGATGTGCAGGTGTTGTTACACTTGGTCTGCCACTGCAAGGACGATCAGCTGTACTTCCTTTAGCGCTGTCTTAGGAGTCTCACAGTACGGACATTGCAATTTATTGACCAGGGCACATCTGCAGTCCTCATGCCTCCATGCAGCATGCCTAAGGCACGTTCACGCAGATGAGCAGGGACCCTCGGCATCTTTCTTTTGGTGTTTTTCAGAGTCAGTAGAAAGGTTTTATAACTGTGACCTTAATTGCCTACCGCCTGTAAGCTGTTAATGTCTTATGACCGTTCCACAGGTGCATGTTCATTAATTGTTTATGGTTCATTGAACAAGCATGGAAAATATTGCTTAAACCCTTTACAATAAAGATCTGTTATTTGGATCTTTAAAATACAGTGTCCTGAAAAAGGGACGTTTCTTTTTTTGCTGAGTTTATATATAATCGCAAAGGAGGGAACAAAAATGTATTCACACACACACAATGCATTTTCCGGGACAACGAAATACCCAACTGATTGCGAATGCACAGATGAAGTAGGTTCTTTGCCAGAGAAATGTTGTCAACTGTTGTAAACCATCTTTCAAAAAGTTGAATAAGACACATTTTAAATGCACTTAATATTTGAAATGTCGCAAAAGCAGATTTGCATGCATTTACTTACAGGAGAGCGGTGTATTCTACCATCCTGTCGTTTACTGTTGCTGCTGCTGCTGGCATTTTTGGGTTGAGCTGAACTTTTATGTCTCTGGCTGATCACGGACAACCAATCAGTCCTTCTTGGAGAGTGGTTCTCTTTACCAGCTTCAACCATTGAATGGAGCCTCTCCTCAGTTTCCAAATGGAGTAAGTCTCTGTTTTCTTCAGGACCGTTCTGTGAGCTCACCGAACTCCTCCCCTTCATATCAGGATACAATTCAGATAATCCATTCTCCTCGCCCAAACCAGATCCAGCATCATCACCCGTTTCCAGTCGTCGCTTGGCACGCTGTTCAGAGGAAGGACCCTGAAGAACAGGTTTGAGCACTTTACGAAGTGGAGATGTGCACTGATTACATGGAGAACAACTGTGGCTGATCCACTGCTGGATAGATGAAGGGACTTTGGGGCTGCTTAGTTTGGCCACTGGTGCGGATGTGTTGGATGGGAGGGGTAAATCAGCACTGTTGGGGGCACAAGCAGCAGGCTGGGGTGAAGCCAGATAGACAGCACTCTCTGACCCTGGACTTTTGGCGGGAGTGAGAGGAACAGGGCTGAGAAGGTCTGAAAAGACAATGATAAAGGAGTTATAATTGCATGCTAATTGATGCAGACTTTAACCTGCCATTTTCATGTCATTAGAATGTGTCAAAACACTGCAGACTCTTTATCAGCCAAATCTGCCTGCAAGGTTCCCAATTCATTATTTATGCTTGAAATATGACAGTCACATGTTTTACACACATCGAAATAAATCCTACCAGGTGTTCTGGATGGTAATTGGATTTTACGAAGCGTCCAGCCTACAACATTGGCCTCTCTGTTTGCAGAGATTTCTCCTTCTGGTCTGCGGTTCAGGCGCCAGATCCGAACAGTGTTGTCATCAGAGCAGGAAGCAATCTGCACATAGAGTGACAGACATTACACTAATATTCATTAATGGTTCCATTAACTATGCTTTTAGTACTTTTGAGGAAGAAATACTAATTAGTACCCTACGGTTACCAAAAGACGAGATATTTTAACATGACGAAATTAATGACTTGCGGTTCAGTAAGTTTTTCCTTCACTAAAAAGGACTGGCTGATACTAGTAATTCTTTTGGGAGGTAGCATTGTATGATTTGCAGTGCAGATTCAAATGAACCGGCGCAATCGACAAATGCACGCATCAGATCCTCAGACGTACACAGCAATACACAAATGCATGCATCAGATCCTCAGATGTACACCGCAATACACAAATGCACGCATCAGATCCTCAGACGTACACCGCAATACACAAATGCACGCATCAGATCCACAGACGTACACCGCAATACACAAATGCACGCATCAGATCCACAGACGTACACCGCAATACACAAATGCACGCATCAGATCCTCAGACGTACACAGCAATACACAAATGCATGCATGCATGCAGATCCACAGACGTACACCGCAATACACAAATGCATGCATCAGATCCACAGACGTACACCGCAATACACAAATGCATGCATCAGATCCACAGACGTACACCGCAATACACAAATGCATGCATCAGATCCACAGACGTACACAGCAATACACAAATGCACGCATCAGATCCACAGACGTACACCGCAATACACAAATGCATGCATCAGATCCACAGACGTACACAGCAATACACAAATGCACGCATCAGATCCACAGATAAGCTCAATTCACAAATGCATGCATCAGAATGCACAAATATATGCTATACAATGATTTAATTTCTCACAGTACAGTCAAAAAATGCAAAACATAAATACAGAGACTTTTTCTATTGGTATTCTGCCTCGAGGATGTCTATGAATGTGCTTTTGCCTTTTTTGGATAGTTTTGTAACTCTTGTCCCTCAGCCTTAACTCACAAATATGAGCAAGATGATCTACAACATTCCTTTGACACCAAATGCTGACGTAATGAGAGTTCCAGGGGATGTTTATCAGCATTAAAAGCAGAATCCTCCATTTGCCCTCTACACAATATCCATATTTAGTAATTGCAAACTGTTTCAGCAGCATTCAAAACAGTTAACTAGTAAATAATAATTATAAATTGAACAAACAACCAATGTTTCACCTTGTATGATTTATTTTTATGTTTGCTAGATATGCAACAGCAGTGTCTGTAGAACAGTCTAACCTGCAGTTGTACCTAGTCCAAAGAAATTAATAATAATTACCCAGACAACATTAATTTTTAAACTAATGATGGATATTTGCAATAATTAATTTAAATATCTCAAAAAATAAAAACTTTAGGAAGATGTGTCAAACAGTATCAGGTAGAATGTGCTGCTTATAGCCCATCTCAAAATGAAATACAGTATACAAATAGATTATTCAGATGTTTATTATTGTATTGTAGAGCGGGACGTGGTCGTGTGTCTGTCATTGGGGAGAGAGAGAAAGCGGTAAGGGTCATCACCTGGTGATTGCTGATGCTCAACAACTATGTTTTATAACAGTGATGATGGAGACAGGCTTGAAAAAGCTGCCGAGAACGCCGGAGAGAGAGAGAGAGTTAGCGAAAGAGAAACACGAAGCTGTGAAGCTGAAAATGCTGAATATAAAGCTGACTTGCCTGGACTGCCAGCCCACTTCCTTCTTGCTGGAATGTTTAAGAATATACAGTGTTTTTTATATAAATACAATTTTAGGATGTTTTGAAATGAAAATCAAAGAATTTACTAAACTCGCCTACACTCCATCCTGCTTTGACAGTCCAGACTGATGTTTCTGTTCCAAGCTAACAGCAGGTGGCGGTAATGAAACATTTTAATTTGCAATCCGGTGTTAAAAAGTAAGAAGGTCGATCCACATACATTGGAGATCAGCTTGATAATTTTTGTAAATAAAGGCAATGGAACAAGCATCTCAAAACTATCCACAAATGCAAAAGCATGAGGCAGAAAACCTCAGATATGGAAAAAGCCTCAGCATGTGTGTGCGCATTAGTGGACTTGACTGTGAGCAAAGAAATCATTGTATAGCTTATGTTTGTGCATTATGATGCAAGCATATGTGAATTTACAAGATGTGTGGATCTGATGCGTCCATCCATTGGTGGATTGAGAACGCATGCTGTATTTGTTGCGTGCATTTGTGGATAGCCTTGCAGGGGTGAATCTGTTAGATGCATTTGTAGATTGCTGTATGCGTGTATGGATCGGATGTATTTGTGTATTGTTGTGCGCATTTTGATTTGAGTGAATTGAATGTTATAACATAAGTTCATTTTGAATCATAATATATATAAAACATTTTTACATTCAAATTATATTCATATTTCTTTAAATACAGATATCCAAGTATGGGGGCATAGAAGCCCTTGTGACGGAGGAATGAAACTGTATGGGGTTTCAGGGGAAGCAGAAGAAATCTGCACAAAGCCACTCCCAACCCTAGGGAACGCTTGCCCTGCGCTGCTGTCAATTTTACAATCCACCTCGCGAGCTCGATGCTCAGCTTCCATAGGAAGGAATTGAAAGCGTTCGCTCACATTCGCTCAACACGCGCCAGTGGAAACATACGACAAGAAAGCCAAACTACTAGTGTTTTTAGCAACACGCATGTCTAGATGTAAAACACAGGCTAAATATCGAAAATTACTCAAAAGCTTATCGTTGATATCGTGGAGTTTTTTTTTTTATCGCGATAAATATTGATATCGTTTTATCGCCCAGCCCTAGCGGAACCTTTGTAATGTATCCACCCAGTGTCATTACACTGGCACGCCACAGCACCAGAGACCTTATACAAAGGGGAGCCTACAAGCTTATCATAAAACAGCACAACATAGCAGTCCCATAGACATAATATGGGCGGTACTGTCATAATACGCTCCTATGATTGAGCTGTGGAGGTTATCTCTGTCAGTGATAAAATGGAGAAAGGAGATCTTAGTGCTATTTGATGTACAAAACAAGCCCAGATGGAACTTGTGATAGAAATAAAGTATTTTTCAGCCTTTGAAAGAGTTTGTTTGCACTTTTCCTGGCGAGTCTAAAGCGGCGTGCTGCGCTGGTGTTAATGCTCTGATGCAAATCATGAA
The DNA here is from genome assembly GCF_025860055.1 of Xyrauchen texanus. Taxonomy (NCBI): domain Eukaryota; kingdom Metazoa; phylum Chordata; class Actinopteri; order Cypriniformes; family Catostomidae; genus Xyrauchen; species Xyrauchen texanus. The sequence continues at coordinate 33,782,700 of NC_068303.1, forward strand.
CGCAGCTTCACGATTGCAATAAAGCATACAGTCTACCGGCAGATTAGTATTGTGGAGGCTGAGGGTTTAAGGGATTTAATGCCCATTGCAATGAATATGCAACCTATGTGGGGACAAGTTTAGTCAATCTAGTCAAATTATCCTACATGTATTCAATGTGTAGCAAATTGACTTTTTTTGCAGACTTGTTTGTTAAATGAGGGCATGTGAAGGAGAAAAATCTCTTTTGTTCAATCACTAAACAAAAAAAATGCATGCAAAGTTAATTCTTAAGAAATCGTTGCCGAGACATTTGGAAATGTGCCGTTGGTGAACTTTCATGCCTTGCAATACAATATTTATAAAAAAAATGAAATGCACCTTGGTGAAATCGGTTGGGCACCAGGCCACTGAAGTGACTTCCTGGCTATGACCCTGGAGAACAAAAGGAGCTTGTTTTGGGTTTGAAATCTGGAACAAAAGCGATAAGAGTTAAATATGTGCATATAGTGACCACAAATGTCACAATTTTCAGATGAAATATGGAGAGTTAGGTATGCCAGAGGGGTATCTAGGTCACCACTGTTTGTGTTCAAAAGGACTCCTCACCTTCCATATGAAAGCGTTATGGTCACTTGAGCCACTAGCCAGGAACTGGTCATCTGGACTGACACTGGACTTTACATAAAATGAGGAGTTACTGTGACCACTAAAGACAGCAACTGTTTTTAGTGAGAAAGAGAAAGACCTTTATTAGCCATAAAAAAAAAAAAAAACTCTTAATATTAATATTTTAAATATTGCTGACACATATGATGCAAAATCCAGTTAAACATGTAATGAGCAAACAGGTAAGCAAAGATGTAATTTGCTGTGGTCCCCCATTCAAGGTAATTCGAGTTTAGCAAACTATAAGAACTTCCGCTTTGTGGCACACGGATGTGTGAAAAGGGTCCACTCTCGCTCTTTTCGCTTTTGACACTGGTTCAGATGACTGTGAGCGAGCGTTTTTGGGCAATGCGAAAAGATAAGGAATCTTGCCACTGGAAGTGAATTCGGTTTTTTTCTCGCAATAAACAGTCAATTATTAATAGCATTTATACCCAGCCCTACTTTATACATTTAAATCTTTATACTCTAAATTACAAGTAACTGGTGATACCTCAATAAAATTCTATTTAAACATCAAAATAATGTCCCTTTTCACACACATGCAAAAAGACATTTTAAAAGAAGTCTGCTGAAGCACATTTAGCTCAAAACGTTTCAAGTTTGTTTGACAGCAAAAGTGTGGCGACTTTGCTTAATTTCTTTGAGATTCATATACTTTAGTTGTGCATCTGTATACATTTTGGGCGGCATGTGCTTTTTCAAAACGGACACCACACATGACGCTTGTACAACTGAAAGGTGCTGAAGATGTTTTTATAATTATTACTTTACCTGGAGTAGTTTTCAAACCACTGATGTTGAACATGTAGATGTTGTCATCTGTGCAGCTGGAGAACAGCCTGGAGCCAGTAGAGTCAAGTGAAAGACCAGAATAACCTGTAGAGGAAAACAGTCAAATTAGCAAGCTAGTTACCATTGCTCATAAAAATCGGTCAACTAACAGGGTGGACAGGAGTCGCCTACCTAGTTTGCGTGTGCAGGAACCCGGGTAAGGATAAGCCTGTAGAGGGAGAGGGTTCTGGTAGTATGCAGTGTAGTTCTTCCGCAAATCCCACATTTTAATGGTCCTATGCCGAGATCAGATTGTTATTGGAAAATCTTCAAACAAAATCAGTTAGGTTAAAAGTGTGATGGAGAACTTACAATATGGTTTATACAGCCATAGACATAATAAGCAGCAATTAGTGGGCAGGACTGATTTACATTATTTACATGCAAGAGCAACAAAGACACATGAACTTCTGTGAAAATACGAAATGAGACATGTCCCAAACAGATCAAATCAAGACGAGAAAGAACTCTCTTTTAAGGGGTGTAAAACGGCTCAAGAGTGGCTTTCACAACAGCTTTGAATGTGGCTCATAAAGTCATAATATGTTTAATAGTGGTAGTCTTGCTGGTTTATTTAACATGTATATTGAGAAGCTGTTTTTGCACTAATGCTAGACTTTTAACTTTAGGTTTGCATATATCACGTACCAAATAAAATAAAAATAAAATACTTAAAAATAAGATTTACTTGTATTTAATTAGGCTACTCAAGATCTATTCATATATAATAGCATGTACATTAGAAGTCAGACAACGTCTGGTAAAACACTTCAATATGGACTCACCCATCTACTGCTCCTGAAGAGATGAGCCTGTTCTCGTCACAGAACAAAACCACTGTCACACCCTGCTGGGTGTCCTGAGAACAGAAAATCTCTGGATTTCTAAAACTGCACTCATCTTGTATTATCATGTTTATTAATAGAGCTAAATCAGAGAACCTTCCCATAAAATATAACTGCTATTTTGATGTACGCCCCATTAAAGCTTACAAAAATAGAACTGACAAAGCTTATTTGACTCACCACAGGGGGCGCCATTCCTCGTCTCTTCTTTGCTTGAGGCATGTGCCTTTCGGGTTTCATATGAGCACCACTGATCTGCTTTACCTGTCTGTAGAAACCATCTGTGATGGATGAGAAACATATTTGTAAGCTTTAAATCATTTTGACGGCCCATTAATTTAAAGGTCTAGTTCACCAAAGAATACAAATTCTCTCATCATTTACTCACCCTCATGCCATCCCAGATGTGTATGACTTCCTTCTGTAGCTCTGTAGGTCCATACAATGAAGCCAACACTGTACAAAACTTTCAAGCACATAAAGGCAGCAAAAAAGTAATCAATACACTTAAATCCATATCTTCAAAAGCACTATGATAGATGTGGGTGAGAAACAGATTCATATTCAAGTACTGTTTTACAATAAATTCTACTCCCTGCCCAGTAGATGGTGAAACGCATGAAGAATTTGAATTGCCAAAAAAACCAAACAAAAGAACTCCTTGGAGAGAAGAGCGCTTTGGAGGGCTGTTTGAAAGTGGAGATTTAAAAAAAAAAAAAGACTTGCATATCGATCCATTTCTCTCACACACCTATCATACTGCTTCTGAAGACATGGATTTAACCACTGGAGTAGTACGGATTATTTTTACACTGCCTTTATTTGCTTTTCGGGGCGTCAAAGTTTTAGACCATGTTGACTTGCATTGTATGGACCAACAGAGCTGAGATATTCTAAAAATCTTCATTTGTGTTAGGCAGAAGACAGAAAGTCAATCACATCTGGGATGGCATGAGGGAGAGTAAATGATGAGAATATTCATTTTTGGGTGAACTATCCCTTTAAGCCTTGATCTGAATCATAAAAATAAAACACTTTTGAAAAAAGTACCTTTTTTGCTGCATCTTATATCCCAGAGCATTATGTTCCCATCTCTGCCTCCAGTACTAAATACAGCTGTGTTTGGAATACACCACACAGAACACGTTGTTTAAAAAAGGACCAGTAAATATTAATTCTTCAGAATGCCATTAATTCTGCCTTCGGACAAATATAAATAATATAGGTTATGTTCGGAAAGTACATAATTCTCCACAGTATATGGTTGAATATGGTTTAAAAATAGTATGCGAAACAGGACGCATTATTCAGCAATAGGCGACTCAAACAGTAGTATGCTCCAATGTTGTAATTTGACAACAGTATGTAGCAGCCTTAATTTAGTGCCGTTCAATTATTTCAGGAATAGTTTTTTATTTAGCACGTTTAAACTTTTGGCAGTCAAAGCCCATTCAGATCAAATAATGGATTCAAGAAAGGTGTTATTAATCATGGTTATTGTTATTTTTTGGTTTATTAGTTACACTGGACAAGGACGTTCAAATTATGGTACAGCAAATTTTGACAAATGTATCATTTAGGTATTCTGTGCATTCAGAATGTTTACATTCTATGTAGTTTTCATACCGCACAATACGAGCTGTATGGTGCTAAACTTTTCGGCTACTGTATAACAGTGTTATCATGGCATCGTTAGAGTTACCTCTATCTTGCATCGAGAAAGCCACTGATTTAAGACTGCACTGATGGCCTTTAAATGTTCCCAGCAGGTCACCAGTGGGCACATCCCACAGACGGGCGGTCTGGTCACCAGAGGCGGTCACCTGTAAATTAATATATCTAAATCTTTCAATTCAAGCGCTCAAAATATACAGAGCACAATTTAGTCCATTACTACAAAGCTTTGAGAGTTTCTTCAGAAGAAATTTGCATATTAAACTTACCAAGCTGCTCACACCAGGAACCCAAGCAATGTCAAAAACTGCATTATCGTGTGCCTGCCACTCTGCAAAACAAAAGATGTAGATTCATGCACCAGTTTAGAAAACATTGTGTTTAACCCTTGTGCGACCTTAGGGACATTTTTGCCCTTTTCATTTGAGTTTTTTCTATAATTTACGGTGTGTTAATGTCAGCGGCATACATTTTGCCAAAGGTGTGTATTTTTGGGGGAATTTTGGAATTTCAACCGCAGTTCCTATAAATACACTGTGCACACAAAATAGATATACTCAGGACCTTCAGGACAAAACTTTTTCCATTGAAAATATTTGCAATATTTGATCCCATTGCCATTAAAGCATAAAACCATGCATTCTATGATATTATGCTTTCATTCCAGAGCCCTGGCTTCAAAATGTAAATGTTTAATACTTTTCTCATGTTTAGCCTATGGAGCAAATACATGCTTTTTTCCTATTTTTGGTTTGCTGTATTAAAGAGCACTGTTGGCCAGTTGAATAAATGATGCAGCTAAAATTGTGTGGGTGTGTTGGTATGGATGTCACAGTGGGTTTTATATGTGTGTATTGAGATATGTGTGTGTAAAAAAACAGTGGCATTATGAAAACAAACTGGCATTTCACCGGAGTATGAATGAATATTTGGTAGTTATGATCAGGACTGATGTTGGTTAAAAATCTATGTCAGTGAAAGTGGCAAATAATATTAATATAGAATATTTTTATGGCCGTTTTTTGTCCTCCAAGGTACATTGTTTGAGTTTTGTTTTTTTAATCTGACACTGCACAAAAAAAAAACAATAATGCATCAAAATCAATATTCTTGCTAATCATTGACATATCCCTGACTGTGATAATAAAAAATTCCCCTTAGCATTTAGTATATGAAAAATGATTCTTTTTTTTTCTTTTTCATAAAAATAGTGGCTTATATAAACAGATATTTAAAGGGTTAAAATCTTGAAAATGAATGAATATTTGGTTATGGATTGATGTTAGTTAAAAAATATTCAAAGTTATTATTTATTATTGAAAGTGGAAAATAATATTAATTTATAATATTATTTTGACAGGTTCTTTGCCGCGGACATTTTTGTCCTCTAAAGACCTCGGAGTAACTTTTATAAATTGACGCACAAGGTTTAATGCTAATAAAATCAGTTTTTAACAGCTCTAGAAAGACACACACACCTACCTTTCAGTATAAAGCTCTGTTTTTCTCCAGTATTAAAGATAGACACAAGTCCTTCTTCATTTGCAACAGCTAAACAACTCTGCTGGCCGGGTGCTACAACAATTTTATAAAGAAAACACAACATGTTAGTTTTTACACATCCGTGGAGTTCTGGGTAACTGTATGAGTAGATGTGAAGTCAATATGCATGCAGACGGGGTTTAATTTGTGTACCAGAGCAAAATGTGCATCCAAACGGCGGCACAGCAGCAGCTGAGACTCCATATGAAACATGTTCATCGGGTCGAGTGCACTGATATCCGTCCAGCAGAGAAGACAGAGGAAACGACCGACGATGATCTTCGTACAAAAGGATTCAATTATTATTATTTTTAATGGAACAAGTCTAACCACGATCAAATATGATACAAAAAAACGTCAACAGATGTACCGAATTTGCAATAGACATTCAAAGCTTACATCAACATTACCCATATGTAGATATTAAAGAGCTAAAGTCCTACGCACCATTACATTTTCTTTTTGAAACTCCTCGATCAATAACATGGTGAAAAAGAGTCATCGCTCTTTCTGTGTTTTATTCACAAGTGAGTAGTTTCCCGCGAACAATGAAAGAGCGGATAAGACGAATTACGCGCGATAACTACGTCCAATGTTCTGATTGGTCAATTCGCAGGAACGCAGAAACCGTTGAACTGAAAATGGTGGAATGGCCGTTGACTTACAGCTGCTTCCCATGTTTGAAACTCCATCTATTTCCACAGGAGACGCTGTGCGGTCTAAGAAGACGAATCTACCGTTGAGCTTCGCTCAAATCTGTTTTTGAATTCCATGGTTTTCGTCTCACCAAACGTAAAATAAAGACTTTCAATTTTAAAGTGTCGGGGTGTTTTTTTGCATTTCCATAATTTATATATTTTTTTATGATTATTTCATATCTATATGAGTTTACTATTATAGGGTATCTATTTCTTTGTTTATTACAAGATACATTAGTAATATACTCATACAAATATATACTATATAATGTTGATTTTCTGAGCAACAGTGAATTATCAACAATGGTCAATTATCAGTATAACATATGCATGTATAAATACAAAATATACATGCTATTTCTTACTCAAGGTGGCGCTGTTGTTTCAGTTATTGACATGATTTACATTTGACATTGCTATTTCATGAAGAAACAACATGGAAGTAAACTATAGCAAGTGTAACACATGAACAGTATGATGTCATTTGGGTGTATATTGAAATTATGTAAGTTCTGCCTCTGACTTAGCATGTCTGAGAAATTAAGGGTCATGTCTGAGGGTTTAATTTAAAACGTATAGTTATTTATATATAAAAAAATTGTTTTTGTAAGATTATTTTGTCTGGCAAATGTTATGTATTAATGTGACTATGTACAAATACCTTTTGTTACCATTTTTTTTATTGTTATTTTTTTAATTATTATTTGCATATTACATAAAAAGAACAGTTAGCACCGGTTACCACTACCATTGATGACATCCTCACACATGACAAATCAGAGCAAATTCCGACACACTCCTCTACGCCCTCTTTAGTACTGGGGCGTTTTCGCTTTCTGGCAGTTTATTTCAGTTCACGGGAAAGCCGACGTAACGTCCTGCTGGCGCGTGTCACGTGACCTGCATTGCTGCCGGGTCACCCACTTCAAACTTCGTGAACCAACGTCCTATTTAATCTAACAAAAATCTTTAATATAACAACAGTTTAGTGCTCTAGATTGTTTGCCGTCTACAGCGTAATAATAAAGAATGTCGCTGTCTGCGGCGCGCTCGTTTTTGTCGGAGGCTGCGTATGGCGAACAGGAGCTGGATGCGAATTCAGCGCTGATGGAACTTGACAAAGGTGCAACACGCGTTTGTGTTTACTATATACGCACTTGTGCTTTTATGAGTAATTCAGACACACTTTAAATGTTACCTGTTTATCCGATAAAGCAATTATTTGTTAAATTACAGTCAGACACAATGAAATGCACTGCCTGGCCAAAAAAGTAACATACTTTAATATTTCGTTGGACCGCCTTTATCTTTGATGGCGGGGCGCATTTGTCCTGCATTGTTTCGACAACATTATGCAACATCACAACATTTATTTCCGTCCAGAGTTGCATTAATGTTTGGACGAGATCTTTGTATTGATGACAGGAGAGTCGAACCAGTCCGTGTCAGTCGTCTCCAGCATATCCCAAAGACTTTCAATGGGGTTAAGGTCAGGACTCTGTGGTGTCCAACTCATGTGTGAAAATGATTCCTCATGCTCCCTGAACCATTTGTACATTGTGCTCTTACACAATTTGAGCCCGATGAATCTTGCCATTGTCATCCTGGAATATGCCCGTGCTGTCAGGGTTGAAAAAAAAATAACTGATGCTTTAATCTGGTTATTCAGTACATTCAGGTATATATTACTTTTTTACTGCTGCATAACGTTGCTGAGTCTAGACCTGAACAATGGAAGCAACCCCAGATCATAACACTGCCTCCAGAGGCTTGTACAGTGGGCACTATGCATGATGGTTCATCACTTCATGTGCTTCTCTTCTTACCCTGAGGCACCCATCACTTTGAAATAGGGTAAATCTGGACTCATCATACCACAACACCTTTTACCATTGCTCCATTTACATTTATGCATTTGGCAGACGCTTTTATCCAAAGCGACTTACAGAGCCCTTATTACAGGGACAATCCCCCTGGAGCAACCTGGAGTTAAGTGCCTTGCTCAAGGACACAATGGTGGTGGCTGTGGGGCTTGAACCAGCATCCTTCTGATTACCAGATTACCAGTTATGTGCTTTAGACCACTACACCACCACTACACTACTTTTTTTTTGGTTCGTTGTTCAAGCCCAAAAGGGTTTTCAAGCGGGGAGGATCACCAAACTAGATCGTGCTGCCTTGAAGCTCAGGGCACCCCCGGGCAGTCAAGGACCCCTGGGCATTGGCCCGGTCGGTAATCCGTCTCTGGTCCCAGTCCTGTAAATTCTAGTCGCATTGTGCATGTAGAAATGCTCTTACTTTCACTATTAAACATAGCCGTGATTTCTACTGTTGATTTTTTTACTATGTGACTTCACCTAGCGTTCTAGTGATCTCTGATCACGATCATTAAATATTTTTTCTTCTGCAAAGCTGATGGTACACCACTATCCATCCATGTTTTAATAATGCGTTGAATAGTTCTTAACCCAACTCCAGTGATTTCAGCAATCCCCTTAGTTGTTTTCTTTGCTTGATGCAGGACAATAATATGCCCTTTCTGAAACACAGTAACATATTTTCCACGAGCAAAGGATATGTCTTCTGACATGGTTGTTTAAGAAATGAGAAGCTACACACTGTATCATTTAGGGTTAAAAGAATTGTTGCCACCTGAATCCTATTAATCACAGCAACAATGATCCAATTATAGGCTCTTAAGTATCTGCTTATTTAAATCCAAACGGCAACTTTTGATTTCATTTTTTTGCACAGGTAGTGTATTAACACGTGCTGTTATTGTTAAGAAAATAGGCAACATTTACACATTAACAGACATATTCATTCTTCTATTACTTGCCACAACTGAAGGTTTGAGGTCTTGCAAGGTGGGGGAACAATGTGAAGCTGTAGTCCTCTTTCCCAAACTCTTTCAGAAGTATCCCTTCCCCATCCTCATCAATTCTGCCTTCCTGAAACTGGCAGATATTTTTAGGCTTGGGTAAGTATGAACTTGAACTCGCCTGTGCTCAATCTGTAGTTTAGTGTGCTCACGACACAATTACTTTTTTTATGTACACATTGTAAGGACATATAAAACAGTGTTTGATATGATCTGAACAGTTCAGTTGTGAATTTTGTATCTGGTACGTTATGTTCCTCTTGCTCATTTGCCAAACAAATTGAAAAATATGATGGAAAATAGAAAGCAATCAAATAACAAGATTTAGGGCAGCTGTAATAAGTCAAATATATTGTCTTTAGAAAAATCACACCTGTGACAATCTATGTTGCTAAGATTGCCTTGTTATTTGGGATTAAGATGGATAATCATTAAATGGCTTATTTTAAAACCAATGTCCTATTTGACTTTATAATGTGCTCTCTAGAACTCCATCACTGAAGTTCTTATGAAGTTGATGGCATTTAACTGATTTCATTATGTACATTAATGTCTTATTGAGTTTAAACAGAGATTATAAATTGGATATCACATGTCTTTGTTAGCATCAAATGTACCTGGTATTTTAATTTCAGAATTGTACAAAATGAAACGTGCTTTATCTATGAATTCAAATCTTTCACATCAGGAACAACTTTCTGCGGCTCTGTGTGCTGAAGGTCACTCAGCTGAGTGAGAAACACCTGGAGAAGATTCTGAACGTGGATGAGTTTGTCAAAAGAGTTTTTTCTGTCATCCATAGCAATGATCCTGTTGCCAGAGCCATAACCCTCAGGTACAAATCCATTCACTGGCTTTTCTTCATCTATGCCAATGGTTCTCAAACTTTTACAGTGTGAGGCCACCCTTGTGTATGGGACATGTCTTTGTGACACCCATGGAGACAAAATGAGCCCCCTCCATCTATTATGATTTTATCTTTTTTTAAAAGAAAAGCAAGTAAGAAATATCCAAAAACCCTTGTTATTAATGACACCTGTGGCCATTAAGTGAACTGCAGCCAGCTACCTGTTGCTCGTGCTCGCAGGTACATCGACCAAAACAATTATGTAACGTACAAAGAGACTTAACGTTATTCACCAGCATCATGCTGACAGATGAGGTAGCATAATTATAATTACACAGTTATGATTGTTTTACTACAAACTTTGAGAATTCATATTATATTTTATAGTTATATTATATTAGGGATGCACCGAAATTTCGGCCGCCGAAAAGTTTCGACCGAAAATGGCACAAAGAGAAAAAAGGCAGAAAATATGAGCCGAAAATATATACCTCCTCGCCCCGCCCATCAGTGCTCTGATTTCACTCTGGATCGATCTAGCCCTTATCACGGCGCTACCAAACAAAGGCCGATCATGTCAGCAGTGTGGAAATTCTTCAAAGTTTCTGATAAGGACATCAAATTTGCGATCTGCAGTGTTTATTCAGCAGAACTTTCAAGATATTTATATACAGAGTACAGCAAGAGATTCTACAGGAAAGCACCCCGATCCACAGCAATGCCACAACTAGCGCAGCTACACCACAACTTGAAACGTATCTAGCTGAACTACGCCAGAAGCGACAATCCCCTTGACTACGGTCGCATAAACTAAGACCGCTTTCCTTTGCTTGCACGGATTGCGCACAGGTATTTATCTGCCCAAGCACCAGCACAGAGAGTGAGAGACTGTTCAGTGCAGCATCTCATGTTCTTGATGAGCTTTCTGACAGGAGAGACTGTCAGAACGTTTAGCAACTTTTGTTCTTGAAGAGAAACCTGTCACTTGTACTTAAATAGAAAGCGGTCCAATTTGATGTGTATAGCAATTACATTACACTTGTTCTTCACTCGAGGATACATCTGTCGTTTACAGTTGAGGTTGGATTTAGTTCAGTTACTGCTGTTTTGCTCTGTTGTTTTGCACAATAATTTTCACTTAAAGTGTACATACGTTTACATAAACAGAATAGAGCACTGATCTATATATATAATTATATATTATAGTTTTATATAGATCAGTGGAATAGAATTGTACAAAATGTGTTCTGCCTTTTTGTTTTAATTAAAATTACTGTTGCATATTTAAACTTTTTGAAAGTTGCTAGCCAAGTTCATTACTTGACTGTTGTTGTGCATATAATAGTTTTCTAAAACTTTACATTATTTGGATAATTGTTAATAAAATCTGTAAAATTAGATTTTTACAGAACTGAATGAAGAATAATATTTAATAATGTTTTAATATATTTTTTGTCCAATATTGGTGTGTTACTTTCAATAAAAGTGTGATTTTATTTTATTGGTTTGTAGTTTTTCAATTCAGATTCATTAAATTCATGAAATTAATGAAAAAGTATAATGTTAATACAATTATACACAAAAATATATATATTTTTTTTCTTAAATGGGTAAAAAAAAAAAAAAAAAGTAAGTTTCGGTTTTCGGCCAAGTGCATCCTGGATTTTCGGTTTCGGCCCAGAATTTTAATTTCGGTGCATCCCTATATTATATATATATATATTATAGTGTAGGAGTCTGTGTTGTGCTGGGAGCCAGCCGTTTGCTGGATTCCATCTCTAAGATAACGTTTACCTAGTGTTGCAGACTGTTGTCGCTGTTGAATAGTGCAAGAGAAGCACTGAGGCAAGCCTCTCGGGAGTGCACATAAACGTCACATCCGTTGAATTTTCATGGCAAAAGCGACCCACTCCCTTCGTAAGAAAATCAGTCTACCGGCTTTAATCGGCAACTTGGGAAGACCAGGAAGGACTAGTTTTTTAAGTTGTATTACAAGCCGTTCACACATTGGCAAAAAAGGCGAATATTACATAAAAATGTTTACATATTGCACCGTTAAATTGTATTTTTAAATATACATTATATGAAAAAGATAATTTCTTACAGGGTGCCTACAGATATTTATATTTTATTTCTGTTATTCCCAATTTTTCTGTCATAGACCATCTCTCAAAAACATGCTTTGAGAGAATGATCTGGTTGTAGACACTGATGTCAATGTACATGTCTTCTGCATTTTGATAGGATGTTGGGAAGCCTCGCCTCCATTATACCAGAGAGGAAAAATGCCCATCACAGCATCCGTCAAAGTCTGGACTCTCATGATAATGTTGAAGTTGAGGCGGCCATTTTTGCAGCTGCTAGTTTCTCATCACACTCAAAGTAAGTACAGTCTGATGGTGATACACTGAAATACTTTGATAAACAGGGGCTTCATTTTACCTTTTAAACTAATAACTTTTGTATTAGCAGTAGTGGCCAACCGATCTATTGGAGAGGCTGGTAAATCATCTGATATTCTGAGTTTTTTAATTATTGCATCAGGTGATTAAATTTTCCCTTTTGGCCGATTTGTTTCTTAAGGCCGCGAGGGCGCAGAGAATGGCCTGCTTGAATGTGAAGTGTCTGAGACATATGAACGACCAATCACAGTTGTTTTCTTTTAACGTGCCATAATGTTACTACAATAATAGACCTCAATTAAACGGTCCGCATATCAGATAGACGCGCAGAAGATCATAATTTTAAAGTGCTCACGTGTTTCACTCTCCCTCCTCAACAGTTTCCTGTTATTTTTAAATTTCTTGTCTAATGATAAAAAGGTAAATATCATACTTCTATCATGTACCATCTGCAAATATGCGGATGTCTCATTTAAACGGATGTTCACGAAAGCCTGTCAGTCACACATCTAATAATGTGTTCCTCTGAATCGTGTATTCTATCAGCCTGAATCAAAATGTCAAGATCAAAAGTTCCAGTGGATGTATTTTAAGGCCTACCTTCAAACTCAGTGCCTCTTTGCCTGACATCATGTTAAAATCAAAAGAAATTAGCCAAGACCACAGAAAAAAATTGTGGACCTACACAAGTCTGGTTCATCCTTTGGAACAATTTCCAAACGCCTGAATGTTCATCTGTATAAACAATAGTACGCCAGTATAAACACCATGGGACCACGCAGCCATCATAACATTCAGGAAGATGAACCTAGAGATGAACTTGGTTTGGTGCAAAAAGTGCAAATCAATCCCAGTACAACAGCAAAGAACCTTGTAAAGATGCTGTAGGAAACAGACAAGTATCTATATCCACATTAAAACAAGTCCTATATCGACATAACCTGAAAGGCTGCTTGGCAAGCAAGAAGCCACTACTCCAAAACTGCCATAAAAATGCCAGACTACAGTTTGCAAGTGCACATGAGGGCAAATATCTTACTTTTTGGAGAAATGTCCTCTGGGCTAATGAAACAAATATTGAACTGTTGGGCCATAATGACCATCGTTATGTTTGGAGGAAAAAGGGTGAGGCTTGCAAGCCGAAGAACACCATCCCATCCGTGAAGCATGGGGGTGGCAGCATCATGTTGTGGGGGTGCTTTGCTGCTGGAGGATAGATGTCACCATGCGGAAGGAAAATTATGTGGATATATTGAAGCAACAAATCATGACATCAGCCAGGAAGTTAAAGTTCAGTCGCAAATGGGTCTTCCAAATGGACAATGACTCCAAGCATACCACCAAAGTTGTGGCAAAATGGCTTGAGGACAACAAAGTCAAGGTATTGGAGGGGCCATCACAAAGTCCTGACCTCAATCCCATAGAATATGTGTGGGCAGAACTGAAAAAGCCTGTGCGAGCAAGGAGGCCTACAAACCTGGCTTGGAATGGGCCAAAATTCCAGCAACTTATTGTGAGAAGCTTGTGGAAGGCTATCCAAAATGTTTGATCCAAATTAAACAATTTTAAGGCAAGTGTATGTAAACTTCTGGTCCACTGGGATTGTGTTGAAAGAAATAAAAGCTGAAATAAATCATTCTCTCTACTATTACTATTCTGACATTTCACATTCTTAAAATTAAATGGTGATCCTAACTGACCTAAGTCAAGGAATGTTTTCTATGATTAAATGTCAGGAATTGTGAAAAACAGAGTTTAAATGTATCTGGATAAGGTAAACTTCTGACTTCAACTGTATATACAACTGGTTTGTTTCGGTCTTTTGTGAGAAAATGTGATTACTAATGCGCACATACCATCCATGGTTGCTGGACTACTGTGTGCATTGTTATTTCCTTCTACCTAATATATTAGCAATTTCTTAATTTGCAAGTAAATCCCCCCCAGATTAAAATGTATAGGCTCACTGTTCTTCTCACTTGAAAAATATCACAGAAATAAAGGTTCATCTAACAAGCAGTTTGTCTGTCCATACTTGAATTCAAAACTGCTGTGCGATGTGACAATCACAGCCAATCGGAATATATTTGGCGTTTAATGTGCAGTTATAAGTAGCAGGGTTTTAGACCAATTACATTTTACAGTGGATGGTTAAGACAAAAATGTATTAATGTGAAAGATGGCTTTTATCGATCATCGTCTGGTTAGGTCACAGTGTTATAAATTAGTTAGAGTGTCAGTGTTCCACCAATCTGATAATCTGGTTTTGTGCCTCATTTGTTTTTACAGAGATTTTGCTGCAGGAGTTTGCAACAAAATTAGTGACATGATTCAAGGTATGTTATTCTCGTAATTATAATTCTCGTTTTAAAAACAAAACAAATTATCATCATCTGCTGATCAACACTGTGTGTGTGTTTCTCTGAAGGACTGGACACTCCAGTGGATCTGAAGCTAAAGTTGATTCCTATGCTGCAGCATATGCACCATGATGCCAGTTTGGCATCCTGCAGCAGGGAGTTACTTCAGGAGCTGGTGTCCTCCTACCCCTCCACACCCATGCTCATCGTCACCCTGCACACCTTCACCCAGCTGGCCACCTCCTCACTCGTCGATATCCCAGAGCAGGTCAGACCGTGTCCATTTTTAATGGCTGTAGCCCTTTGAATTAAAGGCTGTCAATATTTGATCTGCCCTTTGTTATTGTTTATAGTGATGTCTCATTTTAGCTTTTTAAAAATGTACAAATTCCCTGTATTATATCAATAAATATGATGTTTTGAAATTGCATATGAAATATAATATATTCATTTTGAAGTTATCATATTTATTCATATATTGTTTTATGTTTATTGTTTATATGAATAAAATGTATTTACATTACTATGTAGAAAAAGCTACTAAACTTTGGAAAGCTCAGGGGCAGCAAAACTGGATCCGTGTAGCCTCGAGGGCCGCACTCTTCATATTTATAGTAATTCTTATAATGCTGTATACAGTTGTGGCCCCCTGGGTAAATATATTATAAAGAAGGCTATGTCTTAATTGTTTATCCTTTTGATCTTTCATTCAAAATACTTTAATTTAAGTAAACTTAAATTAAAGTTTAAGATGAGGAGGGGGGGTATCATAATTAAATATTTTCCCAAACATGTTTGCCACAATTATTGGCACCCCTAGTAATTCTAAGGAGTAAAATATATCTGAAGTATATTCCCATTCATATTTTACATTTTTAGTACACCTGGGTGACAAGGAACATGAAATTGTTCAGCCATGACTTCCTGTTTACAGGGGTATAAATATGAGGTAACACTCAAGCCAAATTCCCATAGTCATCTATCACAATGGGGATGAGGAAAGAATAAAGATATGATGTGTGGCAATAGGTTTTTGAGCTTCACAAAATGGGAAGTGGCTATAAGAATATAGCTAAAGCATTGATAATGCCCATTTCCAGCATCAGGGCAATAATTAAGCAGTTCCAATCAACTGGTGATGTTAAAAATAGGCCTGGAAGAAGAGGATTTTTGTCGAGTGGATTGTTCGAGTGGCCAAAAATTACCAAGGATTGCAGCAGGAGAATTCATTCTCAGAATTAAGTTGGGTCTTGGGGTCAGAAAGTCTCTAAATAACTACAATCAGACATCACCTACATCACAACAAGTTAGTTGTTTTTGGAGGGTTTCAAGAAAAAAGACTCTGCTCTCATCCAACAACAAACTCGAGCGTCTTCAGTTTGTCAGACACTACTGGAACTTCAAATGGGACTGAGTTCTTTGTTCAGATTAAACAAAAATAGAGCTTTTTTGGCAGCAAACACCAGAGATGGGTTTGGCACACACAGAGAGGTATCCTTATGGAAAAATATGCTTACGGGTAAATATAGTGGTGGATCTTTAATGTAGTGGGGCTGTTTTTATACCAGAGGTCCTGGACATCTTGTTCGGATACATGGCATCATGGACTTTATCAAATACCAACAGATAAAAAAGTCAAAACCTGACTGCCTCTGCCAGAAAGCTTAAAATGGGCCCTGGTTGGAACTTCCAGCAGGACAATGATCCAAAACACACATCAATATCAACACAAAAATGGTTCACTGATCACAAAATCAAGGTTCTGCCATGGCCATCCCAGAACCCTGACCTGGTCCACATAGAAAACCTGTGGTGTGAACTGAATAGGAGAATCCACCAGTGTGGACCTCGGAATTTAAATAATCTGGAGAGATTCTGTATGGAGAAATGGTCTCAGATCCCTTGCCATGTGTTCTCCAAAAAAGGGGCGTAGATTCCAGGGGTTATAACTCCCCCTATAATCAAAACAAGCAAGGACAACCTCAACCTGTAGGCAAGTTCTTAATTATTTCACCAAGCTCCTCCAAGGGTATCTCAGAATCGAGAGAATTGTTTTGCTCAGTCATCAGTTTAGCAGTTTCTAATGGTCACACAATGTTTCTAATATCCTCATCAGTAGAAGGAGTGGAACTATAGAGATCAAGATTGAATTCTTTAAAAACATTATTAGTATCAATGGCTGAGGTAAATATTTCACCACCAGCAGATTTCACAGATGGAATGGAAGAAAAAGACTCTCTCTGCTTAATATATCTAGCCAAAAGCTTCCCTACTTTGTCTTGCCCTGAATAGCCAGAACTCCACCTTCCGTGACAAAATAGTATTATATCTGTTTTTCAATCGAGTACATTTTCTGAGGCCATCAGATGACATTCGGTGCTTCAGCTCTGCCTCAGCACTTTTAATATTCCTTTCCAACTCCATGAGTTCTAGTGCTTTAGATTTTTTGATAAATGAGGCATACTGTATGATCCAACCTATAAGAACAGCCTAAAGTGCCTCCCAAGTCACACACACACACACGGAGGATACTGAGGATCAGTTGGTCTCAGAATAAACATTGATTTCAGCCCCTAACTTTTGTTGAAATTCAGGATTTTGCACAAGGGATACATTAAAGCGCCAACTATATGATTTATTTTTCTCCGTATGTGACAACACCTCTGAACTCGCCAGGGTGTGAAGATGTTTCCAATTGAGCAATCGACAACAGATGAAATGAGGGAGTTGGATACAAATAATAATCTATTCTAGAATAAATCTTATAGACTGATGGAAAAAATGTGTAGTCCATACCAGATGGGTTCAAAAGATTTTTACACATCCTGTGAAGTGTCAGTGTTGCTCTAGGGGGCTTACACACTTTTGCTTCACTATGATCAATGACTGAGTTCATCAAAAGATTAAAGTCTCCACCCAATATTATATCAAGAGGGGTGCCAGTGGCTTGCAGCATCCCTTCAAGATCTGTAAAACCACTCTGATTGTCAATGTTAGGTGCGTAAGTATTAGCCAAAATCAACCTTCGCCCTTGAATTTCTGCTAAAACAATAATGAATCTTCCTAATTTATCTTTAATATGTTTGAGACATTTGAATTGTAGATGTTTACTTATCAGTGTAATGACTCCCTGCTCTTACTTGAGCCAGCACTAAAGAAAACATGTCCACCACATAAATTCCCAAATGTTTCAGCTTTCTGTGGGGAAAGATGCATTTCTTGAAGAAACACCATATCATATTTCTTACGTTTAAGAAAATAAACAACCTTTTTATGGGGTGCCCCAGCCCATTCACATTCCACTTGGAGAGAGACAATCCACTGATTAACATTTGACATTTTTACATATCAGAAAAAATGGATTGTGTGTCAAAAATACAATTATAAAGACCACATATCACATTGGTGCAACAATCAACCCCCAAACTTTCTCCAGAACAAAACAAACAGAAAAGGAAACGTGTGAGCTTTAACCCCATGCACGACAGTGGCAACCGGCATTCATCCCAATCAAACGGTCCATGTACGCCTACAAGAGCTCCCGTGACAAATTTGCTGTCAGATTGCTCAAGTCCGGTGTTTCTATACAACAATTTGTAAAACAGAATTACACAACAGATGTCGATTCATCCACTGAACTGTCTCAAAGGTGTGTGCCGCTAGTGGAACCAGCACAAAAAAAAGAAATGGGCCGCAACAAATATTCCACAAAACCAACTCCAGCCTACGCAAGGCATAACCACCCAAAACGAGCAGATTCATCCACAAGCTGTTCTGACAAAATAATTCTACACAAAACAAACTCCAGCCACTAGGCGGAACCAGCACAAAACGAAATGAAAAAGGCGCCCAGTTTCCTCGAACAGTCAAGTGAATCTTCACTGAGTCAGGTCCACTTGGCAGCAACATGAAAATCACCAAATTACTTACTCGATTGTCTTTATGTAGGGCAATGCTTGCTGTGGGCATGTAAATTCTCTACGGCCATCCTTAGTATCTTGTGGCATGGATGTATGGTCATGTATCGGTTTGCGGGAGAGGGAGACCGGTAAGGCTCGTCACCTGTGTCGTAATTATCTCTGAAACCTACACTATATAGACAAAAGTATTGGGACACCTACACATTACACCTACAGGAGCTTTTATGACATCCAATTCTAAATCCATAGGCATTAATATCCACTCTTCCTCTCTTCTGGGAAGGATTTCTATAAGATTTTGGAGTGTGTCTGTTGGAATTTTTGCCCATTCTTCCAGAAGTGCATTGGTCAGGCACTGATGTTGGATGAGTTGGCACAATGCAGTCAGGTAGGAAACATTCTCCTGGCATTCGCCCAACCCTGACCAGATAGAAATCCATTAGACTGCCAGATAGAAAAGCGTGATTCGTCACTCCACAGAACACGTTTCCACTTTCCACGAGTCCAGTGGTGGCGTGCTTTACACCATTCCATCCGACGCTTGGCATTGTGCTTGATGTAAGGCTTGCATACAGCTGTTTGACCATGGAAACCCATGCCATGAAGCTCCTGGCGCATAGTTTTTGTGCTGATGTTAATGCCAGATGAGGTCTGGAACTCTGCAGTTATTGAGTCAGCAGAGCGTTGGCGACTTTTACGCACTATGCGCCTCAGCACTTGGCGACCCCGCTCTGTAACATGGCTAGGTGCTTGATTTTATACACCTGTGGCAATGGGAATGAATGAAACCTGAATTCAGTGATTAAGATGTGTGGCCCAATACTTTTGTCCATATAGTGTATCTCTCATTATAGGGATGGCGGAAAATCCTGAAATCCTCTCCAGAGCGTCAAGGAGAGGAGAGAGTGACCAGCAAGCCCAGCACCACAATCTGAGAGAGTGCTTTCATTTATTTAGAAAAATATTTATTTGTTTGAAGGTTACGGTCAATTTTGTGAAGCTGAACATTAAAAAACTGACCTTAAACCTGCTTCATTGTCTCCTGACTCCTCCATTGCCCACAAACTTAAGATCCTTTTACATATCTATTCTCAGTTTTGCTGGAAACATCAGAGCAAAAGCGACCTTCCGTTAATGTAAGATTTTCTTGCATTCCCTGAATCGTTCACGTTTCTCTCTTGTCGATTCTGCACACCCGGTCTCTTATCAGGCTAATTAAGCCTCCGAGAGGGATAAAGGCCAACTGCGGAAGGTGGTGCGACAGAGAGAGGTTGTTTACGGGCAGCTGCTCCGTCATGTGTGTGTTTTTGTCTTTTAAGTTTATCATTAAAACTGTTATTTATATTGTCAAGCCGGTTCTCGCCGCCTCCTCTCCACTGAACTGCTTTACACTCAGCCTTCCTTATGCTCAGGAATTCCAACAATTCAGACGTTGTTTTGTCGATTACAATTCTCCAAATCCTTCAGTTTTTCCCCAAATGCCTTCCAAATCTCCCTTAATCGCAAGTGGATTAGTAGCTAATTCCCTCTCCGATGACTGCTAGTTCTTTTTAAAACTGACACCGCGCGAGACACTGAAAAAAACATTTGATGCGCAACGGTCAAAGACCTCCACCTAGAACGTTTACATAGAAAAACATTTAAAAATCAGTGTACAAAAGCAAATTTGGTGTTAACGGCCCCTATGCTGCAAAAGAGGGATAGCCCAACACATTCTCTCCTTCACTGATCTATTGCTGTTCTTTTGTCAAGAGCAAAGTTCCTCATGTTTGTTTCCTCTCAGTATTTCTCCAGTATTTACTCATGTTTTTTTTGTTTTTTTTTCACTTGTAGATTCATCTGCTTCTGCAGTACTTGAAGGAAGACCCCAGAAAAGCAGTGAAAAGACTCACCATTCAGGACCTCAAGCTCTTGGCTAAAAAAGCTCCTCATCTGTGGACCAGAAAGAACATACAGGTTAGAGAATTGGCACGAGACAGCTGATTAATTTTTAACTACACCATATAGAGTTAAGTTCACGCAAGTTTCTGCATCCCTTGCAGAATCTGAAAGGAGTTTAGCATTTTTAAATATAAGAGAGGTCATTAAAAAATGTATTTCCTGCCCAGAAGAAATAACAGCTATTTAGTATATTACACAAGACATAATAATATCTGAATTTACACAAATTCAGTAGTTTACACATGCACAACTTTAACAAGAAGAAACAAATAATATTAAGAACCAAGGTTATATCAACTTTTAAATGGCACATTTTGTGTAAATTCAGTAAATATCTTCATCAGGACAGTATTAAATTAAACACATTTTGCAATTGTTATGATCCCTTGCCATTTTTATTTATTTTTAGTTCTAAACATCTGGCAGATTCTGCAAGCAGTATCACACTTTTTAGTGCAACTATTTATCTTTTGCATAATAGAGGTACCTGTGAATGTGTGTCCAAAACCTCACACTTCTTCTGCACTATTCTACGTCAATTTGCACTGTAAGTAGTGAAAGTGGTAGGTTCACTGAAAAAGCAACAAAAGTAGTTTGGATGATGCACTTCTTTACACACTCAGCGCTCGCAGCTTGGCATAAGTAGCGTTAGGGGCAGAGTTACCTGGCTGCAATGCTAGTTTGTCTAAACAATCATTCATAACGGAGAATGTTGCAAGTAGCGAAACTTAAGTGAAGACAGCACCTTACAAATGTGAGATAAATGATTTACCTTGTATGTGGTAGTGTTGTCAAAAGTACCGGTACTTCGGCACCAAGTCGATACTAAAATAAAAAAGATGTAACGATACAGTGTTTCTGTAGTACAGAGCACCAACTCTGTCCGTTACCAGCACGAAGTATGTCTGACACATGACAGCTTACTCCTTTTACACTGAAATTAACAATTAATCCAAGTGACATGTCCTAGTGTGATTTATTAAACCTCTGAAGGCTCTGAATTAGCATGGATGAGGTGGTTGCATTCTTTATATGAATGTGTAAATCCGACCACTCATACTTACTGACTCCTACAGACATTCAGAAACATTCACGTTGTTTGTGATGACAAAGCAGAGCACTAATCCACCATGAATCATGCAGCACATGTAAACTATATCATTGTATAATTAAATTGCAGCATTTGCGCTTTAATCTCAGTTCAGCTTTATTTATATTGCATTTAAAACAACATAGTTGACCAAAGTGCTTCACAGTAATACATTTAAAACATAACATTTCAAAATTGCCACATATACAAGTACGTTTTTTGAGATGCAAGTTTTGAACACTAACGAGCTAACGGTAGCAGCAACACATCACATGCGTTTCAAACTTAACTTCCTTTAGCTGTTAAATGGCAAATGCAATCCCAAGTGTTTCGTTTCGGATGATACTACACTTTTAAAATGAATAAACTACATGGCTGAGTGCATAGTGTTTATTGTAAGTGCATTGTGTATAGCGCGTCATTTGGGACAAAGCTTTAGCGTTTGGGGTTAATTGTCATGGGTTTGCTGTGTGTGTGTGTGTGTGTGTGTAGATGCTTTGCGAGTGTGCTCACAGCACCCCGTACAACAGTCTGAAACTGGGCATGCTGTCCGTTCTCTCCACACTGTCTGGTACCATCGCTATTAAACAGTACTTCTTCACTAATACAGGTACAATCCAACTTATTAAATATGCAAAACTATTTCTTTCTATGTTGACACTTTTAAAAATAATTATGCAAGTGTGCTAGAGATTTCATATGGTCACATTACATTTTTAGTGCATTCACAAAATGTAGTTTGGGCAAATATACTCTGGGCGATCTGATCACAAGTGGGCTGCACAAAAAGCAGGGGTAAACTATGTTTATGTTTTGTTATCAGATCACTCAACTAAATCTCAGAAATGCATTTGATCATGGCGTGTTTGTAGTGTAAACTGAGTGAGTTTTACTGGCTTATCTCTCTGGATAGGTGAGCCATCTCCGGCACCTCGTCACACCGATCTGGTGAAGCTTGCTCAGGAGTGCTGTTACCATAGTAACCTGGCAGTTGCAGCCCATGGAATCACGGTGCTGACCAGTATCACCGTTTCCTGTCCAGAGAAAGGTTTGTTTCTCAACTAAAACTTTTATTTTATTTTGTGTACTTATGCTGGGAGCTCTAGTTTCGTGACCGCCCTAGGCGCAGTGCTACACGTATCCTGTTTTTAGTAAGAGCACTAATTCTAAGCGATATTTTAATGTAAGTTGGTGTGGGTGGGAGTGCTTGCTCTATCTGTGGGTGTCTGCACGCAAACAATGGGTTTATCGTATGTTAATGAAGTGGCACAATTTGCTATTTTCCTGAGAATTAAGTAATTGCGCTAAGACGTCTGAGAACCGTGTCTATTCTCGCTGCAAAGTTTAAAATCAGTTCCTGCATTTACAGTTTGGGGATTCCACCAGAAGAGGATATCAAAGAGCTACCGATCACTTTTAATACTAGCAATTATTTGTTTGTCAGATTAATAGTAATAATTGTATTTTGCATAGTGCCTTTCCAAAGCTTAAGAGTGCTGTACAGAAATTAAGCAAAGCATTAAACAGAGAATCATATATACATTACAAAACAATGAACAATAGGAGAGCAGCAGTTCCTCAAGCAACCTGTAACACTGTCAGGACCGCAGGTGAGAGACAGACCAGAGCAAACAGTCACAGAGAGGCCGATAGAGATTACATATAACACATAACGTCGCTGCCCGGAGCAGCCCAGCCGACAATACATTCACAGAGAAGGGGATTCGGTAGTATTTTACCTCTCAAAGACCATAGCACTAGAACGATGGCAGACAAAACGGGAGAGAGTTCAAAGCAAGGAGGTAGTTATTGTGCCAAAGAACCCAAGACACAAATGATCCATATTTTTATTCTTCTAATGCATTGCCCATTTACACTACCAAATTCTTATGAATGGGCTTTCTTCATTTAAAGCAACGTTTCTTGACAGGGATGGAATCTACGTAAAATATGATGCATATGGTGCAAAACCAGAGAAGAAACTCTGAAATAAATAGAACTTGATCCAGCCAGTTAGCGCTTTGCATGCCTGATTTCGCCAACCCACTTGTGCCTAGACTTAGCGCTACTTGCACGAAAATATCAAAACTTCATGACCATGCTCACATATGACATATCGCATAGCACTGTGCTTAAAGTATGGCATTCTTAAAATAGGGCTCTGAGTTGTATGGACTGAAATTGAGTATTTGAACAACAAATGACTTGAGATTCTTTTTTTAATTGAAATATTTTTTCAGAGGTTATTCAGCTGGAACAAGACACAGTCATGGGGATGGAGTCTCTAATTCTGCTCTGTAGCCAAGATGACAGAAAGACTGCACAGGCAACACTTAAAGTGAGTGTTAACAGCCCAAAACCCTCAGTGGACCATTTGGGACTCCTTCACTTCCATTTATGTGTAACAAAGGACATTTTTAACTCTTGAACTGTTAACTCATTCTAACGCAGACGGCCCTCACCTCTTTGGTGAAGATGTTAAAGAGCTGTCCTCATCTGAGTCAGAGCTCTGTTGAGCTTCTGCTGGGGCAGCTGCACTGCGCGTGTGACTCTGCGCGGGTGCACATGTGTCAGGCTCTGTCCGCTATCGCTATGCAGCAACCAGTGCTGGCAGAGGGAATGCTGGGGGACTTGCTGGACCTCTTCAGGGTGGCAAGTCACAGAGCATCAGAGAAACAGCAAGAGCTTCTGGTAAGCAACTACAGAAAACATTTGAGATTATTTGATGATAATCCAAAGTAAAAACAAAACAAAACCTAAAGTGAAACTTCTGTAATTTACTGACCCTCATATTGTTCCAAACATGTGTGCAGTAATTTCTTTCTGTGGAGTACTAAAGTTTAATTTATGAGTCTTTACATTGCCCTTTCATACAACAGCAGTTCGTGGTGACCACATTCATCAAGCTTCAAAATGGACAAAAAAACCACCATAAAAGTAGTCCATACAACTTGCACTTACACTATATAGATTAAATTACCATGACGTCACATTGCAGTCAACCGTGCTTCCGGTTTCTTCAGAGCAGCAGCTTTCAGTGGAGAATATGAGTAGCGCTGCCATTTGAATAATCTTTTAAGCATTGTATAATGTAATGATGTTAATAGAAGTTATTATAAATAGATATCTAGGTTTACATTGAAAAATATATGTAGGTTCCTTCTGAACTATCGGCTAAACGGGTTTCTACTTGGTTCAATTGGCCTTTGTGATTATGTTGGATATGTAACCGGTGTCTGGATACACATCCTCACACTCTTAACACACTTCTAAAAACAGAGAAATGCGGCACATCAGACATGCAATATGCATCAATTATTGGTCCACATACAGTAAATAATCATATTAGACTTATTCAATGTATAAACTAAATAGCAAACAATTTAGACTGAAGTTACTTTCTCCATTAAAAATAAATGCAAAGAAATAATTTAGAAGTACAATATCCCTTATAAACAGCTAATACGCAGTGCGGGATCGGAGACACGGTCCAGTCCATCCCTATATATCTTCTATGCTGATCTTGTTCATATAAGATCATCGTTGGATAATTTTTGACCTCATATCTGTTAAAGTAGTTGCACTTTGGAAATTAAAAACAGCCGTTTGCAATCGGAGTTTGTGCAAATGCTCTATGAAAAGTTCAGATCTACCAACAGCAGCTGCCGGGCAAATGGGTCTTGTTGGAGCAAATGTGATGATAAAGACGGTGGCCCATGAAATATCATAATTTATGTCAAATCCTGAGGATCTTCTGATCCTGATGAAAATTTAAAGAAGCCAAAATGACCTTTATCTTTTAAAATAAAAAAATGTTAACCACCAAAACAGCATTTTGAGCATTTTCAGCTCAATTTAAAAGAAGCACCCATTGTAAGCAGTTCTTTTCTTGGGTGCCAAAAGAACCTGGAGGTGTCGCCATTGAGCATTTGTTTGTAAACAGTAAATTAATCTATCCTAAGTAGTCAGAAGCCATACAATAGTAGACAGCAATTTAAGTCATTATTCACTGATAATCTTCTCCAGCAGCGAAGCTAGCCTTTAGAACGATGTACAGATTTTTCTAAGTAAGGATAAGAAAGTTCTCCTTATAACAGCATATGGGTTTGGATTGACATGAGGGTAAGTTAAAAATGACAGAATTTTCATATCCTGTTCCTTCAATCTCATCACTTTTACCCAGGTTTCTTTGGCAACAGTATTGTTTGTGGCCAGTCAGGCCTCACTCTCGGCTGAAGTTAAGACTGTAATCAGGCAGCAGTTAGAGAATGTGGCCAATGGCTGGACCGTGTACTGCATTGCTAGACAGGCATCCCGCATGGTAAGCTACTCTATATGACACCGATATTTCTTGGCAGTTTTCTTTAGATTCATCAAGATAGTCTAGTAGCTGATGGAACTGGCACAACAACCCCTTTCCAATGCTCTGCAATTTGGGATTTGTCCACAGGGCTGCCATGGTTTTTCCAGGGAGTTGTACCAGAGCCTTCGTACCCGTGTTGCCTCAGAGCACTTCTACTTCTGGCTGAACAGTCTGATGGAGTTCTCTCAGGCGGAGCAGTGCCTCAGCGGCCTGACAGATGGAGACTACAGCGCAGCCATGAGCGCCATCTCTGAATCTCTCAAATCCTACCAGAAGGGAATTGCGTCTCTCACGGTCAGAATTTGATCAATTTTGTTCGGTCAGATCCCTGGGTGATGTCTTTTAGCAGACATTTACAGTTTTTCCACATTGCAAAATCTAGGGGAAGAATTCACTAAGAATCGTGGCCTCTGATGGCATCATTCATTTGCACTTGCTTTGTGCCACAATTCACAAACTATATGCAAGTATGAGAACATAGACGCAATCGCTTGTCCGCCACACTTTAGCTTTAAAGGCGCAGCCACATTTACCTTCGCACAGCGAAATTCTGCAGCCAATATACATTCATCTCCATAGGAATCTCCGCAATTGAGAATTTCTCGTGATGTACTTCCAGTAGTGAAGATTTTTTTCCTTGCAGATTTCACATGGAGTTAAAGTTCAAGGTGAACTTTGACAGCTGAATTCGCTGTGTTGACCAATAGAAAGTTGTTTGGTTTGAGAGTGACATCCGTGTGGGCGGTGCTTCGTACACGGCTACACTGAATATTCACAATGGACAATGGTATCATTTTAGCAGCGAGTTTCTTTTAAACCTCACTCTTCCAAATAATAAAGTGCAGTACTGAAAAAGTCTGCTTGGCAATAGTTTTTTATTGGTTTCACGCATGCTCAACAGCCCCACACCGCCTTCTCCCACTGAATTTTTTCGTGCAAATGTAAATGTGACCGCTCCTTAAAGCAGATTCCAGAAAATAAAAGCTAATTTACATTCGTCCATTTTTCTCTGTTTGGTTATTTTCTTATTAATGCACAAAACCCTTTCAGTGTTAAATCTGTGACTGACAATAATCATATTCTGCCTTCAGGCAGCCAGTACTCCACTGAGTCCTTTGACGTTTCAATGCGAGTTTGTGAAGCTGCGTATAGACACTCTTCAGGCCCTGTCTCAGCTCATCTGCACCTGCAACAGTCTGAAGACCAGCCCACCTCCTGCCATCGCCGCTACTATTGCTTTGTCCTCAGGGAGCGACCTGCAGCGCTGCGGACGCATTTCAACACAGGTGCATAAACACACATTGCATCTTTTTAAATGTTTCTGCATAGCATCAGTGTTTTGTTTTTCAAATTCATTTCCCAGGTTTATTTGAGGGTAGTGTTGATAAAGATGACAGTGGATGTTTTTTGGATTTGCACAGATGAAAGTATCCATGGATGAATTTAGAAGTCTGGCAGCTCGCTATGCTGACCTGTATCAGGCTTCGTTTGATGCCGACTACGCCACCCTCCGTAATGTTGAATTGTATCCTTTTTTTTTCACTTGGAGGAAAGCAGGTGTATGGCTTATGACAACATGTCCATGTTTGTCTGTATTCAATCTTGAGATATTTAATGAAAATAGTGACCTATTCCCCAATACTGTTCTGTGAAGACAAGCTCATCACCTTGAATGAACTCGTTCTTCTCAGAAGTTGTTTGGTTTTCTTACCATCTCTTTGGTCTATTCTATCTTTTCAGTAATGTACATTTCACTCAGTTTCAGACATAAAAAGTCTCTTTACCTATTGCTTCGACAAACTTAATATAGACTAAATATTTCAAGAAATCTGCGAAGTACTTTCCTTATGACATTGTCAGACAACAGCAAAGCTGCTTGCTCGTATCTTATGTCATTGAGGCTTTAATACTTGATCCGCACACTGCCAGGTAAGAGTAAAAAGGAACGTTTGCCACTTTCACTTACAGCCATGAAACTAGCTTGAACATTTGATATTACTTAAAGGGACAGTTCACCCAAAACATTATTTTTTCATTTATTCACCCTTTATTTCTTCTGACTTTATTTCTTCTGCTGAATACAATTGAAGATTTTTCAAATGGTAAATGGTACCAATATCTGCACATAGATAGCGCCTTTTTAACCTTAACTTTTTAACCTTAATTCAAAGCGCTTTACACTGTGACACATTCACCCATTCACACACCAATGGCGGCAGAGCTGCCATGCAATGTGCTAGCCTGCCATTGGGAGCAACTTGGGGTTCAGTGTCTTGCCCAAGGACACTTCAGCATGTGGAGTCATGTGGGCCGAGATTCATACCACCAATCCTGTGATTAGTGGCCGACCCGCTCAACCAACTGAGCCACAGCAGCCCCCAAAGAATATCTCAGCTCTGTAGATCCATATAAGTGTATGGTGGCCAGAACTTTGAAGGTCCTAAAAGCATAAAAAGGCAGCATAAAAGTAATCAATATGACTTTAGTGGTTAAATCCATGTCTTCAGAAGTGATCCGATAAAGGCCCGGATATACTTAATACAAAATCGAAGAATGAACAGGTGTGAAATCGTTTAGAACAAAATCTGGCCAAACAGAAGATGATTTTGCGTTCGTTTTGGTGGTTCGTTACAGCTCGCCTGGGCAAACTTTTAGGAAAACTTTTAACAAGCTGCTAAACACCTTACTGCCATTGGTCCATGTCATCGGCAGGTCTGCCCTGGACTTCCACAATATGAACACACCAGCGTGCAGAGTTACTAGCGAGCTGGTGCAAATTTACCTAAATCCTTACGATCGTTCATGAAGAGACATTTTCCAAGAACGTATCGTGCTTTTTTTCTTTATAATTTTCTTTTTATACTTCTATGGAAATATTTTGGGCCTTAAGTATGTGTGTGAGAAACAGATAAATATTGATGGCCTTTTTCACTATAAACCTCCACTTTCACTTCCAAATTCTTTTTGTTTTTGGCAGGGTGGAGAATGTATAGTTTAAAAGGATATAAATATTGATCTGTTTCTCACCCACACCTATCATATCTCTTCTAAAGTTATAGGTTTAACCACTGGAGTCTTATGGATTACTTTTATGCTGCCTTTGTTCTATTTGGACCTTCAAAGTTCTCGCCACCATTCACTTGCTTTGTATGGACCTACAGAGCTGAGATATTCTTCTAAAAATCTTTGTGTTTAGCAGATAAAAGAAAGTCACACATCTGGGATGGCATGAGGGTGATTAAATGATGAGAGAATTTTCATTTTTACCTGAACTATCCCTTTAAGTATTTTATTGTTAATTATGCTTATCGCATTTTAAATTAATTCATGTGTAGACTAGATTCAAACATAGTTTTGTAGATTATTCTAGCCATGGGTGTCAGATTTATTTGACTTTATAAACCGTTGCTGGTGTTCACTGATCAAGGTTTAACAGAAATGTTCAGATCGTCAAACGCTTGTATGATAGATAATAGACTTCACATGTCATTGCCACAGTTTCCAGGAGTTTGGCACACATGGATCAGTTCTTGCAAAGAGCGAGTATGAGCTGAGAATGCTGGATGTGTTCAGTCACGTCCTGGAGGAAGTGGAAAACTTAAGCAGGAAGCATCCTCCTGTCTCTTACCTGGTAATTGAATTGAAAGCCATTTGTTATCATTTCTTTACTTGTCTGCAATCTGTTTGGATTCTCTGAAAAACATTGCTGGATATTTATTTTTATTTTATATTTTTAAAAATGTTTGCATTCACATGAATGCATAAATTGATTTAAAATTTCCTTTTTTTAAGCACACTGGCTGTCTCTGTGATGCAGTCATAGCCCTTTTGAAGGTGCCACTATCAATCCAGAGATATTTTTTCCAAAAGCTCCAGTCCACCAGTATTAAAGTAAGTCAACTGTTAGGATATATCAGTATACTATGCATGGCTTTGCAAGAATTTGTAACTTGAATGAAGACTAGCGTATGTCTCTATGCATTTTCAGAAATGTATTATATTTTTGTTCTAGCTTGCTCTCTCCCCATCACCACGTTCACCAAATGAGCCAATTCCAGTACAGAACAACCAGCAGTTGACTTTAAAGGTGGAGGGAGTGGTGCAGCATGGCTCCACTCCAGGATTGTTCCGGAAGATTCATGCTGTCTGCCTTAAAGCGAGTTCAACTTTACAGACAAAATCAGGATCCGATTTTAAGGTGAGTTCAACTAACAGTCCAAGAGACAAGTACTCATTTTGTTCTTTTGGTGCACCAATCAAGAAATTTAAGGCCGATATGGATCAGAGATTTATTTTTAAAACTGTTCACAAAATGGTGCTTGGATCAGGGCTGTATTAATGCACAGGCTTACGAGGGGGCCCGCGGCAGCAGGGGCGGGGCCCCGAACTCTCAAGGGGGGGCCCAGTCGCAGCGTCCTCCACTGTATTCTCCCCCGTCAATGTTCTCGTGAAGGCGTGCATGTAAACATGTTCAGAGGGAGACACTGTTGTGTAAACAGAGAATGTGTGCAACGGTTAAACCAGTCCGTGTAGCCCATGGTGATTCGTTGTGAAGTTTCCTCCTCCAAACCACCAAAATGGACCACCAATTATGTGTAATTTTGTGCGTGCTGAAATGTAAAAAAAGATCGGCCCTGAATCTAGGCACGATAGTGGCCGATCGGTGCATCCATATTTTGTTTGTTTGAATCACTTATGGAAAATCCAAAGGGCTTAAAGGATGGTTCAGCCAAAACTGAAATTTATTTTATCATTTTACTCCCCTCCTATCATTCCCAACCCATTTGACTTTGTTCTGTGATACGCAAAAAGAGAGTTTCTGGACAATGTCCTGGTCAGTGTTCTCCATGCAAAAGCAACAAATGGTGATTGGAGAACACCATAAAAGTAGTCTGCAAGACTCGCACATTTATATAAGTCTTCTGAAGTCATACAGTGACTTTATGTGAGGATCAGCAAAATTACAGTTTTTACTTATTTTGGAGAAAAAATACAAGTCAAAAGTAACCTTAGAAGCCTCATTATTATCTTTTCTTCTTAAAGATAACTACACTGTGTGCACAGTTATTTGGCAAATTGTATTCCTCAGGATAAATTTTATTGTTGAAGAAACACAATGATCTCAGTCAATTCAAAATGTTATTGAACCACAAACCTGAATGTTTAACTAAGGAAAGGTGAGTTTTGTCTTTCATAGGGGCATATTGAAGTGTGCACAATTATTAGGCAACTAAATTAAAAAAATAATTTCTCCCAACTCAATTGTTAATTCTCAATTCTTAAATAACAATTTTGGCCTTTCCAAAATATTCAGTGACCTATATGGCCACTCTTCAGTAACTGCCATGAGCCTTCCATCCATTGAGTCTGTCAGTTTCTTGAACTGTTCATGATCAACTTTCACTGAAGCAGCAACCACAGTCTCCCAAATGCTGTTTAAAGAGGTGTATTGTCTTCCCTCACTGTAAATATCACGTTTGAGAAGGGCCCACAAGTTCTCAATAGGATTTAAGTCAGTCGAGGAAGGGGGCAAAATCATTATTTGGGCATCTTTGAGGCCCTTACTGGCAAGACAAGCAGTGGAGTGCTTGTATTCATGTGATGGAGCATTGTCCTGCATAAAGATCATGGCCTTCTTGAATGCTGAGGAATTCTTCCTGTACCACTGCTTGAAGAAAGTACTTTCCAGAAACTGGCAGTTGGTAACAGGAGTTGAGTTCCAGTCCATCTTTAACTCGAAAATTTCCAACTACCTCATCCTTAATGATAGCAGCCCACACCAGTACCCCTCCTCCACCTTGTTGGTGCCTGACTCGAAGTGGTGCCTTGTGTCCATTATTGATCCAGTCACGGGCCTATCCATCTGGTCCATCAAGAATCACGCTCATTTCATATGTCCATAAAACCTTTGAAAAATCTGTCTTCAGGCAAAGGTGCTTCAATAAAATATTGAGCAAAGGCTTTGAATACTTATGTGATTTTTTTTATTTTATTTTTTTATACATTTGCAAAGATTTCAAACAAACTTCTTTCACGTTGTCATTATGGGGTATTGTTTGTAGAATTTTGAGGGAAATAATGAATTTAATAAATTTTGGAATAAGGCTGTAACGTAATGTGGAAAAAGTGAAGTGCTGTGAATACTTTCCGGATGCACTGTAGCAAGCAAGGTGGCTGGAGTAGTATAGGCTCTAGCACAGAAGGAAGAGTCTGACGTAACAATTTTCTGATGGAGCCACATTGAGAGCCCCAGTATCTTTGGGATTTTACCACATTTTTAGTCTCTCACTATTGGCTTATAATAAAATGGGATGCAAAAGTGAATTGATTTTATTAATGGACCTTCCTATCTCTATGATAGGATACATTTTTAAAACTTGTAGTATTGCTCCAAAATCATTGGCAAAAATTGCCCCGCCCCCCTCCCTCTACAAAATAATGAATTGATCACTAAATATTGATCCAGGGCATTTCGTTTTTGGCTCTTATCATCATCATTTGTTTATCTTCAGAAAAGTTTTTACAAAATCTGAAATTTCAGCCAGGGAAGTTTCTGAAATGTGGTTGATTTTTACATGGAATAATCTGTGGGAAAATGATAGTTCGAGGCACTTCATTCAGTACAAACATTAAAAAGCCTCGGTTTATAATAAACTAAAGACTTTTTAATGTTTGCACTAGAAGTTCCTTGAAATTCAATGTTTCAAAGTTTTAAACACTGTTTTAGGGATCACAGTCATTAAGATTCCTGTGCAGTACTCATGTTTTCACTTCTGCATGATTCTAGATTCCTCTTGATTCCAAGACGAATGAGATTGAACAGAAGGTGGAGCCTCATAATGATTACTTCAGCACCCAATTCCTTCTGAACTTCTCTATCCTGGGCACCCACATTGTCTCTGTGGAGGCTTCACTTGTAGACACCAGTGGGATTGAATGGAAGACGGGACCAAAAACCACTGTATCAGTAAAGTCCCTGGAAGACCCTTACTCCCAGCAGCTGCGCCATCAGTTGCAGCAGCAGCAGCAGACTGGACCTCCACCAGGCCCATCCGTGAGGAACATCTGTGCCCGGTTTCAGTGACCTCCGATCCTCATGAACTACTAACTGGCTATATACTGCTATTCATGTTATTTCCTTGATGCTAGTCTCCGACATTAGGATGATAAGTGTAATGAGGACACACTGTATTCTAATAGAGCTGCAATGGTAAATGTTTGGTTGCATTTGTCATAAGACATTTGATTGTGAAGACACATGGCAAGTAACTGCCTCCTCCACTGCTATGCCCATTTATTTTCAAACCATAATAAACCAATCCCTGCACAAACATTACAGCTCTGTTCTTGGTGTGATAACCTATCATACTAATATACTTTTAAACTGTACATTATTTCTTAAGTAAATACTAATTGTCAGGACCCAGAAGCTGGATTGTCAATTGAATGAACCTGGAAACATGAAACTAAATATTAAAAAATTGTAGGCCCGATTTCACAGACAGGGCTTGGATTAAGCCAGGAGTAGGTCTTAATGTGTACTAGTTAAACTTGGACATTTTAAGTAGCTTTCATGAACGTGACTTAAATTTGCCTTAGTTATTCTGAGACTATGGAGTCTTGGAGTAAGTCAAGATAGGTTAAATCAGGTTAAGTATATGAGCACATGCTGTTGGTTTAATTGTGCTCATAAAATCCCAGAATTGAATATAAAACACCATTACTGGTGTGAATCTTGAGACAAAATAATGGCAGAGGCAAAAATAATTATTTCAAAAATCTTTAGTGAGTGCCTTTTAATGGCCAAAAATTCCTTCTCCACAGTGTTGTACTTGGTCTCTCTCATAGAGAGCCTCTGACTAATGTACAGCACTGGCCGTTCCTCCCCCTCCACCACCTGCGAGAGCACCACCCCCAACCCCCTGTCTGAAGCGTCCGTCTTTAAAACGAAAGGGAGAGAGAGAAGTCAGATTTATTTAAAAGCAGCCCACCACAAAGTACAGCTTTTACCTGCATAACCTCCATAATTTCAGGAGGTTGTGATGGTATATTTGATGTGCGTCACCTCTATATGTTCGTTTGACCTCATAATTGAGAATAAAAACCACTTGACTTGAGATCTCCCACTTGTCGTGTGACCTCAAATGGCCCTTGCCACTTGGCGAGTTGCAAATTCCCATAGCCGAGCTCCCCTATCATACAGCTGGCTTTGGTGTTCTTGTGCTAGGAACAAATTCTCCTGCATTGGTGACCCAAAGTGTGAAGTTTTGCTCTAAGATCAAGTACGTACTGAATTTCGTTTTTACTATTTGAAGGTCCCTCCTCCCAAGTTTCCTTCATGACGTCGATCACGCTGCACGGGCGGAAACTTTGCCACGTGTCCACCTGGAGTCATTACAGTGACGCACACACCATAAACACACACACAATAGTTATTCAGTGTCAGTAATAAAATTATGCAGAAAGGACATCTTTATGCTATTTGTTGTACAAAACAAGCCTAGATGGGATAGAAATCAAATACTTGTTTAATTACGACAGAAACGCATCAAGTAACTACCATGCAAATACAGAATGAGATGTCTGCAAGCGCTTTTCATGTGGAGTTCAAAGCGGTGCTTGACGAGCACGCTGCACAGTCGACTTCCATACAGTAGCTTGAACATGGAAAACCCTGTGGAGGCTTGCGGAACCTATCGAACTGCAAATAATGGGGGTTCGAGCCACTTATCCCAATTCCTAGTGTCCTCATGCACAGTATATTTATTTGAAACCCAACACAATTTCCCAATTTTCCCAAAGAGTGTGTCAATGTTTGGTTTGCTAGAAATTCCTTCTCTACTCTGACAAAACAAAGGTACTAATTATTGGACAAAAATTAAATAAAAATAAGCCGTTAGAATCTAATTTGTATCAATGGAAGTACTGTAAAAAAAGTGTTCATGACAAATTTTCAGCAAATATGCCACTGAATATTTTCACATGCAAATAGGCTCGTGATTCGCTGCAAGTGTTTGCCCGAAGTTTGCATATCTTCACCAGTAGTGAGTAACCTGCAGCAAACTTTGGCAACCATGGACATCTTGCCATCTTTGCGCTAATTTGCCATGAACGCTTAAGTTTTGTAAGAGTTGAGTGCAGGGTCGGTCAACCCATTAGGCGCTTTGGTGGTTCCGATCTGCGGAGCCAATTTCAGCATGTGTCCAATCGGTGTTGAACGAACTGCGCCCTGTGCATTCCAACAACTTGCTGTGGTGCCCTCCATGGAACATAGACAGTGTGCTAAATGCCTTACTACCATACTACTTTCACTGTTTTTGCCAAACACAGACATAACATAAATACAACATTGCCATGTTCTGTTATTATAAGTATTTGTATTATTATTTTAAGTCACCATCATGGTGATTTTTGTTTTCTTTGGTTAGACACCATGTTCTGATTTGAATCAATTTTCTTGAAAGCCAGTGCGATAATGTTTCAAAGAAAACTTTATTTTCAAAGTTGCACAATGATGGAGGTGAATAACGTTATGTGGAGTTGGGTTATTCTCATAATGAGTGCCTGATTTCATTCACTGCAAGTTCATTGTAAATAAAATGAAAGCTTATTTGTTGCTCTTATGAACAGAACACTTTGGCATTATTATACAGCCAGACATCAACACTAGGCATACACAACTCACCAATGGTGACAATGAATCAACTCATTTTCAGACATATAGATTAATGCTGCAATGCATGCTGGGTGCCATTGTTGAGTTGAATGCATTACTTCATGAATCTGAAATTGAGTTTTTTTTTTATTGTCACCATTGTTGTGTTTTGTATTCTGAGTCTTCATGTCTGTGTATCTAATTGACAGCTAATATTGTATTCCTAAGAGTCAGCATTTGCTCACCTGGTCAAACTATTTCCAGAGTAATTATTATTTATGTCTATTATTATGATAGTGCTTTTAATAATCACACTTTGGATGAGATCTCAATTAGAAATCATCCAGGTGTATGCTCTCCCTTGTTTTCTTGAACAATACTGCACTGCCCAGAATATGATCATCTTAATTTAAAGCAAGCTTCAAGTGGCTAGGCAAAGATAACAATAATCACCATAATGATGATTTCAAATGAATCACCAAAATGACATCAGCAACACTAGAGACAACCCTCTATTAGCATTTGCATAAATCATTTGTTATTCATTCAACTGCATCTGCATCCTAATAGAACACATACATCACCCAGACATCTATTTGATGTGTTTTTTCTCATCTTCAATACGTCCATAAGATGATTGTTAATAAGTATGTCTTGGATTTCAATAAGACATTCAGCAGATATCTTTGAGACGTTTATTATTTACAATATTTGTAAATCTGATCTTTTTAAGATGTTTAGCAGATGTTAATTAGATTTGGATACTTTGGAAAGATCTAAAACAGACAAGATCTGTGAATGACCTCTGATGGTGCCTTTGTTCCTGCAGGCTGAACCTGTGCAATGCATTTCTCAAAACAACCTGCTGACAATATCTGTATTAAATAGCAAATAAGGAATGCTTTCTTTGAAAATACATGAATACAAAAAACTGTTTTATTTATGTATTAAAGTATGCATTATTTTGTTTATATTGAAGCTCTTCACAAATTTAGAGAACTGTTCAAATGCGTGTTTTTAATTTCATAGAAATGTGCATGCATTTGTTTGTATTTGTTTTAAATAACAAAGTGTGTAAAATTTTATTAGAAAATTTTTAGTATAAGAAATAATCACCATAAAACAGTTATGATTGAAAGCAAACTAAT
Organism: Xyrauchen texanus; assembly: GCF_025860055.1. Lineage (NCBI taxonomy): Eukaryota > Metazoa > Chordata > Actinopteri > Cypriniformes > Catostomidae > Xyrauchen > Xyrauchen texanus. The sequence goes on from NC_068303.1 coordinate 33,819,548, forward strand.
TTAATCAATTCTTAATTTAAAGGTGCACTCAGTATTTTTTTCCTCATTGAAAATTAGGTAAAAGTTTCACTCCTAAAAAAAAATTCTAGTAATTTTGATTTTAAAATCATGAGCAATCACATTACGATGAAGACTCGTCATATCAGTAACCTTAACCTTATAGAGGGTCTCCTCATGGGGGCTGCCATGTTTGAATCACATGTTTGAATGCTACGTTCCATTTAACTCGGAAAGTCGGATTTTCCATCATCCTACTAGGAAAAGTGCAATGAAACAACACTTGAAGTCGCAATTCTAACTTGGAAAGTCCTGCAGAAATTTATCATGTCGATACCCAGGAAGATATACAAAATAAGTGATAAACAGTCACTTGTATTACATAATATCGATAAATTAGTCGAAGTTCCTACATTACATGATATTAAAGCATGTTTAACAAATGTTAGCAGAGCAGCAGGTGAATAAAACATGGTAAATTATACTCTCTTTTGATAATCGTACACCTGTAGCACAAATGCTAGCATTGCTTATCCGTTGGGTTGCTAGGAGACGTTTCTGGTGACAGTCAAACACCTGCTAAGCTAACGGGAGCATTGCAGTTTTGTTTTCTTAAACGTTATCTTCCGAGCATCTTGCAATGTAATGCCTTTTATGGATGGAGATCGGAGATATCATGTAGGAATATCCCGCATCCGATTTTAATGGAACGTAGCATCAGTAACCGCCTTGATATTGGACACTTTCACTCTTGGATTAAATGAATCATGGCTGACTGTGTATAGTGAATTTCTACAATGGCATCTGTAGCTAAAAACGATTGATTTTAAATGATGCTGCTTCAATGCCGCTAGGTGTCACTGTAGGTCCAAGATGACCCAGATGTAAAAGTTACTCAGCGCACCTTTAAAACAGAGAAAACACACCGAACATACAGCTTGTTTGGTTCAGTTCAATTTCAAATTGAGACTTGTTAATTTCTCCCATTTTTGACAACAACAATGATGATGAAATGTATTGAACTGTATTGAATCCCAAAACCAAGAATCCAGGTCATTACAAGCTTTGTATTCCTTATGCCTTTGTATGCTCAGCCCAAAAGTAGGAGAGCTTTATTTGAAATGCTTTCTTCACTCAAATACAGCAGATAGAGCACTTTTTTTTTATCCAGCAACAAAAGCTAATCTGCCAACTCTTTCGGGGACAAAAAGTAATCCACATGTATAAATACATCTCCGAGCACAAAGTTCTCATAATTTGGTGGAGCTGGGCCAAGAGTAATTGGAACACACCCCACTGATAAAGGATTGAACAATTTCTCGGTGATATAGTCTTTGTGGATAGAGTTTTCAAATTACAGAATTTACAGGTAGCAATAGTGGGGAAGAAATCTTTGTCTACAATGTTGTCACTAAAAGCCCGGCCATATGTGTGTATTTCTATGTGCTTACTCAGTTTGTTATAGAATTTCACACTGGCATGGTCTGGATTTCAGTTGCTTACTGTCCAGCAAATCTGTGTTTTCAGAATAGCCGAACTGGGCATGAAAACCGCAAACATTGTCTTTTTTGTATGGATTGCTCTGTGTATTCATCAAGCGCGTAGAAGTGTGAATGAGCTTCTCTCATGAACACACCAAGGACACTGAAGATATAAAGATTTATAGTGAATAGGAACTTACATTTCTTACATTTTTCTTACCCAAAGCAATCACAGCAAAATCCAGTGTTAAATGTACATTCCTTGGTGTTCATTTAGGTCTCACCCGCTGGTGCTAAAAACGTATCGGTTACCTAACGTAACCTCGGTTCTCTCTAGATGAGGGAACGAGTATTGCGTAAGCTAGCTTACGCTACGGGAAAGATTCATCTTTTCTGAGATATTGAAGCCAAAAAATTATCCTTAATTTTTGTATCCATTGTCAACGCAGTGCGGCAGCTGCAGACCTTGAGCGAGCTAGCTAGCGAGCTCATAGGTTGCTCTGCAGCAACTGCTGCAGCCTATAGACGAGCTTGGGCGAACTCGCATCCAATGAGAGGCGTCCGCGCGCTCACTGCATCAAAGCCCGCCAAAATGGGCGTGACTAGAGTGCATATAAGCGTAGTTCGTAGGCTGGAACCCTGGTTTTCATTGACTGAAGCGAAAAGTCGCTCGTGGCGCGAGCACGGCCGGCTACGCAATACTCGTTCCCTCATCTAGAGAGAACCGAGGTTACGTTAGGTAACCGATACGTTCTCTTACGAGAGGTTCTCTCGTATTGCGTAAGCTAGCTTACGCTACGGGAACCCATTGTCAACGCCGTGCGCGCCAAGCATCCACTGTATGAGCCCCAGGGAATTAAGGGGGACCCGGGGGAGCCCTTATGAGTGGGGAAATAATATTTGGCCGGCAAGAATGCGGGTCATTGATTGTGTAATACATAAGCACATAGTAGGACGGGAACGACAGAGCGGCGGTGCCGGTCTGTGTGGAATGTGTCCCATCAGTGCAGCTCACCAGGGGAGCTGTAGCGTATTAAACCGCTAGTAGTTTTGCCTGCAGAGCGGGCACTTCCATATTGTAAAATCTGACAAAGGTGGAGGGGAAGTCCATCCCGCTGCCACACATATGTCGTGAATGGAAATTCCGCTGGACCATGCCCACGAGGATGCCATGCCTCTAGTGGAGTGAGCCCTAATGCCCAACGGGCATGGCAGGTCTTTTGACGCGTATGCAGCAGCAATAGCGTCCACTATCCATCTAGATAGTGTCTGTTTCGAGGCGGCGAGACCTTTGGTGCGCCCTCCGAACGAAACGAAAAGCTGCTCGGAGCGTCTGAAAGCAGCGGAGCGCGCAGTATACAATCTCAGTGCTCTGACCGGGCAAAGGAGATTGGCGTCGCGTTCGCTATCCGGTGCTGGCAGCGCCGATAGGGAAATGACCTGTGCTCTGAAAGGAGTACCGATCACCTTGGGAACATAGCCGTGTCTAGGCTTTAAAATGACCTTGGAGTCACTTGGTCCAAACTCAAGACACGCAGCGCTGACAGACAGCGCGTGAAGGTCTCCCACACGTTTGACTGATGACAGGGCAGTCAGAAAAACGGTTTTGAGTGAAAGGTATTTCAAATCCACGGATTGAAGTGGTTCGAAAGGGGGCTTTCATAGTTTCGAGAACTATAGAAAGATCCCAGATAGGAACCGATGGGGGGCGCGGGGGGTTCATCCTTCTAGCTCCCCTGAGGAAGCGGATGACCAGCTCGTTTTTACCCCATGACTGGCCGTGCAGGGGTTCAGCGAACGCCGCAACGGCCGCCACATACACTTTGAGCGTGGATGGGGATCTGCCCTTATCCAGCAGCTCTTGTAGAAATACGAGCAGCGACGACACCCCACATGTCCGTGGGTCCAGGTCTCTGTCGGTGCACCATTTTGAGAACACAGACCATTTTGACGCATAGAGTCTTCTCGTGGAAGGGGCTCTAGCGTGTATGATGGTGTTTATTACTCCTTCTGGCAGAGCGACGGGTAGTCGTTGATCACCCACGCATGCAGCGCCCAGCGCTCTGGGTGGGGATGCCAGATTGTGCCGCGAGCTTGAGAGAGGAGATCTGCTCTCACTGGGATGGGCCACGGCGCTGTCAGTGACAGCTGCGTAAGCTCCGGGAACCATGTCTGATTCTCCCAACGCGGGGCTATGAGGAGCACCGAGTGACGCGTTTCCCTGATCCTCTGCATTACCTGTGGCAATAGCGAGACGGGAGGGAAGGCGTAAAGCGGGCGTCTGGGCCAGTCCTGGGCCAGCGCGTCCTCGCTTTCGAGAAAAATATTGGGCAGTGAGAGTTCTCTTTGGACGCAAAGAGGTCTATCTCTGCTCTGCCGAATAGGTGCCATAACGTCTGGACTGTTTGAGCGTGCAGGGACCATTCCCCTGGGGGAATATTGTCTCTGGACAGTCTGTCCGGGCCGTCGTTCAGGTGGCCTGGCACGTGCGTCGCCCTCAGCGAGCGCAGGTGGCACTGGGACCAACTCAGTATGCGTTTTGTCAGATGGAAGAGGTTCCTGGATCTGACACCGCCCTGACGGTTTAGGTAGGATACCACAGATCTGTTGTCCGAACGGACCAGGACGTGGTGACCCTGAATGACCGGGAGAAAGCGCACGAGCGCGTACTCGACCGCTATCATTTCCAGACAATTTATGTGAAGGAGCTTTTCCTGAACTGACCATAGGCCGAAAACCGGAGAGCCCTCGCAGACCGCGCCCCAACCCGTGTTGGACGCGTCTGTCGAGATGACTTTTCGGCGAGATACAGCTCCCATTGTCACTCCCCGCTGATACCATTCGGCCACTGTCCAGGGCTGCAGAGCTGATATGCAGGTCTGAGTCACCTTGATGGGCTGGCGGCCTGTGGCCCAAGCCCGGCGAGACGCGCGGGTGTTTAGCCAATGCTGAAGCGGGCGCATGTGCAGTAAACCCAGCTGAAGTACTGCTGCGGCTGAGGCCATGTAACCTAGCACTCTCTGGAATTTCTTCAGAGGCGTGAGGCTGTTCATCTGAAAAGATGCGGCTAGTCGCTGAACACGGCGTGCGCGCTGTGTAGATAAGTGAGCCGTCATTGCCACGGAGTCTAGTTCTATTCCCAGGAAGGAAATGGTCTGACTGGGCTGTAGTGAGCTCTTGGTCCAATTGACTGCAAGACCCAAACTGTTCAGATGGCTGAGGAGAACTGCTCTGTGAGACAGAAGCTCCATATGTGACTGAGCCATAATCAGCCAGTCGTCCAAATAGTTCAGAATTCGCAAACCCTGACTCCGCAGGGGTGCGAGCGCCGCATCCATGCACTTCGTGAAAGTACGGGGTGCTAAGGACAGGCCGAACGGAAGGACGGTGTATTGATAAACCTGGCCGTCGAAGGCGAATCTCAAGAATGGCCTGTGACGGGATTTATCTGAATCTGAAAGTATGCATCTTTCAGATCGAGAGAAATAAACCAGTCCCCTGGTGCACATGCGCGAGGAGTTTCCTGATTGTAAGCATTTTGAACGGTCTTTTGCAAGCACCTTGTTCAAAACCCTGAGATCTAATATGGGTCTGAGGCCGCCGTCTTTCTTGGGAACAAGAAAATAACGGCTGTAAAGCCCCGACTCGCTCAGAGAGGGTGGCACTTTTCTATGGCCCTTTTGCACAGAAGGCTTGCTATTTCTGAACGAAGCAAGCACGCTGCTTCCGTGTTCACAGTGGTTTCGAGCCGCGCTCTGAAGCGAGGGGGCGGCGATCGAACTGTAGCAAATAGCCCTGTTGTATTGTGCTTAACACCCACTTGATATCCCTGGAATAGCTTCCCACGCTTTGAAGCGTAACGCTAGAGGGTGAATGGCCAATTCGCTCTGATTGCCGCACACAGAGCGCTGAACAAAATGTGTGAGCGCGTTTAGTGTGTTCATGCATGATTGCTCGCAGACAGCATGAACAGGCTGTTTTGTGAGTGACTTCCGATTGGAATGAATGGGGAAAGAGTCACATCTGTTACGTGATGCTAGCAAGCACGGGACTTACACACAGAGGAATGGTTGCTGGCCGTGTAACAGAGCGGGCAGAGAATGGGCGCGCGCACGCATTTGTGGGCGCATTTATTGACTCTAGCGCTCGAGCGGTTCGTGAACCGCTTTATGTGAGCGTGCTCTGGTGGGGACACGAGACATGCAGTGCTTGTGTGCAGAAGTGAACACTGGATTGTGGGCACATTTTCTACACATAGGGCTGGTCGTGTGACAGAGCGGGCAGAGAATGGGCGCACGACGCATTTGTGGGCGCCTTCATTGACTCTGACGCTCGAGCGGTTCAGTAACCGCTTTATGAGAGCGTGCTCTGATAGGGGCACGGGATGTGTTATGCTTGTGTGTAGGGGCGAACACTGGGTTGTGGACACTTTTTCTACACATAAGACATGTTTGCTCTTTACAAGATTTATTTGGGTCGCCGTGAAAACGGCGTTTGAGTGCAGGCAAGCGGGCAGTGTCACCGGCTTGTTGGCTGCTAAATTCACCACTGTAGTAGCCTGAGAGAAGGGGACTGACAGGGGCAAAGCTTTGACGGTGGTCCGCCGCGGCGGACTGAGCCGCCGCTTGTTCAACACAGTTAGGAAGACTTCGGCTGCTCGGGTTTCAGCGCTACCTTAGATCGAGGCCCGCGGGGGCGGCGGTCTGCGGCGGCTGTCTGAGCGCTGATCGAGGGCGGCCGCCCTGTCGACGCTGAGAAGTCTGGAGATTGTTGAACTGGGCGCCGTGAAGAGGCTCGTGCAGGAGGCTGATCACGTGAGCGCCTGCAGAGGAGCTTAGCGACGCCGCAGGAAGAGGTTCATGGCTTGGGTGGCTTTCTGGACTTCTGAGAAGCGGTCAACAATGCCACTCACCGCGGAGCCGAAGAGACCGGTTGGAGAGAGCGGTGCGTTGAGGAACGTGGAGCGCTCTGCTTCTCCCATGTCGGCTAGTGTTAGCCATAAGTGTCTCTCGGTCACAGTCAGCGAGGCCATGCACTTCCCTAGAGCTTGGGCTGCAGCTTTGGTAGCGCTGAAGGGCGAGGTCTGTCGCGCCAGAGATCAGTAACAGCCTCTGGGTGCCTGCCTTTCTCATCCCACTCCCGAAGAAGGTCTGCTTGTAGGATCTGTAAAACGCCATTGAGTGCAGAGCAGATGCGCTTGGCCGGGCGGCGGAATAGGCGCGCCAACATAGGCGGAAGTCGCTCTGCAGGCCTTAGACGGGAGCACAGGCTTGGAACGCCATCTCGCGGAGGGCGGACAAAGGTGTGCTGCTACCGAAGTCCTCGACCGGGGATGGAGGAGTAGCCTCTTCAGTGGCGCCGCCCACCGACGCCAGAGAGGTGGAGACGCGTGAACGGGTCCTGGCTGAAAAGGAGCGCTCCACGACTTTGCAAGCTCCGTGATGTAATTCGGCAGGAAGGGAGCGCCCGGCCGCGGGTGTAGAGCGGCGATGGCTTTGAAGAAAGCAGCCGCCGAAGTCTGTTGGGTGCCTGCTCAGGGGCGGTGACCACTGAGCCCGAGGCGGTCGACGGCCTGTGTGAGGAGGCGCAGTTAACTCCCTTCGACCCGGGCGCTGGTCCTGCTGGATTCCTGGGCTGAGGAGGAGGCTTGGGAGCCTGTCCACCTCGCTGTCCGAGCCATGATGGAACAGCTGCCCTTATCCTCCGCCGTCATCCGAGATGGCAGCAGTGCGGCCGCTCGGCGGCAACTGCGCGTCCCGGGGGCGGGAGGGTGAAAGCGATGCTCGAGGGAGAGGCTCCGCGAGGCAGTCGCTTCAACCACAGTTTCCGCAGCCTTTGTGAGCGGGCGCTTCTTCCTGCGCGGCTGAGGGTAAGGCGGCGCGGCGGTTTCTGCTTTGATCGCTTCGAGTCGAGCCCGCAGGGTCGACATCGGTAGCTCCTCGCAGAAATCGCGATCCGCCCTCAGTGAGGGCGAGCTCTGCGTGCCCCAGTCCCAGGCAGAGAGCGCAGATGATGTGGCGGTCTCCTGTGCTGAGAAGGGCGCGACATGAGGCGCAAGTGGAGCGAGGCATCTTGAAAAAGACGCTCGTACTTTTTGTGAATAGTTCGTGAGAACTAGCTTGCTGAATAAAAGGATACGCCGTCGGATGGCGTAGCTCGCAGGATGGCTGAAGGTGGCTGAGACCGCCGGCTTCTTCTAGCGCTGTCCACGCTTGCTAGATGCCCCTCGAACGGCGACGCGGCTTCCAGGTCAGCGATGCGGAGAGCTTCGCTGAAGAGATGAAAATCAGGGTTCCAGCCTACTGAACTACGCTTATATGCACTCTAGTCACGGCCATTTTGGCGGGCTTTGATGCAGTGAGCGCGCGGACGCCTCTCATTGGATGCGAGTTCGCCCAAGCTCGTCTATAGGCTGCAGCAGTTGCCGCAGAGCAACCTATGAGCTCGCTAGCTAGCTCGCTCAAGGTCTGCAGCTGCCGCACTGCGTTGACAATGGATACAAAAATTAAGGATAATTTTTTGGCTTCAATATCTCAGAAAAGATGAATCTTTCCCGTAGCGTAAGCTAGCTTACGCAATACGAGAGAACCTCTCGTAAGAGAACTAACACTTAAGCAGTGCTGAATCTACACTTTGTAGGGTTGAATGTTGAATTGCCCAAATCAGATGATTAAATCAAGTAGATGCACTCTGAGTGATGATGACACCTGCTGTTAACAAGCAGATTCTACTGAAGGAAAAAGGGAGAGACATCAAAAACAGGAAAACAAATGAACAAACCAGCAGACACCACAATAATTGAATCTGTCCTACAGCCACACAGTCTTAGATGTACATCAACTGCAGATAAAATAGATTATTGGACAACAATCTCTCAATATGTCGTGTGAGGATGTTTGTTTTTCACATGTGTACAAAATGTGTTCACTGAGAATTAAGTTGATTGTTCTTTAATATTATCCACTTTCCTTTAGGTATCATTTGGATAACCAGACATGTTCTTGAATTTAACATTTATATGAAAAGTAAGTACATTTTCTAATTGAAAACAAAGTGTCTACTGTTGCAGTCATATTTTAGAACAGATTACTGTTGACTATAAGGCAGCTTTAAATATTGCCTTGGACAATCATACTGAGCGCAACAGTCTGGTTCCAGAAGTAAAAATGTCATTATTTTATCCCATAGACAAATTGATTTTCAACAATAACTTATACAGTATTACTATTTTTCACATCACTGTATTATTTAAAGACAGACCTACCGTGACCAACCTCGGAGGTTGTTCATTGATGGTATCTGCTTCCATTATTTCAACTTAATTGTTAAAAAATCATGTTTGATAGCGATATTCATAGTAAACAACTAGCCTACACTACCCTTGGTCCAGCAGAGAAAGCTTCACCAATCAGATAACTGCAGCCAACCAAGCCTGCGAAATGTGCCTCAGAGCGACCGCCCACTCCCATGACGCACTGTGAATGGCATAATCGAGTCGGTCTCCCTTCACCCTTAATCTACATATTTGTATGACCATCATTTTTTTTCTAGTAAGACCTTTGATATTTGGGCAAAAATCATATGCTTGATAATCATTTTTGTATTGTTTTCCTGTAAAAATATCTAAAAATCCTAAAACAAGATCAGTTTGATTGATCTTGTTTTAGAAACAACACTGCATAAGATATTTAGTTTTTTCAGAGAATGTATTTTTAACATGTGTATTTTGTCTTACTGTACTGGCAGAGTTTATAGTCAAAACAAGTGAAAAAATCTACCAGTGCTGAAGAAGTAATCCAAAGTATTTAGAATACGTTACTGACCTTGAGTAATCTAACGAAATACGTTACAAATTACATTTTACAGCATGTATTCTGTAATCTGTAGTGGAATACCTTTCAAAAGTAACCCTCCCAACCCTGTTCATGGGATTGTAGTCTCTACCCTCATGAAAGACAGATTCACCTTTATCTTTATGTCCGGTTTTCAAAAACTTTTTTGCCTTAAACAAAGTTTGTGATGTTGTGATTCACCTTGTAGGTGGTTGGTTTGGTTCATGGCTTACAGCTATTTTATGAAGGATTTTATTAAAATCTATGAAAGAAATTAATGTGGAAAATACTTCCAGAAACCAGACAACTGAAAATGTGGACGGGCACTGTTGCGCTCTATAAAGGACACATTCCATCCTTGTGCTGTATTCTATGATGGGAAACAGAAAACTACCATGTTTGTTGTGATTTTTTAGATTCATGTCCAGGGGCATTGCTAGACATAAAGGTCTACTGGGGCACAGGCCCCCCATTACTCATCTCGCTTTTTTTTCTTTCTTGAAAGCCCGCTTTAAATTGAAAGAAGTGTGCAACACAATGCACTAAATAAAAACCTTGCTTAACCCACTATTCCTAAACTGCAACAAGTACTGGGAAAGGTAAACCTGTAGAGATGTTAATCTTTATGAAAATATTTAAGTATCTTCAACATACTGTACATGAACATTCTCAACATGTTTTATGGCATAGAATGCATACGCTGTATATGCAAATAACAAAACCGGAGAAAACATTCTTGCACATTTGCATTCTTCTATATTACACATTACACATCAGGAAAACCCCTGTCAAGCTAAGTCTATGGAATTGCATTATCCAACGTCAGGCAAAACGGCCTCAGACGAAACGGCTTTAGACAAAAAGGTATCAGAATGAGCAGAGTTGTTAGCTAAGCCGGCGGAGTTTGGCTGCTAGCTTGTGAAACTAGCTTAGTTATATCTAACTTTATAAATGCAGAAGTGTTGTTTCTATAAATTAATAACTAGCTAGCTAACAGAATTGGTGCAAGTTTAAACTGACGTTTGAAACTCATTATGTTTACTTGCAACAACATCTCAAAACAAGCCAAACTATAGTCCGTTTTAGTCACAAGGTAATTAGCACACAGCAGCCATAGTTACTGACAACTGTTTATGTAGTGTCCTAAACTAGCGCTAGCGAAATAAATTATTTCTATCATATCCACAAGATTGATTCATTGTTATTATAATCAAAGACAGTACTACAGAACACACACACACACACACACAAAATGTATCTGCAATTCCAGAGAATTTTTCATCTAATGTCTAAAACCTGACTCTGTCAGCTGAGGATGTAGTTTGTTTATCATGTAGTTTGTTTACCACCCACAAACTCATCTCTCCTTTCTGTTAACTATCCCTGCTTCGTCCTAATAATTTTCTGATGTCCATCTGTATACAGGAGCCAATAATGTATGTCAAAATAAGACCAGGCTATAAACTTGATGTTTTCATAGCCTACCTCAATTCTGACTTGTGTGCCGACAGTTCTCACGTAAGTTAGGAGGTAAAGTTCACATTAAGGGTTAGTTTGTAACTAAGTCGGTGCTTAATGCAAGACCTAACTAGTAAGTCGTAAATTCTCCATATGCGTAGTCGCATAATATGATGTTTACCTATATTGATCCAATAAACAGCCTTAATTTATGAAGCCGTGAATTTAAGTTTTATCTCGCTACAATTGATGTTCAAACCTTGTCTGCTCGTGTAACTGTCAGCTATAATACATTACATCCCTTTAAAATATGATACGTAATAAAAGTAGATAGTATATTTGCCCTGTGTAAATAACAATATATAGGAACTGTTTAACATAAACGAGTGTTAATGCCATCATCATCACATATGTCAAAATGATTAATGACTATCACGAAAAACATGAGCACATTGATGTCATTAAATGAGTCTGCTTTTTTATTCCAACCATTACTCCTGGTCGGAGGCTTCCATAAATATTTTATTTGTATGTAGGGTTACGTCCTACCTTAGTTTAATGGTGCAACTCTCACATATGTAGTAGTGCGTAAATTGAGACTTAGTGCCCATTTACGTCACAACTAGGCTAAGTTTTAACTTACGTATAGGTGGTGCAACCGGCCCCTGGACTTATGTGTGTTGCTGTGCGCGCTGCAGTGGCACGTGCCCCAGTAAAAGGGGTCTAGTGACCACCTTTTCAAGTTTAATACGTGAAATGATTTACAGAAATTACTTTAACCTAGTGATATGAAATAATGGTTCGAATGTAAGAGAAATGCATCTCCTGTCCTGTCATTAAAGTGAAGCCAGCTTTGTTTCGTCTTGTCCAAAAACGCGTTTTTAAGACACAACACCGTTTGTCCCTCTTGGTGTTTCGTCTGACGTTTGCGGAAGGCTGACGTGTGTTTGCCATGAGTGTGGCCTAACAGAACAGCTGCTGTTTCAGTGTGTGATTATTTGACACGGATTAAGACATATATTTTAAATTAAATAAACTAATTCGAGTGCACACGTGAAGTCATGGCAGCCGACTGGGAGGAAATCAGGCGTCTTGCTGCGGATTTTCAGAGAGCTCAGTTTGCAGACACTGTGCAAAGGTAAAGATAATATTATTATCATTAATATTATTACATATTATTAACCTTCACTAGTCCATTTTAACAGCCATGCGATGTGAGAAAGTAAGTTCTTAAAAGTACATGACGTTCCTCAAAACAAATAGAGGTAATTAAAGCTGCATGCATAATAATCATGAAATAATTGGCTTAATGGTATTTGAAATAGTTTTAGGTGCAGTATCTTCAAGTCAAACTTTGTCGTAGTACAATGTTATTTCCAACAATCTACATATAAAAAAAATAAGCAGAACATGTGTAAAACATTAAATTATGAAAAGGGATATTTTGCAGTATATGTAACCATATAAAGTAAAAGTAGCAGCTGTGCAAGATTTTAGCTTAACATTTACAGTGTCAGCCAAAAGTTTGTAATGATGTACAGATTTAGCTGTTTTGTAAGGAAGCTTGACTTTAATTCACCAAAGTGCTATTCAACTGATCACAAAGTATAGTCAAGACATTACTGATGTAAAAAAAAAAACAGCACCATCAATATTTGGAAAAAACGTTATTTATCAAATCTAGACGGACCCCATTTCCAGCAGCCTTCGCTCCAACACATTATTGAGTAATCCTGCTAAATTGCTAATTTGGTACTAGAAAATCACTTGTTTGTTTTTGAGTTGCCACAGTATGCAATAACTGCCATGTCTTAAGGTCAATATTAGGTAAAAAATGACAAAAAAGAGAAACCCGACAAGACAGTCACATCTATGGCAAGTGCTACAGGAAGTGTGGGGTGAAATATCACCTGAGTATCTGGACAAACTGACAGCTGGAATGCCAAGAATCTGCAAAGCTGTCATTACTGCACATGTAGGAATTTTTGATGAGAACACTTTGAAGTAGTTTAAGAAGTTCTGAACAATGTTTTCAAATTGTAATTGTAATTTTTCATGTTATTAATGTACTGACTATACATTGTGATCTGTTGAATGCCACTTTAGTGAATAAAAGTACCAATTTCTTTCCATAAGAGCAAAATCTGTATATTATTCTAAACTTTTGGCCACCAGTATATATGAATGCGTAAGGTGGCATAATGTATAAATAACATATCAAACCACAGGCAATATAATCTTCCTAAGAGTATTTTGTGCCAATCACCAATTATATATAAGCACTATGGTTTATGTCTGGGAATGTATTCATATTACTCACCCACATACCTAAAGAAAATACTTTTTTCCCTGCCAAGAAGTGTGTTCTTCATCAAATGTACATATTAAATCAAATGACAGTATGCGTTTTTGGATGCAGCCATTGAGTCACTTTGATTGCATATGTGTTGAATTCAGGTTGTCTGAGAGGAACTGCATTGAGATAGTGGCCAAGCTGGTGGAGGATAAGAAGATAGATGTGGTTCACACTCTGGATGGGAAGGAGTATGTGACCCCTGCACAGATCAGCCGAGAAATACGTGATGAACTCTACATGCATGGAGGTTGGTGTTTATTGCAAACACAGCGCACATATGAGTTGTTCAAACTTGTTTATGGAGATGTGAACTAAGCTTCACATTTTCACAAGTACAGTGCATTAAGATAATAGCCAAGCACACCTTTAAAGATATTTAAATTGCATGTTATAAATGTTACTAATCTAACATATAAGGTGCTTCAACTACAAGATCATTGCCTACTTGTATCTAACATTTTGCCTTATCTTTTAAGGGAGGATTAATGTTGTTGATCTTCAAAAGGTAGGTTTGACACATTTTACAACTGACACACATTTTACAATTCATATTCATTTACAAAGGAGTTTGCAAAAGTTCTTAAATATTCCTCATAGATCATCAATATCGATTTGGTCCACGTGGAGAGCAGAGCAAGTGAAATCGCCAAATCAGACAAAGGCACACAGCTGATACTGGGTCAACTGATCGACAAGTTAGTGAAGAACTGATACATGTTTTTAGGGTGTTTGTTAGTAGAAATCTGAACAGTAAGTTTATAAGAGTTTGTAGGTGGCTTATTACCATGAAATAAACCGGTCCTTAAATGCTTGCCATTAAAGTCTTTGAAATATTGAACCAATGCGCTTTCCTCCATCTGGTCTCCTCCAAATAAGAACATTCTTGGATCGCCTTGCTGAGGAGGTGAATGATAAACTACAGGAGGCCGGACAGGTGAACATCGCAGAGCTTTGCAAAATGTACGATCTACCTGGAGATTTTCTTACTGAGGTGAGTTCAGTCAGCATGGAGTATTGTTATTATGCATGTTAGAATGCATCATACGGATAAACTGTCCATTTGTGTAAACTTGCTTGCAATATTGCAACAGTAATGGTCATTAGTGTTAGACCAATATATTGGCCAATATAGACTGATCAGCCGATATTTGTCCATTTTGCGTTTATCGGTATCGACCGATTAACAGAAGTGTTAACATTCCCTTGTGTCAGTTCCAAAATCTACCAATATATTTGTCAATGGTTTGTCAACACCGTTTTTCTCCATGTTTAAGTAAATTTGAGTAAATATTTCCTAAAATAAGTGTTTGTTTTACTTTTGAAATTTTGTGCACATCTAATTTGCTGTTGTTAAATTGTTTTATATTTATCGGCATTTATTTCGGCTATCGGCTGTCCTGCTCTCTAGATATCGGTATCTGCATCGGCCATTAAAAAACCCATATTGGGTAACAACTTATTGTCATTTTGTATTGTGTATGTGTCTGTAATAATTGTCCTCTGTTACACTGATAATGTTATTGCAAATCAATACATTATATCGATTTTATTTAGTTTAAAAAAAATCACTTTGTGGGGGGCCTGGGTAGCTCAGCGAGTATTGACGCTACCTACTAAACCAAATTGGCCCGGTTGCTAGGGAGTGTACATGTAGTCCTTAATGTAGTCCTTGTGGTCGCGATTATTGGTTCTCGCTCTCAATGGTGCGCGTGGTAATTTATGTGTGGATCGCGGAGAGTAGCATGAGTCTCCACATGCTGTGAGTCTCCGCGGTATTGTGCACAGCAAGCCACGTGATAAGATGCCTGGATTGAAGGTCTCAGATGCGGAGGCAAATGATACATGTCCTCCACCACCCGGATTGAGGTGAGTAACCATGCCACCACAAGGACTTACTAAGTAGTGAGAATTGGGCATTCCAAACTGGGAGAAAAGGGGATGTTTACTGCCCTCAAATGTTTAAGCTTGTTCCCTCTACTAGGAGCTGAATAAGAGACTAGGCAGAGTGATCCAAGGACAGATTGATCAGTACAACAGAGGAATGATCTTTACTCAAGCTTTCCTCTCCAGACACAAAGCTCGCATATGTGGCCTGTTTAGTGCCATCACAAGGTAAGCAACACCAGGGCATCGCTCTCCTTCTCGTATAGAAAACATATAATACTGTTTTTACTGTAAGATGCTATAAATATAAACACATCTGCATGAGTGACAAATAACCAATAAAACTAGAGTGTATTTAAACATGTCAGCCACTGTTTTTAATGGCTACTTTTACATGGACCCCAGAAAGCGGCTTTTTGCAAGAAATCGTCTTATTGTGAGATAGTGGTGTTCCCGTTTACATGCACTGTATAAGCGACATACTAATTACTCCTGTAAACATGCCACTCGGTCCGTAAGCAGCTTTATCCACAGCAATGTAATTTCTTTGTGGTGCTTGTGTAAATAACAAACAGGGCATTCGAGGAAGACTTTGCTTGTTAATTCTCTGTTGCTTTGCTTCTTGCCAGATATTGCTGAGTTGTTGCTGTGTTTGATTCCTTAACTTTCCAGAGTGACTTACAGCGGAATTACTGCAATAGTGACATTTTCCTCTTACGTTAAATTTGGGTTTCCCCCAGTGTATGAGCGCTTATGTATGTAAGGACAGTCAATATTTTAGGTTGTTGTGTATAAATTGGGACAAATTATGGTTTTTCTCAATGTTCTCCCAAAAATGCTGAATTCTTAATGCTGTGTTGACTTGCTGTTGGACTCATCCTATGATGTTTATTATCCAGTCTGTTTACACATATTAGGGTTAGGAGTTAGCGTTAGCACTTTTCAAAACCTTTAAGAATGATGCTTTTGCGTTTACATGGCCACATAAACTGAGAAATGCACTTTGTTTTGTCTCAATTAATTCAGTTTACATTTGAACACCTTTCTAACACATGACTCAATCTTGCAGTACATATTGGCGATCAATATAATTTCCATTATTACCACTGATAAAAATGCTAAATTTAATACATGTTATTAATTTATTCCTGTTTTTTTTATGTCTTTCCTTTTCTTGTTTTTTTTAATGGTTGTGATTTCTGTAGGCCTACGCAAGTCAGCAACTTGTTAAATCTGTATGGTTTTCAGGAGAATCTGTTATACTGTAAGTATTGCAGTTTTCCTTCTCACATAGAAATGACTTATTTATGAATTCTGTGTTTAGATAGCTTATGTGTATTCTTTCTCGTTTATCAGCGGTGCTTGAGGAACTGGTGAACAGCGGCCGTTTGAAAGGCTCAGTGGTTGGAGGCAGGCAGGATAAAGCCATTTACATTCCTGAAATCTACTCCAAAACCCAGAACACTTGGGTTGAGTCCTTCCTCAAACAGAATGGATATTTAGGTGTGTTCATCTTTTATGTGCTCTACACCTGGATTTGCAGCAGCAACTTTAAATGTTATATTTTTTAACATAATGTAGAGCATACCTTTAGCAAATAAATGTTTTATTTTGCACATTGGAAAAGAACATTTGAGGGAGATGGAAACAGCATGTTTTAACAATAAAATAGTCAAATTGGCCTAAAATTAGGAAATATTGTTATTTTGCCTATATTGCCAGATTAACTCTCATATTTTGAATATTATCCTCCTTGCAATATGTCCCTACCAACTTTCAAACCAAACCTACACCCTTGATCCCATTTATAAATATATAGTGCATTGAGAAAGTATTCAGACCAAAACAGAAACCAGATTTTTGATAACTTTGCGAATGTATTACAAAGAATAAAATATAACATTGACATAATTATGCAGACCCTTAACTCCTTTGGCAGCAATTACAAGTCTATTTGGGTATGATGGGACAAGTTCTGCACAACTGGATTTGGGGATTTTCTGCCATTCTTCTCTGCAGATCCTCTCAAGCTCTGTCAGGTTGGATGGGATCCGTCAGTGGACAGCCATTTTCAGGTCTCTCCAGAAATGTTCGATTGGGTTTAAGTCTGGGCTCTGGCTGGGCCACTCAAGGACATTCACAGATTTGTCCCTAAGCCACTCTTGCGTTGTCTTGTCTGTGTGCTTAGGGTCATTGAGGTCCTGAGCACTCTGGACCAGGTTTTCATTAAGGATAGGTCTGTATTTTGCTGCGTTCAGCTTTCCTTCAACCCTGAACAGTCCCTGCCGCTGAAAAACACCCCAACAACATGATGCTACCACCACCATGCTTCACCATTGGGATTGTATTGCACAGGAGATGAGAATTGAGGCCAAACAGTTTGATCTTTGTTTCACCAGACCAATCTTGTTTCTTACAGTGCCAGATTCCTTTTAGGTGCTTTTTTTTTTTTTTATGTGTCTTGCACTTAGGAGAGGTTGTAGTCATACTTGTCCTTCTGCAAGTTTCTCTCCATCTCCACACATGATCCCTGGAGCTCAACCAGAGTGACCATCAGGTTCTTGGACGCCTCTCTTACCAAGGCCCTTCTCCCCTGATTGCTCAGTTTGGCCAGGCGGCCAGCTCTAGGAAGAGTCCTGGTTGTTCCAAACATCTATTTAAGAATTATGGAGGCCACTTTGCTCTTGGGAACCTTCAGTGCTGCCGATATTTTTTGTAGCCTTTCTCAGATCTATGCCTTGGCATTTTCAGCTGTTAGACCTTATATAGAAAAGTGCATACCTTTCCAAATCATGTCCAATCAATTGATTTTGCCACAGGTGGACTCCAATCAAAGTGTAGAATCATCTAAAAGATGATCCATTGAAATGGGATGCATCCGAGCTAAATTTCAAGTTGTCATAGCAAAGGCTCTGAATACTTATGCCAATGTTACATTTCTTTTTAATACATTTGAAAGTTATCAAAAATCAGTTTTTTGCTTTGTCAATATGGGGTATGGAGTGTAGATTGATGTGAAAAAATAAATAAATTAATGTAAAGCATTTTAGCATAATGTAAAAGAAATGAAGGGGTCTGAATACTTTCTGAATGCACTGTATATGATGAGAAAAGCCCTAAAATAATAATTAATGATAGCAATATTAAATATAGTTATTTCAATAATTACTTAGAATATAATAATTCAGAAAATTAAAATACAGTACGTTATTGTAGCAAACGAGAAAAGCATCGATAAGACAATACGAACAGTGGCTTTAGAAGGCAGTATTTCCCATATAGTTGAATATAAGCTAAGCATTGGCCTACAGACCACAGCAATCCATTTTGCATTTGAATTCATCAGTCTGTCCAAGAAATGTTTTTTTTCCCCATGGTAATATACATGTGTCAGACGGATGCTTTTGTAGCATTTCACTTTGGTTGTGTGGCATCAAAAACACAGCGCTTTTAAGCCACTGTGTCACGTTAAACATAGTTTAAAACTTTCTTGTTTCTCTAAAAGTTCTTGAGAACCCTGCATTCGAAGATTTGCTCAGTGCAGCTGTGCTTGATAGCAAGAATGCTTTCTCACCTTGAGCTGTTGCTGGTGTCAAGCAAACTTGAATCCCTGTTCACACATGCAGAGACTTTTTTCCTTGATGTCTCTAGTCTCTGCACCGTGAAGTCTCTAGTGAGCATTCCTACTGCTGTTGCTCTGACATTATTAGTGGACTGGAGAGTGTTTTGAAATAAACTACCGTTTTAAATCATTAACAAGATAAAAAAATCTATCAATGTAGAATTAATCTCACTCAGACTACTAAAAGTTTCTGTTCCATGCATCCTTTTTACTATATCCATGTATATTGTGGTTACAGACAAATCATTTAAAACAGTGAAAATGCTCACAGAATCTTTAAGTTCTCCTCTGGCCTACACTTGACTCCAATATCTCAGGAGATGGATAACGTGAGCTCCAATTATATCATCTCTCCTACTGTCCTATTGGTAGTTCTAGCCGAAGTCGTTTCTCTTTTCTCAACTTTCTGAAGTTGTGGACATGCCCACATCTAGTCGCCAGATGTCGCTATTGCTGGAAGTAGCCATCTTTCATCGAAAATGTATGAAAATTTGTTGCTAGAAGTCGCTGCATGTGTGAACAGGGCTTGAGTGTGGTTTGTTGTCTGTACAGCGGCACGTTGCCTATACAGCTAGAGATTCGCTTCCTGCCCCCTGCTGAAAAAAGGTGTTAATTTAAGCTTGAATTGCTCAGATGGTAGGAATATTCCTTATTACAGTCCAGGGATATGATTAATAGAACACAACAGTCTGGTTCCGGAAGTAATAATCACATTCAGTTTTTCCTTAATTTAATTGATTTTCAACGATAATTTATAATCCTTTAAAGACATGAGTTCCAAGGTTGTTCAGTGGTACATGCCTTTGAAGCTATCAGTCCTCTTTTTTTTTTTTTTACTTTTATTGTTTAAAAAAACTTTAATATTGGAATTCTTAATAAACATCTGCACTATCATGAGTAAGATCCAGCAATCAGAGAACCGGAGCCAACAAACCCTGCCAAACAAGTCAAGCAGTGACTGCCCACTTCCATAACTCACTGCGAATGACACAACAAAGTCGGTCTCCCTACATATATACATACATGCATATTTGTAAATATCGGAATATTTTGCAATAAACTTAAAATTAGGGCTGTCAATTGATAAAATTGTTTAATCGAATTAATTACATGGTGTCCCTATTAATTAATCGCATATACAAAATTTGCTGAGAAAGCCCCTCATAAAACAATAATTCATTATATAATGATTATACATATTTATATCAATATATAATTATACATTGTTAGGAGGGCTTGTTTAAGGACCCGTCAATGTACACATGCGTTAGACATGCTTGTGTAGCGTCTCAGGTGCGTTGTGTCATAAACATAAAATGTATAGGTCACTGTGTCAAGTTAAATATAGTTTAATACTCAATCTTTAAACACATCTTTAGATCCCTTAGTTCGCATTTGCACTCCATGTGTTTTGAACGCAAGAAGGTAACACATGTTTGTGTTGTTCTGCTGCTGTAGGTTGTTTTCTACACTGTATAAACTGTGCGTTGCTCATACAGTTGAAATTTCACTTACTGCCCTCTGGAGTAAACCGGTGGTACTATAAGCTTGCATTTCTCAGGAATCTTCCTTATTATGGTCCGGGGGCATTGCGATTAATTGCATTAATTTTAACATGTTATTTTTGGTAAAATTAATCGCACTGAAATCGACAGCCCTACTTAAAATATATTGTTTCTATACTTATCAACTACCTCAAATCAAGAGTTTATATATTCCCATAATTTTTTATTTAATTACATCATCCGCAATGCTTCATGGCATTATAGTTTTTGCCCTCATGAAAATCTGTATGTACACAGTCTTGTATCTTTTGTCCAATTTTCAAATACTTTTTGCCTCGAAACAAAGTTTGTAATGTTGTGATTCACCTCAAGAGCTGGTTGGTTTGGTTCATGGTTTACAACTCCTTTATGAAGGATTTTATGAAAAGCCAATTGAAGGAATTAATGGGAAAATTACTTCTGGAACCCAGATGGCTGAAAAAGTGGACGGGCACTGTTGTGCTCTACATTAATTTCTTTAACTCGTTATTATTTCTATAATAAATCACACTTAATTAACGTGTTAAATTGACAGCCTTAATTGTTCAATAATTCCAATGTACGCATTGCTTGAGCTAATAAATTGTATTTTTTTTACTTCTTGAATGTGACTTAAAATTGAAAATTGAAAGTGCAAAATAAAGCTTGTGGATAACAAAATGTAAACACACAAAATTAACAGAGGAAAATAAATAAATTAATATATATCTCAGACCTTCCGTACTGCACTACATATGTCCACACTGCATTTGTAGTGTAAATTCTAAAGAAAACAACTCTCGGATTTGAAACATTTGGAAAGGCCATACATAATGTCAAAATGTCTGAGACCACTAGTGAAAATGCTTATTTGTGAACTTTTTCAAATTTACTACACTTCTTTCAATACAATTTATATTATCTGTATAGCAATTTGAGTGAAAAGTTGAATAAAAAAAATAATGTACACACGAAGCTCCCCTCAACAGATTTCAATGGTCAAGAGGTCACAGGAGATGCATTTTAGAGGTGTTAATAGCAGGTCAAGATGGCAATCTGTCTCCGTTGACCACTTATGATCCGATCACCAGAGACGGATAGGAATACCAGGTGTAAATGGGCCCAAGATGCTGTAGGAAAAACTGAATCAGACAGTGATGATTGTAAGCTCTTCCCTGACCATTTGTTTGCTTTCTCCTGTAGAGTTTGAGGCGCTGACCCGTTTGGGGATACCTGATCCAGTCAGTTACATAAAGAAGCGCTTTAAGTCCCACAAGTTGCTTTTTCTCAAGTCCGTGTGTGTTGGCAAAGCCATTGTAGATCAGTTGGAGGCCTCTGTGGAGGAGGCCATCAACTCAGCCACTTGGGTTGACCTACAGGTACAGTCGTGCAACATTTTGATATAATGACAATGTTATCAGTCATTTCACAAAAATGTGATTACAGCAGCTAATTTCGGTTTTAATTCTAAGAATCTAATGTCTCTCAATTCTATTCTATAGCCGATGCTGCCTAGCAGTCTATCCGAGGAGGATATAGGAATTGTATTAAACGAGGTGATGAGGTCGATGAATGTGCAGTCCAGCGCAAGGCTTCTGTCCACTGTCATAGTCAGCGAAAAGTTCATCAGCGGATGCCTCGCTTTATTTGATGACATCATGCAGCAGAAAGCGCAGAAGGTTCGTAAGCTTTTCCTCGAGTGCAATTCAGTTTAATTTAATTTCTCTCCTGCTTTAAAAGACATACAGTGTCTGCAAGTGCTGTGGTGAATATGCTGTATTACAGATCTTTACGTGACTAATGATATTATAAAAATTATGTCATCACATTATTAATCCAATAATATTCAATACACTCACTTCGTTGTGAGTGTATTGCCTCCTTATAGCGAGAAGGGTCTGTCTGCCTCCTGTAACACCACTACAAATTATGCCCCTTTCAAGTAACCGGCGAAATGCTGAAGTCTTGCAACAGTTGGATGTCACATTCATATACTGTGTTTGAGTTTATATTGAGTCCCGCAACAACCCTACACCTGTACCTGCCCTAACAAAAAAGATTAAAATGATTGAATATAATCATATGCCTTATCACTAGGTGGCAACAGTTAGTAGAAACGTGATGAAAATGAAGAGTAGAAGAAAATGCTAAGCTAATAGGCTAACTGTTTAGCTTGTGAGCTAACTGGAAAAAACAAAAACACAAATGTTCAGTTTATATCTTCAGTTTAATAATATGACATGTGACATATAATTTAAAATTTAAAGTTATTCTTTATGTATAAAACAGCCATTGCATAGGAGTTTAAGGTTGTATGGGTCTGTCAGAGAATGTGTTGTCTATGTTTTTTGCTCTGTTTGTAGGAAGTGAAGAATAACCCTGTTTTTCTGATAACGGAGGAGGATATTAAACAGACGTCTGTGCTGTTGGAGACCTCAAAGAAAGAAAGAAGAGATGATCGACGGAAAAAGGCTGCAGGTAAAGAGATTTTAGTCCAGATATTTGCCTGTAAGGAATATTCCGGGTCCAATACAAGTTAAGGTCAATCAACAGAAAATGTGGCATAATATTGGTTACCACAAAAATCTATTTGAACTAGTTTTTTCTTTAGAAAAAAAAGCTAAATCTGTGTTCCAATGAGGCACTTCATCATCATCATCGGCAGTCCGTCGTGTATCGACGATGACTGTCTGGATTGGAGGCTATTGTAGGCAGGCTCTCGTGTGGGCTAGAAGGCCTGCTCTCGATCTACAGCAGCGATGGCATTTGCTACAGACAAAGTCTTTTGCTGCAATGGAATAGTGCCGCCTCTCATGGGCTTTCTCATAGTCTTTCTGACGCTTTTTCTCAATAGCTGTGACAGCGATTTTCAATCCATTCTGCCATTTCTCACGCTGCAGGGCCTGTTCCTCCCAGCTTTTCGGGGAGATCCCGGTGTTCCTCATATGTCTTTTCAGGGCATCTTTAAAACGCAGTTTTTGACCACCGCGGCCCTCTTTTGCCCTCTTTTTGCTCTGCGTAATAAAAAACTGCTTTGGGCAGTCGGCTGTCACTCATCCGGCGCACATGTCCAGCCCATCGCAGTTGTGATGATGTAATAAGGGCTTCAACACTGACAGAGCCAGCTCGTTGGATTACCTCTACATCTGGGATTCGATCCTGCCATCTGATGTGTATAATGGCACGTAGATGACGTAGCTGAACTCGTGTGAGTGTTTTGATATGTCTGCTGTAGAGCGTTAAACACTCGGTGGCATAGAGCAGGCAAGGAAGTACAGCAGCATTGTAGACTTTCACTTTTGTGCTGTACGAGATGTCATGACGGCTCCAGAGGCGCTTCTCAAGAGAGCCAAAAGCCTTGGTAGCAGACTGAATTCTCCTCTCAACTTCCAGATCTGAGGAGTTTGTGTAGGTCACTGTACTGCCAAGGTATGTGAAGGCCTTGACAGATTTCAGGGGCTCTCCATGTACCGTCACTGGCTGTGGCTCACTCATATTGTTGGAAAACATTGGTGGTGGTTGATACAAAAGTTCGGACTTAGAGATGTTAATGTTCAGACCGAACAAATCTGCTGCCCACGAAAACCAGTCTACTATATGCTGCATGTCCTCAGCGTTGTTAGCCACGAGAGCAGAATCATCTGCATAGAGCAGCTCCCGGATGCATAGTTCTCTGGTCTTGGTGGTTGCTCTAAGTCGGGCTAAGTTGAAAAGCTTGCCGTCTGTCCTAGTGCAAATAAAGATCCCCTTGTACAGATCAAGGCACATTGAATCTAGCACAGCTGTGAGGTATAGTGAGAAAAGCGTCGGTGCAAGCACGCATCCCTGTTTCACACCATGGTTAACTTCAAAGGCTTCACTGGGTTCCCCACCAATGAAAACTTGTCCTTTCATCCCTATGTGAAACTGCTTGATGATGTTGACAAGCTTCTCGGGGCATCCATAGATCTGTAAGACTTTCCAAAGAGTTTCTCGGTCGACCGTGTCGAAAGCCTTTGAAAAGTCTATGAACACCACAAAGAGAGACTGATGTTGCTCCACTGCTTTCTCCTGTAGCTGCCGTAGAGTAAAAATCATGTCAGTGGTAGATCTCCCCGACCTAAAGCCGCATTGACTCTCTGGTAGGACTTGCTCGGCGAGGTTTTTGAGCCGACTGAGTGTGATTTTAGCCAGAACTTTGCCTGTTATGGCTAACAAGGAAATGCCTCTGTAATTTCCACAGTCTGCTCTGTCTCCCTTTCTCTTGTAGACTGTGACAATCAGTGCATCCTTGAAGTCCTGAGGTACACACTCATGAACAAGGCAGCTGTTAAAAAATTTCAGGAGCTCCTCTCTGAGTACTCTTCCTCCTTTCTTGAGCACCTCTGAGGGGATTCCATCTAGACCTGGTGCTCTGTGGCTTGCTGTGGCCTTTAGGGCTTTCTCAAGCTCTTCCATAGTGATCTCACAACAGAGGTCATCGCGACTCTGGTGTCTCTTTAGCCATTTACAGGCATCTGGTTCAGCGGATCCCTGCTGATTTAGCAGATTACAGAAATGCTCTTTCCATCTACTCTGAATCTCATGTAGTTCAGTGTAGAGTTTTCCTCCATCTGCTGACTTGACAGGTGCCACTGCATTGCTCCTTGGACCATAGATGGCCTTTAGTCCTGTAAACAATCCATGATAATCATGGTTGTCAGCCATGCTTTGCAGTTTTTCTGCCTGCCTACGCCACCAGTCGTTCTTTATTCATCTCACCACTCTCTGTACTTTGGCCTTGATCTCAGCAAAAGCAGCCTTACTCCTATTAGAGTTTTCCTGCAGATGTCGCTTATGCAGGAGGTGCTTTTCATCCAGCAGCTTCTGGATCTCCTCCTCATGTTCCTGAAACCAGTCAGGTATCCTACGCTGTGGGTGACCTAAGGTCATTTCTGCTGCAGAATAGACTGCCTTCTTCAGTGCTTGCCATTGTTCTTCAATGTCCTCTGATCCTACTGTTTTGACTTTTGCACCATTTACTGCAGAGTTTTTTAGGGGTTGTGCCATTAGTTTTTCTCCTTGGCAGGGTTATCTTGTGTCTGATCTGACACCTCACAAGGTAATGGTCAGTCGAACACTCCGCCCCACGCATGACCTTGGTGCACATGATCTCATGAAGCCCGCTCCTACGGGTAACAATGTAGTCTAGCAGATGGTAGTGTCCAGAGCGTGGGTGTTTCCATGTGAAGAAGTTCTTATCTGGCTGACTGAAGAAGGTGTTCGTGAGACATAGCTCTTGTTGAGCACAGAAGTTAAGCAGGAGGTCTCCGTTGGTGTTCTTTTTACCTTTGCCGAACTTTCCAATGATTCCAGCATAGGTTTCACAGTCACTTCCCACCCTTGCATTGAAGTCACCCGCAACTAACAGCTTGTGTTGTGAGGGGACTCTGCTTACAATCGTTGTCAGATTCTGGTAGAAAGCCTCCTTTTCCTCATCTGGGTAGGTCATGGTTGGGGCATACACACTGACAATGGTCAAATGCCTGTTGTTCTCAATTGGTACACATATAACCATCATCCTCTCAGAGACGAATGTTGGCAGAGTTGTCAGCTTGATCTTGTTATCGACAGCGAAGGCCACACCAGCGTCTCTCCTTCCCTCTGTCTTTCCAACCCAGAAAAAGGTGTAGTTTTCCTCTTGCACCTGACCCTGACCCTCAATCCCTCAGTGAATGGGGCCAATCCATATAGGTTAAAACACTCACTATTTAAACAATATATCAATATCGTTAACATAATTTGTGTGATAAAATCGCTAACTAACCTTTTCTGTGTACAGTTATAGCCAATTTTACAGTTCATTCCATGATGTATTGCCTAAAATGGCAATTTAAACAACTTTACATTTCTGCCTTTAAAACCTCCTAAAATTGGCCCAAATTATTTCCATTATAAATGCTTCCCTATAATCTCCATTTTTGCTTTGGAAAAGATAAGGAAGTGTCCAATATTTTTGGTATGGTAATCAACATCACAAATGCTGTGGATTGAGTTTAGCAAGCATTGAACAATCCTTTAAATGATGCAATGGCTTGATTAAATCATAAACTGTTGGTTTGAAAGTGGCAGAGGGTTGAGAATACCATTAGTATAGCTTACAGGAAAACATTAAATAATAAAAGTTTACCTAGTGTACTTATTTACCTGCATTATAAATGGGTTATTTTTAAGACATTATATATATATATATATATATATATACACACAGGACTGGATTTATAAATACACACACACACACACACACACACACACACACACACACACATACATGCATGCATACATACATACATATATCTATATATAATGTGTGTTTAAAAAAATAAATACATTTTCACTGAGCCAAAACATTATGACCACCTGCCTAATATTCTGTTGGTCCTCCGCGTGCCGCCAAAACACTGCTGACACGCCGAGGCATGGACTCTACAAGACCCCTGAAGGTGTCCTGTGGTATCTGGCACCAAGACATTAGCAGCACATCAGTGTATTTATTTATTTTTTGTACAGTATTATATTTGTATACATATATTTATGTATAACGTGTGCAGTAGTTTTTGAAATTGACCCAAAAATAAAATTCTATCATGTACTCACCTTCATGCTGTTCCAAACCTGTATGTCTTTGTCTTATATTTTAATGTACTAGTGGCAGGTTTCCATTCAATGACAATCTATGGGGAGTGAAGCTTTAAAAAGACCACAAAAGTACCATTAAAATATCACAAAATTATTTCGTATGACTATATTGCACTGTATTCCGAGTCTTCTGAAGCCAAACAATAGCTGTACTTTTGCAACCTTTTTAAAGGTTGAAAGCTCCAGTCCCCATCTTGTCATTGCATAGAAAACTGTTCCATTCTTCCATGAAGAAAGAATGTTATATGGGTTTGGAAAAACAGGGGTGAGGGTAAATGACAAACTAGGGCAAACTTTTCCAGTTGTAAGACAAACTGTTACAGTAATGTTGTATAATAATGATTATAAGGAGTGTGTTTTTGGCTCTGTGCTCATTGTCACTCAGAGGGCAGCGGGAGCGTGAAAGGAGGAGGAGGTGGAAATGCCCGAGAGATCCGAATCCGAAAAACAAAAAAGAAGGGCAGGAAGGATGAAGACAGCGATGATGAGACAACACGTGTCTCTCAGGGTATGAACACAGATACTGAGATTGCTGTGTGCTTGTACAAACACAGACCAAAAGAAAACCTGTACCGATCTACCCTTTGATGAAGTTTGTAATGGCACTTTGAAAACAATCGCCGTAGTGTGTGAACATTTGACACATAATTACAGTAATTCTGACACTATGTGAACGCAGTATAAAATTACGAGATGGTATTTGTTTCAATGGTAACACTCATAATGCCGAAAAGGTATTGTTGATTGGAACAGCAAAATATTTCATCAAACAGAAATATGTGTTAACTACATTTAACTGAGGCCGCTGCAATACTGTTCCTTACTACATGAATAAATATTACGAGTCTCATAGAGTGCATCACAAAGTCCATTTTTAATTGGGTTATCTTTTGAAATGTAATGTATAATGTAAAATGCTGCCAATCAGGACCCCAACAAGATGAACCGAAAACATTTTCTAGCTTGTAAGTTAAGAGGTTTTTTTAAATAAAGTATTAAATATAGTTACGTTTTCAATCCAGGGCCTCGACAAAATGGAAAGAGATTTTCAGCATCGATAAACAAAATAATTTGAAGCTTAACTTATTTGTGGATGCTGTAAATCAACAACAATTTGTAAAAATAGCAGAATAAATTATTAAAATTGGTGAAAACCATAAAAGATATTGTAGACCGTTAATATGAAGCTTCATTTTTGAACCATTTAAAATAAATATTAAAATGATAAAGGCAATAAGTTAGCTACAACATCAACTAATATTTACTTTCCGTATATACAAATATATATACAAAAAAAATAGTTTTTACACGCATATAGTGGCAAGACAAAGTATGTGAACCCTTTGGAATTAGCTTGTTTTCTGCATTAATTGGTCATGAAATGTTATTTTATCAAAGTCACAAGTATAGACAAACTCTATGTGCTTAAGCTAACAACACACAAACAATTATAATCTTTCATGTCTTTATTGAACACATCCCATGAAACATTCACAGTGCTGTGCAAAAAGTAAGTGTACCCTTGTATTTAGTCATTTTCAGTTCTGGTAGCTGCAAATTAGACCTGCACAATGTTCAGAAGGAACATTGGACCATTCTTCCTTACAGAACTGCTTCAGCTCAGCAATATTCTTAGGATGTCTGGTGTGAATGGTTCTATTGAGGTCATTCCACTGCATCTCTATTGGGATAAAGTCTGGGCTCTGACTGGGCCACTCCAAAAGGTGGATTTTCTTTTTTTTGGAAGCCATTCTGTTGTGGATTTACTGTACTTTTGATGTTTAAGGTCACTGTCCTGCTGCATCACCCAACTTCTGCTGAGCTCCAAGACCCAAAGCAGCCCCAAATCATGATACTCCCTCCACCATACTTCACCATTGGGATAATGTTTTTCTGCTTGTATGCAGTGCCCTTTTTACACCATACATGTTCTGCGTGTTCTTCCAAAACAATTCAACCTTAGTTTCATCAGTCCACAAAACATTTTCCCAGTAGCATTGTGGAGTGTCAAGGTGGTCTTTGGCTAACTTCAGATGTGTAGCAATGTGTTTTTTGGAAAGCAGTAGCTTCCTTCGTGGTGTCCTGCCATGGAAACCATGCCTGTTTAATGTTTTCCATGTAGTAGACTCTTAATCGGAGAGGTTAACCAGTTCCAATGATTCCTTCAAATCTTTAGCCCTCACTTTAGGGTTCTTTTTTATCTCGTTGAGCATTCTGCAGCGTGCCCTTTGAGTCATCTTGGCTGGATGGCAACGTCTAGAGAGAGGAGCCACAGTACTAAATCATCTCCATTTATAGACATTTAGTCTTGATGTGGACAGATGCATATCTAAGCTGTTCAAGATAACTTTGTAACCATTTTTTATCTTTATGCAAAGCAAAAAAGGGTTACAAAGTTATCTTGAAGAGCTTAGATATTAAGCTTAGAAAAAAAGAGAACTCCGAAAACCTACAATCAAGAATTGTTGCTCTATGCATAGCAACAGTTCTTGATCATAGGTCTTCTGAGATCTCTTTTTTTGCAAGGCATGGTCCACGTCAGCAGATGCTTCTTGTGAATGGCAAACCAATCTCATTTCATTAACTGGATGCAACGTTTGCCATCATCTGACTCTAATTAGCTTTTGTTGACGTCATTAGCCTAGGGGTTCACAATCTTTTTCCAACCTACACTGTGAATGTTTGAATGATGTATTC
The DNA here is from genome assembly GCF_025860055.1 of Xyrauchen texanus. Taxonomy (NCBI): domain Eukaryota; kingdom Metazoa; phylum Chordata; class Actinopteri; order Cypriniformes; family Catostomidae; genus Xyrauchen; species Xyrauchen texanus. Next base: position 33,849,055 of record NC_068303.1, read on the forward strand.
ATTATGCACAAGAACAATACAATCATTTGTGTTAGTTAAAACAGATTGTGTTTGTTCATTACTTCATTAAATGAAGGTCAATTCAGATTGTAATACAAATTTATACCTAAATGCAGGTAATTCCAAAGGGTTCTTAATTAACACAATTTGGTTACATGTTTGTGTAATTTGTATGTATTTACATAAGTATTTACACTGAATTTACATTTATATGTAGAGCAAGTGCTAAAATGGTACAAAAAGTGTACCAACAGTTCCACAAGCAATTGTTTGTGGTTGAATGAGTGCATCACACATTAATGAGAGAGATGTTGCATGGTTGTTTTTACCTCATTAGTGCAATGTGTGGTTAGAATTGATGTTTATTTTTGCTTTTTGATCAACAACTGACTATAAACCACAGATATATTTAAAGAGTCATTAGACATATGAAATGAAAATGCGTGGATCTGATCTTTGGACACACAGAACACAGATTTAAAGCAAACTTGTGAGTTTTGTAACACGTTTTACTTTCCTAGAAATGTTCAAAAGGCATCTTGCAGTGGTCTGTAGCCATGCTGGAAATCAGAGAATGTTGTAAAAACACTCCATGGAAAAGTTAAAGCAAAACAGAGTTGAAGTTGTTAAATGCTGTGTTAATTTAACTATAGTATATCATGGCTCAACTAAAGTGATGGAGACATTACAATTCACGACAGCTCAGGATGCACTGTGGCAAAATAAGGTACATTTCCTTTGGAGTGCATGCTCCTGAGACACAGCATTTCAGTGAAGGGATCTCTGTGATAAAGTTCTTCTTCACCACTATACAACTCAATCACTGGTGAATGAAATATAGGTATATTTACTAGCCAGTGGCTAAACATTTTTTATTTGCATACCTCAAAATTTGGTCACACATGCGAGTGGTGTACGCTCCGTGTAGAGGGCTGATACATTTTAACCATGTCTGTTTGTAAGTTTCCCACATGTTGATGTGTCTTGGGAATGCATGTGTCACAGGTAGAAATAAGCCAGCAGAGGTGCCCTTCCTGTCAGTGGAGGAGATCATGGAGGTGCTTGAGGAGAAGGTGTGTGACAGCTTTGAAGAGATGCTGCAGGATCTTGCGGAGCTGTTAATAAGGTTCAAAACATTTAGTACTGACATTAACGCAAACTGACACTAGATGTACTTCAACATTAAATCCATGAAAATACTGAAGCAGAGAAGACATGCCTGAGGTTGTTGTTTTCACAGTTTCTGCTTTAGACCATGTCAATGTAGTTTGGAAAAGTGAAGTTGTAGAATCTCATGGAAAAATATTTCCCCCCAGACCATTGTCAAAAACATACCAGGAAGTGGTCCGAACAGCTTTCATGTCCTCTAGTTCGACCGTAGCAGGGGGGAGTCGAAAGAAAAACGTGAAGGACCTTCAGGAGGAAATAACCAACTTGTATAACAACATCCGCCTCTTTGAGAAAGGAAGCAAACTCTTCTCAGGTTTGTCTGTTCTCTCTCTGTTACTTAAAGAGTAGTTTTTTCTCCCCAATTTGGCTTGCCCAATTCCCAATGCACTCTAAGTCCTCGTGGGGCTTAGTGACTCAACTCAATCCGGGTGGCGGAGGATGAATGTCAGTTGCCTCCACGTCTGAGACAGTCAATCCATGCATCTTATTATGTGGCTTGTTGAGTGTGTTACTGTGGAGACATGGTGCATGTGGAGGCTTCACGCTATTCTCCGCGGCATCCACGAACAACTCGCCACGCACCCCACCGAGAGCGAGAACAACTTTATAGTGACCACGAGGAGGTTACCCCATGTGACTACCCTCCCTAGTAACCATGCCAATTTGGTTGCTTAGGAGGCTGGAATCACTCAGCACTCCCTGGATTTGAACTTGCGACTCCAGGGGTGGTAGTCTGCGTCTGTTCTCGCTGAGCTACCAGTTCCCAAAATGTTGGAGTATTAAATAATGACACAACTACACTTACTGGTATGACACAATTCTCAAAAATGTCAAGAAACTGATTTTAAAATGAATTTCATCTTTATTCTTCTAAGGAAATTATTTACTGCTTCATTACTCTTAGGCTCCATTTGCGTTTCATATCTGGATAGTGACTGGATATTCTCTGACTGCAAGGTTTAAATGCAGTCCAGCTAAATGCATCTCCACTGTGATCGGATAGAGATCTTATCCAAGTAACTCGCACAAAATGGAAATGCTTCTTACATATTACATCATAGGAGGTAATCTCAATACAGAATCTGAACGCTTTTCCACTAACTTGAGAACCAAATGATGATTTAACTGACCACGTTACTACATAACCAGCTCACAATTGCATCGCGACCTTTGCTTACAATGAAGCCGGTGCCGTTGAGCAAATCCAGTGCAGATTAACAAGCTTGTAATAGATCATAATATATTAATGTTTTGAATCACCATACAGTTAAACTTAAACAATAAAGTGCGCTTACTCGTGCTGTTCATCCCAAGAAACCTTTGAAAAAAAGACTGGATTTAAAATGTAAATAAACTTCTGCCACTTTCCATGCGTCCAACACCCACTTGCACATTCCATTCTGAAGTGATCATACTTATACCCTATTCCCATCAAAGACAATACCCTACATTGTGGGTGCTTTAAAGGACTGAAAGTCAATAATGGCCATATGCAACTATCATTTTAAGTGATTCTTAATGGAAATTAGGTTTGGATTGTCCCTAGAGCATGTATTGATGTTCCTTCTATGGAGCCTTGGGAAGGTGCGCCTGATCCTATTTTGAGGGAGGGTGCGTTGTGAGTCACATGTTTCTGGGTCCATTTAGCCGGAAGTGAGACTGCAGATTTTAAATTAATGTAACTTCTGAAAACAAATTTCATCAACGTGCAGAACAACACTAGCATGGAGATGTGTGTTTTTTTTTTTTAAAGCAGCAACACTTTAATTTTGATTAATACTTGGGAAGCCTGTGTTACAAGCAAAGCTTAATGTGTGTTTGTGACTGAAAGAAAACGTAAAAATCCCACATCCACACAGGCACAAGAGGTTTTGTTTTTGTGTGTTTATTTTAAATATTGGGTGTTTGCATGCTACATGTGTGTTTACATGCTATTTGTTTTTGCAAATGTATTTTACATATAAACATCTTGAGGCTCTAAAATGTCATCTGTTTCAGAGAACAGTGCAGAAAATAAAAGCATCTCAGCACCTCTAAAAGGTGCATGCTCTATCTGCGGTGGTGTGAATGCATCAAGCACAAACAAGACTAGACTGCAAAAAACAGCACAGATGTTGAACACATTTTTGCAGTGTTTCTCTCTGTTACTCCGTAATCGCAACTTCTGTTTTTTTGTTTTTGGACGTTCTAGATGAGACCCAGGCGAACATTGCCAGGCATGTTTTGAAGACTGTGTGTACAGATGTTACCAATGTTCTGCTAAGCTTTGTGGCAGCTGAGCACATGTCAACAGACTCCACGTCTGCCATCACCAGTGAGGTCCGATCAACTGTTATTCTGGGGACTTTTAGCCATCAGGGTTAATAATATTTTTCACCAACTGCACTGATTTTTTTACATCCAGGGGTTAAATTGGGTTAGATTTTTGTTTACCTTCAATTAAAAAAAAGTTTGTCGTCAATCCAATCTCTCCATGTATCCAAGCCTATTTTTGTTTTATCAAATTTGCATGATTTATTAAAAGTTGTATCTGCAGGCAGGTTTAACTTTAAAAATGGGACAGCTCGCATCAAACCAGGAATAATACTACTGAACTAATGCATACTGTATATTTATCTGTATACGTGTGTCATTTCTGATTGTTCCTTTATTGTATTGTTTATCTTCTAGAAAATAATGTAAGTACCTATTTAGCCGATTGATACATCAGCAGAAAAACGAGATGTCTATTTAACACATTAATTCCGTGTGATTATTGCTATAAAAATGTATGCAATTAATCATGTCCACAGACTGTAATATGGAATATTTATACCACCCCTAAAACTCTGGACTTGCCGGCGGGTCCAAATGGGGCACGATATCCTGAAAAAAGTTTACGCTTAACTTTTAATTCCCTTTATACACAAGTCAGGCATATGAAGTATCATTTGGAAGCTTAGAATCTGAAATTTTCAGAGTATACCATCACTTTTGTATTCGTTACATAAAATAACAAAATAAGGCCTGAAAACCTTTGTCATCAAAAATCATCAAATACAAACATCCTCCGAACTTTGCTGCTGTTAGCCTTGAAGTAGCCAAAGCTTATATATTTGCTCAGATCTTAGCCAGTTTTCTAAAACAATTGCCATTTTTTTACTTGTCTGTGAGCTTGGTTGGCTGAATAATCCAATGTAATTTCTTAGACATCCAGAACAAAATATGCCATCCAGCAGGAAAAGCTTGCTAAACAAATAATTCTAAAAATATTTATACAACTATTGATGATGCAATGTTATATAGAGGATCAGTTTTCCAACGACACCAAGATTGAGCTTCTAGTCTACTCAGAGGCCGAGATATTCAATGAAATAACAAGTGTGGTGCATTAACTGAAAATTAGACTGAATGTCTATGGACGAGCACATCTGTGAGGGCTAAAGTGCATGCAATGGAACTACATTTCAGATCTGTATATTGTGTTGGAATGTGATAGAGAAAAAAAAAATAATAATTCTAGTGCTTGCTGTCATCTTGTGGAATGAAATTAGACGTTTCAAAATGAGAGCATAAACAGAACCAGAATTACATTTACCAATTTGGGACGACAAAAAAAGAACGTTCTTTTTAAGAAGCTTTATTTTGATCATACAATACAAAATTATTTATGAATAATTGAAGACATTTTTTATTATTGTTTGTGGGGTTTTCTGAAAATGAGACCTAGTTTTTTGCAATTAGTCTACATTATGATGTAGACTATTTATATTAGTTTAAAGGAATGTTCCGGGTTCAATACAAGTTGAGCTCAAATGATAGCATTTGTGGATAATATTGATAACCACAAACATTTATTTTGACTTACCCCTCCTTTTTCTTTAAAAAAAAAAAAAAAAAGCTGAAATCTTGGTTTCAGTGAGGCAATCAATTTGTGAACATTAAAATATTCACTCTTTCAAAAGTATAGCCACAAGACAAAGGAAATGCATATATAATTATTTTACAGTGATAAAATCACTTGCTAGTCTTTTCTGTGTAAAGTTATAGCCAATTTTACAACTTCGCTACCATGACGATGTAATGTCAACAAACCCTTAAACGACTGTAAAAACGATTATTTAAACAACTTTACAGCCCAAATAATACACTAGTTTTAACAGAAGAATTAATGCAAGTGCTTTTATAAAATTATACGCTTAAAATGTCTGTGTTTTAACCCCTCCAAAAATTGGCCCATTCACTTCCATTATAAGTGCCTCACTGGAACCCTTTCTTCTTTTTTTTTTAAACAAAAGGAGAGACGATTCTAAACAATTTTTTAAACTAATAACATTATGCCACAAATGCTGTCAATTGAGCTTATCTTGTATTGAACCTGGAACATTCCTTTAAACAGAACGAGACACTTTTCAGTTAGCTCTGTTAAATGTAGTACTCTAATTCATCTGTGAGTGTGCATGTAAATGCCTGCATATTTGTCTTTTTTCTTGTTTTCATGTGTTTATTGCTGATTTGCAGGTAAGACTGAAGATTCTGGCAAAGCTCTCAGATGAGGTTAAAGCTCCTCTGATGAAGTTACACAACAGTCTTAATGGAAAAGTGCGTTTGATGACAGAAAATCTGTCAGTCTCTCTTAAGATATGATCATCTCTCAGCTGTCAGTTAACACAAAAGTTAGAAATTCTCTTTCTGGCTTTTACAGAGCATCGAAGACTTTTTGTCATGTTTGGAGACGAGTGCAGAAGAGTGTGGGCTCCTTCTGAAGAAAGGGGATAAAAAAAGAGAAAGGTAGCATATATTTCTGTTCCCTGCACAACACCGCTTCAGTATTGATCACAAGTGTTTATTCATCTGTCTTTTCTTTTCTGTTCATCAAATAACATGATCTATGTAGTTAAAACATGCTTTTCAGACTACCAAAGTTTACACATTAACTTAATGCATTAATGATTGCTCAAAATACACACATTAAAACTGATTGCACTTGAAAGGGAAAAAATACATGGCTATTAACAGGTAAATTCAGGCTCATGTTACAAAATCATTTCATGGGTAATGTATGATTGTGTGTGCAGGCAGGCTCTCTTTGTGCACCGTCAGGCCCTTTTGGAGCAGCTGAGAGATGCAGAGGACCCTGCGCTTGTGTTGCATCTGACCAGCGTTTTGCTCTTCCAGAACGCCACACACTGCATGCTGCATGCACCGGGACGCTGTGTGCCACACATCATAGGCAGCCTACAAAGCAAGATTCCAGAGGTAACCAAATAAACCCTAAATCTGAAACATGTGAAGCACAGCTGTGCAATGTTGTTAAACAAACAAAAAAATGGTATTTCATGGCAATTATCACTCTCATTTTCAATCTTTTTTTGTCCTTGGGAGGCATTTCAGTTGGAAGACAGAAGCCAAAAACACAAACCATTAACACCAAAATTATCTTATGAGTTATAAAAGTAGGCCTATCTGCTATAATAAAATTAATCGTGTAAATAGAGAGACAACAAACTTTTGTCACCCACGCAGAGTATTAAATTTAACTGTCAGTTTAGTTTTATTATATGCAAATTGTTTGTTTACGTGATGATGAAAAAGCGGGCTTCTCGAGGGAAAAGACGCGGTTATCAGTAAACTCAAGACACTTTACATTATGTGATGGCACTTTGGTCTTGACGATTGCCCCAGGATGTACGTGAATGCAAGCACAGATTATGGGAAAGTGCTTGATGTGTAAATGAACTCATTTTGCAGTCCCAGAACAGTTGCCGGAATGACTTTTCCCAGGATTAATACCAGGATCTCTGTGTGAAAGGGACTTAATTGTGTGTTTAAGGATAGCAAAATAAATACGCTTATTACATTTTAAGAGGAGAAAATATTTCCCATATATTGTCTATTTATTAACATGCTTTAGATGAAACATAGAAACAATATAATTTAATAACTTTTATTTATTTTATAAAACATTATTATAATTGGAAATCTATGGTTTATAGTGAAGAAATATCTGTATGTTCTTTCTGAACTATCGGTAAAACAAGTTTTAACTTGGTTCAATTAGCCTGTGTGATTATGTAACAGTTTACTAATACTAATATTTGACTTCAATATCATCATATTCAGTATTCAAACCTAATATATGCAGGTTTTGATTTGAACACGTTACTTGCTGTCAAAATACAGTGGCAAGAAAGTATGTGAACCCTTTGGAATTACTTGAATTGATATATCAATTTGCTTTAAAATTTGGTTTGATCTTCATCCAAGTTACAAAAGTGAAAAATACACAATCTGTTTTAACTAAGAACACACAAATTTTTGTATTGTTGTACATATTGAATACATCATACAAACATTCAGTGTATGTTGGAAAAACTATGTGAACCCCTAGGCTAAAGACGTCAACAAAAGCGAAGTCAGGATTTGGCAAATCTGGCAGCCAATTAATTAAACTATACTGGAGGTGTGGGTTAGAAATACTTTGACTTAAAGCACTTAAAAAAAAGCCTCTGAAGACCTACGATCAAGAATTGTTGCTTTGTATAAAGCTGGTAAGAGTTACAAAGTTATCTTAAAGAGCTTCGATATTCATCAGTCCACAGACAAATTGTCTTTGAATGGAGACAATTTAGTACTGTAGCTACTCTCCCTAGAAGTGGCTGTCAAAGGGCACACTGCAGAATGCTCAATGAGGTAAAAAATAACCCTAAAGTTACAGCTAAAGACTTGAAGGAATCATTGGAACTAGTTAACATTTTTGTTCATAAGTCTGCTATACAGAAAACATTAAAAACAGGCATGGTTTCCATGGCAGGACACCACGATGGAAGCTGCTGCTATGCACCAGCTGAAGCTCAGTAGTAGTTGGGTGATGCAGCAGGACAATAACCCTAAACTTCAAAAGTAAATCCACTACAAAATGGCTTCAAAAAAAGAAAATCCACCTTTTGGAGTGGTCTAGTCAGAGCCCAGACCTTATGCCATTAGAGATGCTGTGAAATGAACTCAAGAGAGCGGTTTACACCAGACATACTAAAAATATTGCTGAAGCAGTTCTGTAAGGAAGAATGGTCCAAAATTCCTTCCGAGTGTTGTGCAGGTTTAATCCGCAGCTGCCAGAAACACTTGGTTGAGGTTATTGTTGTCTATGAAGGAACAACTAGTTATTAAATCGAAAGGTTTTACTTTTTCCACAGCACTGTGACTGTTTAATGGGATGTTCAGTAAGACATGAAAGATTATACTTGTTTGTGTGCTGTTAGCTTAAGCACATTTTGTTCACATATATAATATTTTGTCAATAAATATCCTTTTTAGCTAGTCTGGGAACTTTAACATTTCTGCGTGTCCATGTCCGGGCAAAGCACGAGCCCTCAGCAAATGATAGTAAACCTCTCGCCTTTTTTGCTCTACTTTCCTTTTTACAACATGGTCCGTGTCTATTGTTGTTTGTTAGCTGAATTTCCATTGTAATGCTACATTTACAGCTTCACCAGCCTGACGTTGTAAAATGAATACATTTTTGCGATGAGAACTGTTCGGCCTGATTATGGAAAAGGGCTTACGGCGTGATCTGTGAAATATCATAAATGATGTTTTTCCAGATCCAACGATGCTAGTGGAAATTTAAAGAAGCCCAAATCTCTAATACTCTGAAGCAAATGTGTTTCAGCCCCTCAAACAGCAGCTTTTAGGCATTTTCTGCTAAATTTGAGCAAGGCCCCTTTTAAATTTGCATTGCCGACAGAACCAAGAAGTGTCGGAGCCAACTGTTTTTTTTTTTAAACGGTAACTTCATCTGTAACATGCATTGGATACAACACTCAGACTCCTTTTAATATTCATCTTCTAGCCCCCTTTTCCTATTTTTTTCCCTTGCAAAATTACTTTTAATATGTTTATACTATGATCATTTTTTAATCCTCAATGATATTTAAATAAGTCATCTTCGATCCATTTTATGTTAGAAACTAAATGCATCTTGACAAGACCCTTTTTGTATTACACACATTTCAACAAATGTATTTGATTAATCTAATTAGCCCTGAGTGTATGCATGCCTGTATTCCTTAGGACCAGCACAGGCTGCTGTCTCAGTACCAGAGTCTGGTGGTGAAGCAGCTGGTCGGACAGGGTCATGGCCAGGAAAAGAAGAGTGATCTGGGGGAGGCAGCCAGAGACAGACCTGCCATGACCGATGACATGGAAGACCTTCAGAAAGAGCTCCACAGCCTCACCAAGGACATTAAAGACCTTGTCCTTACTCCGATAAAACCATCCATAACAGAGTAACACAGTTTCCTGTCAGATATATAGAGAGAGAGAGAGAATTAAACCTCGGATGTTAATTTGTCCTGCTACATGATGTATTAGTGATCTATTCGATTTTAAATGGCTGAAATAACGGTTCAACACATTTCTTATATTACAAGCCGCAGTAATGCTATTACTATCAATGACCCAACTCTGTGCGCTGTGCCGCTAAACTTACTGAAGACGTCTTTAACAAAAAAAAGATACCAAAGTATTTACAAATATAACACAGTTATTAAGATTTCATTGAGGTTTTAGCTATTTTGTTGTATTATTTCTGTTGATTTTTTATTTTTTTTGCAAATTTTTTCATATGATGCCACCTAAGGGTGATCTGTGTCCCCTTTGGTCAAGTTTGACCCTGTTAACACTATCTCAATTCTTCTAGTGCACGTGCAACTTGAGTATAGGTGTCTATGCATTTCTGTGGAGAAATAAATGTAATGATTGACCTAGGATCATTTAATCTTTATTTAAGCTGTTATTGTATGATTTCAATTTGAGTCAATTCAATTAAAGTTATTAAGTAGAAACAACATTTGTATATCAAATCTGTGCATTTAGTTACCGTAACCTTAATAGTGAAGCTCATTCAAGTTAAGTGAACTTAAATAGACACGTTTTGGAGACGCCATTACTCAATTTAATTGAGGGAACGAGTTTACTTAATCAATTGAGTAAAGTTAACTTTATTAGGGTTTTCAGAGTAATTCCGTGTAACATAATGGAATAAATGTATTTTTAAATTAGCTAATTAAGTTGCCTCAAAGTGATATATGTCCCCAATGTGACTAATTTCTTCAGTTGTACATGCTATTTTTTCCTGTCACATTCACTGATTTTATATATATATATATATATATATATATACACACACACACATTACACACAGTATATATATGTTATATAGTTCTATATATACATTACTGTGCAAAAGTCTAATGCAGATGAGATGTTTCACAAAAACATCTGTCTTAAAGAGAGTGAATCCAGGGCATGCTGAGTGACTCCAGTCAGGCTTCCTAAGCAACCAATTTGGCACTATAATGTGCTTGTTTTATGTTTACTGGATTTTGTATGACGTTAACTGATAAATGAAAACTTTTATGGCATTATTTTTTGAAGACATTCTCATGATGCAATTTTTTTTTTACAGTTGCCTAAAAATTTTGCACAGTACTGTCTTTATATGTCAGTGGTCACATTACTGATTTATATTGTAAAATTATGCTGGTTAGCTAATTTTAAGATAGCAATAGCATACATTAGCATGCCAAATGCAAAGTGGTATTCGCTATTTGAATAACGCAACATACATGTGTGGTGTTTTTTTCTGTATCCGTCCTCAACCTAAGCAAAAGCTAAATAACAACATGAAACACGAAGTCTCCCCCTTTTTTATCTTGCTCAAAAAATACCTAAAATAACACATCATTTCAATATCTTACTCTTAGCAAGAACTACACATCCCCTTGCCCATGTTGTTGAACAGACTTGATTGGTTCACATTAACCCTACATAATGTAATCTAATACTGATTTTGTAAATCGGACAACCTGCCCGCCCAAGAGTAGAAGGCTTTGATGTGCTGGCAGTTTGATGTATCTGTGAGGCTAATAAATGCAAAAAGATTCATAATTTCTGATTCTATTAATACAACAAACAGCAAGCCACATAATTGTAATTTCACAACCGCCCACATGCCTGCAACCTGATTAAAATGTTCTGCCTTTAAAATGGATATGTTCTTACAGTTCTGCACTATATGTAACAGTTAGCACTTATAAATACCCAATGATTATTCTCATTTAACAATTAAATATTCAAATGTATTTTTGGAGTGTAATTGTTTGATACTACATATTGATGCAAAAACTATGTGCATATGTTGGAATAATGTTGGATTTGGTATACAACAGCTACAAGAATTTGGCAAGTTTTTGCAGGAGACTATTGAATATTGGTGCTATTTAATATTATATTTCTTTTTTTCACTACACTGAGCATAGTGGCTTTATTTAAAATTTTCCTCATAATATTGAAACTGAAGGATAAAGTTCTCATTTTGCTTACTTACATGTACATTTCAATTGCAGAGGTTGAATCCCCTTATATATTAAGTACAACAATGGCCACTCTTAAGACCGAAGCTGCAAATCTGTCAATTTAATCATAACGTTAACATTCAGGTTTCTTAGAAGAGCAATGTTGCAAAAGGTGGGATGTTTTGTTTAATGCTTTAAATGTAGTAATACCACAAGCATGGGACTAAATGTTTAAAAACTCATTGATAATAGGGTGATTGTGTAACCATGTGTGTGAGCTTTCCAGATCCTTGGAATTCCAGCTGTCAGTTTGTCCAGATACTCAGGTGACATTTCACTCAACACTTCCTGTAGCACTTGCCATAGATGTGGCTGTCTTGTCGAGCACTTCTCGCGCACATTACATTCTAGCTGATCCCACAAAAGCTCAATGGGGTTAATATCCATAACACTCTTTTCCAATTAGCTGTTGTCCAATGTCTGTTTCTTTGTCCACTCTAACCTTTTTCTTTTTGTTTTCAAAAGTGGCTTTTTCTTTGCAATTCTTCCCATAAGTCCTGCATCCCTGAATCTTCTCTTTATTGTTGTACATGAAACTGGTGTTGAGCGGGTAGAATTCAATGAAGCTGTCAGCTGAGGACATGTGAGGCGTCTATTTCTCAAACTAGAGACTCTGATATACTTATCCTCTTGTTTAGTTGTACATCTGGCCTTCCACATCTCTTTCTGTCCTTGTTAGAGACAGTTGTCCTTTGTCTTTGAAGATTGTAGTGTACACCTTTGTATGAAATCATGGCTTCAAACGATTGACTGACGAGTTCCTAGAGAAAGCTGTTTCTTTGTTTTTGTTGCCATTTTTGACCTAATATTGACCTTAAGACATGTCAGTATATTGCATACAGTAGCAACTCAAAAACAAATACAATGTTAAGCTTCATTTAATAAACAAAATAGCTAGCTTTCAACTGTGTTTGATATAATGGCAATTGATTTTCTAGTACCAAATTAGCAATTTAGCATGATTACTCAAGTGTTGGAGTGATGGCTGCTGGAAATGGGGTTTGTCTAGATTTGATCAAAAATAACTTTTTTCAAATAGTGATGGTGCTGTTTTTTACACCAGTAATGTCCTGACTATACTTTGGGAGCAGTTGAATGCCACTTGAGTGAATTAAAGTACCAATTTCCTTCAGAAACATCTAAATCTATTAATTATTCTAAACTTTTAGACACGTGTGTGTGTGTGTGTGTATATATATATATATATATATATATATATATATATATATATATATATATATATATATATATATATATATTTATTTATTTATTTTTTTTTTATACGGACACATTGATCAGCCCAACATTAAAACCACTTGCCTAATACGGTGTAGGCCCCCCTCATGCTACCGAAACAGCTCTGACCTGTCGAGCATGGACTCCACAAGACCTTTGAAGGTGTCCTGTGGTATCTGGCATCAACACGTTAGCAGAAGATCCTTTATGTCCTGTAAGTTGCGAGGTGGTGCCTCCATGGATCAGACTTGTTGGTCCAGCACATCCCATAGATGCTCAATCGGACAGGCCATGTCAACACCTGGAAATCTTTGTCATGTTCCTCAAACAATTCCTGAACAGTTTTAGCAGTGTGGCAGGGCACATATCCTGCTGAAAGAGGCCACTGCCATCAGAGAATACCATTGCCATGAAGGGATTTACGTGGTCTGCAACAATCTTTAGGTAGGAGGTACGTGTCAGTAACGTAACATCCACCTGAATGGCAGGACCCAAGGTTTTCCAGCAGAACATTGCCCAGAGCATTACACTGCCTCTGCTGTTCTGCCTCCTTCCCATGGTGCATCCTGCTGCCATCTCTTCCATAGGTAAATGATGCATGTGCACCCAGCCATCCACATGATCTAAAAGAAATAGGATTCATCAGACCAGGCCACCTTCTTCCATTGCTTCCATGTGGCCTTTGTTAAAGTCCTTCAGATCCTTAGGCTTGCCCATTCTTCTTGCTTCCATTACATGAAATTCAAGAACTGACTGTTCACTTGCTGCCTAATATATCTAACCCCTTGACAGGTGCCATTGTAACAAGATAATAAATGTTGTTCACTTCACCTGTCAGTGGTTTTTATGTTGTGGCTGATCAGTGTATATACAGTGTGTTTTTCCACATTTTGTTATGTTACTGCCTTATTCCAAAATTCATTATTTTCCTCAAAATTCTACAAACAATATCCCATAATGACAACATGAAAGAAGTTTGTTTGAAATCTTTGCAAATTTATTAAAAATGAAAAGAAAATCACATGTAAGTACATAAGTATTCACAGCCTTTGCTCAATACTTTGTTGAAACGCCTCAAGTATTTTTGTGTATGATGCTACAAGCTTGGTACATTTATTTTTGGGCAGTTTCTCCCATTCTTCTTTGCAGGACCTCTCAAGCTCCATCAGGTTGGATGGGGAGTGTCGGTGTACAGCCATTTTGAGATCTCTCCTGAGATGTTCAATCGGGTTGAAGTCTGGGCTCTGGCTGGGCCACTCAAGGACATTCACAGAGTTGTCCCGTAGCCACTCTTTTGTTATCTTGGCTGTGTGCTTGGGGTCGTTGTCCTTTTGGAAGATGAACCTTCGCCCTAGTCTGAGGTTCTGGAGCAGGTTTTCATCAAGGATGTCTCTGTACATTGCTGCATTCATCTTTCCCTCGATCCTGACTAGTCTCCCAGTTCCTGCTGCTGAAAAACATCCCCACAGCATGATGCTGCCACCACCATGCTTCACTGTAGGGATGGTATTGGCCAGGTGATGAGCGGTGCTTGGTTTTTGGCAAACTCCAGGCAGTCTGTCATGTGCATTTTACTGAGGATTGGCTTTCGTCTGGCCAATCATACAGGCCTGATTGGTGGAGTGCTGCAGAGATGGTTGTTCTTCTGGAAAGTTCTCCTCTTTCTACAGAAATGCTGAGCTCTGTCAGAGTGACCATCGGGTTCTTGGTCACCTCCCTGACTAAGGCCCTTCTCCCGATCGCTCAGTTTGGTCGGGTGGTCAGCTCTAGGAAGAGTCCCGGTGGTTCCAAACTTCCATTTACAGATGATGGAGGCCACTGTGCTCATTCGGACCTTCAATGCTGCAGAACGTTTTCTGTACCCTTCCCCAGTTCTGTGCCTCAATACAATCCTGTCTCAGAGGTCTACAGACAATTCCTTGGACATCGTGGCTTGGTTTGTGCTCTGACATGCACTGTTAACTGTGGGACCTTATATAGACAGATGTGTGCCTTTCCAAATCATGTCTAATCAACTGAATTTACCGCAGGTGGACTCCAATCAAGTTGTAGAAACATCTCAAGGATGATCAGTGGAAACAGGATGCACTTGAGTTCAATTTTGAGTGTCATGGCAAAAGCTGTGAATAATTATGTACATGTGATTTTAAAAAAAAAACTTTTCACGTTGTCATTATGTTGTATTTTTTGTAGAATTTTGAGGAAAATAATGAATTGAATCCATTTTGGAATAAGGCTGTAACATAACAAAATGTGGAAAAAGTGAAGCGCTGTGAATACTTTCCAGATGCACTGTATAGTGGTTGTGGCAGCATCCCAACCAATGAGAGGCCACTTTTACCACTTATAAGGATATTTAATCATGTAAACATCTAACTTAAATTACTTTAGCATTTAACAGTGTGTGCACACAAGTAAAATCAGTATGTGTGATAGGTTGCAGTATCTAATTATTCAATGATGTTACTGACATTAATACCACGCATAATCCTCAGAGGATACCTACATAAGACAAGGTATTTATGATGACAAAGTGTGGCATCTCCTTAACACAAAACTCTTTCACCGAGACCCACCGGAGTGTACAAACTTTTAGTTGCCAAGCAATCTGTACTGTTGCTTAGTAATATTGTTCCACACAATGGTTCCGATGAGCTTCAAAAGCCCACAGCATCCTCATTAGCGGTGGCTTGAGCAATAATGAACCCCACAAGGGAAACTGACAGGGAAAATCACCTATCTGATACACAAAGCGAAGAGGCTTTATCTCCAGCTTCAGGAATAATCATCATCTAAATGAACCTGCCACACTACAAAGGTGTAACAGACATGACAGAAGCTTTGAAGCAAAACAACCCAATCAGAAGCATCCAGCTGAATTTCTCCCTGTCTAAACTGACATCTGAGTACAGAAGCTGTAGGAATGTCACCCACAAATATTTGACATTTAAGACTGTAACATATAGAACATAATGCTATAAGGAGTGGAAATACAGTAGGATCCAAAAATGAGAGTACATTAGAAATCTGGGATTTTTAGGTGGCTAATCAAATAAGCAACTAATTTGTCCAAAAGGTCAGATTTCCTTACTTCTGTTGAAGATACTCTGGAATATTCTCAAATCATACTGGATAACATGGATCAGGTTTTGCACCTCAAACTTGTTTATCCCAGCCTTAGCAAAAGGGGATATACCAAATATTAGGACAATCAGGTACATTTTTCAATTAAACTGTTCACTCAATTCGTTATGCTGCAATATAATTGGTAATGGGGAAAAAAATCTATTAAAGTTAAATTATGCAAATTACACAGATGAGCCACAAAATTAAAACCACCTGCCTAATATTGTGTAGGTACCCCACCTGTCACCAAAACAGTGCCAACCTACATCTGAGATGTTATACTTCTCACCACAATTGTAAAGAATGGTTATCAGAGTTACTGTAGACTTTGTCAGTTCGAAACAGTCTGGCCATTCTCCGTTGACCTCTCTCATCAACAAGGTGTTTCCATCTGCAGAACTGCCAATGGCATCATTCTGAGTACATTTTAGAGACTGTTGTGTGTGAAAATCCCAGGAGATCAGCAGTTACAGAAATACTCAAACCAGCCCATCTGCCACCAACAATCATCCATGCAATTATCAAATCAGCCTGTCATGTGGCAGCAGTGCAGAACATAAAATTATGCAGATACGGGTCAGGAGCTTCAGTTAATGTTCACATCAACCATCAGAATGGGTAAAAAAAAATGTGATTTCAGTGATTTGGACTGTGGGATGATTGTTGGTGCCAGATGGGCTAGTTTGAGTATTTCTGTAACTGCTGATCTCCAGGGATTTTCACGCAGAACTGTCTCTAGAGTTTACTCAGAATGGTGCCAAAAACAAAAAACATCCAGTGAGCGGGCGGCACTTCTGCAGATGTAAACGGCTTGTTAATGAGAGAGGTCAACGGGGACTGGCCAGACTGGTTCGAAATGACAAAGTCTATGGTAACTTGGATAACCACTCTGTACAACTGTGGTGAGAAGAACAACATCTAATTTTCTGAGATGCATGTTGGTGCTGTTTTGGCGGCATCATATTAGGCAGGTGGTTTTAATGTTGTACCTTGGAAGGTTGTCATTTATATGATATATGCAGCAACTTCACCTGTTCTGAACATATATATATTATGATTGACAGATTGACATTTTATATTCTATTATATTTAAAGTTGTTTTTGATTACTTTATAAGTATCATTACATAACTAGAAAAATGAATCTTCACTGACTGAAATTTTATTTATTTCCATCAATTTTCCAGGCATGGAAATCACAATTCCCTGACATTTCCAGGTTTTCAATATCCGAGTAGATGTTAAATATCCAATGAACATGACAAAAAAATCAAGTTTTGTCTCCGTCATCTACATGTTTAAAATGAACATGCTTCAGCCTTTATTATTACAGGTCAAATACTTTTTAACTTTTTTTTTCAACACCTAACAAGGTAAAATAGAATAATTGAAAATGTTCAATAACAAAATTAAATAGAAATTTCCAATTTTAAAATGAGATCACAAAACTTAGAAACAAATACAGCACATAAAATCTTATTACATTCATCTCATAAAACAGAAAATTGCACATTTTCACCAAATATAGCAGCACCTTACTGGTATGTACAGAACAAACTTCTAGTAAGTTCTAAATTCTATTAAAGGAATAGTTCACCCAAAAAATGATAATTACTCACTCTTAAACTCAAGGTATACTTCCAATTTGATGCGAACGCTCAGCGTCTGCATACAGTCGAATGAGAGTCTTTCAAAATATTCTCCATATAATTGCATGCACAGGTGGTTGGCGCATGCCCGCTATGAGATACCGGCCTTTCTCTTCAGGAGTTTAGACCCATTTTCTTTATATTCCTTCAGACTGAGTTATACAAATGCAGGTATTTCCAGACCTCCTCACGCACACATCACGCATTCTAAGACACGCGGTTAAGGAAAACTGGGATGCGAGTGCGTTTAGTGCTCGAGCACACTGCTGATGACGAGATTTGCATCACGCGCCCTGTAACGTAGTATACTTTTGGCCTTAAAGCGCAGTCACACATCTCTTCGTTTGGCAAAATTCCACAGTCAAAATACAGTCATCTCAATGGGAATACGCGCTATCGTGCATTTCGCACAATTGAGTTCCAGTGCCAAAGAATTTCCACTCGCGGATTTCACGTGGAGTTCAGGTTTGGTGAACTTTGACAGGTGAATTTCGCCACATTGACCAATGGGAAGTTGCTTGAATTGGCAGTGACCACTGTGTGGGCGGTGCTTTGCACACAGAGGTCACTAAATATTCACAATGGATAAGGATATCATTTTAGTGGTGTTTCTTTTTAACATCACTCTCACGGAGTATAAAGTGCAGCATTAAAAGAGATTTCACACGCTCAACATCAGCCCCCAACAAAATTCTCATTGTGAAGGTATGTGTGACCGCACCTTTATTCAGTATCAAACTCTTACAAATTGTTATCGTCTTGCAACATTTGGGATTGTTCTCACCCAAAGCCGATCGTACCTCTTCAGAAGGCATGGATTGCATCATATGGATTACTTTTGTGCTGCCTTTATGTCCATTTTGGAGCTTTGGAAATGTTGGACCCCCTTGACTTGCATTGTATGGATATGAACACATCATATAGTAACATCTTTGAAAACCTCTTTATTTGTGTTCCGCAGAAGATGTTATACGAATTATCATTGTTGGTTGAACTATTCCTTTAAGATGTAAAAACAATGTGCTATTAAAGTTGTTTAATGTACAGGCTCTGTAAACCATCTGTAAAATCTCTTATAGCTAAATCATCCTGCCTTTTAAGAAAGATCAAACATATCACAGCTTGTCAAGATTGTCCCATAAGAATTACAAAAAGACACAAGTCCTCTGCTATACCACAGAGCGATGCTCCCCACATACATAAACTGCACTGGGGCGGATACGTCTCTTAGTGTGGCCAGGCAACTGTGGGAGGAACTTGAAGTACTTGGGCATTAGATCAAGGCAGGCGACACGAAACTTCTTGATACGCCAGTAGTAGATGAGAGGATTCAGGGCTGATTTGAGGTAGCAGATCCACAGCAGCCACGTGCTGATCTCAAAGAAGTTCTGCCTGTAGTAGAATGTACTACTGAAGGTGGATAGTAGGCTGTAGGTAGCAAAAGGAGCCCAGCATGCGGTGAAGACCGAGAAAAGAATGAGGATTGTGGTGAAGGCACGTGTTTTGAAGCTCATGTCAATGTTCATCTGAAAGGGCCTCTGCAGACTCATGAGACCCAGCTTGCTGGCCTGGCTGAGGCAGACCGAGTCGGGGTAGGAGTGGATGCGCAGTGCGTTGTGACGGAGTGTACTTAGGATGCCCATGAACGTGTACAGCATCACCAGGAAGGGTACAAAAAAGAAAACCAACATAATTAGCATCACGTAGGCATGGTATCCATGATCAACCGTGTATCCAAAAACACACTGTGGTGCTCTGGGGGGAATGTACAGGGCAGGATGGCCAACAGAAAGAGGGAAGGAGAGGCAGAACGAGAGAGACCATGAGACTGCGATCAACACTTTGGCCCTGCGTGGACTGAGTTTATCCTGCTTTTGTACGATGATCAGGAAGCGGTCCACACTGATGATCAGCAAAATAGCCACACCCTCCATCACGAACATCCAGAAGAACATAGCCGATACACGGCAAAACACCTCCCCAAAGATCCAGCGCG
The DNA here is from genome assembly GCF_025860055.1 of Xyrauchen texanus. Taxonomy (NCBI): domain Eukaryota; kingdom Metazoa; phylum Chordata; class Actinopteri; order Cypriniformes; family Catostomidae; genus Xyrauchen; species Xyrauchen texanus. The sequence continues at coordinate 33,868,628 of NC_068303.1, forward strand.
TGGTCACTATGGTGACGAGGGCAAAGGGCATGTTGAGGACCGCTAACATCATATCAGCAAAGGCAAGACTGGCCAGCAAGATGTTAATAGCCGAGCGCATAGCGGCTCGCTGGTAAACCATCACACAGACCACCATGTTGCCGAGGAAGGCCAGCAGCAGCACACAGATGATGACCAAACAGAAGACGACCTGAAGGGGCAGGTTCAGGCCCTGCACGGTGTCCTGCCACACTGATGTAGGTGTTACGTATTCTGATAGAGTCCTGAAGTCCAGTAAGCCGTTGTCTTTTGATGACAAATTCTCCATGGCTCTTGTGCCCACTGACTGGGTCAATGCCCTGGGTGGGGGGTACAGGGTGGCGCTAGGCTGCCCTGAAGCCACGGGTGGATTAGGGGAGGAATAAAGCATTCTTCTTCTTCTTGCAGTTACAGAGTAAAGAGGGCATGTTCGGCCAGTATGCAAGGTCACTAGCAAACATGTCAGTATGGAAGCAGACCCTGTGGAAGCAAAAGAGAAGAATGAGAAACCTGTAATGCAAGAATGCCACAAACAATCTGATCAAACTATTATGAAACACTACCTATACACAAACTGCAGTGTTAAAGATGAAGTATTAATTTATATACCACTAACATGAATCTGCTACTGATCATGCCCTCAGACCTCAGAAGTATTAGTTTCTATGGCCAAAGACATAACACCACAACAGCTTTGTGGTTGATAACAGCAAAATATTTATCACTACATTAATTCACCTCTTTATGTTCTTGCAAAATGTTTAAGAACAAAGAAAGCTCTCCGAGTTACAACGGCATAATCAAATTGCATATCGAACAGACGTGTTCGCTATTACTTTTAACTATTGAGGCCGCTGCCATTTTGTTTTTCTTTTTTCATTAAGTCACAACTGTCAAGACAGAGTTTTCATAGAATTCTATACAACTCTACAAAGACTTTTACAAGTCTGAATCTTGTAATTACGATAATTCCAACATGACGTGATTTTGCAAAAACGCTGATAGACTTGGATTGTTTGTGTTAGATGTTTTGACAGTTAAGAGTTTGAATAGTCTTGAGGGCTTTTCACACTTGAAACTGTAAACCCTGTGTCATCCTTTATCCTGGGTAAACAAAATCCAGGGTTATCCTTTTTCATACTGTTCATACTTGACCCTCGGTTACTAATTAATCTAGTTCTGAGGTTTCACATGTACATTTAACGTTCTTATCTGCGGTGTCAACAATTAGTACATTTACATGCACACCAATACATTGATTACTCCCAAAAATCAGCTTATTTAAACAAATCTGATAAAGTGAGGTAAGTACTGAGGCATTTTATGATTGGTTGTTTTTTGCTAAACAACTTGATACTTTCTAACACATCATTGTTTTACACAGTATACCTTTGTACTTAACCCTGTGGTGCTAACCCTACTCCAGAGCAGTTTCATAACTCTAAAAATTACAAGTGTGAAACGTTGCTTTAACGCGAGGTTAAGCGCAGCGTGAAAAGCCCTTTTGTCTGTTTCAACATTTCATCAAAGTCTATGTTTTGATCTGCTACAGGAAATCTGTTTGTATCAGTTAGAAAAATCACACCAACATGAGTCTGAAAGTCTATGCTAAGTTTGGTGCATGTAGCATGAAAGCTTGAGAGGAGTTACAGTTACAGTCTTGGTTTAGGGATAATAAAAAAACAAGTCTGTAGAATAAGAGAACAAATACTGATTTTGTCAAGTAGGGCAGTGTTAATACAATCAAATATTGATACATCATAATAATCTTTCTAATGATATTGTACTGATACTTTAGATCCATGCATCAATATTTATATTAAACTATTTGTGTATTCAAATCATGTAAACACACAACAAAGTTGGCAGACTGTTACTTCCAAATCAATTTAAAAAAACTTGATGTTTCAAGCTACAGTTGAAGTCAGAAGTTTACATACACTTAGGTTGAAGTCATTAAAACCACTACACAGATTTCATATTAGCAAACTATAGTTTTGGCAAGTCGTTTAGGACCTCTTTGTGCATGACACAAGCAATTTTTCCAACAATCGAAGGAAACAGACAAGTATCTATATCCACAGTAAAATGAGTCCTGTTTCGACATAACCTGAAAGGCTGCTCAGGGGAGTGTGTGTGTGTGATTGGGTGAATGAGATACAGTGTGAAGCATTTTGGTAACGTAATGATCCTAATTGACCTAAGACTGGGAATGTTTACTACAATTAAATGTCAGGAATTGTGAAAAACTTGAGTTTAAATGTATTTGGCAAAGGTGTATGCAAACTTCTGACTTCATCTGTACATGCTCTTCATCAGACATCAGTATATAACTGAAATAAACCCAAATTAACTGGATTTCAAATTGGAATTCGATACCTAGAAATATTGTCACACCAACATAATTATATAAATGCTTTATATAAATGATTCATTTATGATACCTCTAACAGGTGCTATATGCAAGACCTTAAGTCTGCAATGAAACCCCATTGGACGTCTAAACTTTCATGGTTTTGCATTACACAAATTAGTCTCTTTAGACCTCTTGAGTTATTCATTTAAAGTTCCAAGGGTCCAATCTCTAAATCTCCTTAGCAGCAAAGACCCCAACAATCATAAACTTGCACGACTTGTAATCTCTTTTAAAATTGCAACTCTATTTCAGGGTATGTCTATGAGGATTACTTTGGGTGCTGACAGTTGAGTTGAAGCCCACTTAAATATGTTCTTGAATAATCTATAATTCCTTGTACATTTTCAGGTTGGCAGCCACAATCGTATGGAGGACAAAACGTGCAAAAATAATAAATAAATACATAAATAAATGTAATAATAAGAAACTAAATAAAGGAATAAATGTCTTGATAAAACAAATATAATTAGTTTTAATTAAAGTTATTCCTGAATTAATTTTTATATGACTTTTTTTCCTTTATTATTTTTATTCTTCAAAAAAAAATATTCTTTCATTTGTTTTAGTTTTTTTATTATTTCATTATGCATTAATTTATTTCTAGATTTAAATATTCCCACATTTATTTATTTTTGTATTTATTCTTACATTTCTGTCTTGTATGATAATGATGTGGGCGGGTCCTGTTTACCATTGGCTTATTGTAGATTGAAGGGTGTGCTCGATTACTGTTGACTTGTTTTGATGTGACGTTAGGTCATAGCCATATCGCGTGTAAACTAAAGCTATTTGTGGGGCTAAAAACACAAGAGCTTAAGTCAATCCAAGATGTATTGGTTATACTACAATAACAAAATAAATGGGAAGTTGTTTCTTCAACAAAACCACAAAATGAGCAAGTTTCATAAATGATATGATTTAACTTTGTCCTTTTCTTTTTTTTCTGCGTGTATATAACTTCATATTTTGATGTCTGCAAATCCATAATATTGTTTTCTGTTATTATGATTGTTCATTCTAAAAGATACAACCATGCTTTATTTCCCTGATCGTTTATGTATGTATACATCTGCAATAAAAAAAAAATTAAATCTATAGCTGACTCTTCACATATATCTAGAGATTTGCGCAACCTGCGAATTAAGTCGATAACCACGCATCAAATAACTATGTTTCACTTAGAGTAGAGGTGCTTATTGATGTTTTAGGGGAGCTGTACTGTATGCCCGTATGAATGTCGAAGCACATCCTGGATTGTTAAACTCTCTGCAAAACGTGTCCCTGCATACATATTCAAAATCTGTGCGAGTCAGAGGGTGCTAAGGTAGGACGTCCATCTGCTTCCGATAAGTACTATTGAGCTCTTAACCAATGATGCACTGGAGCTACGCAAGGACCGCCTCCCTCGTTAGCATGTTTTTCCACAGAAAAGTACAAATAAATACATGTATAAATAAATAAATATATATGGGAATATATAAATATGGAAATAAATATATGTGGGAATAAATAAATATAAAAATAAAAAAAATATGCAAAATAAATGAATAAATAATTAAAAGTTAAAAAGAATAAAAATAAAGTTAAAAATAAATATAGAAAATAATAAAGGAATAATGTCATACAATAATAAATTCAGGAATAAATTTAATTAAAAACTAATTCTATTTGTTTTATCAAGACATTTATTCATTTATTATTTATGCAGGTTTGGGCCTCCATACAATAGCTTGTAAAATAAATCCTAAACAGTTAGAGGAGTTTTTGCAAGATTGTTGCTTTGTTCAGTATGGAATCTGTACATTAACTATTGAAAAATATTAAACTGACTAATAAAAACAGATGCAGCATTCAGTTCGTGAAGAACACAGATATTTCATGAAATATATGAAATGTTGCATCAAACCTTAAACTTTGCAGTTGTCATGACAATCAGTGCACATCTTTTTTCATGGCTCAACAAGAATCAACAAGTGGCAGACACTGCAATTGTGATTTCTGATAAATATATTTGAAGCCTTTGTGCTGCACAACAACGTTGTCATGGTTTATATTGCTTCAGATACAGCTTCCATATCACCACTGCAGATTAAAAACAGCTGAACTGTTCCATGGGGATGGGGATGGGGATGGGGATGGGGATGGGAATGGGGGGGTTGGGGTGTTTGTATTAAATAACCATATTGTAATGCCTATTGTCACATATTCCCGGTTGTCTTTTGGTTTTGTGTTTTTATGTTGAAATTCTTGTTTAGTTCCCATTTTCCTGTTTGTTTTGTAGTCCTTTTGTAGTTTTATTTCACAATTGGCTCTTCCTGATTGTTTTCCCAGGTGTTCCTCATTCTATGATTGTTTCCCCAGATGTTCCTTGTTTTCCTTCGTATATTTAAGCCCTTGTCTATTCTTTTCATTAAAGCAAAAGATGAACAAGCTAACTCTGATTATAAGAAAACAAAACGCAGTAAACAAGCACAGAGCATAGTCCAAACATGCAAAAACTGACAAACAACCAGGGGAAACAAGGGCTTAAAACAATCAGGGAATGAGGAACACCTGGGAAACCATCAGGGAGAACCAATCGAAAAATAAAACTACAAAAGGACTACAATGAAAAGACACTCACATGAAAACACAGATGCGCTAGAGAAGATGATTTCAATGCAAAACCCTGTCCATGTTTTTTTTCATTCTCTCTGTCTCAAGTGAAGCCATACACCCTGATAAGATTTGCACACCAGAGTTTCTGCTAATGATATTTCAGTGCTGGCCAACGTGTTCAAGAATGATAAAGTTAATCGGACAAATTGCAAAAACATCTGGTCAACTCATTTAGGTGTTTATTTTGTGCTGTAAAAGTGATGGAATATGCATAATAATGTGATATAGGCTAATTATGACACAATCAAGTCAATTGACAAACAAAAGTTTTTTAATTATAGCTGCTTTTCCATAAAAAAATAAAACAAACCAAAAAACGTCAGTCATGGGAAAAAAATTTTATAAAACAAAACAACTAAACTGTAATTTGTCACATTTTATTTTTTGTTTATAAATAAATATTAAACTATGTGAAAGTGAAAATAAACTGGCACCACATGTGACTTTTAGATGTGAAAGTGGACATTTATAGTAAAAAAAAAAAAAAAACTTAAATATGAATCTGTTTCTCACCCACATCTATCATATCAAGTTTGAAGACATGGATTTAACCACTAGAGTCAACAGATTACTTTTATGCCGCCTTTATATGCTTTTTATGCCTTCAGATTTCTGGCCACCATTAACGTGCATTGTGAGGACCTACGGAGTTGAGATATTCTTCTAAAAATCTTCGTTTGTGTTCAGCAAAACCCCTTTTGCATCTTCTGTTTGTTTCTAACATCGGGAAAGTTGTTTTTGTACAACACATTCTCACTCCCAAGGCGTCAAAAACTGACGCTTGTGCAAGAGCCCAGAGCGTCAATCTACAGACACCAAAAAGTGCCCTATGGCGTCAGCAAGTGTGTTCCTTTCAACGAGAAACCTTTGACGTCAACCGAGTGACGTGAAGGGCATCAGAATTTTAGCATCATTTAATTATATGTTGGGGTACAATTTTCTCTTCATGACATATGTTGGGGAAATTATTTTTATTTAATTTAAATTCTGTTTAATCTGTTGTTTATATTTATCTAATCTGTATAAAATAGTGTATATCAAATTATTGTTACTAAACTCAAGTGTCTCTTTCATGTTTTATATTGTTTGTTGATTATCGGTTAGCTTTAGAAATGGAGTTGGGTTAGGGGATCTAAAATATTATAAATTACTGTATAATGTAACATCACACTAATATATTTATTAGTATTATAAAACATTGAGGTTTGGCACATGAAGTAATATTTAAAGATTGATAACTTAGCAAGTATTGATGCTGACAACCACCCCTGGAGTTGCGAGTTTGAATCCAGGGTGTGCTGAGTGGCTCCAGCCAGGTCTCCTAAGCAACCAAATTGGCCCGGTAGCTAGGAAGAGTAGAGTCACATGGGATAACCTCCTTGTGGTCACTATAATGTGGTTCTCGCTCTCAGTGGGGCATGTGGTGAGTAGTGTATGGATGCCACTTGAGAATAGCATGAAGCCCCCACACTCGCCATGTCTCCGCGGTAACGCACTCAACAAGCCACGTGATAAGATGCGCGGATTGACGTCTCGGACACAACTGTGATTCATACTCCGCCACCCCGATTGAGGCGAGTCACTATGCCACCAAGAGGAAAAATGAAAATGTACTCACCTTCAGGCCATCCAAGAAAATTTAAGTTTATAGAATTTAATTTCAGGCCTCCTCCTTTAAACAATGCAAGTGAATGTACTCGGTCCAAAATGCATATTTAGGGTGCATCAAAATAATCCACAGGACTCAAGTCGACAAATAACGTTCTTCTGAACCCAAACGATTGATTCATTTTTTTAGAAACAAAACAATACTTCTAACTACAAATGTTTGCTTCCGTACATCTCTGTATGAGAGATGTGGAGACGCTCACGTGGAGGAGGAGGCAGGAAGCACGTCATTGTTTACAAGAGGAGCACTGTAAAAAGGTTTAATTGTCTTTGCTGTAGATTTGTATGTATAAGTGTACTGTTCAAAATGGTCTTTTGGTGTGTGCATCCCAGATGCTTCAACCTTCAGAAACCCCCAAAAAAATGCACGCCAGGAAAAATATGAACTTTTCATCGATTTCCTATACATGATCATGAGTGACTGAAGCCCTGTCTTATCGGGCTGAACCTGGATATCAGTACACCCCTACATTCTCTCAAATATTTGAGGGTGTCCAGTGAACATTTTACCCCTGAGGATTTCAGATCATCAAAAGAAATAAAGGGTCGATATCTGAATTCATCGGCTGTTCCCATGCTATTTTTCCAGCGAACTCCCAAATCACCCGATTTCTAATTCACTGCACCTGCACTCAATTCACTCGCTCATCACTGCATAAATAACCCACCTTCACGCCACTTCACTGTCAAGTCTCACACAAAGGACTCGCAGTATTTATTTACCAGTCTGTATTTGCTCTTGATCTTTGTCGATATCTGTTTAGTGCTTACTCTGTTGTTTTGCCTGTTACCTCTTTAGTTTGTGAAGCTTCTCTTCTGTGTGATATCACCCGTACCATTGATCTCACTGTGTGAACTCTGTATTGAACTCTGTAAATCCTGTGTAAACGCTCAGTAAACGCTCTCCCACTTGGTTTCATAAATTACAACTTGTGTGGATTATTTTGATGCACCCTAAATATGCATTTTGGACCGTCAAAAAATTTAGTACATTCACTTGCATTGATTAAAGGAGGAGGCCTGAAATTAAATCAGGCCTCCTTATTAAATTAAAATCTGTTTTGATTAATAAAGAAACTCCTTTAAACCTTTTTGGGTTTAAAGTGCAGTGGGAATTGGGCATTCCAAATTGGGGAGAGAAAAAAGGGGAGAGAGAGAGAAAAAAGTTCATTTAAGATTGATAACGGACACCAAAATTTAATCGTTAAAACAAATGGTGTTTCTCACCACGTCAAGGAGAGGACGCCAGGGGGCACCTTTGATGTCATCATGCAGACATGGACGGCTTCTGCACAAGCGTCAAAAATTGGACGTTTAGGGAATGAGAATGGATTGTATTGTATGGCAATTTTTCTTTCGGTCACATTGGACATTTTACTTGATTATTGGTATAATCCAAAGAAAAATACAGGCAGACTACAGTCTGGAAAGCAGCTGTCTTAAGTGCTTAAAGGCTTATAAGAATGCTTTCTTATTAAAGAATCAATTCTTTTTAGAATCAACTCCTAGCCCTACCAATCTCTCATTCATTTATAGTTCCCACAGTCTAGCAGTCTGTTAACAACATTTGTGTGCCTCAAGATAGGTATATAAGTGGTGCTGAGTGGAAGTGGAGAGAGAAGCGGGTTTTTTTTTTTTACGTTTTTGAAAGCTTTTGACTCATCATGGGCACTACATGTTAATGCATAATGCAATTGCATTTCAATAATAATTTAAAAAGTGTGAATGGAGAATTTTAGTGTCCTTGTAGTGTCTTGCACACAGACACACTGTGATGGCTTTAACCACAGCACAGTACATTGACAGCTAGAACATAGAACATATTGTCTTGTCAACGTATCTATAAGTTGTCCAAGAAAGGACCAGATTTCGTTTTGTCAAGGTGCCACTTTGCCCAGATGCATCTCTGAACAAGAGGTGAGGAGCTTCTAGTGGCCATGAGAGTGCCAAATGTACCAATTGTGTGTCTTAAGGCATAAATGTCAACACCTACGTGGTTCCATTAAAGTGAAAATCACAGCAACAGTTTGGTTTAATGGAGGTGTTTGTGTCTCGAGTGGGTGGGCTGTGCCTATTCTTCTGAGACTAAGAGGATCGAGGAACATGAGAGAACGAGGCAATTGTGTAAAAACACATATATGCCAAAGATACTCAACCACCCACATGCAAACACACATGCATACCCAATTATCTAGACAGACATGCACAAATAAACAACCCATTAAAACGACACACACTGCAATATCAGGTACTCAACGCAAATCATTATTTCTCTCCATGTTCAATGTACATCAAGCAATTACATTGACTGATTAAACTGTTCTGAATTACAGCTGTCAGATCATACATTAAAAATATCATGCTTTTTACTTTGCACCTTCATACTGGAATTCATGGCCAAATATTAATACATCAGCCGTATTAATATTTAGTATGATTAATTAATATTAATTGTGTAATTCAGTTTTTCATTCAAATGGTTAAGATGATAATGTGTCATTCTACATCTGAAATATTTTCGAAAATAAAACGTATCAATCCTAACATGCTATATGAATTATTTGACCTGTTTTTCATTCCATTCAAGGTCACAAAACAACTAAAGAATTAATTTTAGAATGAAAATAATATAAACGGTATATTTACCATTAGATTGCATGCTCTTTTGTCAGTAATGGAAACCAGAAACACTACTGACAAATAATGTTAAATAATAATATTTTGTAATTTTTATTATAAAAATAAAAATGCTACCATTGATCGTAATATCACTTAATTAGCTATATTTTCAGTCATTTTGAGTAATAATCCATCATAAATAATAGGGCTGAACAATTTGGACCAAAAAATTTAATTGCGATTATTTAGAAAAATATTTCGATATGATTATTTACATTTAAAAAACAAAAAAAGTAAGTGTTTCCTTTTGGACAAAATTAAGTCATGGGCAAACATACTCTACCATCAATATAAATACTGATCAAGAAAAGGTGTTCACACTTGAGTCCTCTTATATAGAACCAGACAAAATAAATAAATAATACAGTGAAAAATGGGGGGCATATGCAGTTGTCATGGGGAAAATAATAATACTTCTGTCAAGTAAAATTTTATATTCAGTGTAGTAGAAATAGTAAAAATACTAAAATATTAAAAACTACTAAAATATTAAAAACAATTATATTAAAGCAATATCTCAAGAAAGAGTTTCCTCACTGCTTTCATTTATACTGTGATGCTCTAATATGCAGCACTGTATTTGACAATAATAATAACATAAACAAATTTAAAACCTCCCATTATGAGTTTTGGATTGTGTTGTGAGGATCAGTATAGACACTCTTAATTTAACACAAAATAATGCAATGGTATGTTGAAAAGTAATTGTTCTGTTTTCATTTAATAAAAATTATATGAATGAATTTGATTAGACAGTTTTATATGATAAAATGTAATTAAACTTTAAAACCCGGAATTCAGAGAAAATAAAATGAAAAACACAGAATTTGGAGAAGAAAAAAAAAATATTAAAATGGAATAAAACAGATTTCAAAAGGGATCTACATTAACACCCACCAATTTGCCAAACCAGTGGTGGGTAACTCTTACTAGCCGCATTGGTGTGTGACTTGGGCCACTGCTGATGAAAATTCAATCCCAGGAGATCAGCAGTTACAGAAACACTCAAACCAGCCCATCTGGCACCAACAATCATGCCACACTCCAAATCACTGAGATCACATTTTTTACCCATTCTGATGGTTGATGTGAACATTAACTGAGGCTTCTGACCCGTATCTGCATGATTTTATGCACTGCTGCCACACGATTGGCTGATTAGATAATCGCATGGATGATTGTTGGTGGCAGGTGGGCTGGTTTGAGTATTTCTGTAACTGCTGATCTCCTGGGATTTTCACACACAACAGTCTCTAGAATTTACACCAGAATGGTGCCAAAAACAAAAAAACTTCCAGTGAGCGGCAGTTCTGTGGACAGAAATGCCTTGTTGATGAGAGAGATAAACAGAGAATATATAAGTATGTGTGTATGTATACATATACACACATACACATAGAGTGTGGGTGTGTATATCTGTGAAAAACAGCTACAATCTCATAAATTAGAACATGAAATCAGACTAGACTCACACGTCATTATACTTTTTCAGCCTCTCCCCTCATCATTAAAGGTGACAGTTTCACCCAAGGAGGGTCTGAGTAATGGGCCTGTTTAAAAGCTGTAGCCAATAAGAAGCCAAACTGAAAGTGGAAAACATCTTATAAAACAAAGACGAACGGAGTGGTATCAGCTGAAACCATAGTGACAGCAGAGGTAACCTCGTGAGTCAATGACAGCCGTGCACACTGAATAGTTGTGGATCCTAGCAACAGGAATAAAATCATCAAGAGTCTCCTCTTCAATGCTTGAAAAATGTCTCCATCCATACAGAACCATAATTATCAGTAATTCAAGATTGCTTGAAACCATTTCTTAAAATCAGCACTTATTAGAATGGAATAGAAGGAGCAGAGAGGAAAATACAAAATGAAAATGCTCACAGAATTTAAGATACTTAGTGGATCATAGATTTCCCAAGGGTGCATGGGCACCTCCCACGAAAACAATTAATGATACCCTCCAGGCCCTGTGTGTCCAGGTTTGATGCTTAAAAAATCAAGTCTACCTATTTAGAAGACTTACATCTTCGATAAACAGGTCATATAGATCATGGATCTAAATATTTCTGTCTTAGAGAATATCTGTAGAGATCACTTTTCCCTTTTTGTGTAACCACATCTTATCCCTTAAAGATCCTATAAATGGCATTCTTTTCTTACACACACCTTGTATTCATCCTGTTAAAATCTGACATTGCAAATGTCTTGTATCATTACATAAATACCCCTAAAAAGCTAAACATATCACCTAGGCTACAAGCCTGAAAGTGCATCAACTCAGTTAAGATGGAGGAAAGAGTAGAGACAATCACAGCATCTTCATAATATTTCTTCCTCTCTCAAACACAATTATTAAACAATCCGATGCTTTACCTTCATGTTTATCTGAAGTTTAGATGAAATGAATGATGCAGTATCAGTCACATCGTTATCTGCTCGGATTCAGATGCACATCCTCCTCTCGCCAGATGTTTGAAGCTCAGACAATCCAACATTTCCTACTAAAATAAACATACATCCATTTTTCAATGAGTGATGGTATAAAACCAGGCTTCCGTTAAAAAAACAAAAACAAAAAAAAACAGTACATTTAATTTTTGCTTCTTCTGTTCGTGTTAAGTTTATGAATCAATCTGAAAACCACTGGCGTAAACCAGATGTCTCATTTCTTACTCGTTTGGAGGAAACACCTGAGCAAAAAGGAGTAAATACCGCTCTAAAACAGGCCATTTTGTCGATTATAAACGCTCATTTTAGATGGAGAACATGCATGATACATTTTGTACCCGGGTCTCATCTCGCGTGCGTCTATTCAATTCCAAACACAGCGTCGCGACTCGCTCGTGCTCTCCGCATTCACTGAATATGAGCGTCCTGAGTGTCAACCAATGAAAGTTCAGTGTAGGATTTGATTGACAAAGTGTTGACCAATGAAAGTACAGGAATGGAGGGTTGGTGTTTCCAGTGTGGCCAATCGTCGTAGTCGGTGCAGCTGGGTTTGGTCACAGTCTGGTTCTGGTTTGGTTGCGGGTATTATTTGAGCAGGGACAGAATTGTTTTCAGCAGTGGAAGTAGTTTATAGCATTTTTTTTAATGTAAAGTATGCATTAATATAGTTATTTTTGTAAACATTATATGAATATATAGGGCTAATATAATGTCGCAATCCCAAACATGCTCAAACAAGTACGAGCTAGTACAGAGATTTGAGGTGTGAGACTGAAACAACAGAAAGAGAATTATATAGGGTTATTCATGTCTGTAATATATCTAAGTGGTTGGTTAAAGCTAAAAAGAATGGCAGATGTTTAAACTATCGCTGATCACCATATAAGTTTTTATCTTGGCTGTGAATATGGAATAGCACTTTATAATAAGGTTACATTTTGACAGTAAATGCATTAGGTATCATGAACGATCAATGAACAATATATTTTCGCAGTATTTATTAATCTTAGTTATTTTATATAAATATAATTGTTCATTGTTAGTTCATAACGTACTGACTTATGTTTACATGAAATAAATGACTTAAAATTAAAAAAGTATTTGTAGCAATTATGTACTCATTAATGTTTTCCTCATCTAAAAAGTTTTACTTCTAATTAAATGAATAGTAATTTTGAAACGTATTTATAAAATCATGACCACTCATGTGAGATGAAAAGTTTAGTCATTATATCATTAACATTATAAAAACGGTTTTATTCCACATGGGGGAGGGGTGCCTCATGTGGGCAGCCATGTTAACATCACATGACCAGCTGAATACTACTCTCTTAATCTCAGTAACTGCCCTTTTATTGGACACTTTAATTTATGGATAAATTAACCTGTCTTTCTGTACATAGTGAATTTCTACAAAGACATTGGTAACTGAAAACTACTGTGTCTGAATGATGCAGCATCCAAGCCACTAGGTGTCAGTGTAAGCCATAATTCGATATACTTCAAAAAAATTACTTTGTAATAGAGGTGTAGATTCTGGGGGGAGGTAACCCCCCCAATAATGAAGACTAACAAGTACATCCCCCCAATGTTCAAACCAAATCTTCACCTTTTTCAATGTACTGCTTGCCATTGCAGTATCTAGCCCTATCCCAATGAACCCTAGCCACACATATTTAAAATTGACAAATTTCACACTTAGTTTAATACTGGAAAAACCCTTACCCTCTTTGAGCAATAGTACAGTGATGCATTTCTAAACCACGTAATGAACCTTGTTTTATTACAATATTTATTGTATGAATGTTCAAATAAAGAATTGCAGTACAAACATTACCTAACCCTCCAAAAGAGCCCAGTGGTTAAATCCATGTCTTCAGAAGCAATATGATAAGAGTGGGTGAGACCAATATTTTATTCCTTTTTTACATTCTGAAAGTGTATGGTAAAAATAATTACTTAAATGTGCCCTTAATGTGCTTATTGGAGCTTCAAAGGTCTGGTCACCATTTACTTGCATTATAAGGACCAACAGAGCTGAAATATTCTAAAATCTTTGTGTTCTGCAGAAGAAAGAAAGTCATACACATCTGGGATGGCATGAGGGTGAATTTTCATTTTTGGGTAAATAATCCCTTTAGCATTTGCCACAGTCAGAAAATTAAGAGTGCAAGGAAGTACTGTATTAACAAAATGTATTCAAGTGCTGCATAGCAGAGCGTAACTACCGGTATAGGACGTTTACCTGTAACTTAGAGCTTGTTGGAATCAGTCTTGTCCTGAAAACATCAAAATGACAGATGAAATGCCCTACGAAATAAATAATAAGACCACAGTACAATCAGAATGTCAAAACGTATGTATTTAGGCAATTACACATTGTGCGTGTTTCCAAGATGTGTCGAGTCTACATGACAGAGTTCATATGGGTGCTAAGAAGCCTTGATCCGTTTAGTCTCCTCCAACTTTGGTGGAATAATTTTGACATCAAAGGGAATAAAGAATTCTGTCAGTGCTTTGGCATCTTTTTTGTCGAGAGAGAATTCCTGTGCCAGCTTCTCCAGAGTCCATGTTTTAGGCATGCGTTTGTGATTGTTTAGGGCAGTTAAAGCTTCTACGATGGACAATTTGCCTTTTGGAACATCAGTGATATCACAGATACCATAGGGGTCACCCGGTAGACTGAACTTCAGCAGCCTGCGCTCTGTTTCCTGCTTGACCTGCTTAACCACAGCAACCGGTTCACCCTACAAGCAAAGTATAATAGCACAGAGACAGTCACACCAGTAGAGGGCAGTGTCCTACAGCAGCCTGACTACAAAATGAGAGGAGAGCAGTGTTTTTATTTATATTGTTAACAAAAACTAAAAAGAAAATATTTTCATTAGGTTTGTGCAAAACAACCAATTTTCATAATCTACAGTCAGACTTGTCGGCCGGTTGTTTGAACAACTAGTCTGTGTTAAGGATAAGACGCGAACAGAACAAAAATGTAAAAATGACCTCAAATTAATTTTTGTTTTCGATTCGCAGTAGGGCTGGGAAAAATATCAATATACTATATATTGTGCCGACACTATAAATTGCCAATCGATATAGATTTTGCGCTATTGTGTAAGAAACATGGGCAGGCTTCAAAAAAATTTTGCCGGCCACCCAAACAAATTAAATTACATTTATCTCACATTCTGAGATTCATAAGACGTGCGCATCTGTGTTTCATGCGAGTGGCACGTGCGTTAACTCTGGAGCACGCAAGTGCTCGCGAGTCCAGCAGGATTCCTGGTATTTACAGGAGAGCGCAGAGCAGGATCAATCATGCCAATCGATCATTTTTGACCCAGGAAAAACCCTCAAACAATATCTCCACAGAACGGGACGACTCCCAAACACGTCAAGAAAATGAAGAGGGGTCCTGGGTAACTCAGCGAGTATTGACGCTGACTACCACACCTGGAGTCACAAGTTCGAATCCAGGGTGTTCTGAGTGACTCCAGCCAGGTCTCCTAAGCAACCAAATTGGCCCAGTTGCTAGGGAGGGTAGAGTCACATGGGGAAACCTCATCGTGGTCGCAATTAGTGGTTATCGCTCTCAATGGGGGCATGGTAAGTTGTGTGTGGATCGCGGAGATTAGCATGAGCCTCCACATGCTGAGTCTCTCCGCGGTGTCGTGCACAATGAGCCACGTGATAAAATGCGTGGACTGACAGTCTCAGAAGCGGAGGCAACTGAGCGTTGTTCTCCTCCACCCGGATTGAGGTGAATAACCGCGCCACCACAAGGACCTACTAAGTAGTGGGAATTGGGCATTCCAAATTGGGAGAAATGGGGATTAAAACAAAAAGAAAGAAAGTGAAGAGGAGCTTGTTAATTAAACAGTTATTTTTACGACATCGAAGCAGAAAAGTATAATATGCAAACGGTGTCGCACAAGGACAATCACTCGTAATAAAGGCAATTTCCTGTACCTCAAAATTAAGCACGCAAAAGAATATTATGAAAGCCAAATGATGCCCTCCGCATTATTTCAGCTATTATTTGTTTTAGCAAGAACTGTTTATAATTACTTGATATTCATTTTCTGCAAGAAGTGTTTATATAATTTTGGAAATATTCTGCCAGAAGTTTTTATTTTTGTTGCATTATTACTATTATTTGTATTACTTACAGGGTTGGGAGGGTTATGTTTAAATGTATTCCACTACAGATTACATGCTGTAAAATGTCATTTGTAACGCATTTCATTAGGTTACTCAAGATCAGTAATGTATACTAAATACTTTGGATTACTTCTTCAGCTCTGGTATATTTTTTCACTTGTTTTGACTATAAAAACTGCCAGTACAGTAAGACAAAATACACATGTTAAAAATACATTCTCTGAAAAACCTAAATATCTTCTGCAGTGTTGTTTCTAAAACAAGATAAATCAAACTGATCTTGTTTTAAGGATTTTTAGATATTTTTACAGAAAAACAATACAAATATTATTATCAAGAATATGATTTTTGCCCTAATATCAAAGGTCTTACTAGAAAAAAAAGAAATGATGATCTAAAGTGAAATTTCTTGATAAAATATGATCATGTCTGGTAACATGTGCTTGTAAAATGGCTAGAAATAGCATTTTAGCTTAGCATAAAGCTGACATTTACACAAGGTTTATTTCCATGTCTTGTGCTCCAAACTTACTTCTCTGTCGGCTCGTATGAATGTAACACATCATAAGAAAGTGTTTCACCACTGTTCAAATGCACTTTGGATCACATCATTTATATGTATAAATGTTTTCCATCTGAAAGGACTAAATATTAAATGAAACATGACAATAAAATGCAAAGTAATCTCTTCAGTAATCAAGCTACTTTTTGAATGTAACTTTATTCTAAATACCAATTATTTAAATTGTAACTGTAGTGGAATATAGTTAATTATATTTTAAATACGTAATCCCATCACATGTATTCCGTTAATCCCCAACCCTGTTTACTTATGAGCTATGTTGTATAGCTTTGGGAAGATCTTGAGATTCTTGAGGAAAGTTTATAATAATATTGGCCAACAACATATTTCAGACTGAAATGTGGCATAATGTGAAATTGATCAATACGGTAAAAATTATTTAATACATAAGCCATTATTTTGTTTTTTATTTCACCATTTTAGTTTTTTACTATATTGTGATATAAAATTACTTTTATCATGATATAAGATTTTGGTCGTATCACCCACCACTAATTCACAGTATATTTTTAAATTTGTTTTTAGGTATTTTACAACCTTTCATTAACATGAAAATAATATTAGACACTTTAAAATAAACACTAACAAAAACAAACAAAATTGAAACCAATTAATCTCTCTCTCTCTCTCTCTCTCTCTCTGTGTTTGAAAAGGTGTTTTTAGCCATTGATGTGATCTAAACTTCAAACCTGAGGCACAGGATCTTTAGAATCCACATACACATCCTTCAGCATGGACAGCAGTGGATTATTCTTCAGGTGAATGTCTTCTGTAATGTTGGAGTATGGAACACAAACACATCTTAATGGGTTACATCATGCAGAAACTTGTGTAACTAGCCATCTCATATAGGACAGTAAGCAGGCTCATTAACACGCATATTTATAGTTACAGTGAATATTTGTGTACCACATACACGCAATGGAAGGCAAGACACCTCAAATCCTTTAACCAAACCTTTAATACTAGCTAACATTCCAGAACTGCTCAGTCACATTTTGAGGGGGTGACATCACTAATTCACATTCTTCTAACAAGCTTACACTACGTTTTGAATATACATATATACATAATATATTTCCTCTAAAGACATCAGTTTTGCTGATTCTCTATTTATTGGAAACAGTTCACAGGTTATAACTAATCTTGCATGCTGTGAAATGCTGTCTCACCTGCTGTATCTGGTTGAGGAACACTGGATTCTGTTGGATGTCTTGGTGCTACTCGAGGCTTTGATTTGCTTATTTCTCGGTGTGCACGATTTTCTAAATTAAAGTTCCTAAATACGCGTGCTACTCTTGCGCCCATGTTTGACATCTCTACGCAGAGGACACACACTTCCAGATCTTCTTCTTCAGCTTCTACCGGGTACAGTCTGCTCACTACTGCCCACCACTGACTGACTCGTCTAGTTGTGATTTTATGGAGGCTGTCAAACCAACGCGTGGTGATACTCATCAAATCCCTTCACTTTCATTTGTTTTTTAACCTATACGTTTCGATTTGATCGAAATGTCATTGGAGTAAGGTTTTTGATGCATATATATATATATATATATTCTGTACGATCAAACAATGTGTGAATACACTCACTGAGTCATACAGACAGGTGAAAGAAGATTAGAAATAATACGTATGAACCAATCAAACTGTGTACATAAATAAGATAAAGGATACAAATAAACGTATATTGTGTGTGTGTGTGTGTGTGTGTGAGCGTGTATTTATCACTTTGTGGGGATGAAATGTCCCCATAAGGATAGTAAAACCCGAAATTTTTGACCTTGTGGGGACATTTTGTCGGTCCCCATGAGGAAAACAGCTTATAAATCATACTAAATTATGTTTTTTGAAAATGTAAAAATGCAGAAAGTTTTCTGTGAGGATTAGGTTTAGGGGTAGGGTTTGGTTTAGGGGATAGAATATAAAGTTTGTACAGTATAAAAACCATTATGTCTATGGAAAGTCCCCATAAAACATGGAAACACAACGTGTGTGTGTGTGTGTGTGTGTGTGTGTGTGTGTGTGTGTGTGTGTGTGTGTGTGTGTGTGTGTGTGTGTGTGTGTGTGTGTGTGTGTGTCAGGGGTTAGGAAAGTTCTAATATCAGCATAAGAAAGTGTCACGTATTCACGTATTCCTTGTTTTTGTCTAGACTTTTATTTTGAAATTATTGTTTAGTTCCCCATTACTGTTTCCTGTTATTTTTGTAGTCCTTTGTAGTTTCCTTTCATGATTGGGTTTTCCCTGGTTGTTTTCCCCAGATGTTCCTCGTTCCCTTGTGTTTTTAAGCATTGTTTCCCTTGTTTTTTTTTTGTGTGTGTCAGTTTTCTCATGTGTTGTCAAGTTTTGTTCCTGGTTCCCTGTGTGTTGTTTCGTTTAATTTAATTAAAAGCTGCATTTAAATCCTCGTTCCTCGCCTGCCTCGTCACAGAAAGGGTATACAATTTGTATTAATAACACATATTAACTCAATGCATTATTGCTAAATCTGTGGAGGATGTGGTTGGCGCCGTGAACCCTCATTTAAGTGTCCCTTACTTCAAAAGTGGCAACCCTAATCACATAGCCTGCCTTTAAAAGAATAGTTCACTCAAAACTTACAATTCTCTCATTATTTACTCACCCACATTCAAATGTGCATTACTTTCTTTCTTCTGCTGAACTCAAACTAAGATTTTTAGAAGAGCATTTCAGCTCTGTAGGTCCATACAATGTAAGTGAATGGGGTCCAAAACACCACATCCGTAATCCATAAGACTCCAGTTTGGTTTCTGACGTGATCCAATCGGGTTCAAAATGTAACTCCCTTTTTACTGTACATTTTGCCATTGCAGTCTTTCAGCACAATCGTGATTTTAACCTTGATTATACCTCCTATTGCTTGACGCATGCGCAGAGCACTGAAATCTTCATCACCAAGGAGACTGCTGATGGCAAGATATACAGTGAAAAAGATGCCTTTATCTGCTTTTTGTAGCTTCAAAGTTTTGGTCAGCATTTACTTGCATTATATTGATCTACAAAGCTGAGAGATTTTTATAAAAAAGTGATATTGTGTAGATATAGCGGAAATAGTTATAGTGCAAAATTTGTCAACTAATGCAAATAATTTTGAGACAGCAAGATGCTATTTTTGGTAACAAATGAATTAAACACTTACTCAAAATAACTACATATTATTTCATATAAAAAGGGCGGGATCATTAAAACAGTTTTACTCCTAAAAATTAATTTGAAAGCCAGACATTACATATGTATGAAATCAAGACCACTCACATGAGATGAGAACTCTAGTCATATTAGTATCATTATAAAAGCTGTTTTATGCTACATGGGGGGCTGCCATGTTAGAATCACATGACCAGCTGAATACTACTCACTTAATCTCAGTAACTGTCTTGTTATCCGACACTTTCACTCCTGGATTAAATTAATAATGGCTAACTGTGAAGAGTGAATTTCTGAAAATGAAAGATTTAGAATGTTGCTGCATCCACACCACTAGGTGTCACTGTAAGACAAAGAGAACATGAGCAAAAATTTACTGAGTACACCTTTTATTGACCTTGAATAAAACTGAACAAGATAAGTATTAAGTATTTAGTCTTGGGTGTTTGTTGAGGGTCAGGTGGAGTTGGGGATTGGGAGGGGTGGTAGTAGAGGTTAAATGTTGATTCTGTGCATATATATTTTTCTTTTCTTTTTTAGTCGTGTGAATCAATAAAAAGTATTTGGTCTCAAAATAAATGTGTTCATTTCAGGGATTTTCATTAGTTACATAAATCCATAACAGTTTAAATGATATTTAAAATGAGATCAAACTGCCTCAGAATCAAACTTTAGACACCACACACATGGATCTCATGAATCAGGAAAATGTTGCAGTGTAGTGACAAACAGGCGTTTAGGAAATGACTGTGGTTGGGTTTGTTGCTTTTAAGTGTTTTGGGAGAAAATAAACCAAAAGAGCCTTTTACCCTGCGGGGCCTTTAACCACATTGTACCCTAACCAAATAAAAATGTGACAGCTTGTCCCAATACCCTAGTCCTGAGAACACAGTTCAAACTTTTGGTTAAAATGTACCCGTTCACACGCTTTTTCATTCTTCTCTAATCGAAATGTTTCAACATTACATGTTTTCAGGAGCAATGGCTAAATGTAGTCCTTATTAATATCTTATTAGGCATCCTGTTAAAGGTGCACTCAGTATTTTTTCCTCCGTAGAAATTAATTGCAATAATAACATATGTATAATATGTTATGATCGCGAGGGGAGGAGGGGCTCCCAACCAACCACCTGGAACGGTTACTGCTGCCAGGGGTGGGGGAGACCCCTACCGTCCAACAAAAACGCAGAGGGGCGTTCCGTTCGCCAGGGGCCGGAGGTCTGCCTCCGATCCATCTGGGGAGGTGCGGCTGTCATCCATTAGAGTGTGGAGGAGTGGCCAAAGAACAAGCTACAGCGTATCGGAGAACCAGCGAGTAATTGTTTTTTCTCTCTCTCTCTCTCTCTCACTGCCGCTCCATGTTGGCCTTTTCCCTCTCTTTTTAAACGTTTTGTTAATTTGACAATTAGCTCCTCCTTCTTTCCATTAATCCTTTACACCCAGCCTGTGACTGTAAGCAACTGTCACGTAAGACTCACTGCTGGATCATACAAACAAATTACCTTCCAAATCTATATTTTACATTCCCTGACTGATTTAGCATTTGATTCTGAAGAGATATTTGTGTTTTAACTGAGGTTATTTAAAATGGCAGGACTTCAATACATTTTCATACTAGACTTGCATGTTTCTTAGAACATCTATAGTGATGACACCAGGGTTCACACACCTTTTGACCAATAAATGTCAAGTACTTCTCCAGTCGATCGTGATTACTGGATATTAATTTTTAAAGATATTACTTACTAAACATGACTTATCCATGAATTTGAGCATTTCCATGACTTTTCCTGGCTTGGAAATCACAATTATAAATGGCCCAGAAATGTCCAGGTTTTCCATGACAACGGAAACCCTGTTACATTGTAGTAAGGTCTGTTTCTTTTTTTGGGGCTGGAGAAGTTTTGTATTACCGTACAATTGAAATGACACATTTTCATGACAGAAATATGCTAAACAATCCAACAGGAACCAAAATACACAACACATTCCTGTAGTTGCCTTTTAATTAGCAAGAGTATAAAACAACACCCAAAAATATACTTTGCTTTAACATATATACAATTTACACATATTTTTTAAGTCCATGTTGTTAGCAAATGTGCTTAGCTTGCAGCGTATCTGGATAAAAGTGGCTAGCCATGGAGAGTCCCACAAGACAAATTTCATGTAAATTTTATTACAAAGCTCCACAGAAGCTTTTGATTTGAGGTGGGTTGGCTAATTTTGAAAAACAACAACAACATCAACAACAAAAAATATGAATTCCTAGTTGGAATCAACTTTTCTCAGACACCTGTATGCTAACACTGGCTCAGTTTGAGGTGTACTGTAAAAACTGCAGCAATGCTGCATGGTGGAGAAGGCGTATTCTTCCATTCATCTGTCTCAGAGTGATGATGTAAGCACTGTGCCTGTGAGCAGGAAAAATGGCTGACATTAAAGTGATAGTTCACCCGAAAATGTTATTTTTGTCGTTAAAATTACTCTATCATTGTAAGTTGTTAAGCAGCTCTTATGACAGTTCGTGACCACATCGGTGCTCAAAAAAAAAAAAAAAAAAAAAGCAGTCCATAACACCAGAACTTGATGCTGCATTTTGGGTTGCCAACTTTTCGTCATGTGAACATGGGATGCATGAATATTTTGCCATTGTAATAAGACACAAGGCCTTCAATCCGGACATATTTTGGCACTAAAATACTGGACATTGTCCGTTAAAATGTCTATTGCACAAGTTGTCCTGTATGATGTTTGATGTCAATCATGTCTAAGCTGTACTACAGGAAACATATTTATTTTGAGAGGTATGGTGTGGCTTCAGAAAACTATAGTGTAGACCAGTGGTTCCCAACCCTGGTCCTGGAGTACCCCCAACACTGCACATTTTGGATGTCTCCCTTATTTGACACATCCAATTCTGCTCATGGAGCCTCAACTAATGAGCTGATGAGTTGAATCAGGTATATTTGATAAGGGAGACATCCAAAACATGCAGTGTTGGGGGTACTCCCGGATCAAGGTTGGGAACCACTGGTGTGACTACTTTTATGATGAGAGACATTAAGTGTATGGAAGAGAGCTGTGTTAAGATTCTTAAAAAATTCTCTATGCACAGTGATGATGTCAGCACTGTGTCTGCGAGCAGGAGGAATACAGACAGAGCAGAATGAAGCTGTCTATGAGGAGGACACCATAGAGGCAACGCTGTGTGTGCAAACTCTGAGCCCTCTGGAAGCGCGTCAACAGCACTGCCAGCAAAAGAAAGAAAGTGGCTATATTTAAAACGAGGAACAGGCGGATGTACGTGGTGGAGCCGAACTCATCATCACTCCCTCTCGTAGCTCCCAGGCGCACTTCTTTGAATTTCCGCCCCTTCACAAATCCCACTTTTCTGCCCTTTCGTACATCACTGTATTCAATGAATGCTCTTGAGTCACCATCTGCCTCCTCTGGAAACTCCTCGTAGGCACGTTTCATTGTCTGCTGTCTCTCCTTCTTCTCACTCGCCTCAATCTGGGCAAAGATGTCTGGTAGGCTTTCAGAGAAGCTTGCCTTCTTGTATCCCTTCCCCTTTCCCTGCTTCTTAGAGAGGGCAAACATCTTCTTAACAGTCCCTGGTGCCTTCCTCTTGTCTGAAGACTTCAGGAGGCGCTCAGCAGTTTTGTGGAAGCTGTCTGTGTTAAGAACTCGTGACAGGATGTGTCTTTCTAGCTGCTGGAAGACTGGTTTGACATGCTGAAGATTGTCCTCCACAACATTAACATATTCTTCTACTTCTTCCAGGGGCTGCTCCTCTATACCTGATGCTCTTTCAAACACCACTTTCTTTTGATCCACCAATACCATAGCATACAGAGGTTTGGTGGGGGCCTCACCTGTGAGGAGATAGATGGTGTAAGTGTGTTCTCTGGTGACCAGATATATGTCTATTCTTTCGGAGTCACCATGCATGCTGAAATTTTGCACATCCACTCCTGGACCAAAGAAGATGTAAGCCACTCTGCTGCTAGGGTACCTCAGTGGCATAGTCACATTTACATAGTTTGACCCATTATAGGGGTATCCACGGGGGTAGCTCCTATAGCCTATTATTGCCCTTTCACTGCCACCCGTTTCATCCAGCCAGAACATCTTGTATGATTCATCTCCGTGTCTGATCAGAGCACCATGTATCCCATCAATCTGGGTGTTCTGGAAGGACAGGTCTGTGTTGTGGAAGAAGCTGCTCACGCTGCGTGTTGAGCTGTCTGGATGTAGCTGAATGTGGTCGACCATCAGCAGCAGCTGAGGATGAAGCAGCAGCAGGTTCCTCTGAAAATTCTTGATCTTCAGCTCAGGGTTGTAAGCTGCCTGACCCTCGCCACGAATGAACACCATGCCCTGCCGCTCTATAGCTGCCTCTACCTGACCATGGCAATCTGCTGCTTGCCCGTGCTTATATTTTAGCCATTTAGAGTTACACGCCTCCGTAACTTGGCCTTCCCATGGTGCGAAGCAGCTCTCAGATACAGCAGGCCCGAACATGACGGCATTATTGAGGGAGGTATATTTGGGCCCGTACAATGCTTCTGTGATGAATGGAACCCCATTTGGGGCGAAGGTAAAAGAGTTCTGGTCGGGGTGCTCATGACCGGCATTAAAGTTCCTCCACCCTTTGATCCAGTCTTTGTATTTGTTTTGGTGAACAATGTCGAAAATTGCACGTCCGCCAAGCTTCCCTGACTTAAAGGACAGAAATGTGTGGTTACTACCAGCAGGTAGGGCACTTCCATATGTCACCACTCCCCAGTCTTTGAAATAATGCAGGCGGGATGTACCATAATCAGGAGGTGGGGTGGGCTGCAGACTGGCGTCATACCTGCACAGAGAAAGAGAAACACAACTAAATTTAGTGGTGAAGCCACAAAAAACTAATTTCTGGTGCTTGATCTCCATCCATCCATTCATCTATCTATCTTTCCATGAATGTGTCTCCAAAAGGAATATATGTAACGTATGGAACGCTACAACTTATGCCTGTTTTAAATCACACGCCGATGCAGTGTGTGAGCAGCATTTCTGCTGCAGTAACTACTGCGCTCTATCCACCTTTTTCCTGGGGGAAACTAATATGGGTGAGATAAGTTGTCCTGTGGCATTCCTTAGCTCTGTCTGCAGTCATTTTAGAACCTGTTTTACCTGTAGAGGGTGAAGTAGTCTAAAACCACATTTCACCACATTTCATTTGAGGTTTAAAACGCTGTCCTGATGTGCCCCGGATGGTAGTGAAGCACCACCTCTCACCAATCAATCACCCACTGAATAAAAGTTGAAACTTACATGCAAATTTAAAAGGAAATAACCGTCCAATCAGAAAACTTGAAAAAGTAATTGCATACCCGAGGATGAGAACTTCACGGCTCTTCCTCAGGGTGTCTGTCTGATATCAACATGCAGGCTGACAAGATGACAAGCACACACATCTGAAGCTGATCTAACACAGGTACTCCAATAAAACAACCGATAATTTTGCTCAAAATGTTGCGTTAGTGATTAAATCTCACCTGCATCTGCGAGAAACAGCATGCAGGTTTTGTTCGCCTTTTTTTTTTTGTCTTTATACCTTTTTTGCAGTTCATTATCGTTCAGTAATACATTAATATAGTAAGTGATGTACAGTGGTCGCCAAAAGTTTGGAATAATGTACAGATTTTGCTCTTTTGGAAAGTAATTGGTGCTTTAATTCACCAAAGTGTCATTCAACTGATCACAATGTGTAGTCAGGACATTAATAATGTGTAAAATTACAATTTGAAAAACATTTTAAACTTCTTCAGAGTTCTCATCAAAAAATCCTCCATGTGCAGCAATGACAGCTTTGCAGATTCTTGGCATTCCAGCTGTCAGTTTGTCCAGATACTCAGGTGACATTTCACCCCACACTTCCTGTAGCACTTGCCATAGATGTGACTGTCTTGTCGGGCTCTTTTCACACACCTTACAGTCTAGCTGATCCCACAAAAGCTCAATGGGGTTAAGATCCATAACACTCTTTTCCAATTATCAACGTGACAAACTCTCCCATTACAATGACTGCTTTCACTCACTGCAGGTTTACACTGTTTGAGATGTAGCCAACATAAAGAATATGGCATGAATAACATATTTCAGGAATCGCTCGTTTTCACGAATTCAGGAAGCGGTCATTGCTATTGCGTCTGCTCTAATAAGACCCATTTGCCACGCAGCTGGTATAAGTAGATTTTCACGAATCGCATAAACTCAGATGGCAAATGACTGTTTTTAATTTCCAAAGTGCAACCACTGAGGTCAAAAATTATCTAATGATAATCTTGCATGAACAAGATCATCATTGAAGATCTAGTGGGATGAATGGGCACCCGTCCAATAGACGGATCATAGAGCTTACTAAACGCAGTAAATAACTTGGTTAATTTAAATCAACTTTTAAGACATTTGAATATTGAATATGTGCACTGCAACAACAACTGTGTTTTATTGATAATGGAAGTAGCCCACACTTGGAGGCAGCTATTAATAGCTAAGTGTTTCTAGCTTGATCATCATGAAATCTTATTTACATGATGCTGGTGTTATCTAATGTAGTTTTGTAGAATTATTTAATGTAGTGACAGCCAACACATTAAGCTCTGCTCATTTTGAAACATCATTATTTAGGGGAAGGGGAGGACGCTGAACCTGAATGTTGTTTTGCACTACAGTGGCCGGTTTGATCACTTCACACTTAATATAGCTTAATAATATAGTCAGAAATAAGTAATTACGCACAAACGTTCAGTAGCGATATATTTTTGTTCAAACGCTAGCCAAAAAATTTAAGTGTTGAATAATTTCCTCACAGAAAGGACGCACTTCCAATATGTTAACTCACCATCTTTAGCAACAGCAGGTACAGCATCCCACGCTTTTTCCTTTGTTAATTAATCCTTATAAAACTTTTAGGGCAATAGAGCACTTTAATATACAAGTGTTTATCTGGATTTACCGACCACATGCGCTGTTGTATGCTTTTGTTTACGTTTAGCCGCACGTGGCTGTATTGCTGTTAACCCTTTTAGACCTGCTCTCAATGTAATAGTATATAAAAGAGCAGAATATTTAGTAAACTGTAGTTTTGAATAAAAAAAAACCGTATGTCTGCTTAAGCTAAATAATTCAAATATTTACATTTTCTTTTTGTGTCATACTTTTTTTTTTCTTTCTACGAACTGTAATTAAAATAAAAACACACTAGACTACAAATATATGCTTATTCTGGGCAATATCTAGTTTTTTTTTTTGTGTCAACTCCTCTTCATGATGTTAATCAACAACGCACTTTCAACGCTGCAAAAATAAACTCAACAACGAAACTCCCGCTGCTCTGCTGCTCACGCGCTGCTTCTGCTTCAGATGTAAATACACTCATTTGTTAACATGGACGGCAGAAACAATATACGCACTGGTTCTCTTACGAGAGGTTCTCTCGTATTGCGTAAGCTAGCTTACGCTACGGGAAAGATTCATCTTTTCTGAGATATTGAAGCCAAAAAATTATCCTTAATTTTTGTATCCATTGTCAACGCAGTGCGGCAGCTGCAGACCTTGAGCGGGCTAGCTAGCGAGCTCATAGGTTGCTCTGCGGCAACTGCTGCAGCCTATAGACGAGCTTGGGCGAACTCGCATCCAATGAGAGGCGTCCGGCGCTCACTGCATCAAAGCCCGCCAAAAGGGCGTGACTAGAGTGCATATAAGCGTAGTTCGTAGGCTGGAACCCTGATTTTCATCTCTTCAGCGAAGCTCTCCGCATCGCTGACCTGGAAGCCGCGTCGCCGTTTGAGGGGCATCTAGCAAGCGTGGACAGCGCTAGAAGAAGCCGGCCGTCTCAGCCACCTTCAGCCATCCTGCGAGCTACGCCATCCGACGACGTATCCTTTTATTAAGCAAGCTAGTTCTCAAGAACTATTCACAAAAGAGTACGAGCGTCTTTTTCAAGATGCCTCGCTCCACTTGCGCCTCATGTCGCGCCCTTCTCAGCACAGGAGACCGCCACATCATCTGCGCTCTCTGCCTGGGACTGGGGCACGCAGAGCTCGCCCTCACTGAGGGCGGATGCGATTTCTGCGAGGAGCTACCGATGTCGACCCTGCGGGCTCGACTCGAAGCGGTCAAAGCAGAAACCGCCACGCCGCCTACCCTCAGCCGCGCAGGAAGAAGCGCCGCTCACAAAGGCTGCCGGAAACTGTGGTTGAAGCGACTGCCTCGCCGAGCCTCTCCCTCGAGCATCGCTTTCACCCTCCCCGCCCCGGGACGCGCAGTTGCCGCCGGCGGCCGCACTGCTGCCATCTCGGATGACGAGCGGAGGATAAGGGCTGCTGTTCCATCATGGCTTCGGACAGCGAGGAGTGGACAGGCTCCCAAGCCTCCTCCTCAGCCCAGGAATCCAGCAGGACCCGCGCCGGAGTCGAAGGGGAGTTAACACGCCTCCTCACACAGGCCGTCGACCGCCTCGGGCTCGAGTGGTCACCGCCCCTGAGCAGGCACCCAACAGACTCGGCGGCTGCTTTCTTCAAAGCCATCGCCGCTCTACACCAGCGGCCGGGCCGCTCCCTTCCTGCCGGAATTACATACGGAGCTTGCAAAGTCGTGGAGCGCTCCGTTTTCAGCCAGGACCCGTTCACACGTCTCCACCTCTCTCGCGTCGGTGGACGGCGCCACTGAAGAGGCTACTCCTCCATCCCCGGTCGAGGACTCGGTAGCAGCACACCTTTGTCCGCCCTCCGCGAGATGGCGTTCCAAGCCTGTGCTCCCGTCTAAGGCCTGCAGAGCGACTTCCGCCTATGTTGGCCGCGCCTATTCCGCCGCCGGCCAAGCCGCATCTGCTCTGCACTCAATGGCCGTTTTACAGATCCTACAAGCAGACCTTCTTCGGAGTGGGATGAGAAAGGCAGGCACCCAGAGGCTGTTACTGATCTACGGCGCGACAGACCTCGCCCTTCGCGCTACCAAAGCTGCAGCCCAAGCTCTAGGGAAGTGCATGGCCTCGCTGACTGTGACCGAGAGACACTTATGGCTAACACTAGCCGACATGGGAGAAGCAGAGCTCCACGTTCCTCAACGCACCGCTCTCTCCAACCGGTCTCTTCGGCTCCGCGGTGAGTGGCATTGTTGACCGCTTCTCAGAAGTCCAGAAAGCCACCCAAGCCATGAACCTCTTCCTGCCGCGTCGCGCTAGCTCCTCTGCAGGCCGCTCACGTGATCAGCCTCCTGCACGAGCTTCTTCACAGCGCCCAGTTCAACAATCTCAGACTTCTCAGCGTCGACAGGGCGGCCGCCCTCGATCAGCGCTCAGACAGCCGCCGCAGACCGCCTCCCCGCGGGCCTCGATCTAAGGTAACGCTGAAACCCGAGCAGCCGAAGTCTTCCTAACTGTGTTGAACAAGCGACGGCTCAGTCCCGCCGCGGCGGACCACTGTCAAAGCTTTACCCCTGTCAGTCCCCTTCTCTCAGGCTACTACAGTGGTGAATTTAGCAGCCAACAAGCCGGTGACACTGCCCGCTTGCCTGCACTCAAACGCCGTTTTCACGGCGACCCAAATAAATCTTGTAAAGAGCAAACATGTCTTATGTGTAGAAAAAGTGCCCACAACCCAGTGTTAGCCCCTACACACAAGCATAACACATCCCGTGCCCCTATCAGAGCACGCTCTCATAAAGCGATTACTGAACCGCTCGAGCGTCAGAGTCAATGAAGGCGCCCACAAATGCGTCGCGGCGCCCATTCTCTGCCCGCTCTGTCACACGACCAGCCCTATGTGTAGAAAATGTGCCCACAATCCAGTGTTCACTTCTGCACACAAGCACTGCATGTCTCGTGTCCCCACCAGAGCACGCTCACATAAAGCGATTCACGAACCGCTCGGCGCTAGAGTCAATAAATGCGCCCGCAAATGCGTCGTGCGCCCATTCTCTGCCCGCTCTGTTACACGGCCAGCAACCATTCCTCTGTGTGTAAGTCCCGTGCCCATGACTATGCTTGCGCATCACGTAACAGATGTGACTCTTTCCCCATTCATTCCAATCGGAAGTCACTCACAAAACAGCCTGTTCATGCTGTCTGCGAGCAATCATGCATGAACACACTAAACGCGCTCACACATTTTGTTCAGCTCTGTGTGCGGCAATCAGAGCGAATTGGCCATTCACCCTCTAGCGTTACGCTTCAAAGCGTGGGAAGCTATTCCAGGGATATCCAAGTGGGTGTTAAGCACAATACAACAGGGCTATTTGCTACAGTTCGATCGCCGCCCCTCGCTTCAGAGCGCGGCTCGAAACCACTGTGAACACGGAAGCAGCGTGCATGCTTCGTTCAGAAATAGCAAGCCTTCTGTGCAAAAGGGCCATAGAAAAAGTGCCACCCTCTCTGAGCTGAGTCGGGGCTTTACAGCCGTTATTTTCTTGTTCCCAAGAAAGACGGCGGCCTCAGACCCATATTAGATCTCAGGGTTTTGAACAAGGTGCTTGCAAAAGACCGTTCAAAATGCTTACAATCAGGAAACTCCTCGCGCATGTGCCAGGGGACTGGTTTATTTCTCTCGATCTGAAAGATGCATACTTTCAGATTCAGATAAATCCCGTCACAGGCCATTCTTGAGATTCAGCCGACGGCCAGGTTTATCAATACACCGTCCTTCCGTTCGGCCTGTCCTTAGCACCCGTACTTTCACGAAGTGCATGGATGCGGCGCTCGCACCCCTGCGGAGTCAGGGTTTGCGAATTCTGAACTATTTGGACGACTGGCTGATTATGGCTCAGTCACATATGGAGCTTCTGTCTCACAGAGCAGTTCTCCTCAGCCATCTGAACAGTTTGGGTCTTGCAGTCAATTGGACCAAGAGCTCACTACAGCCCAGTCAGACCATTTCCTTCCTGGGAATAGAACTAGACTCCGTGGCAATGACGGCTCGCTTATCTACACAGCGCGCGCGCCGTGTTCAGCGACTAGCCGCATCTTTTCAGATGAACAGCCTCACGCCTCTGAAGAAATTCCAGAGAGTGCTAGGTTACATGGCCTCAGCCGCAGCAGTACTTCAGCTGGGTTTACTGCACATCGCCCGCTTCAGCATTGGCTAAACACCGCGCGTCTCGCCGGGCTTGGGCCACAGGCGCCAGCCCATCAAGGTGACTCAGACCTGCATATCAGCTCTGCAGCCCTGGACAGTGGCCGAATGGTATCAGCGGGGAGTGACAATGGGAGCTGTATCTCGCCGAAAAGTCATCTCGACAGGCGCGTCCAACACGGGTTGGGCGCGGTCTCGCGAGGGCTCTCCGGTTTTCGGCCTATGGTCAGTTCAGGAAAAGCTCCTTCACATAAATTGTCTGGAAATGATAGCGGTCGAGTACGCGCTCGTGCGCTATCTCCCGGTCATTCAGGGTCACCACGTCCTGGTCCGTTCGGACAACAGATCTGTGGTATCCTACCTAAACCGTCAGGGCGGTGTCAGATCCAGGAACCTCTTCCATCTGACAAAACGCATACTGAGTTGGTCCCAGTGCCACCTGCGCTCGCTGAGGGCGACGCGCGTGCCAGGCCACCTGAGCGACGGCCCGGACAGACTGTCCAGAGACAATATTCCCCAGGGGAATGGTCCCTGCACGCTCAAACAGTCCAGGCGTTATGGCACCTATTCGGCAGAGCAGAGATAGACCTCTTTGCGTCCAAAGAGAACTCTCACTGCCCAGTATTTTTCTCGAGCGAGGACGCAGCTGGCCCAGGACTGGCCCAGGCGCCCGGCTTACGCCTTCCCTCCCGTCTCGCTATTGCCACAGGTAATGCAGAGGATCAGGGAAGCGCGTCACTCGGTGCTCCTCATAGCCCGCGTTGGGAGAATCAGACATGGTTCCCGGAGCTTACGCAGCTGTCACTGACAGCGCCGTGGCCCATCCCAGTGAGAGCAGATCTCCTCTCTCAAGCTCGCGGCACAATCTGGCATCCCCACCCAGAGCACTGGAGCTGCATGCGTGGGTGATCAACGACTACCCGTCGCTCTGCCAGAAGGAGTAATAAACACCATCATACACGCTAGAGCCCCTTCCACGAGAAGACTCTATGCGTCAAAATGGTCTGTGTTCTCAAAATGGTGCACCGACAGAGACCTGGACCCACGGACATGTGGGGTGTCGTCGCTGCTCGTATTTCTACAAGAGCTGCTGGATGAGGGCAGATCCCCATCCACGCTCAAAGTGTATGTGGCGGCCGTTGCGGCGTTCAGCTGAACCCTGCACGGCCAGTCATGGGGTAAAAGCGAGCTGGTCATCCGCTTCCTCAGGGGAGCTAGAAGGATGAACCCCGCGCCCCCATCGGTTCCTATCTGGGATCTTTCTATAGTTCTCGAAACTATGAAAGCCCCCTTTCGAACCACTTCAATCCGTGGATTTGAAATACCTTTCACTCAAAACCGTTTTTCTGACTGCCCTGTCATCAGTCAAGCGTGTGGGAGACCTTCACGCGCTGTCTGTCAGCGCTGCGTGTCTTGAGTTTGGACCAAGTGACTCCAAGGTCATTTTAAAGCCTAGACACGGCTATGTTCCCAAGGTGATCGGTACTCCTTTCAGAGCACAGGTCATTTCCCTATCGGCTGCCAGCACCGGATAGCTGACGCGACGCCAATCTCCTTTGCCCGGTCAGAGCACTGAGATTGTATACTGCACGCTCCGCTGCTTTCAGGCGCTCGAGCAGCTTTTCGTTTCGATTGGGCGCACCAAAGGTCTCGCCGCCTCGAAACAGACACTATCTAGATGGATAGTGGACGCTATTGCTGCTGCATACGCGTCAAAAGACCTGCCATGCCCGTTGGGCATTAGGGCTCACTCCACTAGAGGCATGGCATCCTCGTGGGCATGGTCCAGCGGAATTTCCATTCACGACATATGTGTGGCAGCGGGATGGACTTCCCCTCCACCTTTGTCAGATTTTACAATATGGAAGTGCCCGCTCTGCAGGCAAAACTACTAGCGGTTTAATACGCTACAGCTCCCCTGGTGAGCTGCACTGATGGGACACATTCCACACAGACCGGCACCGCCGCTCTGTCGATTCCGTCCTACTATGTGCTTATGTATTACACAATCAATGACCCGCATTCTTGCCGGCCAAATATTATTTCCCCACTCATAAGGGCTCCCGGGTCCCCCTTAATTCCCTGGGGCTTATACAGTGGATGCTTGGCGCGACGGCGTTGACAATGGGTTCCCGTAGCGTAAGCTAGCTTACGCAATACTGAGAGAACCTCTCGTAAGAGAACGTATCGGTTACCTAACGTAACCTCGGTTCTCTCTAGATGAGGGAGCGAGTATTGCGTAGCCGGCCGTGCTTCAGCGCCCACGGCGACTTTTACGCTTCAGTCAATGAAAACCAGGGTTCCAGCCTACGAACTACGCTTATATGCACTCTAGTCACGCCCTTTTGGCGGGCTTTGATGCAGTGAGCGCGCGGACGCCTCTCATTGGATCGCGAGTTCAGCCCAAGCTCGTCTATAGGCTGCAGCAGTTGCCGCAGAGCAACCTATGAGCTCGCTAGCTAGCCCGCTCAAGGTCTGCAGCTGCCGCACTGCGTTGACAATGGATACAAAAATTAAGGATAATTTTTTGGCTTCAATATCTCAGAAAAGATGAATCTTTCCCGTAGCGTAAGCTAGCTTACGCAATACTCGTTCCCTCATCTAGAGAGAACCGAGGTTACGTTAGGTAACCGATACGTTCTGTCCTGCTTTGGCATGTGGTGTAAAACAGGTGTTAGTAACAACTTGCACCAGGAAAACTTTGGAAATATTGAAGCACTTTGATTAAATCTTACCAGAGGAACTCTGTGTGCAGTGTGCACCAGCGCTGACCCTTCCCTGCCGTTCCTGGGCCCTCCAGAACACGGTTCTGCCTGATTACATTAGCCAGCCAATTCCCACTGCCGTTTCTCATGACGTACCGATCCAAAAACACCAGCTGACTCTCCGGCCCATAGAACCAGTTATAGTTGGAATCTGCAATTGCAACTGTCCTCTGAAAACCTGCAGAAGCACAGAAGCAAACCAACAAATAGCCTTTGTGAATAAACCTTTAGCTTTGCTTAACATACACTGGCTATACAGCTCAATAAGTCATAAACAGAGTGGGGTAGTGCTGTTAGATTTGTTTGTTCAATATTATTTAAATATTACATTGATACATATTTAGTTGAAGATTGTAATTTCTGTACCACTAGAGAGTACATGTACTTTAACGGTACATTATTGTTTAAATTTTGGTAATTTTTTTTTATAATAATCGGGCATTCCCAGAATTTTGGAGGCACAGTATTTAACTAATGAGAATGATGTTTGTGATGTTTGTACTTTTTTTTTTTTTTAAATATACTGTATATACAGAGAATCACAAAACTCTGCTACAGAGAAATACAAATATGGCTAAGACTAGGCCATTGTCTTCAGTCCTCACAGCACTTAATTTGTTTCATGAGGCAGAAACAGACAGATTGAGAGAAAGTGTTGTGACTGCTGACCTTTTCCCTTTCCTGAGCTGTTTTTTTTAAGCAAACAGTTTTGCCTTTGCTACAAAAGGCTGTTGGCAAAAGGTTGCTATCTGTACAAACCTGACACACAAACAGCTTGATCGTTCTCTACCCTGACTTCTTAGTCTTGATGTGCACAGAGAGTTGTTGTTGCATTGTAACATTTCATGGCCTGTGCTTTGGTTTGGTTTTGATCATGTTACGGGTACACAGTTATAAGATGAGACCAAACAACCTATGCTAAAGCTGTTATTATGACTGGTATGTTCAAAGCATCACAACACTTTCTCTCAATCTGTCTGACATCCTGTAAAGCCTGTAGCGTGGTTACCGTATTTTATACGTTGAATTTCTGGCAACCACAGCTGCCAATTTTTTACCGTAATTTAACAGGATTTTTTACAGTGTATAAAGCAACATCGATATAAATGAACAGCCAATTTATAAGAATTGCTTTGTTTCTCTCCTATGGTTCATTGTTTTATAATATATATTTGTTGTATGCTTCTTTGTCTAATGTTTAATTTCTGTACAGCGTCCTTGAGCTTTGGAAAGGCGCTATACAAAATAAACCCAAAACTGTAAATGTATGAACTGAGTTTAGACTTTGTGCTGAGATTAGGCGTGGTTCTCAAACATCTAAGCACAATGACTTATTACTCAGTAAAATAGCTAATTGCACTTTGTGCCACTTCATTAACATACACGTATAGTTTGCGCGCATACACCCACAGAAAGCGCAAACACTCCCACCCACACTTTGCGCTGGCATGAAAATGATGCTTATAATTAGCCCTCTCACATAAACTGGATAAGATGTAGTGAACGGATGTTGCGTGTTGTGCCTAGCATGGCCATGAAAATAGAGCCCCTTGTATGTGAGGACTAGGAGTAAAAGGTAATATTTTGAACAGAAGCCAGTGTGAAAACACAGATCTAATTAGAGGCTGGATGAAGTTTAGAGGGAAACAAAATCAGTTTGCTGTGAAAAGGGATTTTAAACCTAGCCACCAGTAGAAAATATTTAGCCATAATTAATCACTTGTGTGCAAAGAATGACAGCAGTAAGCACTGATTTTGGAGGCACAGCATTTAACTAATGAGAGTGTCAAGAATATCTAAACATAATTAATTAATTTGATCAAATTTTATATATTGTTTCTGGCCAAACCAAAGTAAGCATTGTTACTCATTTCACATACAAATGGGATGTTTGAAGTTTAAAAGGCACATCAGAAAAAAAATAAATCCTATTTTATTAAATAGAAAATTACAAAAATTATAATTATAAAATAATGTTATTATTTTTTGGTGCAAACAAAAATGTTACTAACATTATAAGTAGACTACAGGGAAATAAACACAATTATATATATATATATAAAAAAAATAATAAAAATAAATGTATGATTCGATCTCTTTAAAGGAATAGTTCACCTTGCATTATTTACTTACCCCCATGCTGTCCTAAACTTGTATGACTTTCTTTCTTCTGTGGAACACACACTCACACACACAAATATATTTTAAAGAATGCCTCAGCTGTTTTTGTCCACGCAATGTATACCAGAGGGGTCCAAAACTTTGATCAAATGAGCTTGTGATTCACTGCAAATGTTTGTCAGACCTTTGCTGCTCTTCACTGGTAGTGGTGAACCTGCAGCAAACCTTTAGCAACAACGGACTATTTGCCACAAGTTTGCCGAAAAGCTCATTTGTAAGTGAAAATGATCAGAACATGTTTGCGCCACATTTGCCATAAACTCTCGATTATTATAAGGATGATTATAAGGATTATAAGTTTCAGAGTTGGGCGAATATGTAAAAATTCAACATGGCGGAGGAAAGTACACTTTCTGTGTCAGTGTCAAATAAAAGTTTCTCAACAATTATACAAGAATGAAACTGACGTCCTCTATGTTTTCTGTCTGACAACAAAACACTAGGACATGAGTGAAATACTTGTAGGATAATTCCGATAGCATGTATGGCAGCATCCCTCCATGATTGCGCAGACAGGATTGCTATGTCACTATGGCTGAGGAATAGAGTTAAACTAATAGCTGCAGCATTACTGTTCATCACTGCTACAGATGCAGGTAATCGCACACTCAGTCTCTCTCTCTCTCTCTCTCTCATCCACACACACACACACACACACACACACACACACACACACACACACACACACACACACACACACACACACATCCATGTTTCTCCAATAACTTGTTAGAAATAGCCTAAGCTACCGTTACTAGTTTGGTTTTTGAATTAGTAACAGAGGCTTTGGCAAATCTTTCAAACTAGCAATGGCTGATCATGAATCCATGGTGTAATAAAGTAGTTCCACACACAAGAGCATTTTTTTGGGACAATCCTCAGTTTTTCACTACTTATTTATTTAAATGTTCTTTTAACTGTTGTATAAATGCAATATCACACACACAATCGTGCTGTATTGTCCATATATCTGCACGGCTGTGATTGCCTGCTGCACTCTGTGGCCTCGTGCCTTTGGCCGAATTACAGCCATGCTGATAGATAGACCATCTCTTGCTCATGCGATATTGCTTTAATAACGATACCTGGATTGAGTATTTACACAGATGTAAAGATTTATAGCAAATAAGTAGCTACATTTTCATACCCAAATCTATTGTATACCTTTAAAAGATGTGGAACGGACCACTCGAATTGGATGGATTGCTTTTACACTGCCTTTATGTCCCTATTGGAGCTTGGAAGTTTTGGACCCACTGACTTGCATTGTATGAAGAAAAAAAACACCTCATACATTCTTCAAAATACTTTTTTTTGTGTTCTGCAGAAGAAAGTAAGTCATTTGAGTTTAAGATGAGATGAGGGTTAGTAAATCATGAGTGATTTGAAAACAATCATACGTTTTGGGTGAACTATCCCTTTAAAAACTATGCCTATGCAGTACTATCTCATACAGAACTAGGGAGATTAAAGCCTTACCAGGTAACAGTGTCCTGTAGAGAAAAGCAAAGTGTTTGTGTAGCCATGGATGATTGAAGTGACCAATAGCAAAGTGCCTCTGCACCAAATAAATGTATTGAAAGAGTGAACGAGTGGTGTAAGTTCCGTAGGCCACACCCTCATAAAGAGAACCATCAGTCACATCTTGGAGAAGTACCATGGACTTTTCCATGATGGCAAGAGCCTGTTTTGTCCAGAGGTAAGCTTCCTGGAGGTATCCTAAAAAGCAAAGACCAAAAAAATAATGACTTTTTTATTGTGATGATTTGAACGTAAAATCGTAGAAATCACATATTCCCGAAGCCCTAAAAACATGGAACGTATAAAGTCAAAACTTAGGCCAATATATATTTTTGAAAACGTCTTAATTTAGTGACGTTTAAGCCTCTCATCTACACAAGAATGCTGTTTTCCTCCACGGAAAATGGAGCATTTCGAAAATGCTCTCCATTACCACATTTTTTGGAAATGTTGGCATTAGGAAACAGAAAACAGAGTTCTCAAACAAAAATGGATTAGTGTGGATGTGGCCTTAAATACATATAAATGGTAAATCTGACTTATTTGAAAATATTTTTAATCTGCATATCATGTAACTAATTTAATAAAAACATTATTTTGAAGAAAATCCCTTATATGGAGACCATTTGGGCATTTTTTTTTATGCAAATTACAAACTGTGAGCATGCACATCCTTAATTAGGAAAATCCTGATTATCAAGAGAGTAAGAATTTGTGTGTATGCACCTGGACATTTTTTGTTTTTATTTAGCAATTTGTATGCATTTATTAGTGAGTGAGACCCACTTCTTTTAAGGTTTGCATATGTTATAATGGAAGAAATGAAGAACACTATAAAGACAAATATTTTTCTTCCATGTCAGCAAAAAACAGTTCTTATTTACAGTCAGAGTACTCCAGCATATAGAGATAATACAGAAACCACAGCATTTTAACATCAAGTGATGTTTGATGGTTTAAAAGATAAATTACGTAGTTATATGATGGTGTGAAATAGATGACACACAGATACTGAGACTCTTTGTAAACCTCTAAAATTCATGAACTAATTTGAGCTTAACTCTTAGTAAAACACCATTTTTAACATGCCCAGCATGGCTTAATTTCAGGAAAATGTTTCATATTCACCCTCCCACCTCCTCTGCCTGCATGCCTGAGTATGAGGCAGACCACATAAATATGTAGATACAGCTCATCGGTGTATTGAGTAATCCAGACACACCAAAGTCTTTCTGGAACACACACTATATCCCCCACATACAGCTATCCTTAAGTTATTCTTTCAAAGACCACACACAAACACACTCATCAGTGTATGAACAAACAGGAATTACCCTCATCAAGTAACAACCTTCTCTTGAAAACCAGCTCACAAGATTGAGTAATCAAAGCATAAATTATTAAAGTCTTACTGCAGCATTTTCTGGAAACATACCTTCAGAATACACAAATCCAACCACACTCAAAATCCACATAGTTCTTGTTTTCTCCTTGTTATGTATTACAAACTGAATAAAGCTAATTCTTGTCCTGTTCTCTTACATTATAGGGAAAAAAGGGCAGAGTATACCTTAATTTTTCAATACTAGTCCTCTTATTTTCAGCTTCAGTTATGAATGGGTATGTTTGGAATGGCTTACAACATTCCTGCTCATACATTTTATGCAGAACAAAGTTTGTGCCCTGTGCTCAGTATGTGAACTTTCTGTATGAATGGAATAACTGCATGCACACAGTGTAATGTGCTCAACGTGATCTTCCATTTCCAGTGTGATGAACGAATTGTACTAATATCAATCATGGTTGATTTTTACATCGGCGTCTTGGCTCATTAGATCGGACTGCAAACAGTTCCTACACAAATATCTACACAAAATTGGCTTAAAATGCTAAATAATAAAAAACATTTTGATGATCCCTGTACGCCAATCTGAATAAAACATGAGGTCATTTAATGAGGTTGTGTGATGTACTACTATTGTATGTGTGTAGCATTATATAACGGATAGGTCTGACCCTGAATTTTGATTGAATGTGTTGCATTCAAAGCCATTGTACCAAAAGACCATGAACACACCTAACATAGCACATTATGTATTAATCTGGCAAGATCCAATGCTGCTTAGCAACCACAAAAAGCCAGCAGTTAGGAAAATGAACGATATTACTTCTATTCCATTCCAATACAGCATAGCCAAAGAGATTTTAATGGTGTCAAATCTCAGAGAAATTGACACTGCCTGGCCAAAAAAAAAAAAAGTTGCATACTCTATTATTTCGTTGGACTGCCTTTAACTTTGATTATGGTTGCATTCGTAATGGCATTGTTTTGACAACATTATGCAACATCACAACATATATTTCCATTCAGAGTTGCATTAATGTTTGACAGAGATCTTGTATCGATGACGGGAGAGTCGAGCCACTCCGTAACGTCTTCTCCAGCATATCCCAAAGACTTTCAATGGGGTTAAGGTCAGGACTCTGTGGTGTCCAATTCATGAGTGAAAATGATTCCTCATGCTCCCTGAACCACTCTTTTACATTTTGAGCATGATGAATCTTGGCATTGTCGCTCTGGAATATGCCTGTGCCATCAGGGAAGAAAAAATCCATTGATTGGATAACTTGGTCATTCAGGACATTTAGGTAGTCTGACTTCATTTTACTGCTGCATAACATTGCTGAGTCTAGACTTGACCAATTGAAGCAACCCCAGACCATAACACAGCCTCCAGAGGCTTGTATGACGGGTGCATTACTTCATACGCTTCTCTTCTTACCCCGATGCACCCTTCGATTTGGTGTATGGTAAATCTGGACTCATCAGACCACAGGACCTTTTTCCATTGCTCTACAGTCCAATCTTTAGGCTCCCTAGAAAACTGAAGTCGTTTTTTCCGATTAGCCTCATTAACAAGTTGCTTTCTTGTGGCCACACAGCCGTTTAGTCCCAGTCCTGTAAGTTCTCGTCTCATTGTGCATGTGGAAATGCTTTTACTTTCACTGTTAACCAGCCGTGAGTTCTACTGTCGATTCTCTATGATATGACTTCACAGAGCGTTTTAGTGATCTCTGAGCATGATCAATCAAGATTTTTTTTCCGACCACATTTCTTCCGCGAAGCTGATGGTTCACCACTATCCATCCATGTTTTAATTATGCGTTGGACAGTTCTTAACCCAACTCCAGTGATTTCAGCAATCTACTTAGTGGTTTGCTTGATGCCGTTTAATAATTTGCCCCTTCTGAATCACATTAACATCTTTTCCTTTTCCCATTATTTTCTCTCTTTCATGTTGTTCCAAACCCAATATTTTAATGCAACAAATTGAAGTCATTATTATCTGAAAATCTCCCCTTCCATCAAAGTTTGTGTCTTGTCTGCATTTGTGTCCACATTTAAAAATAACGTATCACATTGACTTTACATTTTTTTAAACTGGGCACTGTCATATGGCTTCAAAAGACTTCAAAAGTGTGGAATAAAGAGCATAAGTTATATGGACTATTTTTTATGGTGATTTTGTTGTCCTTTTTTAGCTTAAAAGACAAGTTCATTATGAACTATTCTCGTTGTATGACAAGAGCGATGTAAAAATTCTTCAAATATGTCTTCTTTTTTGTTCCACATAAAAAATAACAGCAAATGGGATTCTAACAACATGAGGGTAAAACAAAATCTAGTGTATCGAGGGCTGGATAAAGCTTGATTGTGACCCAAGGAAAGCCTGAATCACAGTAATATCCACAAACCTATGTCACTTTTCATCAGAAAGGAGGAAGTGGGAACTGGGTTAACAACCAAAAAGACTTTAATTCAACAAAACAGAACATAAAACTGCTTTTCAACTAAAACACACACGTACACACAAACACTGCTGTGTGTCTCTGTCTCTTTCTCTCTCTCTCTCTCTCTCTACAGCTGGCGTCTCTGGCACAGGAACAGGGGCAGTGGGGGGGACAGTAACGGGGAGGGGAAGGAGAGGGACAAAGAGAGAGGAGCGAGAGCAGAGAGAGAGAGAGTGGAGAGAGAGAGAAGGAAAAAAAATATCTCTCCGGCTCTCGTACACCCACATGGTCCTCGGCCAGCTGTGCAGCGGTCCTTCGCAACACCGGGCGATGGCACTAGACTTTGCCTCCTGGTGGATGGTAACGGGCTCTTGCACCTCCTGGCAGATTACAGCGGGCTCTTCCACCTCCTGATGGATGGAAGCGGACTCCTCTGCCTTCTCGTGGATGGCAGCGGGCTCCTGCGCCTCCTAGCAGACTGCAGCAGACTCCTCAAGGACAGCAGCGGCCCCTCCGCCTCCTGGTGGACGGCGAACCGCTCCAGTACCACCGGATCGCGATCCTCGGTCAGTGGCAAGAGCTCTCTGACAGCGCATCTTCCTCCAATCCCGGGTTTTAGCATCACTGTGCCAGACAAGCCTCTTGTTCATCGGAAAGGAGGAAGCAGTAACTGGGTTAACAACCAAAAAGTCTTTCATTCAACAAAACACAACATAAAACTGCTTTTCAGCTAAAACACACCAGTACACACAAACACTGCTGCGTGCATCTCTCTCTCTCTCTCTCTCTCTCTCTCTCTCTCTCTCTCTCTCTCTCCAACTGGTGTCTCCACCTCCTCTTTATCTCTCTCCCACTGATTCAGGCAACTCAGTGCCAGGCATCCATCGTCGCGGTCCGGCCACCCCCATCGTCACAGCCATTTACTGTATATCAGTGATGTTATTTTATACAGAAACTCATATATGAATCTGAATAGCCAGGGCTGGGATTGCTGGGAATAGGGGGGCACAGATATTTGGTAATATTTTGAAAGATATAAGAGAAGACAGAACGGCAGGACCTACTTTTAGGGCCAAAAGCTACAGATTATGTTATGAATAGCTGCAGGGGAGGAATAAAGACAAAGAAAGACAAAAAGAAAGCCAGAGTGAGAGAGAGAGAGAGAGAGAGAGAGAGAGCGAGAGAGAGAGCGTATCTGTTCTGAAAGTAGTGGAGTCATGTGGAGAATTGCACCACTGGAGAAATAATTATGGAGGCTCAAGTTCAGCTCTGCAGAATGACCCCGAGCAGCCTTAGATTCCAGGCAGGAATGCTGAGTGAGGGGGGTGAGAGGACTCCCTCAAAAAGTGTTTGTGTGGCAGGGACTGAACTTTCTCCAAAAGCCATATGTTATTTAAAGTGGAAGTAACAAAACTCACTCTCTAAGGGCCAAACAAACTCTACACAAGTACGTGAATGCAGAAGCATCTTGCAAGTCAAGATTGATTTCATGCAACGTTGTGCTCTGAACTGTGTCAGACCGCAATTCATAACCCAATACAAAGTACACGTTGCATTCTCAGCGTTGCCACAAGGGGTGCTACAGTGAGATCAGTGAGAACGCTCCACTCTATTTTGACTTTTATCTTTCAAGTCAACTACTGTCATGGCAGAGCAACAGTTCGAAGAGAATATTGCTGAACAAGAAAGTTGTGTTCAACTGGAGAGTGCATTTACTGGGATTAAAGCACTTACCGGTAGATTTGTGCTCATCTTCTGTATACAAATGTGTTATTTCAGCTGTAAAGTTGTCTAAATTGTTTCTTTAGCGGTGGGATTACTTTTCTAAGTGGATGAACTTCTGGTTACGCAATACCAGCATAATTCCAGCATCAAAGTCTACAGTCCTGTGAGTGGAGTTAGCTCCATGAATACAGTACTTAATGTATATGGATACGTTTCTGGCATTCTTGAGCAAAAGGTGAAAACAATTACCAGTTTTGCCAGCTATGTATGACGCAAGTTGGAAAACTGGATCTACAACTTTGCCCAGACAAGGTTGGTTACACATGCAATGTTTAAAGGGGTCATGTTGAGAGGAATCAGATTTTCCTTGATATTTTGACATATAAGAGGTTGTTCTACCATAAAAACATACTGTAAATGTCAAAACTCAAACCTTAATCCCCAATGCAATA
Source organism: Xyrauchen texanus (assembly GCF_025860055.1). Classification (NCBI taxonomy): domain Eukaryota; kingdom Metazoa; phylum Chordata; class Actinopteri; order Cypriniformes; family Catostomidae; genus Xyrauchen; species Xyrauchen texanus. The sequence goes on from NC_068303.1 coordinate 33,911,989, forward strand.
AAAGTATTTATTGAAACCAAGCTACAAAAATATAATTACGCCACCATATACATTTATTTCATTATAAAACTAAAATTTAATTAAAAATTTTTTTTTTTGGAAATTGATGACTTGGACCAAATAATAAAGAAAAGCAGCCAACAAGTGCCCAACATAGATGGGAACTCCTTCAAGGGTGATTCCTCAAGAAGTTGGTTGAGAAAATGTCAAGAGTACATGTCTGTAAATTCTAACCAAAGTGTGACTACTGTGAACATGCTAAAATACAACACAGTTTCGATTTATTTTGGATTTGGTTTTGTCACAACATAATCCCCATATTTCCATTTATGTTATTCCATAGTTTTGATGACTTTACTATTATTCTAAAATGTGAAGAAAAAAATGTATATTAAAGAATGAGTAAGTGTTTCAAACTTTTGACCGGTCGTGTATATATACTTGGATGGGGAGTAACGGAATACATGTAACGGGATTACATATTTAAAATACAAAATACAAGTAACTGTATTCCACTACAGTTAAAATTTAAATAATTGGTAATTATAATACAGTTGCATTCTAAATGTATTTTGATTACTGAAGAGATTACTTTGCATTTTATTGTCATGTTTCATTTAATATTTAGTCCTTTCAGATGGAAAACATTTATACATATAAATGATGCGATAAAAGTGCATTTGAACAGCGGTGAAACACTTTCTTATGATGTGTTACATTCATACCAGCAGACAGAGAAGTACGTTTGAAGTAAGTTTAGAGTAGAAGAAATAGAAATAAACCTTGTCAGCATTATGCTAAGCTAAAATGCTATTTCTGGCCATTTTACATGCACATGTTACCAGACACACTCATCGTCTTTTTTATTAAGAAAATTCATGTTGGATCATAATTTCTTTGTTTCTAGTAAGACCTTTGATATTAGGGTAAAAATCACATTCTTGATAATAATATTTGTATTGTTTTCCTGTAAAAAATATATCTATATATCTAATGGAATACGTTACAAATGACATTTTACAGCATGTATTCTGTAATCTGTAGTGGAATACATTTCAAAAGTAACTCTCACAACCCTGCATATATATATATATGCAAATTCTCCAAGATACTTGAAACATCATATCTGCCAACAACCAAGAAAAACTGTGTCCAGGTGTAACTAGGAGAATTGATGATGTTTTGAAGGCAAATGTGGTCACACCAATTATTGATGTAACTTTTTTTATGTTTACTGGATTTTGTTTGACATTCATTGATAAATGAAAACTTTTGATGGCATTATTTTTGAAGACATCCTCACTAAACAACGTTTTTCACAAGTGCCTAAAACTTTTGCACAGTACTGTATATATATATATTAAAAACATTCTGGTGCAATATATAGCCATTATACATTAATTTTGTTTGTTTTTACAAATCAAGGGAGGAATCTAAATGATTTTCTGTGGTAACTGACTGCATGTCACTAATGCTGTCCCTGATTATAAAGCTGCACACATTACTCTGAAGAAATGTTACACTCACCTTGGTTCATGAGCACAAGACTGCCTGTCAAAAGCGCAACGCAGTTGGTTGGTTGGTGGTTGTGGAGGTATTGAAATCCCCAGCCACGGTGGTAAGATTTTTCGTACATGTAGCGTGAAGCATTCCCAATCACCTGCAGGAAACGTTCCTGCTGAACTTTGCTAAGGTACTCATACAGGAAGTCATATGCTGTGGTAAAGCCAACCAGAGAGTGAGCCATTGGAACTTCATCCCATGGAGCATCTTTCACCAACCTGAAACACACGCGCACACGCACAAACACACACACATACACACTGAGTACTCATTAAAATACAGGGGTGTCTACATTGAAAATCTGGAATTCATAATCTGAATTAAACCTGAAAATCAGAGAGAGATATGTTAACTTAGAATTATTACAAAATATTGATAATTCTGCACTATTTCTAGGTCACAAAAAAGTAAATTTGTGGCATTGATGTTAACTCCTTTGTAAAGGAGGACACATTTCTTTGCTTCCATTTAAGCACACATGATACTCTATCTCAGATCAAACGGGGATAATATAAGGTTTTACACAAACTTAAAGAGTCCATGCCAGCTTTAGTGCATGTTATCATTAAAGCAAAGAGGGGGCCAGTGCTGGGTAGTAACAGATTAACTGTAATCTGGATTAAGTAATCAGATTGCAAAAAGCAAGTACTTGAAATTGGATTAAAATACATTTTAAAATACTCATAATCAGACTACAGTTACTTTTCTGTGGACTACATGATTACATATTAAGAACTGCAATAAATTGTTAATAATTTATTGATCACCCTAATCATTCTCTTTTTTCTTGCATTTGTTTCATTCTTTTGCATTTTTCATTCCAAATCAGCATAGCACTGTTATATCTTGGCAACACCATTGCTGTTGATTTTATGGTCATTCATTTTTTGTTCATTTTATTATCACTTTATGTTGATTTTATGCTCATTAGTATTCATAATATTGCTATTGTTTTATGCACTTAAAATGAACTTGATGTCTCAGTGAATTCTAAACTTTGGCCATGCATTATCATTGCTGATAGATATAATGTTTACTGTATGTTCATTCATGTAATGTTTAATGCACTTTTTGTGATGCTCTTTTTGTTTGTGATAAAGAATGGAATCCATCTTTGTACATTATTAAAATGATACAAGGTTATCCTACTCAAGTGCATGTGACATCAAATAAAATAGCATAACATAGGTTGGATGTAATCCAAAATTATAAAAAATGTAATCTGATTAGATTACCTCAAAACTGAGATTGTAAGTAGTACCTGATTACAATTAACAAGTAATCCGCCAGCACTGAAAATTGATCATCATGTGAGCTTTTCACTCAAAGTGTTATGCAGATAAAAACAAATATAATGGAACGATTGTACTGCATTTGAAAAAGAAAAGAAAAGTAAAATAGAAAATTTCACAATATTAATCAGCCGGCAGACTGTGGCTATCTGCTGTTACAGCAATCGTGAAGCCGTGACAACATCTCATTTAAGACTTGACCTGCTTCTGTGGTAATTCAATTGCACCTTACAGGGGCTTGCTTTCTGTCACAAGTCCCATCTGGGCTTGTTTGTACTCAAATGGCACAACATTTTTCCAACTTTTTAAGTGCAGTGAATGGTTTCGAATTGAATCATCTTCCACTATACTAAGGTAATCTGGACTGTGTGCAATAATGAGAATCTTACGAGCGCCAGAAGTTGGAGGTTTGTGTTAGGCTGGTCCTGGTTGGCCGCTACATGCTGGCGGCAGTGCAAATGAGAGAGCAGAACCACAGCAGTTAAATGGAATCATCCACAACCCTCCACAGCGGCCTAAACAGAAACATCAGCTCCTAATCTGAGGTACCACAGGGGCCACACATCTGAATACACTAGAGTAGGTGTGGAATGGACTTGCATTACACATTTTTAGGTCTTGAAAACGCAAATGAAAAACGACTAAATAGCTTTTCAGATCCCAAGCAGACCATCGACTAAGCCAAAATTTATAATATAGTCAAAATTACCCAAAATATTCAAGCAACAGAGAGCTTGCACGATCATATGAAACCACAATATTTGGCCAATGTTTTGGAGACAGCCTCAAATTCAAATTGGGAAAATGAATCAATTAAATCCATACAGAAGAGAATGGTACGATAACTTACTGTAAACTTTCACTAATGTAAACCTGTCAAACGAAGACACACTATCCAAGGAGATTGTATAGGAATGATCTGAATAAAGTTACAAGGGAGGGAACTTAAGGCCATTTAAGTCGTGGCAGACAGAAGAAGCAATATTAGAGGCAAGATAAATACGTGAGAAGCAGGATACAAGTTTAAACACATCAGAGGCAAATCTAACTGTCTGTCTGTCACCGCATTAGAGGCTGCTTTTGTGGTATTAGTAATAGAGGCACGCCTGGCTGTGTCAGGAAAATATTTGGAGGTACAGTATTGTTACAAAAGGCAGTATGGCTGAATAAGAAACATTGTTCTCCAAGCAGTGTTTTCTGGAGTTGAATGATACAACACGCTCAAACTATATTTTTATTTTTATAACAGAATTATTATTGCTATTATTATTATTATTTAAATTATTATTGCACATTGCATTGCATCTACTCATTGAACGTAATAATTCGAAATAAAATGACATAAAAGCACAATGATGTACCAAAGAAAAAGTGTGTAAGACACTTCATGTTGGTCATTTAAATAATTCAATAAATATCTATTTAAAAATCTATTTATTCATCTGTTTTATTTATTTTATTTTTTCATCATTAGGCTAGAAACCAACTATAAACATAATAAAAGAGCTTCCCATTTAAGATATTATATTAGTTTTTTTTTTTAAGTATTTCTTGTTTTCTTGTTTTATGGGCCTCTACATATCACCAAAAACATCTCACATCTTGAGGTTTTACAGACCTGAGAACCTGCAAAATGAACATGTCAGCAAACAAGCAGCTACTTCCTTCCTGCTTATAACCTACTTATAGTTAGTTACCACTGCCGTAATAATGTGCTTGGCACGTCTCAACTCTGTGACACTGCTTAATGGGAGCTAGGGTCAATCACAGGCCCAAGGTCTTGGGGGACAAGCAGAACAAAACATAAATAACTAAACTGGTATATCTTAAAAATGTAAAGAATTTATATACATTATACCAAATAAAGCATATATATCATTTAAATTATATATACTGGCTGTCGATTTAACGTGCTAATTCAGTGCGATGACATTTTTGTAAAATAACACGTTAAAAACATTAACGCAATTAATCGCAATGCCCCCGGACCGTAATAAGGAAGATTCCTGAGAAATGTAAGCTTGTAGTACCACCATTTTACTCCAGAGGGCAATAATTGAAATTTCAGCGCTTTGGCAACACGCAGTTTCTACAGTGAAGAAAACACTTCAGTAGGCAGAACAACACAAACATGCGTTACGTTCTTGACACAGTGACCTAAACATTTTATGTTTATGATGCAACGCACCCGAGACGTGACACAAGCGTGTTTGACGCAGGTGTAGATTGACGTGTCCTTAAACAAGCCCTCATAATAAATCTCCAACTGACTGACAAATTCACTTGTGAAATGGATTGCTGTGAACTGTGTGCCAATGATTGACTTATGATCAATAATATGGTAGTAAACAATACATTGTATTCTAAAGACTCTTTTTGTAATATCTTATTAATGATGAACTCTTCTGCTACAGGAATGTAATGCATTTTAATTATCTGAATATATATATATAAATGTAATTTTTAAATATTTAAAGATAACTAAGTATAATTATTTCATCATTATATATTGCATTATTGTTATATGAGGGGCTTTCTCAGCAAATATTTGTATATGCGATTAATTAATCGGGACACTATGTAATTAATTCGATTAAAAATTGTAATCGATTGACAGCCCTAATATATATATATATATTTTAGTTTTTTTTTCTCAAATGGCCCGGATAGTGAAGGAAAAGCAGCCAACAAGTGCCCTGCATACATGGAAATTCCTTAAACATTCCAAAATGCATCTGAGGTGGTTTAAGGCCCTTTCACACCAAACAGGAGTTTTAACTGTAATTTTTAAGATTATTAAAGGTGCACTCAGTAATTTTTCTATCATTAAAAAAGTTTAACTCATAAAGACACAATTTGTAATTTTGCAATTTATGTAGGAAATCATGATTAAATCATGATGGCTGGGTGTGAATATTACATTTCCACAAAAGCATCTGAAAATAAAACTATTGATTTTAAATGATGCTGCATTCAAACCGCTAGGTGTCTAGTGACAAAAGTTACTGAGTGCACCTTTAAGATTTTAATTAGAAATAATAGATCCTATGGAGCCTTTCATAGTGTGAGGTTTATGTTTGTTTTGTGTGTTGATTTTTTTTTTTTTTTTTTGAGCAAATCAGTAACAAACTTATCTTACTGTGATTGCATGGTTCTTATGCAAACTTGTCAAGTAGTTCTTCCTCTCATGTGTGATGGATGGAGGGCCGACCAGCTAAAGGGTGTGTCACGCCACTTACTGTACCAGAGTACAATAGACCTTATTCACACTTGCACCATCTTTGATTTATGGTGGGAATGAAAACCAGGCTGTGAGGGACAGACTTACCATCTCTGCAATGACATGCACTCTATAAGGCTATCAAAAACCTCCCAGATCAAATCTAATTTTCCATGTTCCATGTTGCTTGGAGTTTTGTCTACTGACATTTCTTGGAAAGATGTTTTTCATTGTCACGGAGCGGAACGATCCACTGAGACACCGCAGAATAAGTTAAATATCTTATATAATGTGAGCTGAAATAGCTGCGATGCCCTCACACCGCCTGTCTCCGTATATCTGGGAGTGCCCGAACTCAAAACTGTTCTGGCTGATTGTGAGGACTTACTTTATCCACAAGATGCGGGTTAAACGCTTCCGAATGACAAGTGCTATGTTAAAAGAATTGTGCCAGGGACGGAACTTTCGATTGGCTAGTCACATCAAGCTATCGCACACTTATAACACATGCATGAGTGGTCAAAACACGTAATCGTTTTGCGAATAAACTAATTCCATCACCTTAATGTGTATTTTAACTAATGTCGAAACTCTAGAAAATCCACCTACTCCCAGTGCATTAGATTTTACGTGAATTTAGAACGTTTATTTGCATATCAAGCATTTCCATTCAGGATTATTTTGCGCAATTTCAAATTGCGAATAAAAAGAGTTGGATGGAAACCCACCGATTGTCATTCCTGTCAAAAATTCAAAATGGCGCTGATGTGAATAAGGTCTATAGACTGTCGATCAGCGCCAGCTATTGTAAAGGTGTAAATGTGCTAGCTGCCATTATTTCTAATGCTTTTAAGAGGAAGGGGCCATTTATCTGCAATTTGTCTTGCTTTTTCATGTTGTGTTTAGTGTGAAAGGGCCTTGAGAGAATATTCAGAGTTTGCAGAGATGAACTCTAGACAAAGGGTGGCTACTTTTAATCAACTAAAATAAATTATTACAATTTAAGCATTTAAGTAATATGTTCACAATACTTTAATTTGTATGTTATCCTGGACTGTCTATCAAATAAAATTATTTTTGGCACCATTCTGAGTAAACGTAAGAGAATGTTGTGTGAAATTGACAGGAGATCAGCAGAATTGCTAAACAATATGATCACAGTGATTTGGACCGTGGCATGATTGTTTGTGCTGGTGGCATGATTGTTGGTGCCAGCACCAACAATCATGCCACGGTCCAAATCACTGTGATCATATTGTTTATCAATTCTGATGGTTGGTGTGAACATTACCTGAAGCTTCTGACCCACATATTTTATGCATTGCACTGCTGCCACACGATTGGCTGATTAGATAATCGCATGAATAAGTATGTGTACGGGTGCTTCTAATAAATTGTTTAGTGAGTGTACAATTAATTCTTGACAGCAAAAGAGGGGACACCTCTCTGTTCTCACCATACTGTGAATAAAGAACTCACAAAACCATTCTGGGAGCTTCAGTTGCTGCCTAGCACCATATTAATAATTTCACTAGAAATGTCTGCCAAGCTGACAAAATAAAAACCCTTAAACCAGCCTGGTTTGCTGGTGTTAGCTGATTTGACTTGGTGTAACTGATCAGCCTGTCCTGATGTCCCAGCCTTTATAAAATCATCAAAACCAGCTGGGCCAGTCTGGAAGATCATCTTACCACCTTAGGCTAGTTTAAGCATTTTATTTTCATCAGGGTAATCACTGATTTTAACTTAAGAACAGGACAAATTTCTAACAAAGCTCCAAACAGGCAAAGCTTCTTTCAATGCAAGGTAGCACAACAAATACACACCAGTTGGGCTGTGCAGCCATCCGCTCCATGTATTCCTTGGCCATGTCCAGCGCACCGGCACGGTGTGGATACAGCAGACAGAACATAGAAAGCAGGCCTAAATTGTTCCCATAGACTTCGTTCCAGCGGGCGCTGAACTCGGCAGGATTCCAGGGGGGTAGATACTCATCCGGTCGCTCCAGCATGGCCTCCCCGGCCTCCCGGATCTGTTGGGCCAGAGCCTTGTGTGTCTTCACGGCTGCACGCTGTAGCTCCTCAACCTCTGCCTGGCCGAAGTAGAGCATGGGGTGAGTTCCCTCGTAGTTCCCTCCAAGGAATGCGATGCCTCCGCTCGGGTCCACCTCACTCAGAGCTGGGGATACCAGCACCCACAGTGCACTTATGAAGAACACTGTTGGTGCCCCACGGGTGTAGGTTCTCATTCTGGCATCAGAGAGGGAGAGACCACATCGCCTTGCTTTCTCTCAACTGAGGAGAGAGAGAGAGAAATGTTATTTTCCTTGCGTTACACTGAAGGTTCTGAATGCCTGTGGTAATTAGACCCAGCTGTGGGGCTGATCTTTCTGCGTTTCTACGCATTTATGAAGGGGGAGAAGAAAGTTCAATATGGTGCTTTGCTTCGTCAGGCTCACAGGAAAAGCCTCATGATTGAACGCTCCCGGTTTACGGCACTCAAAAAGATGATTCCAAACATTATTCCAAACTTTAAAGATCAATATTTCTCTTTGACAATCATAGATATCTGTGTATTCCTTTTTCACTAGTTAAAATGCTAATTTGTTATATATCAGTAATTAGGTTTACACTTTTAAAAAAGTAAATTCTTGATAAAAAAATGTCATCACTCTCAGAAATACCCATTTCTGACATCAAAAATAGAATTACAAAAAAAATAGCATTTCCGATAGTAGAATTTCACAATGTTCTGTCATTCATTCCTGTTCAAAAACACACAGATATCTATAATTCATTTCTTAGTAGTTAAAATTCCAAAAATACATATCAGCTCATATAGCTTACCTCTTACTAGTAAACATTTTTGATATCAGTAATTAGGTTTGCACTAGTAAAAAAGTACATAATTATCAAAAATTATGTCATTACTCGCAGAGGTACCATTCTTGACATTAAAAAATGTAATTTCAACTAGTAGAAGCCTTAAAAATGTGAAAAGTTGTAAAAAAAAAAAAAAAAAGTATTTTTACTAGTACAAATATTAATTCATGATATCAACAACTGAATAAAAACTAGTAAAAATGCCTATTTTTGATATCTGGAATTTATTTTTTACAAGTGGAAATAGTTTCAGATCTGTGCTGGATATCAGCTATCAAACTGTAGAGTAATTAAATATATCTAAAAAGTCTTACTTACTAGTTACAATAAATGGAAGTGCAGCGTAGTTCTAGCGGGAAGACTAGCAGCTGTACATCATCACATCATTAGTTAGGTAACTCCTAGTCAATCACATGTAAGTCATTGCTTTATAAGTCTGCTCACAATCTATCACATTGCTGTTTCAGTGTGCTAACACAGCAACCTCCACCACCCCATCACCACCAGTTGAGCCCCATCCTGCACGGGGGTAGGCTCCATGTCTCTGCCTCCTATCTCCGGCAGGATATGATGGTTCCGAGTACAACTCCCTCGGACCGCCGGACAGGGCATACGCCAAAGAGAGACATTACTTTTCTGTTTTACATTCATCAAATAAATGACATCTTAAACCTCACTCAAGCCTGCGCGTCTTCCCAATAGAACATTATAGATTTCCGATATCTGTTATATTGAATATTGTTTTTACTAGTAAGAAGTATATAGATGATATGCAGCTACAGATATAAGAAATAACAGCTTTTCCTAGTTGAAATTCTAATTTGTTATCAAGATTGATTATTTCTTCAAGTAATAACATCATTTTTATATCAAGAATGAATGTTTTTACTAGTATAAATGTAATTACTGGTATAAACAATTTGCATTTTCACTTGTTGTACTTATTGATTTCAAGAATGACCATTTAAAGTAGTAAAAATTGTATTATAGATATCTGTAATGCATATCCTGGACATTTAAATGTTGAAAGGTCTTGCAATAAACCATCAGCATGAAAGGTGCAGATAATCCCACTCTAAACTCATGCCATTGGTTGAACTAATGTTGCTATATTGGACTGGTTGGGAAGCTCAAACAAACTGAGCATTGTTTTGAGAGAGCCACAGTGTTAAACTTTTCGGGGACATCTACCTACAAATGGTTTACTGCATATTAAGCTGAGGTAGAACAATATATTTACCAAAAAATTACTTTTAATGAAATAGTGAGCAATTAAGACAATCAACAGATCATACAGCCCAAGACACTGTTGCAGTTAATGAGTAATACGAGTAATATGTTATGATTAGCTGTGATAAAGCTTGTAGTTGTGTCTAAGAGTGGACAGCTCATTACTATTCAGTGAACCACAACTGTATCTTTCCAAGAACAGGAATGTCCTCTGCTCCTCCTCCAGACGGACTAAAACTCTGTCGGACAAATGGAAAATTAACTGGTCTAGTTCTATGGGGTGTCTAGACGCTCTAGCCCGAGCAGCCGGTATCTATTACCCTAGTCTCCTTAAAAGTCTTAAAACATACATATACCAAATAACCTCAGCCTCCTCTCGAAGTCTTTCAATCCTGTTGCACAATAAAGCAGTGATCTTATCACAAATTCTATGGCATCACGGACACATCATTTCCGTCCGCTTGGTGCTTATTGGAATCCAAATTCCCTTTTGCGAAAGGTAAAACTAAATAGGGCAAGTCACAGCAGTGGCCCTTGACCCCTCAACCTCTGCATTCCTGCTGGGAAACACATGGTAAAACAGCTAATGCTTGCATAAGCTGTGTGTGGGATCTGATCTTACACATGCTCTCAGAGATGTGGATAACTGGCTCAATTCTATCCAGTTTGTCTCTTAGAAATAGATAGAAAAAGTAATTTGTCAAGTTCTATATGTAAATATGAAACCCTCTATGGTATAGAACAAAGTACACACTAACAGAGACAGGAGAGTCTAGTTAAGGTCCTTTCTTTGATCAAAATAATTCTTCTTATATACTAAGTATATTAAAACCAACATTAAATACTTTGAACTACAGCCCTCATGAATTAAAGTTCTTATTATGTACAATTTCTAATGAGTGCCAGTCAAAAGTTCTTCAAAAGAATTCTTGTGAGCACAAAGATATAGCCAAAAACGAAAGAGGATATATTACAATATTACTAAACTAAGTTTAATTGACACAACATATTGCATGATTATCTAGCAAGAAAACTCTTTTTTTCCCCATCCTCAGCAGGCTTTTTAAAGGGAATCTGCCAAAGAAAGCATTCTAATACACACCAGAACTCTCACTGCTATTAAATAGTAAATAAAGTTATAAACAGTTCCGTTACCTCTCTGGTCCACTTGCCAGAGTCTTCACCTTCACAAAATACACCAAAGTTGTCGGTTGCATGCCTGATGGAGGGCACCCGTGGGCTTTAAATTGTTTTTCTTCAATAAATGTCCAGAACCGCAATCAGCTGCACAGAAAGAAAGTCACTAGTGGCTAGACCGACAGCGTCACAACTGCTGTAGGAGGTGCAGTGAGGAGGGAGGGAAGGAAGGAGGGGTAATATCTTTTTTCTCTCTCTCTCTCTCTTTCTCTCTCTCTCTTCAGTAACACATTCAATAAAGACAGTTCATAATGTGTTCTATATACATAATAATGCCTAAAAAAGCCTTATAATCAGTTGTACTGCATGTTGTATAATTATTACTTCTCTGGTTACACATGTAAACTCGGTTCCCTAAGATGAAGGGAACAAGACATTGCGGTAAACACTTTTGGGGAATTCCTTCTCCAATGACCTATTATAATAATAACAACTCTAATCTTATGACTGGCAATGGTGTTTGAACCCCGCCCTTTTAGGCACGTGTTTGCCATACATAAGCGGGGTGAGAAATCACCATTTCTTCTGAATTTTCTTACTGAAGGACAAGAACGCATCGCTCGTACCTAGAAACTCTGAAGTAGTAGTGCAGCCAGGTTTCGCAAAGTCTCGTTCCCTTCTTCTCAGGGAACCAAAGTTACATATGTAACCGGAGAAGTTCCCTATCGATTCAGTTCACTCAACATTGCGGTGAACGCTTTTGGGTCCCATCATGTTGCACTACATGACGTCATACCTCGAGAGATACACCAGGGTATAAACACTTGTAAAATAATGTTTATATGAGGTCACAGGCCTGCCGGGCGGTGACTTATTACAACATATTTCAAGTTTATAGAATAATGAATAACCCCACATGGTGACAACCAGGTGGGAAGTTAATCTTATTCTGGGAATATATATGAGTCATATAATACACAAAGTATAAATGTAACCCCTTCATAACCAGAGGTAGGGAGGGAGGTTTATTCATATTTATTGTAAGTGCTTTTGACTTCCAGTGGGAGTAAATTGGAAATCAGCTTACACAGGCAGTTGTATTAAAATGATAACAGGTAGCCCGCCCGTAATAAGGAGCTCGGGCTGACCCACTGGAGTTGGAATAGCAAGCTCTCTAGACAGAGAGTACTCGCAAAGTGATGGATGCCACGTCTAGTTTATAAAACCTTGCGAATGTTTTCTGCAAAGACCATCCTGCTGCAAGGCATATATCCTGTAGGGATACACTATTTGTCTGAATTCTGGACATGAACTGTTAACCATGAAGATGCCATACCTCTGGTTGAATGTGCTTTCATGCCAATAGGGCATCTCATGACTGTGATTCATAAGCGACGGCAATCGCATCAATGATCCAGTGAGAGAGTCTTTGCTTGGAGATGTTAATTCCTTCTGTGCATCCTCCATAACCAACGAAGAGCTGATCTGACAGGATAAACTGGCAGGTGTGCATCACATATGTGTGTAATACCCGCGTATATTTCCATGAGATATACTGTATTACATAAAACAATGATACAATGGATTACAATGTGCTTTATAAGGCATTATAAAGCATATTGATTGTGGACTTCAGGAGTAACCCCCCACCCCCTCAACATTGACCCCACTCACCATTCTGAACAGCACTGTGGCAGCAGCGGAGTTATTCAGGTTCCTGGGCTCTACCATCTCACAGGATCTGAAGTGGGAGACCCACATTGACTTAGCAGAGGTTATACTTCCTTTGGCAGGTGAGGAAGTTCAACTTGCCACAGGCGCTGCTAATCCAGTTCTACTCGGCAGTCATTGAGTCTGTCCTCTGCACTTCAATAACTGTCTAGTTTGGTTCAGCTACGAAATTGAGTGAAAAATCACTCTGGTCCCCACTCACCCAGCCCACTACCTTTTAGAACCGTTGCCTTCTGGCCAGCACTGCAGAGCACTGAGCACCACAACCGTCAGGCACAAGAACACTTTTTTCCCTCAGGCTATCCATCTCATGAACAGTTAAAACTGTCCCATTGAGCAAAAATTATTAACTTAGTCTATTTATATTTATATATATTTATATATTTATGCATATATATTGTCTTATTGTGTATTTCTATATATACTTATATTTTCTATTCATTTATATAATATATATTATCTCTGTCTTGTTGCTGTATTGTTTGTGCACTGGAAGCTTCTGTCACCAAGACAAAGTCCTTGTATGTGTAAGCACACTTGGCAATAAAGCTCATTCTGATTCTGATTATGGTTACCTTTATAATGCATTAACACTATGGAATATTTATTTAAAAAATCAGTTTTTAAAATATTGATTAATGTGTTAATATTAGGGCTGTCAATTTTACATGTTAATTCAGTGTGATTATAAAAAAAATAAAATAAATGCAATTAATCATTCCCCTGGACCCCATCGCTAAGCCCCGCCCTTAAGAGCGTTAATCCTATCTTAGCAACTGTGGCCATCCTCAAAGTATTGATTTTTTCCCATTATAGTCTGTAGTAGTAATGTGTGCTTGAGTAGCTTTAAGTGGAATTTTACAGAAATAATCCAAAAAAAGACAAATAAGTTGTTGCTTGTCCCGCCCCCTTTTCCCCAAACTACTGCCCTTCAAAGACAGCGTTGAGACCGCCACCGAACAGCAGAGCAGCAGTGCGTCTTCTCATGGCTGTCAAACACAACCAGTGCCGTGTCCAGATTTTTGGAATGGGGTGGCCCATGTGGGGCACAGACTCATTCAAGGGTGGCATAAAGTGTAGCTCAACTTCCCTGATAATGATTATAATAATAATATGTACATTTTCAGGAATTTCAATAGTTGAATATTACTTAGTTAAATAGTTGATAAATTGTTATTCCTGGTAAATGTTAATACTGCAAAACACAGAAGATTCCAAATAGCATATATTTTTCAGTATAATTGTATGTATGTATTGTCTCTTAAAACTGTATAAATGTTATGGAAACTGCTAATATGGTTATTGTATAATACAGTCACACTGCATCACATAACATTAAACCAGAAGTGTAGTCTAAGGCATTTGAAGGCATACCCCGTAAACTATTATTTTTATTTTGGCGTTTTGATGATTCATGAGTATTGTGCTAGTGGTGTAATAGTTTATTATTGACGCCGCTTAGATTTTGAGGTGTCTGTGACAATATTTTTAATTTAATTGTGATTTTATGATTGTTATCTTATCCTATGTACAGCACTGTGGTCAACTTCTGTTGTATTAATATGTGCTTTATAAATAAATTGAACATTGAATATTGAACATTTATTTTGAGACAAAAAGAAGATATTAAAGATAATTCTTAAAGGGGACCTATTATGCAAAATTCACTTTTACATGGTGTTTGAACATAAATGTGTGTTGGCAGTGTGTGTACACAACCACCCTATAATGGTAAAAATCCACCCAGTCCTTTTTTTTTAATCCCCATTAATCATAAGCACTGTCTCAGAACAAGCTGTTCGCAGACTCTGTACAAAGTGATGTCACTTTGTACAAGTCCTGACCACTACTGTTGATGGACTCTGCTGATGGACATGTTTGTTTGTGTGTATTGTTTCGTTATAGCACATAGTGAATGTTGTAATGGTATTTGTGTGGTGTGTGTTGCTCATCCATCATTGCAAAACTGCTGAAAAAACTCAATAAATTCCTGGTTCATTCTCAAAGTTGTTACTTCTGACGGAGTCTTTCCCTCATCAGTGTCTGTCTCTGGTTCAAACATATAGGGCTGAACACCACTATTTTCTCCGTCAGTCATATTGCTTATGATGTCTAGTTATCCAAAGCAGAGATGTCAAAACTCCTATTCTGGATATGGGGCGGGAGTACCAGCTCAATTGCATTTAAAGACACACACACACACACACACACACACACAAACAGCTTGTTTTAATTCCCAACCAAATATTGGCATATTCAACATGGTATAATAAATGATCTGTAGGGTATTTTGACCTGAAACTTCACAGACACATTCTGGGGACACTAAAGTCTTAAATTACATCTTGTGAAAAAGGGCATAATAGGTGCCCTTTAATCTTATCATAGGTAACACATAAAGAATGAGCATGGATTTCAGTTTTGAGTCCTAAATATAGTCATATGTTGAGATTGCCAAAGGTAATTTAATTATTTAATAAATAATAATAATAATTAAAAAATAAACATACTTAATTTGATATTAAAACTTTTTTCCTGATCTCCCAAAAGAAACTTTTTTTTAAAGAGACCTACTAGGCTAGATGAATTAAGACTGAATTATTATGAAGGAAATACATATAGGCTATATGAAAAGCTAATTTCTGCCACTTTAAAAAATTGATAGGCTTATGAATCTTTTTAGCTTCAAAACTTGAGTTTGATAAAGAACCTGCCAAATTTTACAATGTATTGTAATGATATTCCCGCATGTTTGACAAACTAGACCTACTTATAAATGATGCACAGCGATTATAGGGTTGCCACCCGTCCAGTAAAATATGATTGTCCCGTATTTAAAGATGAAACGATGAGTAATCCGTATCGAAATCAATATGGGCCGCGATTTGTCCCATATTTATGATGGCCTGATGGCGTCACTGCAAAATCATACAAGATAATTAATTTAACCTTGATAATTGTTGGAAATTGTGTCTAAAGGGGCCGTCTAAAAAGTCCTCAGCTGTGCTAAAACGTGCAAAAACTGTGGAGGGTGTGGTAAGGGACCGTCTGAAAATTTCAAACAGCAGCACCCCAACCTTAACAACCAGAACCAGCCCAATTCATAAGCGAACTAAGCGGCTACTTAGGGCCCCCTGTGGCCACCAGGGAGCCCCCAAGAGCACAAGATATTACAGCTTAATGTCAATGGACAATGGTAATTATACAAAAACGCAATGTTATGTTAACGAGCCATAGGATGTAAGCAGTGTCAGACAGTTAGTTGATTGAAGAGGCAGCAGCGTTGCAGAAAATCATCAATGTCAAAAAAAAGGACATATCCCTCTGGTGCAGAGAAAAAGAAAAAGAAGGAAACAGAGCAAGAGAAAAAACAGCAAGAAAGTGACAGGTATGCTAAGTAGCTAGGCTATGTTACAAGCTAACATTAGCTGGCTAGCTAACATAGCCTAGGTAGCATATCTTCTTGTTTTAGGGAAGTACAAATGAAGACAAAATTGTTAGCCCCCCTTATGAAATTTCAATTCTTTTTCAAATATTTCCCAAGTGATGTTTAACAGAGCAAGGGGATTTTAACACAGTATTTATTATTGTATTTTTCCTCTGGAGAAAGCCTTATTTATTTCAATTTATCTGGAATAAAATAATTATTTAAAAAATAAAAAAACTGCTAAGGTCAATATTATTAGCCCCCTTAAGAAATTATCTGTTTGATTGGCTAAGGAACCAACCACTGTTATCCAATGACTTGCCTAATTAAACTAATTAATCCCCCAAGCCTTTAAGTTGCACTTCAAACTGAGGATTAGTATCTTGCAAAACAACTAGTGAAGTGATATAAAACTGTCATCATGGCAAAGACAAAATACATTTACATTTACATTTATGCATTTGGCAGACGCTTTTATCCAAAGCGACTTACAGTGCAATTATTACAGGGACAATCCCCCCGGAGCAACCTGGAGTTAAGTGCCTTGCTCAAGGACACAATGGTGGTGGCCGTGGGTTTCGAACCAACGACCTTCTGATTAACAGCCCTGTGCTTTAGCCACTCCTACATTTCTTTAGACTTGAGAAAAATAATTGTTACTGCTCACAAAGCAGGAGAAGGATATACACGTTTATCAAAGTGTTTTCAGGTGTCAAGAACTGCCGTGAGAAGCATTATCAAGAAGTTTGAAGAGACCCACACAGTGGAGAACAAGACTGGCTGAGGCAGGAAGCGAAAGATTTCAAAAACCTTGGAAAGAAAACTGGTGAGAGAGGTTTCTAAAGACCCAAGAACAACTGCCAAGACACTAGTGAATGATTTAGCCAAGTCTGGGATTGATGTCTCAACGAAGACAGTCACTAGAGCCCTGCACAGGAATGGACTGCGAGGTTGCAGACCAAGAAAAACTCCACTTCTGAAGAAGAGACATCTCCAAGCTAGACTGAAGTTTGCCAAGGACAACCTAGAGAAAAATGATGCATACTGGAAATGTGTCCTTTGGTCAGATGAGACCAAACTAGAGCTCTTTGTCCATAGAGATGTTGCCATATGTTTGGAGAAAGAAGGGAGAGGCGCTCAACCCAAAGAACACCGTTCCCACAGTGAGACATGGCGGTGGGAGTATAATGCTGTGGGGATGTTTCAGTGCGTCTGGAACTGGGAATCTCATCAGGGTCGATGGAATCATGAAAAAGGAAGACTAAGAGAAGATTTTGAAAGACAACCTCAGGCAATCTGCAACAAAACTTGGTTTGGGTCGACATTTCGTCTTCCAGCATGATAACGACCCAAAGCATACCTCACTTCTGGTGAAGAACTACCTCAAAACGAGCAAAGTGAACATCCTTTACTGGCCTGCACAAAGCCCAGACTTGAATCACATAGAAAATCTGTGGGCCACACTGAAGACTAGAGTCCATGCCAGGACACCAACAAATCTGGAGGAGCTTGAGAGATTTGCTAAGGGGGAATGGGCTGTGACTCCTCAGGAGAAATGCCTAAAACTTGTTGAGAACTACACCACACGACTAAAGGCTGTTATTAAGCAAAAGGGATACACTATTGAGTATTAACATCAGAGGGCTAATAATTTTGACCTGTAGTTTTTTGATTCTTGGTTATAATTTTGTATTATAAACACTCTAAGTTGCCTAAATAAACTATTATGTTTAGAAATGCTATGTTGAAAAAAATATTTGCTCCATTAAACATCACTTGGGAATTATTTGAAAAATAACAAAATATTTCAAAGGGGGCTGACTGTAACTGTACATGTTTGATTAAACATCCGTAAATAGCCTTGACAACTTAATATATTATAATACAACATATTACTTAGCTAGTTTTAGATTAAAGTTGTTGTCTTCTGTGTAAAAATACATTTCCTGGGTATATATTTTTGTAATAAAAATAAGCTTCTGTTCTATAAACTTGGTACTGATAACAGCTTAACATTATTTACATTAGCCTAACATTTTGGGGTCTTTGCTATTATATTCCAATATCATTATGCCTCACTTAGCTAGTTATAGATTAAGTGTTGTTGTTTTAGGTGTGCAAATGACTTGCTGCTGTGTATACTGATTTATGTTGTTAAAATAACATTCTGTTCCATCAACTATGTACTCTTATGAAACTTCCCTAGTAGCACTGTTGAAATATAATGGAGGTGGGGCACAACCAACGCCACCTGCCCCAAGTGCCAATGCTACAGCTGGTGATGATACAGCAGGTGAGTTTTCAACAATCCCAGATCAATATATTAATATGGATAAACCATGCCTTTTGTGAGATATTTTATGTTTTTGACAGACAGTTACCTTATAATATGACATCTAAAATGGCTAGCTTTTATTATTATTTTAATCATTCATCAGGTCCATCCTCTGCAGGAGAGGAGCACTTCCCAGCACCTGCATCCACTGATCCGACTGTTCCTTTGTCTGTCTCAACCTCAGCGGAAGTGGCAAGTTAATAGCAAAGCAGCCTTTGTATTTGCTCAGTTTACTGTAGAATATCCTGAGATTAATATTTCTATCGGGAAGACACGCAGGCTTGAGTGAAGTTTAAGATGCCATTTATTTGATAAATGTAAAACAGAAAGCAATGTCTCTCTCTTTGGCGTAGGCCCCGTCCCGCGGTCCGAGGGAGTTGTGCCCGGAACCGTCATGTCCTGCCGGAGATAGGAGGCAGGGGCGAGGAGCCTACCCCCGTGCGGGACAGGGCTCAACTGGTGGTGGTGGGGTGGTGGAGGTTGCCTGTGTTTAGCACACTGAAACAGCAATTTGATAGATTGTGAGCGGACTTATAAAGCAATGGCTTACATGCGATTGGCTAGGAATTACCCAGCTAATGATGTGATGATGTACAGCTGCTAGTCTTCCTGCTAGAATTACGCTGCGCTTCCATTTCTAATTATAATTATTAATGTAATGTCCTTATAGGTCCTTCTACTTCTGTGGTCATTGGGATCAATGTCACATATTCTCACTTAGCAACTTCTAGCCTACACCATGGATCAGCAGCTCCTCCAGTTGACCCAGCTGAGTGGTCATCTATACTATCTGACTCAGATAGGACTGATCTGGTAAGCAGAGGGCCACTGCCTATAAAGGAAACTTTCTAACATTCCCTGAATAACCTGATGGCTGAAGCTTCCACTACCACTACACTTACAGACAATGAATTAATGGGTGGAAAACTCAAGTGGAGCTGGCTCACTTATTCAAAAAGAAATACTGCTTCTGCTGCAAATTGTTCTCCAGGAAGTCCACAAAACTGGTAACAGAGGGTCAACAGGATTGGGTAAATAAAGGTGTGCTACTTTTACAATTAAAAACCGTAGCAGGGTAAAATCATGCCAGGCAGACATTGGTATGATGTAAGCAACACAGCTACAACTAATAAAATTGATAATGGGTGTGTTAGATTTATAGTGTGCGAATAATTAAGCATTGACAATAGTCAATCATATAGGCGGCCCTGAAGGGCCCCCAAATCAAATTCTGCTTAGGGCCCCATAAAGGCTTGGGCTGGCCCTGTCAACAACTCTACAGTGAGTGTCCCATATTTTATAACTTCAAAAGTGGCAACCCTATATACACACCCCAAAACATCATGCAAGAAAGAGAAATGTGATTGGTTTAACGTGTCAGTCAGACATTTAATCTGAATACTGAAGAGAGTACAAGCCTGTTCACTTCAAGCAAGGATGACAGGGCAGATGATCATAGATAGTGCTTATTGTAATGTTGGACAGTGTCTGCAGTAAATGGAACAATTGTTTATATTAAAATGGTCCATCAACTGATTTCATCAAGCATGTTTCACGGGTACTTCAATGTCACAGTCTCGCAGATGGGACAGGCAGCGCGATCAACAGAGAGTTCAAGAAATTTTTTATTTTGGATAACTGTCTGCAATGTTTCCCCAGAGTACACTCGATTAACTGTCATCGATTAACTGTTTAAACCAACTAGCACAACGCACAAAGTGAGACGATCCAAAAGCGTCTGTCTGACGCATGTGTACATTGACACGTCCTTAGAAAAGCTCATAACCTTGGACAGATTGACAAATTCTGTGGACTGTAGGTCAATGATAGGCTTATGCTTAACAATATGGAAATAAACTATTTATTGCCTTATAAAGCCTCTTTTTGTATTGTCTAATTAATGCTTTACTAGACTGCCACTATAATGCATTTTAATTATCTGAATTATTATTTCATTATTACAAATAAGCAACATAACTATACATTTCTAATTAGCTTCAGCACAGCATCTATCACAGAAGTCTCCTCCTATAGAAAAATACATATAAAATGCTCTTCTACTTCTTGAACCATATTATACTTGAACTTATAGGTTAAAGAGTTCAACAAAAGTTCATTACAATAGCACATATTGTACGTATAACAAATTGTTTTACATTTATTCAACAGCATTTGGGAGAGGAGAAAACACATGAAACCCCTTAAAATTCATGTACATTTTTTATTTTTTTTTATTTCTGCACATATGAACACTTTCCCTGTACTCAATTAACAATCACGAGTGCTGTTCACCACATACAGCAGAAGATATATATATATATATAATTTGTTTTAATCAACAGAGAAAAGTAGGTCATAGCTCTGATGAGGATTTCCACACCGCTGTACTTTATGAAGCTGCCCAGTGATGGAACACGTCACTTAAAACTCAACTTTGTTAAACAACAAAATCACATGCAGTTTGTCTTTTAACACTGTACCATTTTTTTTTTTTATGTTAAAACCATTACAGCCTACCACTATGAAAACCCCATCAGACCACTCAACATAAAAACATAAAATCCACTTACATTTATTTAACAAATCATTATCAATGTTCAGGACCAGCACACACATGAAACAAGTAATGGGATTTAGATGGACATGTGCTCTGACACATAAAACCACTAAATGGCTGGGTAAAGCATGGCACCATTCAACACTGCCACTGTGCATGAGAGAACGTTGGCTGTTTACATTGAATATCACCCAACAACACAATATGTTTTACACCTTTACTATAACATTACATACACAGAGAAATTCTTAAGTATTCACCCTTTTTCATTCAATAACAACGAAGACCTGAAACAAAAGGCATTTGTGCAAGAAGTCAAGTGGACACTTAATAATTCATCTGCATTAGGGAATATAATGAACTGTACACACCATCTCTCTCATTTCTCATAGCAACTCTCAAAGAGTACAGTAAATAACTTTAATAAAGAGTTGGGTGAGGAATCACAATCAAATGCAGGAAAGTAAACAATCTTCAATATACTACAATACACTGGCCCTAATGTGAACCAGTTTCAGCACCCGCAGTTCACTTGCAACACTTTCAACAATCACAAGAAAAGCAAAGAACTCACGGCAGTTTCTTGGTCGCATGGATATTCAACGTCATTTGTGCCTGGCTTTCTTGCAGAAAGAAATTACATAAAAGCACAGTGTATTGCCAAAACACGTCCTTCGAGGTTAAATACACAGCTCATGGGTAAACTATGTTTTTATTTTGTACTCCTTGAAGGTAAAGTTTGCCCACAAATGAAGCTTTTGTCATCATTTACTATCTACAGTATATGGAGTAATTTTATGATAATTTTATTGTGCATTTTTGTCATTTTGGAGCTTGACAGACCCAGTCAACATTGCTTTCATTACAGTATATGCAAAATGAGGATGAGCAAATGATGACAGAAATGTCATTTTTGGGTGAACTATACCTTTAGTAGTTCAATGGTAGTGAGAACGCTCTACTGATTACAAATATGTGTTGTTGTGAGTAAACTGTGTCAGACACAATAGATGGTAACTTCCTTGTACATCCGATGATCAATGCATGTCTAGTCACAAACAGACAAACACCTTCAGTTACAGTATAAAGGTGAAGTCAGAAGTTTACATACACTTAGGTTGAAGTCATTAAAACTCCGTAGATTTCATATTAGCAAACTATAGATTTGGTAAGTTGTTTAGGACATCTACTTTGTGGAAGACATGAGTAATTTTTCCACCAATTGTTTACAGACAGATTGTTCCACTTTTAATTGACTATATCACAATTACAGTGGGTCAGAAGTTTACATTGACTAAGAAAATTCCAGAAAATGTCAAGTTTTAGACAATTAGCTTCTGATAGGCTAAATGGAGTCAATTGGAGGTGTACCTGTAGATGTATTTTAAGGCCTACCTTCAAACTAATGCTTGACATCATGGGAAAATCAAAAGAAATCAGCCAAGACCTCCACAAGATGGTTCATCCATGGGAGCCATTTCCAAATGCCTGAAGGTACCACGTTCATCTGTATAATCAATAGTATGCAAGTATAAACAACATGCGACCACGCAGCCATCATACTGCTCAGGAAGGAAGCACATTCTGTCTCCTAGATATGAATGTAGTTTGGTGCGAAAAGTGCAAATCCTTCCCAGAACAACAGCAAAGGACCTTGTGAAGATGCTGGAGGAAACAGGTAGACAAGTATCTATATCCACAGTAAAATGAGTCCTGTATTGACATAACCTGAAAAGCTGCTCAGCAAGGAAGAAGCCACTGCTCCAAAACCCCCATAAAAAAGCCAGACAATACTTTACAAGTGCACATGGGGACAAAGATTTTTCCAACATTTTGGCCATAATAACCATTGTTGAGGCTTGCAAGCCGAAGAACCCCATCCCAACCGTGAAGCAGGGGGGTGGCAGCATCATGTTGTGGGGATGTTTTGCTATAGGTGGAACTGGTGCACTTCACAAAATAGATGGCATCATGAGGCAGGAAAATGATGTGGATATATTGAAGCAACATCTCAAGACATCAGCCAGGAAGTTAAAGCTAGGTCACTAATGGGTCTTCCAAATCGACAATGTCCCCAAGCATACCTCCAAAGTTGTGGAAAAATGGCTTAAGGACAACAAAGTCAAGGTATTGGAGTGGCCATCACAAAGCACTGACCTCAATCTGATAGAAAATTTGTGGGCAGAACTGAGAAAGCATGAGCGAGCAAGGAGGCCTACAATCCTGACTCATACCAGTTCTGTCTGGAGGAATGAGCCAAAATTCCAGCAACTTATTGTAAGAAGCATGTGGAAGGCTACCAAAAATGGGTGACCCAAGTTAACAATTATAAGGCAAGTGTATGTAAACTTCTGACCCACTGGGAATGTGATGAAAGAAATAATTCTCTCTACTATTATTCTGACATTTAAAATTATTAAAGTAGTGATCCTATGACCTAAGACAGGAAATGTTTTCTACGATTAAATGTCAGGAATTGTGAAAAACTGAGTTTAAATGCATTTGGCAAAGGTGCATGTAAACTTCTGACTTCAACTGTACTTGTGCTTGTAGGGGTAAGAAGATAATACACAGACACTGTCCAGGGTGTTACATTCACACAGCTTTAATCACTGGTTGGAAAGAATGGATGGCCTAGCTCTAAGTGAATCTGGAGAACTCAATAGTGGGACAATCTCCTGGACTGTGCTGAACAGGTGTGAGAATTCAGGACTGGCTCTGTTCACGTTTCAGCAGCGAGTCCGGAGGTCTGGGGTAATAACCTGTTGTGCTGGGCTTTTCTGGAGAAAATCTCTGGAACTTAAAGTCTAAAGGAAGGTCTGAAAGACAGATGCAGGAAAGTTGATTTATTTATCAGTTGCACAGCTTACATGGGGTTTGCATGGCACTGACATATTTAAAGGAATAGTAGCTTAAAGGAACAGAAATTATTAATAGACATTCAACTTTTCTATCAAATAGTTTTGCTGAAAATAAAATAAATAAATAAATAAATAAATCGTCCCTTTTTCAGGACACTTCAGATATTTGGACACCACTGTACATAATAATACACATACCTGCTATAGCCTCAATGCTTGGTATAGCCATGGTGCTATATGTGTGGATACTGTGGCAACACCAGGTGAGACTCTGTGTCTCCTCTCCTTCATTCTTTTGCACATCGACAAAATATGAGCCCCACTGATTTGACACAGCTGAAGGAGACTTCATTCCCTGATCCTTAGAGAAAAATCATGAAAATGAAACACAGTCAAAGATAGAGACAGAGGGATAGAGAAAGCTTAATCAGCCTCAACAAACCCATGTGTGCAGTGTAAGACATAATTCTTATTTAACCGTGGGATAATTTTGGTACTTTCCACATATAGTGGCATCTTTCAATACAAGTTTCTTTGCAACGTCTGAATCATAATAGTTCTCAAAAGAATCCTTAGAGAAATGTGCTGAACAAAATATATAATCCCACATTGATGCATTCAGGAACTAATTTAAATAAGCCATTCGTTCCTAACATTGGGATCCTTCAGAAGGCTATGCAGAGATTTTTCCACAACCAGGAACACAACAATGTCTTAAGGGGAGCTTACTTGACATCTCAATCTTTTTGTTGGTTAGAAGAAAACAACAGTAACAAAAGTACCAACTTCAGTGTATCAACAGGAGAGGAGACTTGTTCCAGAGGAGAACTCAATGCGCCCGAGCCAACATTGGGAGCAAAGGAACTCCCCACTGGCTATTTATGTATGCCATCACCGCAGTACTCTCTGTTTGGATTAGAATGTAAAAGCCTTGCATATCTGTCCAAAAAGCTCTCCGAGCCAGAAGTACAACCAACTGTTCTAGGCGATTTATGTGCTCACCATTTGCACATCTGTTCAGGTGCCGAATGCTAAATAACCACCAGGGCACTCCATTGAGACCTCTTGGCAGAATGCAATGTACATCTGGTAGAATGAGGACTTTCTCTCAATAGTTAGTGAGAAACAGACAACGCCACATCACTAGGAGATGTAAGTGCCATGTGATGAGGCACTCTCGATTTGACCCAGCACTAGATTGGCCTCGATGTAACAAACCAAATGGGATGGCCGTGGCAGGCATTAACCCCAGCATCCACTGGAACTGTCACAGCGGTAAGGCTACTCACAGCTTAAATTTCATCAAGAATTATAGACTGAATGTGAGCATCGTTTAGAAGTGCTGACATGGTAACTGAGTCAAGTTTCAATCCTAAGAATGCACCAAAACGTTCTTTGCCCAGTTGACTTTGAGGCCCAAATGCTCCAAGTGCATAAGAAACAGGTCCCTGTGCTTGCACACCAGGTCCTCTGATCGTGATAAAAGCAACCAAGCGTCGAGTAGTTCAATGCATGGATGGTGCTAAGCCTCAGCGGAGTGAGCACCGCATTGACACATTTGGTAAATGTGCAGAGAGCAAAGGACAAGCCGAAGGTCAGGACTTTGAACTGGTGTGCAGTCCCCTCGAAAGTGAATCTAAAGAATGACCTATGACGAGGGGCTATTTGAACATAAAAGTATGCATCTTTCGGGTCAATCATCACAAACCAGTCATAAGACAAAATGTGTCTCTGAGGAAAGAAAATCTTGAACGAAGACTTGCAGAAAGTTTGGTTCAATTGCCTTACATCCAGTATGGGCTGCATGGACTGTACTGTAGGCTCTAATTCCCGATTCATGGTCCTCTGACCATAAGGAATGCTTGCCCCGTCCAGGAGGTTTTCCACTGGAACAAGAACCAGAATTTTCCATTTAGGCCATGGACGCAGGGGCCTCACTGCTGGCTCAGTCTCCGCCTTCTAGAGGAGAACTAGATTGTTGGTGGCCATTTGTTTCATGGGACACTGCCCAGAGGAAGAGCACGTGTGAACCGGCTGTGCTACAATGTTACCTCGCCTCAAAGAGATGTGCCTGTAGTCAATCGACATCTAAGCCGACTGGAATCGCTCTGTGAAACTCATGGCTTCACCAAAGAGTCCTTGCTGTGACACCGGAGCGTCGAGCAACACTGTTTTGTCCTTGTTGCGTATCTCTGACAAATTCAGCCAGAGATGATGCTCAACCCTTTGAAGGACTCGGTTTCTCTGCCATTTTTACCCATGCCTTTTAGTAGGTTTGCTTGGTAGGCCTGCAAAACCACCATGGTGTGCAGGGCTGAACCAGCTTGGCCAGCCACAGCATAAGCTTTACACACTAATGTGGATGTGAGCTTTGGAAGGCTGAAAGGTGTGGAGGCTCAATATTTTTAATGGAAATTCAGTTTGAAGCGATCTTACAGCATGACAATCATGATAGTTTTAACTTCAAATTGCCTTTAGGAGGTGGATTTAGCTGTTTGAAATGCAGGGAAAAATCAAGAAAACTGATTGAGGATGCCAGGACCGGAGCTAAACGTTTGTTAGAGCTGTTTAACACAACTTGTGTCTTTGGGTTACAGTCTTTACACTGGGTGCGTGAGCATCCTTCAAGCCACAGTGAGAGGAAAGATGAGGTGCTCAGCCTATTTTAACCACACAGCACATGCTGAACTAAGTGGAACACATGTTGAAAATGCACTATAAACTATTTGTTCCTGCAGTGGAAAAGGGCCTATGGTTAATTTGTGGTACACGTACTATGGTTTTCAAAAACCATGGTTCTTACCACTAAAAATGGTTACATGGTTAGTGCAGGATTACTATAGTGAAACCTCATGGTTAATTTTCTTAAGGGATGGACAAAGGTATAGAGAGGGAACTAAAAACTATTTCAAAAAATAAATTAGGCCACTTTAATCACTATAATCTGTAAGACTTCAAAAAACATGTAAACCTATGACATGAAAATAGCTAGTGGTTTGGTTATATTAGCAGTTTTTGATGTACTCTGGTATAATATTTGGCTTCTGCATTATTATATTTAACAAAATGAAATATGGGTCCACTTAAACCAAGGATACACATTGTTTGTGCGGACCACAATGTGTTTTGTGCAGTAAGTGTCAGGATCTTGCCATCTCTGTCTGGTCTTTTCTTACACTTTTTGGGCAGGATCCTTATTTTTTTTTATTTTCAGTTCTAGTAACTGAGTTTTGTTGTTTTTTTGTCTGGTTGTTTTGTGTTATGTTTTATGTTTAAGTTTGCACCCAGTTTTGCATTTTGTTATATTCTTTTTTCAATAAAGATTTTTGAGCATTCCACTGTCTGCATATGTTCTCAGTTAAATACTGTTATAATAAATCTAGTAAAATAAATAATAAGAATATATGTTATGCTTTTATGGACATTTTCTTTTCTTTTATACAATAAACTAATTTGGTACTCAGTTAGTTCCCCATAAAAGCAAAACCAGTCCCACAGCATTAGACTTTGATATTAGACATTTGTACAGTTTTATCACAGAGGAAGGATGTGTGGTATGCAAAGATGTTCTGTTTTTACTCATAGTTTCACATTTATCTTAATATTTTTCTCGGAAATCTGAATCATCATAACTGCTTGGACAAGGCATAATTTAAACTCCAAGTAAAACCTCTTAAACAGAGACAAGGACTTCAATAGAATGACATTAATAAAGATCAAACACAAACTCTTAGATCTTTGGAAAAAAGGATCGTTTGATCAGAATCCCCACAGTTTGAATAAACCATACACTGGCTCTATGTGAATTTTTCTCAAGAAATATAAACACATTTGACCTTTCCACAACATCACATAACTATAATACAGAATTTAATGGAAGTATCCACTAATGCGCCACTAATATGAAAATGTATATTTGTGCAAACTGCCACACAACCTTTATACACATATTAAGCTATATACATTTGATACGATAATCACTGTCAGACAACACCAAAGCAATGATTTTACTGAAGTGTAAACAAATCTGAGCGGAACTGAGTAGATCTTCATTTCAATGCACATGGTGCAGTATAATTTGAGCACATTTAGCAACTGGTTAAACTGGATTGAGAGAGCTTAGTGAATGAGTTGCAGGTTTTTGGGCTGAAATACCACAAGAAAAAGTGTCTCAACCCTCTTTTGCATGAGTGAGTTCACTGTTTATTTCCAGGACCCAGAACATAATAAATAAGCAGAAAATGAAGGAGTGTTTTAAACAGAGCTGGCTTTCCGAAGCAGTCAAAACTACAGAACTTTTTCAAAAGAAATGTAAAACTGTGCATTCATATCAAATAGAAAACAGGAATCATAAACCCTGTATAACACACACAGTGGGGCTGAGTGTCCTCTAAAATGACATTTTTGCTGTATCATCACATTTTTTCCATGAACATCCTCTAACTTTCCTGTGATTCTCAACTTCCTCTTTCCATTGCATGTCTTTTCTCCTTACACTGTCTGTGTAACTGAATAACTCATTGTAAGCAAAGATGTAAGCTTTTAATTTGCAGCTCTGTGATCAAACACAAATAATAAAAAAACTTTATGTAATTGGAATCCCTACCATAATTCGGAACATTGCTAAAAGATAACGATGAACTTTTTCTTAATGAATTCCAAGGAAACTCAAAACAAAAACTACAGAGTGAAAAACTGGTTAAACTGGATTGAGAAAGCTTAGTGAATGAGATGCAGGTTTTTGGGCTGAAATGGGGCAGTGGTGGCTCAGTGGTTGAGGCTCAGGGTTACGGACCAGAAGGTCAGGGGTTCAAGCCCCAGCACCACCAAGATGCCACTGTTGGGCCCTTGAGCAAGGCACTTAACTCCAGGTCGCTCCGGGGGGATTGTCCCTGTAATAAGTGCACTGTAAGTCGCTTTGGATAAAAGCGTCTGCCAAATGCATAAATGTAAATGTAAAAATAATTGTCTTACTCATATTGCCTTGATTTCCAATAAACATATTTAAACAAGTTCAATTCACTTATTAAGCAAAATTGTGCATGGTAAGGTAAATTATTGGCAAATTGATTTTCTTCTTTAGTGACGTTTGTTTACCTTTCTTTACCAAAGATTTGTTTAAGTATGCTTAGATATTTATAGAAGATTACACAAAATTAAAAATGATTCCAAGCAACAAATAAGATCATACTGGATAAACTGAAATTCCTAAAGGATTTCTGGATAAAGCTCCAGAACAGAGTGTTTCAGAAAAACCTTCATTACTTTGACACGTACACAGAATTCCTATTCATAGTATTCTTGAGTGTGGAAAAGATCTTGAGCTTGACTAAACAGAAACAGCCTTTCACTCTCACCTCAAATTTGCCCTTCTTCTCTACAGGACCTTCACTTGGGGCGAGGCTGTTACAGGGGGTCCCCTCCCCCTCAATCTCCTCCACAATCATCACCGTCTCCCACTTTCCAAAGCTACAGGCCGGGAACATGTCTGAGCGCATGCTGTCTCCAAAGTACACCACCTGCACCACCAAAGACACACACACACACACACACACAACACACACACTCATGTCGGTGCGGCAATTCTATCCCCTAACCCTCACAAAAAAAACTTTCTGCATTTTTACATTTTCAAAAAACACAAAGTTCAGTATGTTTAAGCAATTTGAATTATGGGGACACTAGAAATGTCTTCATAAACCACATTTATAGCATAAACACACACACACACACACACACACACACACACACAAATGCATGCTTAGACACACGCACATTCAATAAAGGAAGTAAATATACAATAACAGTTAATTACTAACTACAGGAACACTTTATAATAACTTTGATTAATAACATTGAGAAACATTATTATATTGTTATTAAATGATGCAATGCTTTCAAACATTCCAATTGTTTAGAATGTCATGAAACTTTGATTCTTATATTTTATTAAGGCTGTCCATTTAACATGTTAATTCTGTGTGATTTATTATATGAAAAAAAAAAAAAATAAATAAAAAATAAAATAAAAGAGTAAAAATTAAGGCAATTAATTATGTCCTTTTGTAAATTCTATAACAAGCAATTTTCCTACCAAAGGCTCAATTCAAGGATGAAGTGCAGCCTTCATGTTTTTGCAAATCCGATTCAGCTGGGGGCAGTAAGCTCAATGTGCAGCTATACATACAGACAGCAGGAAAGAGCAGAAACGGGTCTCGAGACTAAATTTAACTTGACACAGTGTCATAAAAATGTGCCGTTTATGGATAGAGGTGTTGAAAATTGATAAATGGATTGCTGTGGACTGTTAGTTTTGGGATAGCTTGTGTTTAATGATATGGAAATAACTCAAACAACAGATTGTCTTCTAAAGCCACTTTTTGTATTGTCTAATCAATGCTTTAATTATATGCCACAATGTCAGTTTGAATTATCGGAATTATTGTATTTTATTATAGTATAGGTCTATGTATAATTATTTTGATTATTATACATTGAAATATCTTTATTTGCGAGCCTATCCCAGCAAACACTGAATGCGATCAATTGCGAATTAACTGACATGTCATGTAATTAATGTCATTTTACATCGATTTTCATTGATTGTCAGCACTAATTTTCATAAATATTCATATTGGATTTCACTCCACTGGTTACTTGTACCTGCCAGCATCAAATTCAAGGCTGTGACACTGGCCTTCAAGACAGCCAATGGAACAGCACCCTCTTCAATTCGCTCCTCCAGGTCTACGTCCCAACTTGCTTTCTGCAGTCAATGAACGGGTGGTGCCTGGTGGTTCCAGTGCATAGTGGTACAAAGTGTATTTCATGATCATTCACTTTCTCTGTTGCTCTGTGGTGGAAGAAGCTTCCAACCTCCATACGATCTACTGAAACCATCTCAACATTCAAGAACCAGCTGAAAACACATCTTTTCCCAGAGCACTTGACCCATCCACACTAAATGCACTTACCTCCATGAAGAATAGATGCAATGCTATCTTATAAACTGGCCTAAAGAAGGTATCTTTGGAGGGAGCATAATTATGCAGCCTACCTTATGAAACAGCCTTCGCATTGGGAGTGCACTTTTTGTGAAGGCTTTATAGGTAGCTTACAAGTTTTCAGAACAAATCTAACCTTATTACAAAGTTTTACCCTAAATATGTAATATTTGAGCAACTCCAAGTAATACAGACCTTCTCCTTTTTCTAAAAAGTTATCTGATGTAGAAGGGTTCCCTGAAGTATAGGCAAAAAAAAGCTCTTATGTGTGTTCTCTGCTGTTTAGGTATGACTGTAGGAAAGAGGTTGTGTCCTGAGTTTGTGCTCTGACACACCTGTCAGCATGTTATAACTCTCTCAAACATGCCTGTGGCAGGGGAAATCTGAACGCCTTGGAGTATTGTAGGTAGATTTCACAAATTTAAAGCTTGAGGCTCCTTCCCATCCAAACACACACGACTGTTACTGCTATACCTTTGAAACACTGCATTACATCTTAAAACTACAGGGCACACAAAAGGATTGTCTGCTTAGAATTCAGAGGCAATCCAACAGTCCCGCCTTACCTTTGGCTCTGATTTGTTGCTCATGATCTTCAATAGTTCATGTAGATGAGGCCAGTTGCCCTGAGAATACCAACCAGGTTTTTCCAGAGATGGCAAACCCTCACTATCTTCAACATCATCCACTATAGAGAAAGAAATGAGAGGTGAGCTATATTTTAAACTAAAGCCTATTGACTATTTTTTTTTTAAAAGAGACAACATGACCTGACCCCACTTCCTGTTTCAGTTGAAAATACATCAAAACGTATTTTATGAGTTTATGACTTACTTTCTTCCGTTCATCACTAAAGGAATGGATTTAGATAATGTAGGCCTGCTTGTCATTTCCATGCATTTACAAGAAATGCAGTCTGATCTAAAGAAAATGATGTGACTATGACAAAATCTTTGCAAAATGAAATTACATTGTTATTTATCTGTATTACTGCAGTTTGAGGTGAAATGTCCACTGAGGGGCACTAAAAGCAAGTTAAATGTTCTCCCAAATAGATTATGTTTTTAAGGTTAATGCTCTATGGAGTTTTAAACAGACAAAACCTACTATATATATATATATATATATATATATATATATATATATATATATATATATATATATATATATATATTTGTGTTGGACAGGAGATTTCCCCAAAATTTGGAATGCCCAATTCCCAATGCGCTTTTAAGTCCTTGTGGTCACGTAGTGACTCGCCTCAATACGGGTGGCAGAGGACTATTACCAGCTACATCCGCGTCTGAGACAGTCAACCTGTGCATCTTAATCACATGGCTTGTTGAGCGCATTGCCACGTAGACATAGTTTGTGTGTGGAGGCACCAACAATCATCCATGCGATTATCTAATCAGCCAATCATGTGGCAGCAGTGCGTAAAACCATGTAGATACGGGTCAGGAGCTTCAGTTAATGTTCACATCAACCATCAGAATGGGGAAAAGCCATTCATCTCGTCACCTGGTCAGCCGATCCAGATCATTTCACCTTTTATCAAGATCACTGTCATAACTGGCTATATACAGTTTAAGCATTCTGCACACGGTCACTATTATTAGAATTTTCCTCCTCCCAGTAATATCACTTTGCCTAGTTTTTGCTGACAAAAAAGTTGAAAAGACTTATTAAAAAGTGTGCTGAAGTAGTTTTCTCTCCCTCCAGCAGGAGGCGTTGTAGTTGTTACAAGTGTTATGTTTAACCTTTACTAGGATGAGAGTAAGAAAATACAGCAGTCAATGTTGAAATATGACTGACAGCAGAATCCACTTCTGACGTGATCTACATTATTCCTTCTTTGTTGTCTTACAGAAAGCATTGCTTGTGAGTATTTTATGTTTAATATGAGTCTTGAAAAAACAATATTTGTGAACATTTATGTTAATCAAGATTATATTTGATAGTTTTTAGTTTTGATGAATGTTAGCCAGACTTTGCATTAATACATGCTGTTTATTACATGTGAACATACATTAGAATACATGTTGTTTATTTGTTTCTTTTTGTAGTTTCACTCTGTCGATTGTTGAAGGATACGTCAATAAAAGGACATTACAACTGTCAATTGTCGAGGAGTTTATCTATCTGCATAGCTGTGTCTGAGTCTAACAGTGAGGGCAGAATAGTGAAAAAGCACCTATCTACGCGACAACAAGTGGATGTTACATCAGCCTCAGCATAATCAACTATGTCTGAAGAAGGGAGAAAAAGCTCAGCGTCTGTCTGCTCCAAGAAATCGCATCACTCCAAGAGCTCTAAAGGTTCAGTTAAATCAGCTGCCAGTATAGCCGCTCTCAATGCTCGAGCTAAAGCTGAAGCAGCTCGTACAAGAGCAGAATTTGCAAAAATGGAAATTGAAATGAAAGTTAAGAAAGCGGAGCTTAAAGTAGAAGAGGTGCGCCTGGATGCCACACTACAAGCATTACAACAGCAGTGTGATGCGGAAGCCGCACAAGCTGAGGCGTTTGTCTTTGAGAAAGCGGCCACTGATCTTGAAGAAGAATCTGCATCGGGGTCCGTGAAGGTAGATTCCACAGAACGTACTCGCGACTATGTAAAACACCAAATAATCCTAAAGGCAGATTCAAGTCCATTTTACAACACAGAGCACAATGATACTCTAGCAACAACTGTCCCATACGAGCCACCAAAACAAGAACTAGGCCAGCCTACGGACACAGAGTACATCCATCGACCCCCGAGTGCAGACAAACGTAAAGATGTTCCCCAACTTTCCCAAAACATTCCTGTGCGGAAACTTTCATTTGGAGCATTACCGACACATCAAAGTACGGGATACACTCCACAACATGGCAATATGACTGATATAGCTAGGTTTCTAGCACGACGTGATTTGCTTACTGGCGGCCTCAGAAAGTTCAGTGACATGCCAGGTGACTATTGGGGATGGAAATCTTCATTTAACAATGTTATTGATGATTTGAACCTGTCTGCTAGCGAACAATTTGACTTATTGATCAAATGGCTCGGAGCAGAGTCCATTCAATATGCAAAACGTCTGAGAGCAGTGTATATTAACAGACCCTCCGAAGGATTGGGCAAAGTATGGGAAAGACTGGACGAGTGTTACGGCTCCCCCGAAGCCCTGGAGAAGGCGCTACTCGACAGACTTGAGTGTTTTCCGAGAATCTCCAACAAAGACCCATACCTCTTAAGAGAACTTCAGGATCTTCTCCTAGAGATAGAGGCTGCAAAGGACGAAGGCTATATCCCAGGCCTACTGTACCGCGACACTGCAAGGGGCATTCATCCTGTTGTGGAGAAGTTACCCTTCGGTATGCAAGAAAAGTGGATGACGTATGGGTCTAAATTCAAGAAGGAGCATTCTGTATCGTTTCCACCATTCTCAGCATTTGTTGCCTTCATTAGCACAGAATCAAAAATGCGCAACGACCCAAGCTTTAAGCACTCAGTGCAACCCGGTCTTGTACCCATTAAGATGAGGTTTCAGGACAAGCAGAGTAAGAGAGAAGCAATCTCAGTCATTCGGACCGAAGTGGTCAGCACTGAGCCAAATCCAACTGCAGGAACAAACATCTATGACCCAAATAAAGAATGCCCAATCCACAAAAAACCTCACGCGCTTAAAAATGCAGAGCTTTCAGAGAAATGCCTCTGGAGGAGCGTAAGGTCTATTTGAAGAGGAATCTGATATGTTTCCGGTGTTGTGCATCCACTAATCATCAGGCAAAAATATGTAAAGCCGAGACCTTTTGTGCAGAATGTAACTCCAACTCACACATTACTGCTCTTCATCCTGGTCCTGCACCGTGGGCAACCACCACAGAGCCTGCTTCCGACAACGGCGGGGAGTGCAATATAGCTTTACCTACGGCCACGTCTTCATGTACGCAAGTCTGTGGGAGTGAAGTCGAAAGTCACTCATGTGGCAAGATCAGTCCTGTATTCATTTATCCACAGGGCTTCCCTGAGAAGAAACTCAAAACCTACGCTATTTTGGACGATCAAAGCAACAGGTCACTTGCCAGATCTTCAATTTTCGATACGTTCGGCATCACCAAAGGCTGCTTCCCATACAAGCTGAGAACCTGTGCAGGCCTTGAGGAAGCTACGGGGAGGAGAGCATACAACTTCATTGTCGAATCTGTTGATAGCAAGTCACGCCTAAAGCTCCAAACACTTATTGAATGTGACATGCTGCCGGACAATCGCAATGAGATTCCTAGACCTGAAGCTGCTCGTAACCATTCCCACCTCCAAGACATTGCATCCGACATTCCAGATGTTGATCCTGACGCTAAGATCCTGCTTCTCATTGGTAGGGATGTTATTCAAGCACACAAAGTTCTTGACCAACGCAATGGACCTCCAAATGCACCCTTCGGCTCAGAAGCTAGCTCTAGGATGGGTGATTATTGGAAACATTTGTTTGGGTGGAGCTCACAAACCCGTACAGGCAAGCGTTTTCAAGACAAACATTTTGGACAATGGTCGCCCGAGTCACTTCCTTCCATGCAAGAACTTCATCCAAGTAAAGGAACGCATCATCCCACAAAGCCACAATAAGGTCAGTTTCCCTAACCATATTGAGAACACGTCCATAGGAGAAACCGTGTTCCAACAAACAAGTTTGGATGAGAGACCAGGTTACTCTCAAGAAGAAACAGCCTTCATGCAGATAATGAATAAGGAAGTCTATCAGGACAATACAAATAGTTGGGTTGCTCCGCTGCCCTTTCGTTCACCTAGGCCACGCCTTTCCAATAACAAGCAGCAAGCCGTCCAACGCCTAGCTTCAGTTCGTCATATGCTGAACAAACGTCCTCACATGAAAAGTCACTTCCAGGAATTCATGCAAACCCTTTTTGACAACGGCCATGCGGAAGTAGCGCCACCCCTTACTGAACAAGAAGAGTGTTGGTATCTTCCCTTCTTCGGAGTGTATCACCCCCGCAAGCTGGACCAAATAAGGGTTGTCTTCGACTCTAGCGCACGATATGAAGGAGTGTCCCTCAATGACGTCCTTCTTATCGGTCCGAATCTCAACAACAGCCTGCTGGGAGTGCTCATGCGGCTCCGTGAAGAGAAGGTAGCTGTTACAGCTGATATTAAGCAAATGTTCCACTGCTTTGAGGTCAGGGAGGACCATAGGAACTTTTTGCGTTTTCTCTGGCACCAGAATAACGACATGGAACAATCAATTGTGGAGTACCGAATGACGGTACACGTCTTCGGCAACAGCCCATCGCCTGCAGTAGCAACTTATGGACTCAGGAGGGCATCAGAAGATCAAGAGAAAAGAGACAATACAACAAAACATCTTGTGGAACGTCATTTTTATGTCGATGACGGGCTTGTCTCCTTGCCATCAAGTACCGAGGCCATCTCTGTCATTCAAAAGGCTCAAGAAACCCTGGCCTCATCTAACTTGAGGCTGCATAAGATCGCCTCTAATGACATCACAGTAATGAAAGCATTCTCCAAGGAGGATCTCGCAAAGGGTCTGAAAGATCTCGACCTAGGAGCAGACAGTCCACCAATGCAAAGGAGCCTTGGAATAAGCTGGGACATTGCAACAGATGAGTTCACCTTCCAAGTGTCTTCCGCTGAGAAGCCCTACACTCGTAGAGGGGTACCATCAATCATTAACAGCTTGTACGACCCTCTAGGCTTCGCAGCTCCGGTCAGCATCAAAGGCAGGGCCCTTTTGAGAGAGCTTTCAACAGATGCAGGTGAATGGGATGACCCACTTCCAGAACGAATGCGAGAAGAATGGAGTACATGGAAGGAATCCCTGAAGCATCTCGAACAAGTGCGAATACCAAGAATGTATACATCCATATCCTTCTGTGGTGCAGCCAAAAGGGAGCTCTGTATATTCTGCGACGCGTCCACCAAAGCTATTACTGCCGTAGCTTATGCAAAGGTCACGGATACAGAAGGCAAGAGCGAACTTGGATTTGTGTTTGGCAAAGATAAACTTGCCCCACAACAAGAGATAACTATCCCGAGGCTGGAACTATGTGCAGCTGTTCTTGCCATCGAGATTGCAGACTTGATTTCAGAGGAGATCGATGTTCCATTCCATTGTACAAGGTTCTTCACAGACAGCAAAGTAGTACTTGGATACATACAAAATGAATCCAGAAGATTCTATGTCTACGTGTGTAACCGAGTTCAAAGGATTAGGAAATCATGCAGCCCAGAACAATGGAACTACGTGCAGACAGATTTAAACCCAGCCGATGTAGCTTCCAGGTCCATTCCAGCAAACACCCTGATATCCAGCATGTGGCTCAAAGGACCAGATTTCCTGGTACGAGCGCACGCAAAGGAGACCAAGGGCTGTTTTGAGTTACTCAGTCCAGACTCTGACCCTGAGATTCAGCCCTACCGTGATCGGCCTTTGCAACTCGTCTCACAGACTCTTTCCTAGATCCAAGTCAGCTTTGAGTCCTTCTCAACTTGGACATCACTGCTTAGAGCAATGGCAAGACTCATTCATATCACCAGATGCTACAAGGGAAATGCTTCTGGAAGCAAGTGTCAAGGTTGGCATATTTGTAAAAGTATCACCCCAGAGGACTATGGGAAAGCAAAAAGCGTTATTCTGAGCTGTCTTCAACACAAGACTTATCCTGAAGTCTTTGCATGCATCGAAGCCCAGAAAGAGATACCAAAGCAAAATCCACTCAGAAACCTGTCGCCCTTCAAAGATGACGCTGACTGCCTTAGAGTTGGAGGTCGTCTTTCACAAGCCGACATGCAAAATGATGAAGCACATCCTTTCATCATCCCAGGAAAGCACCACGTGAGTACACTACTGGTACGGCATTATCACCAACAAGTACAGCATCAGGGACGCCATTTCACAGAGGGCGCTGTAAGAACAGCCGGATTATGGATTGTTGGCGGAAAACATTGCATCAGCTCCATCATTCACCACTGTGTCAAATGTCGCAAACTGAGATGGAACACAGAAACCCAAAAGATGTCCGACCTACCTATTGATCGCGTAACTGTCTGCCCACCATTTACTTACGTTGGTGTCTATGTTTTCGGACCCTGGACTATCAGTTCTCATCGAACCCGCGGAGGTCTTGCCAATAGTAAGCGCTGGGCCGTCATTTTTACCTGCTTGGGTACCAGGGCCATCCATGTTGAGGTAATCGAGTCAATGGAATCATCCGGTTTCATCAACGCCTTACGACGGTTCATCTCCATTCGTGGACCAGTAAAGCAACTCAGGTCTGATTGCGGAACCAACTTCCTGGGTGCATGCAAGGAGCTTGGTATAACCTCAAACCAGTGTGATAACCCAGAGATACGAGATTTCTTGGATAAGAGTGAATGCACTTGGGTCTTTAACCCACCTCATGCCCCTTACATGGGAGGAAGTTGGGAGCGCATGATTGGGATTGTGAAGCGTATTCTCGACTCAATGTTAACTACCAACTCAGTTCAGCTGCTGACCCATGAAGTTCTCGTAACCCTTCTTGCAGAAGTAACCGCCATTGTGAACTCTCGACCTCTCATTCCTGTCTCATCTGATCCCGACTGTCCCTTCATTCTTACACCTGCTACACTCCTTACCCAGAAGACTGGATCTCCACCTATCCCTCCTGGAAGCTTTGGCAAGTCAGACTTGTACGGACGCCAGTGGAGACAGGTGCAGCATCTTTCTAATGTCTTTTGGCACCGCTGGAGAACTCAATACTTGCCAACGTTGCAAGATCGAAGGAAATGGCAGTCGAACAAGCCAAATCTACAAGTAGGAGATCTTGTACTTCTCAAAGACAACCAAGCCAAAAGATGCCAATGGCCCATGGGAGTTGTGATCAATACCTTCCCCAGCCGAGATGGAAAAGTCAGGAAAGTAGAGATAAAAGTTGCTTCTGGGGGTTCGTGCAAATCTTTCTTGAGACCGGTTACAGAGACTGTACTTCTTCTGCGCAACTCCAATGAACGTAGCCAACGGTCCAAGAATTAACGGTGACATCCTATGGACGTCAGGCGGGGAGTGTGCTGAAGTAGTTTTCTCTCCCTCCAGCAGGAGGCGTTGTAGTTGTTACAAGTGTTATGTTTAACCTTTACTAGGATGAGAGTAAGAAAATACAGCAGTCAATGTTGAAATATGACTGACAGCAGAATCCACTTCTGACGTGATCTACATTATTCCTTCTTTGTTGTCTTACAGAAAGCATTGCTTGTGAGTATTTTATGTTTAATATGAGTCTTGAAAAACAATATTTGTGAACATTTATGTTAATCAAGATTATATTTGATAGTTTTTAGTTTTGATGAATGTTAGCCAGACTTTGCATTAATACATGCTGTTTATTACATGTGAACATACATTAGAATACATGTTGTTTATTTGTTTCTTTTTGTTGTTTCACTCTGTCGATTGTTGAAGGATACGTCAATAAAAGGACATTACAACTGTCAATTGTCGAGGAGTTTATCTATCTGCATAGCTGTGTCTGAGTCTAACAGTGAGGGCAGAATAAAAAGATTTAGTAGAATGACTGTATTTATAGTACATTTTTCACTTTTTACTGCTTGAACTTTAATTAGGAGAACACACACTCTTTCATGAGTGCAAGAAAAACGTGGAGAAAGAGTGCATGTTTCTGGACTCTGCAGGTGCTACTTGAGCGGTTTATCTTGTAGTATAAAAACCCGGAAGAGGATTGACCATGGTTTCCCTCTGGATTTTCCAATGGGTTTTTATAATGGTTTTTTTGAACTTAAAATAAGGTCTGTTGTAAACATTACTTGATGATACGTGGATGTTTTGCTCTACAACATAAATTACACATGTTCATTAATTATATATTTTTTTCAAACGCACGGCAGCTTCAGAATTCACGTTTGAGGTATGAAAGTGTGTAATTTATGTTGTAGAACAAAATGTCCACGTATTGTCAAGTAATGTTTACCACAGACCTTATTTTATCCATAAGTTCAAAAACCCCATTATAAAAACCCATAGGAAAATCCAGAGGGAAGCCATGGTGAATTAGACTTCCAGGTAACGCATAAATTGACATCACTATTTTGTTAATGCCTTTTAATAGGGAGTTATTTCATAAAGATGTTTGAATAACACCACATCTTGTATCTCGCGTTATTATTGAGACGACTATGCCCGAGATTGTGAAGCTGCTGCCATGAACCAATATAAAGACCGTTTCACAGCTCGCGCTGTTTCTACATTACCTTGTTGTGTGTGAAACTCCACATTAACAGTACAATACACAAACATTTAATTTTATGCAAGATATGGAGACTTCCATATTCCAACTCCTAGAAAAACATACATACAGAGGTAGCATATGGACATGTTGCTGCTGCACAATGAGACAAAATGCAAGACATGCTGCATCGAGCATAAATAGACATAAAAAATCCCTGTGTAGCAGATTTAGACAGGTGGAAGCTGGAGTGGAGGTGGGTTCCAGCTAAAAAAAACTCACAGCGTGCTGCAGAGTAACCAGCTAAACTGCAAAATTGAGCCATTTAAATGAGGTAGACGCAAGATGTGGCTATCCGATACAAGTCAGAGAACCAATCCGCTTACGCCATGCGAGCCGATTGGCTTAACCTGTTGCTACGCAATTTCACCGCACTCGGGAGTGATGTTACTCTGCTTACATTTAATATATAATTTACCATCTATAAATGTAATTAATGTTAACAAATATACATATTTGCAAATGTCTAAGTGTTCAACATTGATATCCAATCTCTGTTTCACGATAGCAATGCTCCAAGCTATTTAGTTATTTGTGCCAGGAGTACATATGAAAACATGCAATATCAAAATGGGACTTTTTGATATTTGATATAAAACAAACTTTAAAAAGTAACAACATATATTCATTCTGAAACTTGGGATATAAAGCCCAAAGTGTCTTATTTCAAAAGAAACTATAACTGTGTTCATACTCCAAAGTGTCCAGTAAACATGTTCAGGTATGTCATTTTCATGGTTTGTGCTCAAAAAGGTGTGCGTATCAACAGGTTAGCATGTCACATGTGAGTGATGTTTGGGGGAAAAACAGACCAAAATGTAAGTTATTATTTAGAGAAAATCCCTCCTTTGCTTAATGAACAAACTGTTTTTTTAATTAGATCTTTACAATTCATCAATTATTCCAGTTCATAAATTCCGGTCTAAATTATTTGTTCATGAATCAGAAATCATTACTTCAAGTCATCATGATTTTCACTGAATAACAACTTACATTTGGTTTGTAAGAAAGTCATATGGCTTTGGAACAACATGAAGGCGAGGAAATCATAATAAAACTTCAAGTTTAAGATGAACTATCTTTTAAAAGAAAAAACTAAAAGAAGGAAAAGACCAAATGGCTTTGCAAGAGGATGATTAAACTCTGTACTGGTTCTCCTGCAAGATCAACCAGTGTCAGATAAACAGAAATGATGGATTTGGGAGTATAAAATATAATACTTTAGTCTTAGAAACTTCCGCCAAACACTGTACACACACGTACAGCGTAACAGCTGTGAGATTTCAAAATTCACTTGTGTCCTCTTCTGTTTTGTTACATAACTTCACCCCTGCCAAAATACACTTGAAATATTTGAATGTGAACAAACATTGTGACTCAATTCATTTCTGATGACAAAAAGGCAGGGAGTATTACAATAGAAGCCCTGAGAGATAAACCTCTGGCATCAGCTTTTTCAGCAGAGTAAGAAATAAGAAATTATTAACATATTGTTTTATATTTATACTTTTTTTTCCTCCTTATTCAGAATGGTTTCCATTTAAAAAAATAACTGGAACTGAATTTATGACTAAATTATTTTCGGACGTTTGTCAAAGAGTCTCATGAATCAGTGTCGAACTCACAAGTTCCCATTTTGAATCAGTCTATTGTTCATTCATAATATACTATATGGCCAAGACACCTGGACACCCCATTTCTTATTAACGAGTTTAGATCCTCCATGAATTTAATTGAAGACAAATCATAATGATACTGAATCTAATGACATTTTAGAGCATTGTGTGCTTTCAACTTTGCGGTAAAGGTTGGGGAGAGCCTTTTGCATCATGACAATGCCCATGTGCATATAGCGAGGTCCATAAAATAATAATGTAATGAGTCTCGTGTGGACAAATTTGACTGGCCTGAACAAAGCCCAGTCCTGAAGCACCCTGGACATATAGGGCCAACTGTGAGCCAGGCCTCATCGCCAAACATCAGTGCCTGACTTCACTGATGCTCGTGTCTGAATGGGAGAAAATACCTGCAGCCATGTTACATACTGTATATTGTATTGTGGAAAGC
Source organism: Xyrauchen texanus (assembly GCF_025860055.1). Classification (NCBI taxonomy): domain Eukaryota; kingdom Metazoa; phylum Chordata; class Actinopteri; order Cypriniformes; family Catostomidae; genus Xyrauchen; species Xyrauchen texanus. The sequence continues at coordinate 33,954,591 of NC_068303.1, forward strand.
TCCCTGAAGAGTGGATGATGTTTTTGCAGGAAAGGGGGAATTGATTCTAACATCCAATATATATATATATATATATATATATATATATATATATATATATATATATATATATATATATATATTTTATAGTTTATGGCCATTATCACAGGTTAAACTCAATGTGTGAATCTATAGAACTGTATTTACTGAACAGAACCACAGCTCTGTATACTGCCAGTCAAAGCTGAATGTGAGCCTGCTGTTAAAGCCACACGGTTGCGTGTCTCACGCCCTGTGAACACAATATGAAACAGACTTACCGGGGGGCGTAAAGGCTATTCTTCACATGTGACATGATTAACAGTGTTAACTCAAGAAGTAACTCAATGTCAAGAGGCTTAAGGGTATTTTAAACAATATGTGGTAAAGACCAGCTTTTGCAATCTAGGAAATATGTAGCTCAAACGCAACAATGCCAGTAAATGCATCTGCTCAATGGAAAATAAAAAAACGAGTATTTCAGAATAATGTGAGTACTGTAAATATTGTATTCCATGTTGCATTTAAGTGATAAAAAACCATCTGTGTGGAAGTAATGATTGTTGGCAAAGTTATTATAGAATGTTAGTACTATTATATAGAATGCTAAATATAACATGTAAGAGTAAGACTGCACTTTGCAACAGTTACTTTGTGTGTGTGTGTGTGTGCGCTACTCACCCAGTGTTCTGAAAGGTCTTTGCTGTGGAACAAGAGAGAAGAATCCAGGTTTCAGAGCATTAGTGATAATGATGTCAAACAGCTCCTCAAAGTCCTTCCTGCAAAAATCAGATTGAATAAACTTGATGACACGCTCCATCAAAATGAGTCGTAGGCTGCAATGGGCCGTTTTTGGAAAAACACGAACATTTTGACAAAAACATTTTGGGATATTTATCGTTTTTGATGCAACAAAGTTTTAAGCCCCGTTCACACTGTCAGTGATTTTTGGAGACTTTTCATTTTCAATGAGAGCTAGCTACTTCTGGTGACACGAGCGACAGGATGTGGGCGTGACAAGAGACACGACATAGTTGAGAAAGGTTGAACTTTATAAAAATGTGGAGCGCAGCGACTACTAATGAGAGAAGACAGTGGAGCTCAGGTCATCTGTCTCCTTTGAGATAATGGAGCCGAGTGCATGAAAGACTTGGGAGTTGTTGTTGTCATCGATTTCACTGTTCTATATCATTTGTCTGTAACTACATCATGGATATAAACTCACTGAGGTCCTAGTTAAGTGCCTGACGAGGTCTTCTGCTGTTGTAACCCATCCGCCTCAAGGTGTGACGTGTTGTGCATTCTGAGATGATATTCTACTCACTACATGTACAGAGCGGTTTTCTTAATTTGGCACGATCACCGTTATGGCGTGTAGGTGCCACACTTTTTTTTTCTTTTTTTCTCTCCACTTGTCCTCTCTCTCACCCAGGTAGACAGGGATGACCTTCCGGCAGATGTTGTGGAAGGCATGGCCCGCCCCAGGAAAAGGGGGAGGAGGGTGTCTACGTCATGCTGGGGGCTCCCCGGCATGAGAGAACGAGGGATGAATATGGTAGGGCGGAGGGCGGGTCGTGATTCTGCACATCCGGCCCCTAATCGGGCTAATTAAGTCTCAGAGATGGACAAAAGCCGACTGTTAAAGCATTTCTGTTCTGGAAAAAAAAGTTGATTATGGCTTTAAATGGCCTTCAAGTGGACTCTGGTATGGATATTTCAAAACATGAGTGAACATAATGACATTTTTCACTTATTGGACAAAAGGTTGGATAAGCCTTGGAATTGCTAACACAAGCTAACTAGCATTCAGTTAACTTGGAATTAAAAAAATGAAACTAGGCTAATATTTTCCTTGGATTCAAGACAAACAGTTGTGCTATGGGCAAGTGTCTAAAATTATATATGTTGGCTGAACTGTCCATCAAAGCCAGAATTGTGTGTGTGTGTTAAAGCACACTAATGACCAATATGGGCATAAATGTCTCTACACTCTACAACAAAACACAATATGCTGCAAAATAAGACTTCAACTACTTAAAGTCAGCAAAAAAAAAATCTGTTTTTAGATTTCTTTCATTTCCATTATGGAAATGGCCATTTTTCTTCTCTTTGTTTGTACATCTGTGCATGTATGTAAAACTCACCCCAGTATGTGCTCACACACTAGTCTGCAGTAATCGGAGTGTGAGCTCGTGATGAGCAGCAAGATTTTACCACTGTTTTTCATGGTCCTCAACCATCTCTTCACCGCATCTGAGCAGGGCTGTAGGTAACGGCCGGGATTACGCTTCACACTAGGGAAATACGTCCCTGCATCCTCTAATCATCCAACACAAACACATACACAAATGCATCAGACTTCGCACTCAATAACCATCAATCACTGATCATAACTTTTCAAGGGCCGTAACAACACCATTCTGGGGCAAAAAGCACTATTTTCCTTTAATGGCCATTTAAAAGTAGTAGTGTAAATATACAAATTTTAATTGCAAAACGTAAAAAATATAAAAATGTATATTACGTATGTGTGACGAGGAGGAGGGCGTGGCCGGGATGTGAGGGTGCACGGCCGGCGCAGAGTCAATTAATCAGCGGGAGAGAGAGATAAAGAGGAGCCGGAGACAGAGGAACTGCTGCCAACTGCCAGGAAGGGGAGGAGCCATTCCGTCCGCCAGGGGTCGGAGGACCTGCTGCCGTTTTCCCGAGGAGGAGCGGCTGTCGTCCGCCAGATGCTAGCCGGTCCCTGGACATGCTGTCGCTTGGTCCAGGGACCGGCTAGCAAGTTTCTCTCTCTCTTTCCTCTCTCTGTTTCCCTCCCGCTCGCCCTTTCCCTTTCCTCATCCCTCCCCAGATTCCCAGGAGGTGGGGTGGACCATCGGCTGGCAGAACAGCTATAAGGGCAGCGTCTCCCCTCCAGAGATGGGGGGAGAGAGTAGGCTAGTCCGGAATCAGTCGGAATCGATCGGGGGAGGAGTGTGACAAGGAGGAGGGTGTGGCCGGGCCGTGAGGGTGCACAGCCAGCACTGAGTCACATAATCAGCAGGAGAGAGAAATAAAGGGGAGCTGGAGACGGCAGTTTGAGAGAGAGAGAGAGAGAGAGAGAGAGCGAGAGAGAGAGAGAGAGCGAGAGAGAGACGTGGCCGCTGTGTGTGTGTGTGTGTGTGTGTGTGTGTGTAAGTTAATTTATGTCATTAAAGTTCTGTTGACTGTTCTGCCGGTTCCCGCCCCCTCCTTCTTGCCCATCCTGAACCCGTTACAGTATATAATATATACAATAACATAGCAAGATATAAAAGGAAATATAAAAAAATAGAATAACAGATGTTGCTATGTACCCATTTTTTGGAGCTCAAACAAACAGATCGTGTTCTGATAGCATCAGAGATTCCCAGTGTTTATACTTTTTAGGGAAATCAACTTGCAAACGGCTTAATAATAGTTCTCTGCATATTAAGCTGGGATAGGAGTATTTTAACATTAAAAAAAAACTAAAAACTTCAGCTTTAACCTGCCTTTCTGTCTGACCTAACCCAGCTCATATGGTTTACATCAATCACACACATATACCTCGTGCTCAAAGAGTTTTCCACAGCTCATATGTCAAGAACAAATGTTCACACACAGTTTTGTGTGATCTCAGGTCTCCTTGAGCATCAAACTGAAACCACATTCAGCCCTTTACATTACACAAACACACTGAACTCAAACTCTCCTCCTAAACATTCAGATCTAAACAACAAATCTGTAAAATTAATCTGTTTATCTCTGAAGCTGAAAAATTCTCTGCAATCTGCTGCGTGAGACAGTCTAATCCAATTAGAATTTACAAACAAAATATACCCATATATACATTTCTTGAGACATAAAACCAAAGAGCAATAAGGAGACAGTCACTGGAGTGTGTAAGTGGCCGAGTTGTTAGTAAAAGTATCAGTATATACAGGGTTGCGAGCTTACTAAAACAGGAAATGGGTTGTGCTTGCCTGGAGTGCAGGAATGTGCCCCATATGTGAGAAGTACCGTGTCTTTATTTCATGCGCAGGAGAAAAGGAGACTTATGAAATCAGGCATTTTCACAAACCTTCAGTTTATACTGGCAAATACTACTGCACCACATACACACATACTGTATACACAGCCACGTCTCAGAGCCTTCAACTCATCTCACACACATTTACGGCGAGGTCTCTCAGCTTACCTCATTTGAGTTCAACATACATTAAACACAGAATTCTTCTGAGAAGGGGTTTTAAAGTGTGTGTGTGTGTGTGTGTGTGTGTGTGTGTGTGTATATACAGACCACTGCAAAATGATCAGTTTCTCTGGATTTACTATTTATAGGTATGTGTTTGAGTAAAATGAAATTTTTTTGTTTTATTCTATAAAGTACTGACAACATTTCTCCGAAATTTCAAATACAAATATTTTCATTTAGAGCATTTATTTGCAGAAAATGACAACTGGTCAAAATAACAAAAAAGCTGCAGTGGTTTCAGACCTCAAATAATGCAAAAACAAGTTCATGTTAATTTTTAAACAACACAATACTAATGTTTGAACTTAGGAAGAGTTTAGAAGTCAGTATTTGGTGGAATAACCCTGATTTTCAATCACAGCTTTCTTGTTTCTTGGCATACTCTCTCTGCCAGTCTTTCACATTGCTGTTGGGTGACTTTATGCCACTCCTGGCGCAAAAAGTAAAGCAGCTCAGCCTTGTTTGATGGCTTGTGGCCATCCATCTTCCTCTTGATCACATTCCAGAAGATTTCAATGGGGTTCAGGTCTGGAGATTGGGCTGGCCATGACAGGGTCTTGATCCGATGGTCCTCCATCCACACCTTGATTGACCTGGCTGTGTATCATGGAGCATTGTCCTGCTGGATAAAACAATCCTCGGGGGATTGGTTTATCAAGCGGGACGATGCCACAAACTATCAAACAAAGCCGATCTGCTTGAATTTTTGAACCAGGAGTGGCATAAAGTCACCCAACAGCAATGTAAAAGACTGGCAGAGAGAGTAAGTCAAGACGCATGAAAGCTGTGATTGAAAATCAGAGTTATTCCATCAAATATTGATTTCTACATATTGTATACGTATATACAGTATATGAATGCCATTACTAAATAAAACAAATATTTGACAAAGACTAAATAATCCCTGAATTTACACAAGTTTAACTTAATTAAAATAGGTGCATTTAAAATACAGTGCCACAAGAAATGTTCAGTGATTTACCTTAAGAAACAAAGGTTCTGTTGTATTCAGTTATATCAGTCAGACTGCAAATATGCACAAAATAAAAAGAAGCATCAACATCCAAAACAAATCATGAGAGTGAAGTCATCCTACAATATTTATATTACAGTACTGCCCCCATGAGGTGAACATCACATTTTAGTCCTACACTTGCTTAAAAGTGTACAGATTATTTGTTATGTTTGAAAAAATGCATCCACACTTTTTCCTTACTATCTATATCCATTGAGACATTCTTAATATGTGTTACTTAATAATACATAGCAAAACATTCCAAGATTTGCCAGTTTTTGCATCTGTCCATTGTTAAAGGGATAGTTCACCCAAAAATTTTAATGTTCTCATCATTTCCTCGCCCTCAGGCCATCTAAGAAAAAAAGTGATGATTGCTAATAACTCCTCTATGTATTTAAAGTATGTAATATACGTAGGTTACATTTCATAATGCCCAGATATCATCTGTAATGTCCTGTCAGTTGTCTATGTCTTTATATTTATTTGTCTATAAGTTTCTATTGAAAAAAAAAAAACAAAAAGCTCCAAAAATGATTACTTTTATGCTGACTTTATCTTCTTTTTGGCTCTTCAAAGGCCTGATCACTATTCACTTGCATTGTATGGACATACAGAGCTGAGATATTAAGTCATACACATATTAGATGGAATGAGGGTGAGTAAATGGTTTTTGGTGAACCCTTAAAAGTTTGAAAACCTTCTTGACACTGACTGAACATATTATGTGTTGTATTTTTATGAATTCTCAGCTGCTCAATCAAATTGATACTTTTAACCTTCTAAATTATACAATTACATTAGCACTCATTTAGTGAAATCATATAACTCAGCCCTCAACCCCAAAAGAGGTTTTAAGAAAATCTACTAAAACTGAATATTGGATCCAGATCTGCACCTCAATCAAAGAGCACATTTACACCTGGTATTAAGATGCATCTTGAGTGATTTGATCACATGTTGCAAGACGAGACACTTAGCTGTTTACACCTAGTTGCTAAAAGGAGTCTGAAAATTAAACCACATGTGTTCTGATTTTGAGGGGAGTCTCTGATTTAATGATCTGATCTTGTAAACCACTTGTAAATGGGGTCAAAGGCCACATTTCCTCCTGGTATTAAGATGTGCTTTTGGTGATCAGATCAAGTGGTCAGCACTAAATACAGGTAGAAATGGGGCCCAAAAACAGATCACTGAAACCACACACACACACACACCACACACACACACACACACACACACACACACACACACACACACACACACACACACACACACACACACACACACACACACACACACACACACACACACACAGAGTTATTCAAAACACGTCATGACATCACATTTGAGGTCTAAAAATAATCCATCCTGAATGCATTACGGACAGCACCACCCTTCACCCGTCAATCAACTACTGCACTAAAACAAGAGGTTTTTTTTTACCTTGAAGTTTTGAAGGTTAATTTTTTTTTACTTTAAAAGGAAATAAGTGTCCGATCAGAAAATTTGAAAGAGTGAATACATGCACAAGCATGAGAACTGTATGTCTGATATCAATATGTACAGTAGCTCAAATTTCAGCTACACCTGGGAGTAAAAGTGTGTCCTTTTTTGTTTGTCTTATAAAAAAAATTTCGGTTTATTGTCATGTAGTAGAACTCTGATGTAGTGACTGGCGGATGTCCTCATTAAATCAGAGACCCTCCTCTCGAAATCCGAACACAAGTGGTCACCGGAGACTGACTTGAGATGCATAGTAATACCAGGTGGAAACAGGAATGTCTTGGCTGACCACATGTGATCAGATCACAGAAAACGCATCTTAATACCAGGTGGAAAAAGGGCCAATGAGTCCATCCTGATCCTCTCCAAAACTGTCCATTCATCCTTCCATTGGAAGCAACGCCCCCCCCAGTGGCCAATGTTTTGCTGCTCTGGGTTCAGGCATTCATGTGGACATCAATTAGACACGTGCCACCAGCCTAAACATAGTTGCAGACCAGGTACATCATGGTATGTTAGTGGTATTCCCTGACAGTATTGGCATGTTTCAGCAGGATAATGCTCCCTGCCACACTGCACATATTTGTTCATTGTGTTGCCCAACACTATAAATGTGTGGTTACATATGTTTCTGTAATCATAATCACAAAACACTAGTTCTGATCATTTTTGATCACCCAAGATGGATGTTTATAACAGGTGAAAACAGGGTCTAGCAATGAAAAACAATTGATAGTGTTGTTTGAATATCTGTGCCAACATTTATGCACTAAAGTGTGGGCTCAGTTGGTAAGCTGCACATTTAAAAATAAACAATAATCAATATATATATATGTGTGTGTGTGTCTGAGGGTTGGGGTCCCCCCTGAGTGTCATGTCTAGCAAAATCACTCACAGCCACTTTTAAGAAACAGCAGAGAGCGCTCTTGTATGAGCACACATTCACTCCTGCCCGTACCAGCTGATACATGCTACTGCATTCGCCTAAAGAGACAGACTTTCTGAAACAGACACATGCTACCACGGAACTACTGAATTTACCCAAACTCACACAAAAGTTGAACACAAACGTGCACAAATACACACGAAACTTACAAGAGATAATTGATCTAAAGCAATCAAATACAACATACACAAATGTCTTGTACATACAAACAAACACAAGCCCCAATGAGACAGCAGGTGTGACGTCCTCTGGGTGGACCATGATTTTATCCAACGCTCTGATGGGAGCAGTAAGCATTCACAGAAACATTGCATTTCTAACAAACAAAAACAACAATACTTTGTTGTTTTGAGGACCGAGCGAAGTCAGTGACCACCCGCATGCACAATCTTGGACGTTTTCTTGAGAGCGAGTGAGAATGATTGTATATTATTAAAAATGACATCATAAAAATGGATAGAATGTAAAATTTGCCCATTTTAAAAAACAAAAATATGATTAAAATGAGAAGGCAAAATATAAAAATAAAATGTACAATATACTATACTGTGTGAAGTTGTATATAGGAAGAGGCCCCCTTTCTCGGTTTGCTTAAAGAGGAATATAGATGTGCATCAAAGTAGTCATGTGACTATGCCTCAACCTTTTTTCCAGTTACATTACTCTTACATGTCGTCAAAGTCTGGTGAGTAAAAACAAAAATGTACTAGCCAATGGTGATTCTTTCCCCAACATGACTGTAGAGGGTTGATGGTGGCACTGTTTTAATGTAGAAATATTTGAGAACATTTCGGAGAGGGTTTAAGTGTGCAAAAATGTCTTAAACAGCTAAAGTACAACAGAAAAACATTAGTATTAAAAATAAATGAAGGAATATACTGATAAATCAAGATAAAATAATCAAACCTACTAATCGATTAGTCAATTGTTGGCCAACTAGTCAAACTTTTCACATCAAAACTATTCATAACGAGTAGGTGCCGATTATTTGAACAAACATTGCGATTCCGGCCTAATTTAAGGCCTAATATTGCTGCTGCTTGGATATCAAGACTAAAATAATAAAAAGGCCAAAAATCACAGCCGCTCACACTAGCTCTGTTTCCATCTAAGTTGTGAATGTAATGCATGCAAAACATTTGAATATCGCAAAATCAAGTTGCAAATTAAGCAGCGTTTCCATCCCATGTGTTTAAGAGAAGAAAATCATCACCTCTGTGGAAATTGGCTCAGTATAGAAATGAAAATAGAAGTTGAAACCACTGTGGCTCTTTTATTAAATAAAATATATTATTTGCAGTTTAGAGCCAGCACACAAAACACTCTGATGAACTTTGTGTTTGCTTGAGTTCAATGGCAGATGCTTTATGTCAGGAAGCTAAAGATTGTCAGAGAGTTCTGGGAGGTACTAATAGCAAATCAATCTGATGATAGGCCTTGACATTTTAGAATAGCTACAGTACAGCAACATTTCAGATGCTATGCGAGTATATTCTCAGAGCGAATTATGTATTCGCATTGCTTGTTGAGGCAGAGTCACATGACTTTGATGAACATCTATATTCCTCCTGCTGCTTTTAACACAGTGGACCACCAGATTCACCTGTCCACTCTCTCAGACCTAGGCATAACAGGAACTGCACTTGGATGGTTTGAGTCGTAGCTCACAGGCACATCCATTAAGGTCACCGTGTAACCACTGACCACTGGTGTTCCTCAGGGATCAGTGCTTGGAACCCTCCTCTTCTCGATCTACAATTTGTATCTCTGCCTGCCTTTTGGATATTTCGAATGGCTCAAAGAATGCCACATTCAGCTCAGCCTTGCCAAGCAAACTCCTCTTGATCCCAGCCAACCTGTATGTTGATCACAACCTCAGTATTCATCTTGTTTCAACTACACTAATACCAACCAGGACTACTCAGAATCTGCTTAACCAGCTTAACTTCATTGCCCACATCTCATCAACTGCCGGTCTTGCAGATTCGCAATTTACAACATCAGGAAAATCAGTCCATTCCTGTCTAAATATGTAGCACAGCTCCTGATCTGGTCATCTCAAGATTGGACTACTGTAATGCTCTGTTAACAGGCCTCCCAGCTAGCACGATAAAGCCACTGCAGTTGATCTAGAATGAAGCAGCGTGTCTGGTCTTCAATCAGGTAAAGATTGCTCATGTTATCCCATTCTGGATTTTACTCCACTGGTTTTTTGTGTCATTCTTAAACTGTGACTTAATAGGTGTTATCTCACTATACTCTGTTTTAGCATGGTGCAGGATTGGCCTGAGATGACCTGGGGCCGGTAGCATAAACATAGCCATTAACTTAAGACTGCATCTAACAATTAGTCTGACTAGCTAAACTTTAAAAAAGCTTTAAAAAAAAAAATGGACGCTCAATACAGTTTTCATTCACTGAATATATTTGCTTATTAGGAGGACCGCAGTGCTCAAAATTATTCTAATGAAAACATTTTGTGATTTTAACTCAAATAATAAAAAAAAAAACGCATGACATTCTGTTACCATCTTTGAAGTGAAAGTCTTCTACAAAGTCTCAACACAAGCCCCTTTTAGCTCTCAACTGAAGTCCCCACTAAATGTTAACAAAAGTTAGCCTAGAGGTGTGCTGTCTTACATTTTAGTCTTAAATTAGACTGATCTAAGTTTTTATGTAACTGACTGAAAAATTAAGACCAACATTTTAGAAGACTAACTAGTAAGACTAGTCTAAAACAGTATTATGACACTAAATGCCAGATGAAGAAACATGTATGCAACTCTATTCAGAACCAATCACACCACAGTTTATGGGAAGAGAGCAGTTACCTCCTCATAAACACATGATTCAAAAAGATACTGACCAACAAACTCTAAATAGTATGCACGCCCAGGAAGACATGCTATTCATCTTGGACAATATAAAACTATTTGTATTTTACAGCAACCAAACTGTGTTTAAGCCAAACTGGAACAAGAGAATCAGCCAATAGCTTTACGTCCCATATAGACCATGTTACCTGCTGTAGGATCAATTGTATAATGTTTGAATGCAGATGCAGTGACCTTATTTGACTTTGCATCCCTTTCTTTGTACACCTGTTTGAACCCTGGAAAAAATGTTTGAAGAAACCACCCTCACCATTTTTAGCAGCAAGGCCACTAATGAGTGCATGTGTCCCATGTGGCATTTTACTGTGGTTGCTAAAAGACAAGAGGGAAAGTTAATGTGCAGTCCCTCAGGGCTATCATAAAACCCAGCTGAGGCAAAACACTTTTGAAAAGCCAAATCTGAGAGACCATTACACACCACTATGACAGGATATAGCCTTTTGGATATATTTGGTAAATATCTGACTATTTATGTATTTGCACAGACATGGCTTAAAAGGGTGATGAAACATCAATCAACCAAATAAGTAGATTCACAATGTTACACGCAAGAACTAAAATACAGTAAAAAGGTAATTAAAAATAACTAAGGCATGTTTTTCCACACAGTTTTTCACTCAATGAACATGGAAGTATGCTTATTTAATCATATTCATGTATTTACAAGTTTGAAATCTGTCGTAGACAGTCTCAGAAGTGTGCACACTACAAAACGGCGACGGGCACATGCTGCGATCTGAGACGTCTAGCAAACTAGTCGCTGATTCAAACATTCAAAGTGATGAGCTTCAGTCGTGTAGTGTGCGAAAGGCTCTGGAAACTTCATAGCCAAATAAAACACTGCTGAAAACATTGATTGCAATATTTACATTTATGCATTTGGCAGACGCTTTTATCCAAAGCGACTTACAGTGCACTTATCCCCCTGGAGCAACCTGGAGTTAAGTGCCTTGCTCAAGGACACAATGGTGGTGGCTGTGGGAATCGAATCGGCAACCTTCTATTAACTCACTTTACTCTGTTTTAGCATTGTGCAGGATTGGTCTGAGATGACCTGGGGCCGGTAGCATAAACATAGCCATTAACTTTAATCTTATTAACATAGCCATAACCATCGTTGAAGTCAAATTCTTCTACGAAGTCTCAACTCAAGCCCCTTTTAGCTCTCAACTGAAGCCCCCAGTGGCTCAGCAGACAGTTATTTTCTATGGCAACTTAAAATGTTAACAAAAGTTAGCTTAGGGGTGTGCTGTCTTACTTTTTAGTCTTAAATTAGACTGATCTAAGTTTTTATGCAACGGACTGAAAATTTAAGACCAACATTTTAGAAGACTAACTAAAGAAGACTAGTTTAAAACAGTATTCTGACACTAAATGCCAGATGAAGAAACATGTTTGCAACTCTATTCAGAACCAATCACACCACAGTTTATGGCAAGAGAGCAGTTACCTCCTCATAAACACATGATTCAAAAAGATACTGACCAACAAACTGACTAAAGAGTATGCACGCCCAGGAAGTCATATTTACGACATCGATAACATTGCCAGCAAAATCATTGTAAATATAAAGTGAATATTCGATGTAAAGCCCAGCCAAATAAGACACATCTGAACATATACAGCTCTTTAACAGTGAACTACGAGATGAAATAAAGGTCACGCATTAATAAAGTGCCCCACCATAAGCTCTATCTTTGGAGATTTGTAGTGGTATTTTTTCCTTTGTGTGTACTTCTTATTCTTGCTCACATAAAATCTTAGAATAAAGATCTCATGCCAGGCAGGACTATACATTGCACAAGAAATGTGCAATTAAAATCTCAATAGATGAGAAATGATATGAGAGAATGGATGCATATGACAGAAAGAGGATGTTGGGTTTTGGGTGGAAGTCGGGAAAGACTTCATAGTCTCAGACGCCAGTTTCAAAGTCACTCTTCCTTTAACTCCTTCCCTTAGGCTGTGGAAAAGTGTGGACGTAGCAATCTGACATTTCAGAAACCCCAACCAAACCTTCAAATCTCTGAGAGTGAAGGGAAAAGTCTTTAGGATTCATGTAGAGTAGGACATTTATCTTATTTTATCCCACTACATACACACTAAAATCCAGGCCAGTTTGTCATAATTTAATTCATGTATTGAACATTGTTGTTGCACTTTTTTTGTCAAGAAAACTAAATTTAATGAAAATAATAAAAGCTATTTGTGCTATGTCCAAAATACATTGCTAAAAATGAAAATTAGCCAGTGAATTTCTTTTCCTGATCTGAATTACAACAGAAAACAATCCTTACCATTAGCCCTGACACTGCTCTAAACCAACACGTTGGAGTTGCAACCAAAAGCCCAAGGACACGTGCCATGTCTAAAAAGAATGTATTTATACACCGATCAACAGCCATAAAGAAAATGCTGTTTTAATGGACATAGATTAAGAAGAAATTAACTGGTCCACAAGAGAAGTCCATACAGACCTTGCCCACATGCCATGAAATCAACATGAATTGTGGAAATCCTTCTGATGAATGACACTGCAATTAAATGATACAATCACCATAACAATTCTTTTTGTTGACGTTGAAAAAGGCAAGCCTCCCTTAAACCCAGCCAGTGGTGACTGTAACTGCTGTATGAGTCACTAAGATGGTAATTCCTTCTTAAATTAAACACTTTCTCTCTCTCACAGTCAGTCATTAAAATATAATGGAAAAGACAGTACCTTATGTTAAATGACAGACAAAGCTAAATCCACCCCAAATGGAAAAGATTAACTTCTAGAAAGATCTATATTTGACACAGGATTTGAAATAACGCAGTAAACATAATTGAATATATAAAACAAATGCAATCCAAGTATTTCTAACACCGTTAAACGTTGCCTTCGTGTGGAGTTCTTCAACCATAACAGCAGGGTGCTTATGGACTTTTGTGATTATATGGGGGGGGGCATATAATCATTTTATAAACATCTAAAACAAACCAGCAGGTTCAACATGCAGTCCAGCTGAAGAAAACATTAAAAGCATAACTAAGCCAAGCTCTTCCCCTCCTTCACACTCTATCAACAATAACTGTTTTGGTCAGGGTAACATGGGTAACTGAACAGATTTATTAGATCTTTAAGAACTTTGGTTAGTTTTTCAAACCAAAACATCAACCTTAGAACCATGGTTTCCAATGCAATTGGCAAGGCAACAGGGCAAGTGCTGAGTTTATAGTTCATATTTATACAAGTATTTAAAGGTGATGTGTGTCATTTCTAACCCATTAGCAGCAAGCAGATTTTCAAATATTAAACATTTATTGTTAAAGGTTTCCCAAACATTCTGCCAGAGCACACAATAGCCTATGCAAGCCATGCGAGTTCTGCACATATATGTAGCGGGATCTCCTGCATCTTTGGTTGTGCAATGTTGACTTTATGAATGGCCGGAATACATGTGAATACAATGGTAAAGCGTCTCTATCAGTGCGCGTCTTCATAGCACCTCAGACCAGGAAGTTAAATGAACTTCTTTGCACCTAAATTTCAGCCAAAAAATGTGAACAGTAACTGTTACTTGATCAGATCCGATAACAGAAACATTGACGAATAAATCTGCCTGTACGTACACTCACTGAGCACTTTAATAGGAGCACCTGTACACCTACTTATTCATGTGATTACCTAATCAACCAATCGTGTGGCAGTAGTGCAATGCATAAAATGCGGATACGAGTCAGGAGCATCAGTTAATGTTCACATCAACCATCAGAATGGGGAAACATGTGATCTCAGTGATTTCGAGTGTGGCATGATTGTTGGTGCCAGACGGGCTAGTTAGAGTATTTCTGTAACTGCTGATCTCCTGGAATTTTCACGTGCAACAATCTCTAGAGTTTACTCAGAATGGTGCCAAAAACAAAAAACATCCATTTAGCGGCAGTTCTGCACACAGAAACACCTTGTTGATGGGAGAGGTCAACTGAGAATTGCCAGACTAGTTTGAGCCGACAGAAAGGCTACGGTAACTCATTAACCCCTCTGTACAATTGTAGTGAGCAGAATAGCATCTCAGAATGCACAACAGTCAAACCTCAAGGCAGTTGAGCTATTTAACAGCAGCAGATCACGTCGGGAACATAATTGGGACTATAGTGTTCCTAATTAAGTGTTAAGTGAGTGTCTAACAATTATGTCTAGCCATAAAAGAGCTTTTGTTTACATTTGGTGAGATACTTATTGAGTGAAAACAGTATCGTAACCTCCAACATATGCACGTAACAACCCACAAATGCACGAAACAGATCCTTACTCAATCAGTTTCTACAAGTTTTTTTTTGTAGAAAAAAGCTTTGGGGGAGCTTAATTTTAAGTTTTTTTTCTTCTCATGACATAAGGGAAATACATGGTTGCATCATATATCATATCTTTACTTCTGTAGTTTGCTATGTACAGAGTTGGATGTTTATATTTTTGTTCAAAGTTTATATTGGTCCATGTCATTGGAAAGCATGACCTGAAGCTCCACCTACTTTGTTTACATTGTTCAGTCAGTTAAGATCAGTCGACATGAACACACCGGCATGTGTTATTAGCAAGCTGGTGCAAATTTAACTACATCTGTTCGATCGTTCATGTATTTCCCAAGACCATGTCATGCGATTTTTTTGTTTTTTGTTTAACTAGTCTTAAAAAGGAAATCTACTCAAATACTCACTCATTTGTCATCTGCAGCAAAAGCCTTTCACACGTTCCACCGGGACATAGGTGTATCCACCTGGGGAATCAGCGTGTACCCGTGGGCTGCTCCGTCATCGAGGGTAATGAGAGCGGATGAGCGAGTGGCTTTGTGACGGGTGGAGAGGGGTGCTCTCCACGATGACGTCAGCTCATCATGCACCTCCGGGAAAAACGGAACTGGGGAGGGCGAGGCTGTGAGCGGCGCCCGGACCCCAGGAACCAGTCATCCAACCGCGATGGCTGTGGGGAGGATGGAGGGTTCCAATCCAGCCCCACACTAGCGGCGGCCCCGGAAAGCATGTTGGTCACCTGCGCATCGGCCTCAGCCTGGGCGTGCTGGCCCGAAGGCGGCAGCCCAGGGGAGTCGTCAGCATCAGATGCCGCGCTCTCCGATGCAGCGGCGAGCTCATCCACTTCAAGCTCGAGAGGATAGACAGGCTGGCTGTGAGGCGAGCCGCTGTTACCTCGAGCATGGACGGGTGTCAACGAGCGTGCTGGGGGTGGGTAGTCCGAGGGGGCATACCCGGCGGAGCTGCACCCACTGCCACCCCCAGATCGCCTCCATCGCCAGCCGCATCGTCCTCAATCCCGTGGGAAGAAGGAGCAATGCGGGGGGCGGCTGGAGTGGCATGCTTTCTGTTGAAAGTGAGCTGCGACCGCAACGTTGCCATGGTCATGCCCTCGCAGTGAGAGCATGAACCATCCACAAACGCAGCATCAGTGTGATTGCTGCCCAGACACACGAGACAACGCCTGTGGCCGTCTGAAGCGGAGAGCACTCTACCGCATCCAGGAACTACACAGGGGTGGAAAGGCACCTTTAAAAAGACGTGTCCTGAAAAGGACATTCAACGCCGCAGTGCATAGCTCTTTTAGTGAAATATACTCTTTTTAGTAGGGAAATCACTCTTTTAAACAACTCTTTAGAGATTCTCTGCTCTGTCGAAGCGCCCAGGGCAAATTGCACTGCCTTGCAAAGAAGGAGAAATAGCCGCTGTAATGCGCCGTCGATCCAACAGCATGCAGAGCGTCAGAGGAAAACAGGAACGGGTGTGACTCACAGCAGACTGCATACACAACCATCGGCTCCGAAGAAAATTTCTGAATGAACTCGACGTATTTCCTCGCCTTTATACCCGTATGTCCGGGGGCGGGGTATGCAAATACTGTCTGCCAACTTCTCATTGGCCTTTTTTCATAGATCAGAGGATATCCGGCACTCAAGAGAGACCCCTAGTGTCGCTTCTTCGACACAATGTCGAGAGTGCGACAGACGGGAAACATCAGTGCTTTTTTCAAACACATTCTATGTGTCTCCTAATTCTATTAAATTATTGTTTAGCTTATTTTTGAGAACATGCCGGCAAAATTCCCTGTATTAAATTAAATAAATTACCAAATGAAAAAAGCATTAAATAAAAAAAATAAATTACCAAACAAATTTTAAAAAATATATATTTTTAGACCTATATATGCATTTTCTTTACACATACTTAAATTGGCCATACCCTGTTCTGTAGATGAAAAACGTTGGCTGAATGACATTCTCAGAATGTTCTACACTTTTTTTCAAGAATAGAAACTACTCATATTAAAAAAAGTTTTAAATATTGTAAATCTAATCCTCTTTACCTTGGATGTTATGTCCTGCATATTTCTCCTTGATTATCTTCTAAAATTAATTTGTGCATCATAACGCAATTTACATTTCATGACGTCATCACGCACACCATTTTTATCGATAGATGGCCATTTAAATGGAAACAGGCAGAAGACGGCAAATTTAGCAAAAAACATTACGCATTTTCACTTTGTCCATAACAAACTAGCATGAAAAGTGGATGGAAACTAGACTAATCACTGAAACAACCGTGCCACCTTGAGTAGCAAATAGCATGTATAATATTCATGTGTCCACGCCAGAGTTTTCACTAAGAAATTTGGTGCCACCAACATGTCCAAGAATGATTAAGTTTGCGGGAAAAGAAAATAAAAAAAATAAAAAATAAAATGGTCATCTTATTTTGCTGTTTATTTTGCACAGTAAACGCAACGGACTTCGATAATACATTATTATAGGCTAATAATGACACAATCAAGTCCAGTCTCTACAACTTGAGGTTCACAGAAGCCTGGTGTCATTCTCTCCAGGAGACGGCAACACAAGGCTGTTTTAATGTGATACTGAAGTAAGAATCTTCTCACTGTAGGCATGTGAAATGGGAATAACACAGGCTGCATTTGCCAGTGTGCGGGATACAACCTGCTGTAGTACTATGCAAACTTTGGGAAAGTTAATTCCTCTGTGGCAGTGAAGCGCTGTTATCATTGGCATGTTGTCACACTGTACACTTATGGCATCAACTACACTGTGTGCACAGTTATTTGGCAAATTGTATTCCTCAGGATTCATTTAATTGTTGAAGAAACACAATGCTCTCAGTCAATTCAAAATGTTATTGAACCTCAAACCTGAATGTTTAACTAAGGAAAGGTGAGTTTTGTCTTTCATAGGGTAATATTGAAGTGTGCACAATTATTAGGCAACTAAATTAAAAAAATAATTTCTCCCAACTCAATTGTTAATTTTTAGAGTAAGTGCAACAAATAAGTAACACAAAATTACAATTAAATAAATTTTTTAGCCTTTCAAAAATATTCAGTAGCCAACATAGCTACCCTTCTTTTCAATAACTACTGTGAGCCTTCCATTCATTGAGTCTGTCAGTTTCTTGAACTGTTCACGATCAACTTTCACTGAAGCAGCAACCACAGCCTCCCAAATGCTGTTTAAAGAGGTGTATTGTCTTCCCTCGCTGTAAATCTCACATTTGAGGAGGGCCCACAAGTTCTCAATAGGATTTAAGTCAAGCGAGGAAGGGGGCAAATTCATTATTTGGGCATCTTTGAGGCCCTTGCTGGCTAGCCAAGCAGTGGAGTGCTTGTATTCATGTGATGGAGCATTGTCCTGCATAAAGATCATGGCCTTCTTGAATGCTGAGGAATTCTTCCTGTACCACTGCTTGAAGAAAGTACTTTCCAGAAACTGGCAGTTGGTAATAGGAGTTGAGTTTCAGTCCATCTTCAACTCAAAAAGTTCTAACTACTTCATCCATAATGATAGCAGCCCACACCATTACCCCTCCTGCACCTTGTTGGCGCCTGACTCAAAGTGGTGCCCTGTGTCCATTATTGATCCAGCCACGGGCCTATCCATCTGGTCCATCAAGAGTCACTCTCATTTCATATGTCCATAAAACCTTTGAAAAATCTGTCTTCAGGGATTTCTTTGCCCAATCTTGATGCTTCAACCTGTGAATATATTCTGTGGTTGTCGTATTTCAGCTTTCTTGACCTTGGCTGTGTCTCTGAGCACTTTTCACCTTGTACTTCTGGAAACTCCAGGTAGGTTGCAGTTCTGGAATATGGTAGCACTGGAGGATAATGGGTTCCTGGTAGCTTCACGTTTAATTCTTCTCAAGTCTTTTCCACTTAATTTGTTTCCTTTTCTTCTCTGCGTGCATTTGCGCCCCAGTTGACTATTCGCAACATTACCTTTGATTGTCCGGTGGTCACAAATCAATAGCTTAGCTGTTTTAAGAGTGTTGCATCCGTCTGAAGACATTTAAAAAATGTGTACTTTTCAGTGCCAATTAAATCTCTTTTTACCTGAGGTAATGAAGCTGCCTAATGATTATGCACACCTTGATATAAGGTGTTAGTCACTTTCGCCACACCCTCCATCACTGCACAAATATATATCACCTGAAAATGATTCAATCCAATAAGCATTCAAGTTTATATGGTTTGGAGTTGTAAAATTTGCATGGAAATAATGATAAGATCAGAATACTCACTTGCCTAATAATTGTACTGTACACGCATTGTAAATGACACGTGTTAATATTTTTACTGAATATTGCGTTCCAAAATGTTACAATTTTAATGGTCAAAAACTGGCCCTATTTTAATAGCACTGCGCTATGCGATACATCATACACATAAAGTCAGTGGGCATGGCTCTGAAGTTTTGAGATTTTCCTGCAAGCATGTGCTTAGTCTGTATGCAAGTGGGTTGGCGAAAATGCGTGCACAAAATGCTAATGTGTTATATCAAGTGCAATTTATTTAGGAGGTTCTTCTCTGGTTCTTGCACAATCTGCGTCCTATAATATATTTTGATCCCCATCAAACTGGACCACGATGTATGTATGTGTTGTATGTGTTCTCTATCGACCTCTCTGGGACTGTTTGCTCACATCCTGCTCATCTGTGTCTCACCTACGGTCTTGACAATGTTACAGGACACTTGAAACATGCTTTGCTGCTCTCCCATTGTTCATTGTTTTGTAATGTATCTTATGTTTTATTTCTGTACAGTGTCCTTGAGCTTTGGAAAGGCACTATACAAAATAAACATTATTATTTTTATTGTTATTACTTATCATATTGATCTACTGACACACAAATAAAAAATCGAATTCATAACTTTGTTGTGCTAATTGAAAATAGAGCCTATAATTTTCATTTGTATGAAAATACTACTCATTTGTCAAGTAATAAACAAATAAATGGATATTATGTGATGGTAAACTTGTATAGGTATGAAATAATCATAAAAATATGATTTATGGAAGCGCAAATATAAATTGCAACACTATTAAATATCTGGGGTCACCAATACACCTTTGTAATTAAGCAATTAGATTATTATAAAAAAATAATTGGTGCAATTTTGGCATTTTTATTTATTGTTACACCATTAAAAAAATGGACGAGTTAAAGGATGGAATGAGGTCCCAGGTCACTGAAGACCCAAGGAGTACATTGTAGGGTTAACACTAAAACTAGTTGGTTTTTGGACGACTAGTTGATTTGTTGACTATGGTGAATGATTCCTACCTGAATTTGAATGGGATTTGTGAAAAATAGGGTTTAGATTTCAAGATAAGCTTTTGAATGATGACAAGTGTTTGCGTGTGTGTTTCGCAGATATTTGGTGACAAAATCTTAGGCCTAGATCCTGATATCTAAGTTTTCCTCAAATGTCTCCCCAATGCCATTAGTTTGGCTGTGTTCATGTGGGAGCGTTTTGGGTTCCTAAGTCTCTTTCTCTCGCTAATAAATTTAGACAAAGCAGAGGCTAACATGCTGATCTTTCCTCTGTATAATTACTCGAGTCATAAAAGTTTTCATCATCGTTCCATGACTTCATCAGACAACTTAAACATATGTCTAAATATAAACAGGGGAAAGTTGCCATGTCAACATGTGTTCACTTTTAACATCTATAGCTGAAGATGGATGAAAGATATAATGTGATATGTAATGTGATGCACAATGTGATTCATAGCAAAACTGTGTGAAAGCTACAGTGTAACAGAGGTTGGGTGAATATGCATTTTACATTTTATGCAAGCTGCGTGAATCCGGCATTAAAGTCAAAATGAAACATTTACAACAAATTTTACTTAAATGATAACATGGCACATTAACGAGTTATATATAACATTGAAAAAAAGGTAAGATATGTCTTGATTTTATTCCCCAGGAATTGATTGGGCTGTGAAAAGGGGGTGTTCCATACCAGAGTGGAACCAGACTTTTTGAGGAGTTCACCATCGAGAGCATCTTCCAATCAAAATGTATTTTGCAATTTTGCCTGACTCTTTATTACATTAACATTATCTAGCATTAAAACTATTTGCATATTTTTAGAAAGGCTAGATTACCTAAACAGTACCTTCAAAAATAGAGCTTGACTTCTTTCCACACACATTGTAATCAGCGTACAACTACGTAATTTACACCGATCAGCCACAACATTAAAACCACCTGCCTAATATTGTGTAGGTACCCCACGTGCCACCAAAACAGCGCCAACCCGTATCTCAGAATAGTATCCTGAGTTGATATTCTTTTCACCACAATTGTACAGGGCGGTTATCGGAGTTACTGTAGACTTTGTCAATTCGAACCAGTCTGGCCATTCTCCGTTGAAAAAAACCATCCAGTGAGTGGCAGTTCTGCAGATGGAAACACCTTGTTGATGAGAGAGGTCAACAGAGAATGGCCAGACTGATTCAAGTCTACGGTAACTCAGATAACCACTTTGTACAATTGGGGTGAAAAATAACATCTCAGAAAGCTATTCTGAGATGCGGGATGGCGCTGTTTTGGCAGCAGGATGGGGACCTACACAATATTAGGCAGGTGGATTTAATGCCGTGTCTGATCGGTGTATGTGCATAAGGAAGGTGTATTATTAATATAACTGTGTATGCTATACTGTAAATGGGTGCTGCAAAATGAAGTAGAAAAATCATTGTGGGTCATGGTTGCTGTTCTCAGTAATAAATGAATGACTTAATTTTTGAAACATCAAACCACTCCTGAGCTACATCAGCAGACAAGCATGAGTCATCATCCTTTTAAAAAAGGTAAACAGAAGTAGAAAATAAGGATGTAAACAAAGCATGCCATAATTACATGTGTCCTCACCACATATGATTTGAAGTGGAACATTTGGCTTTAAATAGAGAGGAAAACAGAGTGACAACTGTGCAAAGCTCTAGAACAGGACCATGACTGAACCAAGAGCTAAATTATTTTTGCTTATTCAACTCAGATGTGTGCAAAAACAGTTAAAGATTATAATATATTAATCTAAACCGCTATGACAATTTTCTTGTCTTTTTGACTTTAAAATATTTCTGTTGGGGACAGTCAGACCGCCACAGCCTTAGTGGAAAAGTACTTCCCCCCAAAAATAAATTGTCCAAATAAAAGATTTTAGGGCCAGAAATTTTCAGAAAACTTCTTATAATTTATATATTCATTAGGACTAGTACCGAAGAAGTAGAGGTTGAAATACTCCTCTGACTTAACAAGCAAAATTAAACTTTATTGTTTGGCCTGCTGTTCCTTCCATTGACTGTAAAATGGCTATAAAGTACCTTGTATAATGTTGGGCCTCAATGAAGGCGATACAAGAGACATGTAGGTAACCAGCAAAGAGAAAAACAATCTACATAAAATATAGATTTACAAGATATATTTTACTAAATAGATTCTACAAAAATGTACTTTATTCTGTATACATCTATAAATATTAGAGGTTAACCGATATATCGATTTTACCGAATAATCTGCACGATCAGTTATCTGCAAACAAAAATCAGTAGTTCCAGATTTTGTTTTTCAAATAATATTTGTTTTGAATGAAAAAAATAAAAAATAACTAATGATTCTGGCAGATCTGATAAGTTTTATTTTCGGGGGTTGAGGGGGTCAAATTTGTTACAGTAAGGTTAAAAACATGAGGTTTTGTTGTTACAGTAATTTTTAATTTTTTTAAAGGACTGTTTAAGATTCACCTGTTTAATTCTTACACATTCAGATTATATTGGGTTATTTGAGCAATCTTTGATTAATTTTGTATGTAACTATTTTTATTCATGTTATTTGAAGTGTTTTTGGTTCAGTTCTGATGCATATGTCTATTTTTTATTTATCCCCACGAGCGGGGAGGGGCTCCTGGCCGACCGCCTGGAGCGGGAGGACCGCTGCCAGGGGCTATTCCCCAAGAAAGTGGCAGGGCGTACCATCCAGCCAGGCGTCGGAGGACTGCCTGTCGTCCATTAGAGGGTGGAGGAGTGGCCGAGGTTCGAGCTATGGCGTATCGGTCAACCGGCGAGTAAGTGTTTTTTTTTCTTCTCTCCCACTGCCTCTCCACATTGGCCTTTACCTCTCTATTAAATTTGTTAAAATAAGTTCAGAACTATTTTATAATGAGTGGAATGTTTTCATTTATACTATTGATTTAAAAAAAAATCAGATGATAAATCAGCAATTGACCTGTTTTCCCCACCGTAGTTATCTGTGTCTGCAAAATCAATTTAAAGTATGTTTTGTCTGCTCCATCTTTTATTGGGGTGGGTCGGCTACTAATTGCAGGGTTGGTGGTTCGATTCCCGGCCCACACAACTCCACATGCCGAAGTTTCCTTGGGCAAGGCACTGAACCCAAAGTTGCTCCCAATGGCAGGCTAGTGCCTTGCATGGCAGCTCTGCTGTCATTGGTGTATGAGTGTGTGTGTGAATAGGTGATTGGGACACAGTGTAAAGCGCTTTGATAACCTCTAAGGTTAAATAAAGTGCTATATAAGTGCAACCCATTTACCATTTTATTGGTTGTACAAAGATATCTTGATGTCTAAGAACAGATATGGATGACTAAAGAGACATAATATGAACAAGTTCTACTGTGTAGCCAGTACTAACGAAAAATTACAGTTAAATAATGGTCAAACACTCAAGCCAGTACTGAAGAGACTCACTCAATCAAAGAAGTATTATGTAGACTTATTTTCTTAAACTTTGCTGCTTGCCCTCTTGAGTTAATTCATAAATTTGATGTTGGGAGGATGGATCCACATGTTAACCAAAGCCTTTTGCCAGTGGTTATTACAGAACAATTTTAGAATCTATGATTGCAAAATTTCTCTAGCTAGCCAGTGATTGGTTTATTTGAGGAAGAATAATTCATTCCTTTATATAATCCCTTCATATGGTGACTTGACTCATTTGAACAACCTACCATTAATGGTCAATGTCTGCTTCTACAACTCCCTGTTACAGTCACTGCAAGGACGAAAATCATAATCTGTCCTTAAGGAATTGTTTACAGACAACCAAAAAGTGAACACCATTAACATCAAAGCTGGACAGGTTGTAACCATCTTGTTGATGCCTCTGGAGGTAAATGAGAACTTCTACATGTAATTCACACCTAGTTACCAAACTGCCCCAGGATACAATAGCAGTCCAACAGCCAGCAACTATCTTGGCATGCGAAACAATCTGGAAATGGCTGCTGGACATGTGAAGTATTCATTTTGGGAAGCATGGCACGTCAACACTGTCTTTAAGTGTTCTGAACTCTAAGCCAACACCATCATTCAATGTTTTGTGTACCTACAAGGTTTCAGTTATGCAGTCACTGGACATTAGGAGCTGAAGAGTTGATACAGAATCTGGGAAAAAAAGGTCAAATTAACCTTCAAGAGGAAAAAAGCAGTATTTTCTTTTTTTAAACCGTCTTGGTCATTGTTGATCTTTCCTAAAGATTCATTGGAGGCTTAGTTCTACTGAAATTATATGTCCACAGAAATAAAAATCCAAAAGAAGTAAATAATTGACACATAATTTAGCTTCTCACAAATGGAAAAAGTTTAATTGTTTTACTACTGTACTTCAATGAAGATAATTGCCCATTTTAAGAGCACAAAACTACAAAATCAAAAAAGTCAAATTATCTTAATACAGTACAGAATTATAACTTTAAATGTCCAAAAAGCATATAAAAAGGCAGCATAAAAGTAATCCATATGACTCCAGTTGTTCAATCCACATCTTTTTTTTTACTATAATTATCCTTCCTGCCCAGTAGGTGGTGATATGCACGAAGAATGCAAATTGGCAAAAACAAAAGAAGAATAATTAAGTAAAGGTGAAACTGGAGATTTATAGTAAAAAAAGGACTAAAATATTGATCTGGTTCTAACCTACATACATCATATAGCTTATGAAGATATGGATTTAACCAATGGAGTCTTATGGATTACTTTTATGCTGCCTTTATATGTTTTTAGGAGATTCAAAGTTGCCCATCATTCTCTTGCATTGTATGGACCAAAAGAGCTGCGATATTCTTCAACAAATCTTTGTTAGTGTTCTTCAGAAGAAAGAAATTCATACAAATCTGGGATGGAATGAGGTTGAGTAAATGAGAGAATTTTTCTTTTTGGGTGAACCACCACTTAAAGAGGCTCACAAACTTCCTGTACTTCGTCTGAAGGCAGATGCTCCAGTCTGGGCTGCTGCCAAGTCCAGCAGTTCTTAGGATGAATAAAAATATATGTTTTGAGGACATGTGGGTCCTCTTTAACTTGGGTGGGCATGCTCGCATGTGTGTGTGTGTGGCAGCCCTGTTTTTAGAAACTGGACGAAGAGTAAAGACACAGTGAACTTTAGAAGATATAACATTGTGTAAAGGCCGTTATCCACAGAATGTGGTAAAAAAAAAGAAGAGTTTGCCCAGTTCATATTCAATAGGTGGGAGATGGCAGGAGGTAAAATCGGAGGCAGTACTGAAAGCAGCACATTTGCCAAGCTCATTCATTCACGACAATCCTACCTATTGGTCATGCATAACTGTTATCGACACACACTGTGCCAGATAAAAGAAATGTATCTTTTCAAATCAAGGAGAGATCAAATCAATTCAAATCAAAATCATTCAAATTAAGGAGCTAAGGAGCTTTTGGACATTATATGCCTTGGATCTGCATTTGATTTCCTATTGGACATTGGGCTTCAATCAATGTAATTTTGTCCTGCCTGAAAGCACGACTTCTTTATATGATGATTGGTCGAGCTCTCAAATGGGTGGGACTTACAACAAAGCATATGAAATGTAAAAGCAACGCTTTCAAGCGCAGTGTTAGCTAATCGAAGTTGCACATGTAGATGCACTTGCAATCTGACATAACACATTTATTGGGTGGGACAGGTAGGTCATGTCCCTACCACTTTTTGCTTGTCATTTTTTCCCCCACTGCTTTTTGCAATAGCTTTCGTCAAGTACGTGTCTAATGCAGTTCTTTTGCAGGAGTTTCTATTTCATTCCTGTGTGTTAAAAGAAGTATCGATCCAGCACTGGAGTTTACGATTTTTTATGTTATGATTCTATCATTGTAGCTGTTATCAGTGGCGTTTGAGTGACAGCGGCCAGTGCTGTTCTCTCGTGCATCCAGATACGTTCTCTACTCGCTCCACATCTTGCGCTCCTTTCCAGTTAAATCACAAAGCAAAATGTAAACAGATGTGTCTCCATTCATGAAATACATCCACTGACATACAGTTGCAATCTACTAAATTAAGAAGTTATATTACAGTGGATTAGAACCCGGACCTCCTTGTATTAGTGACAAAATCTTTACCATTAGTACGAAATCAGTCATTTTGGCTTAAGTATTCGCGTTGCGGAAAACACAGATGGAATCAGGGAATCTATACATAAAAACGGAATTTACTTATAATCGTTTAATCTCGCGAAATTTGCATATTTTTCTGTGTTAGTATTCCTAAGTGTTTCACATAACTGACGATAAAATACTCGCAAACATTACCAGTTAGACTTTTGAATCCTGCTAAAATATGGCCAAATGAGTCAATGTTGCCTAGTAACCATGTCTCGAATATTCACATTCACACATGAATTGCCATCATTGATTAGAAACATGTCTAAACGACTTCCCTTCGATAAGACAACCACATCTAAAAAATTAAGAAACACAATTAACTGCCAAGTACCAGGTGGAACAATATCCCAGTGACTACAATGAGTCTGGCCAACAGCTTTTCTGTATGTTTTACCAACACACTATTGACTGGACTCCCACGGACATACCACTTGAGAAAATTAAGAAGCATTCTGCGTCCCTTTCTTGTGAAGCATTTCAAACAAGGAGGCGTACTACCAGAAAACGAAAGTAGCCTAAGACAGATTCACCTTTGGCACGTCTTTGACCAACACATGCAAAAAGTACTGCAAGAAATCCGTGGAAAGAAAATCTTCCTTGAAACTTCAGACAACCTAGATCGGAGTGTCCTAAACATTATAATAGGTGAGTGTTTATTACATTAGCGTTGGCTTTTATTGTAGTAACTTAACAATGGCTAGGTATTCTATAACTTTGATTTAGCTCACTGCTGCTCGTAATTCATGTGCATTTCTAATAGGCCTATCAACACCTAAGGCACATTAGTCTATTTGGAAGAAGTATTAGAAGTCATTTTATAAGTAATTTAGTTGACTTTTTACAAGTAGAAATTGGTTAAAAATGATGAAACAGATGAAAAAAATGGAATAAAAAAAATTATGGAATTTGAGAAAAAATTGTAGTGGATTTCATAGGGTCCTTCTAAAGCTCACTGATTCATGTATTTATTCACTAAAAACAAATCCACTACTGAGAGTGATAGATGTTAGGATCAAGTTATCAAATTAATTGTGAAATATTTATTGGAGGGTTTAAATCGGTAATCAAGAATGACTTCATCAAAACATAAAAAAATAATTTGAAATTATCTGCACATAACCTTTTTAATATTTATGACATCACAACACCCCCTCATACCCACACAAAAAAATTCCTCACCACGTTTTAAAACAAATGCCCATGACGCCCATGATTACAGGTTTTATTTTGTCTACTTGTTGCAAAAACAGTTTTGAGCATAGTTAATTATATTTGTTTGGATATGGCACCTCTTCAAAAGAAGTTTGAGCAGCTTTTGAGGGCAACAATGTAGATACCCAGAAAAGTCTGGGAAACATTTATACTGGTACACAGAATATACAAGTACGTCATACCGCCAAGCCCCAAATCAGAGGTGATTTTATTCACATCAATCAAACAGGATCTAGTTTTTATGTGGTCAAAGAACAACATTGAGAAAGAACATAAATCTCCCAAAGTTCTATGATGTTTCTTTGAATCTGCCCACCAATCACAATAATTTAGGCTGATATCAGTTCATGGATATATATTCATCTTATTTGAAATAAATACCATTTTGATAATTTTGTAATTTTTTTTAAACAAAAACAGATAATACAGATAATACAATATAGCAAAGCTTGCTGCCTGCTGTCTCACATACCATGTGTGTTTAAGGAACAGTTCACCCAAAAATGAACATTTCACCATCATTTACATTCACCCTCAAGTTGACGAATTTCTTTTTCCGCGGAAAACAAAAGGAGATTTGTTAGACTGTAAATTAGCCTCAGTCACCAATCACTTTCATTGCAACTTCTTTCCATACAATGACCACATTTAAATGCACTTAAGAAAACGGTTTAGTCTAGGGTTTTTGCAGAAAGCAGTGTTCTGAAACGTCATGTAAATGAGAATGCAGATTTCCTTACTTCTGGCTGAGATTTGGAAGTTTGTCATTTGGTCTCTGTAATTGCACCAACTCTCTGCCTGGAGCTCTTCCATCAATCCCTCCATTCATAAAATTTCAAATGCCTCTTAGTGGCACATTGGGTTTATTAAAACGTTAAATTTGTATTTATCTAACTTTAGCATTTACTCTCCGCTAAGTGTGGAAGACTCATCACCCTATAATTACTCTCTCCTCCCTCTAGTCTGTGTGGCATCATCTACTTTCCAGCACTCTAAAAACAGCCAGCTCACTTCAAATCAACAAAAATAAATAAATAATGATAATACACAAGTCTAGACATATGTCTACATGTAGAAAAATTGGGAGTTGCATTTCCTTCAATGTTATCATATACTACTATTTTGAATCATGATTTGCATTGTTGGGGTGACAATACAAATGTTTTAAGGTTTCATTAAGGGAGTCATCCATCAAAACGCCCTTTAGACCTAAGCCTGCATCCTTAACACTACATTAAGTGTTACCTACACTACATTGCAAATGTACAGTATGTGGACTACCAAACCCCATATTTGCTTGTTGAACATTTAATTTAAAAACCATAGGCATTAAGAGAGAGTTGGTTCCTTTGCTGCTATAGTAGCTTCCACTCTTCTGGGGAAGCTTTCTATGAGATGTTGGAACATTAGGCACTAATGTTGGGTGACCCTGGCCCGCAGTCAGCATTTCTAACACAAAGGTGTTCAGTGGTGTCCAGATTTAGGCTTTGTCAAGGCTATTCAAGTTCTTTCACGCCATACTACTCCATAAACCTTTCATTATGGACCTCACTTTGCTGCTATATGAGCTTCTACTCTTCTGGGAAGGCTTTCTACTAGATGTTGGAACATTAGGCACTAATATTGGGTGACACTGGCTCGCAGTCAGCATTTCTAACATGAACGTGTAGAGTAGCGTCCATGTCTAGGCTTTGTCCAGGCTAGTCAAATTATTTCACACCATACTACCCCATAAACCTGGTCATGCTGGAAGAGAACTTTTGGTCCCAAAATTTTTCTAAGGAGATTGCATGTAGGTGTGCTTGGTTTTGTGCACTTGTTAGTAATAGGTGTAGCTGAAATAAACAAAACAGTTAATTAGACAAGGGTGTCTACATACTTTTGGCCACGTAGTGTGCATCTACATTACCCCAAAACTAAATCTTTAAGCTAATATCCAATTTCAGATTTCACATTTGCAGACATGAAAATTAATTCTAGCTATGATAAAGGGATGTGCAAAACCACCAATTTTCAAAAACGACAAGTCGACAAGTTGGTGTTAAAGATGTACCATGTTCACGTGACCACGTGGTTTTTGTCTCATACAAGATAATCAGTGGCGATTGCTTTAAAGGGGTCATGAAATGGAGAATCTAATTTTTCTTGTTACTTAGACATACAGTACTGTGCAAATGTTTTAGGCACTTGTGAAAAATGTTGTATAGTGAGGATGTCTTCAAAAACAATGCCATAATTTTCATTTATCAATTAACTTCACACAAAGTCCAGTAAACATAAAAAAATCTACATCAATATTTGGTGTGACAATATTTGCCTTCAAAACAGCACCAACTCTCCTAAGTACACCTGGAAAAAAATCTGGTTGTTGGCAGATAGGATGTTTCAAGCTTCTTGGAGAATTTGCCACAGTTCTTCTATCTATTTATGCAGTCTCAACTGCTTCTGTCTCTTCATGTATCCCAGACAGACCCATGGCTTCTTTGTCGCCCACCCAGCAGGAGCCTATGCCTAGAGACGGCCCTGCCACAGTGCACCTTCAGTGTGTGCAGAATTTCACCATTCTTTGAACTATGGTGTGTGCATTTTTTTCAACTCATGTCAGTGTCAATTGTTTGTGAACCGTCATAATACGATTCAAGCTTTGCAAAGGAACTTATTGAAGAAGGGGGCAGTTAAAAACCCTTAAAAAATGTAAGTAAACAGTTTCATTCATGAATATTTCAAATGTCATGACTGTTTGAAATTTGATGGTGCTGAGTGTTAACAGTTTTGCTTGAGATTGAGAACAGTTTAATATATTCAGATGGAATATGTCGGATGTGCATTATGTGTAAACCCTGCAATTTTCTGTTATGTTCTTCCTATTGAGTTTGCTGAATTTGAGGGTCTGCATGATATTAGTCAATCAGAACAGTGGGTGTTACGTTGAAGTTTTAAGGAGGTGTTTAGGCCAAAACAGAGAATTTCAGAAAGAGGGCCAAAAACAGGGTGGAAAATTATCATATATTTCTAAATTGTGCCTGTTTTGAAAAAAAAAAACTTTCATCCCATTATCAATGGACCTCAGGGAAAATAATACAATTATAAAAACAGCTCTTCATGACCCCTTTAAAATGCCATTGGAAGCACGACTTCCTCTAAAATGTCTTAAATAATTGTACTTGAATGTCATTGCTGCAATTTTAAATATATATCTGGAGACATTAAAAGTCACTTACATGCTCAAGCTGAAGCCCCTGAGCAACGGGCCAGAAACCCAGGACTCAATTTGGTCATTGCTGATTTGGAGAATCTTGCTGTAATACGTTGATCAATCACTGCCATGGAGATGAAATTCACCGAGTTGGTTACAAGAGTGTCGGATGTTGAGGAACGGATTGATTATCTGGAGTCATTGGAGAGGGAATTAGCTGCTAATCCGCATGTTTGGGAAAAGTTGGAAGACCTTGAGAATCGTAACCGGCGAAACAACGTCCTAATTGTTGGAATTCCTGAGCAAGCATAGGGTCAGAATATGGTGGAATTTCTGGATGGGCTCTTTCCGAGTCTGCTCAACATAACAGGCCATAAGATGGAAATCGAGCGAGCTCACAGGGTTACGGCTCGGTGATCCACTGAGGGAAACAGGCCCTGATTAATTCTGGCCAATTTTCTGACATTGGAGTGATGTGATATAATATTGGGATGAGATTTTTATAATTTGATGGACTCAGTCCTTGATCATAGTGAAGCAAAAGTGTGTAGAGCAACATTAATGATTCATAGGCTTTGTAAAAATCTTGGTCTTACAGATATTATATCGCTTTAATACCCTTTTGTAAAATCATGATTTCCAACAAATGTTAAAGGCTGAAATCAATGTTTATAGACCAACTGGTCCTCGGTATCCTCTGCTGGCGTAGCTTGGGAGGCACTATAGGCGGTTCTTAGGTGTCGGATCATACAGTATGCCTCATTCATCAAAAAATCCAAAGCACGAGAACTCGTGGAGTTTGAAGGGAATATTAAACGTGCTGAGGCAGAGCTGAAGCGCCGAATGTCATCTGATGGCCTCAGAAAACTGGCCTGACTGAAATACAGATATAATACTATTTTGTTGCAGAAGGTGGAGTTTTGGCTATTCAGGGCAAGACAGTCATACTTTGAGTTGGGAAAAAAAGCAGGAAAATGTTTGGCTAGGTATATAAAGCACAGATTGTCTTTTTCTATCATTCCCTCGGCCATTGATATTAATAATGCTTTTAAAGAATTCTATCTTGATCTCTATAGTTCCGTGTCTTTGTCTACTGATGAAGATATTATGAAACTTTGTGGAACCATAAAACTCCCTAAACTGACGACTGAGTAAAGAAATTATCTTGATTCCGAGATAACCTTGGAGGAGTTTGGGCGTGGTAATTAAGGCCTTGCCTACAGGCAAGGCTCCGGGGTCTGATGGCTTTGCCGCTGAACCTTTAAGATCTTATACTACAGAATTGCCATCTCGCTTGATGCCAAAAAGGCGTTTGATATGGTAGCATGGGATTATCTTTTTAAGATTTAGGAATTTTACAGGTTTGGGAGTAAGTTTTCTGGATGGATTAAGTTACTTTATAGACACCTGGTAGAGGCAGTATAAACAAATGGATTAATTTCAGATTATTTTACTCTGGATAGTGAGAAAGGAAGATTTTCCAGGGGTGGTCGCAGAAGGTATGGGACATAAGCTTTTGCTTTACGCAGATTATATTTTATTACTCGTCTCTGACCTCTCTAATGTCTTTCCATCCGGGCACCATCCAACGGCCCAAACAGGGCATTAAGTTTTGGGGTATTTTATTCAAAGCAACTTTGTGTTAATTTTTACACTTTAATAAAAAGAGTTTTGAGCAATGTGGAATTTTTTTTGACAAAAACAAATGTTTCCATGACAATGTTGGGATTCAACGTAGTGAAAGCAAATTACTATATCACATATGGAAAGTGACGGGGGTGCATTTGACTATATATAGGAGCTCAGTAAAATGAGCATTAAATCATAGGTTTTCCAGCACCACCTCTCCACTTAAGACTACACAGAAACTCAGATGAAGACCACATCACAGAAGAGGTAGATGATCTCACCAGACAGCAAAACCCAAACTCCTGGGTGAACCACACCAGAACTCATTTTGGGCACCCTTTCTGGTGAGTTTCTGACTCTTTGTGAATCTGTCACAAAGGAGTAAAGGGTTAGACTGTCAAAATGTTCATGTAAATATGTAATCCTTGGAGTGAAATTTAATTCGGCCTCAAAGTTGCAGTAAAACCTGAAAAACATGGAACATAAATCCACAGAAGAAAACATTCCTTTGAGCTGCACAAGTGCTTCCAATTGAATATATAAACAGTGTTTTTAAAATGGAATGCATTAATTTTGATAAGACAAATAAAATGTGGAGGAAAAGGAGAAAACGTTGCCACTGTGCGGTCTTCTCTTTAAGGTTCTAGAGACAGGACTCAGCGCAGAAAAGAGAGACTTCAACTCTTGAGATCTGTTGAAATGTGGGGCTGTCAGGAGGAGCATGATTGTGTTGGTGGACAGTTGTGAGCTGTAAATCTGAGTGGCTTCTAAATCAGATCCTAAAATGTAACTACTGTATTTTTATGTATTTTTTATTAAATGCTGAAACTGCAGTCGACTACATTGCCCATATTGATATATGCCCAATTATAATGGTCTTCGCCTCAATCGATCATTAGTTCATGAAAATTCAGTCATCATTTACTCAACCCTGTGTTGATATAACTCTACTGGTACTTACTTTCTTTTTCTTAACACAAAGGGAGAAATTGTGAAAAAAGATTGTGCTCAGTGATGTCATAAAATGGCAGTTTATGGTGACACCCTCTTCAAGATTCAAAAGAATAACTGAAGTCTATTCAATTATTCAATATGTTCAATGATATGGAAATAAATAATATATTGCATTTTAAAGCCAATTTTTGTATTGTCTTTTTTAATGCATTTAATTTTTAATTATTTAAATATAGCTATTTTAATTATTTAATAATTACATATTGAATCAATTGTTATTTGAGGGGCTTTCTCTGCAAATATTTATGATGCAAATTATTGTGATTAATTTGATTAAAAATTTGTATCGACTGACACTCCAATTTAATATCTCTATACATAG
Source organism: Xyrauchen texanus (assembly GCF_025860055.1). Lineage (NCBI taxonomy): Eukaryota > Metazoa > Chordata > Actinopteri > Cypriniformes > Catostomidae > Xyrauchen > Xyrauchen texanus. The sequence continues at coordinate 33,988,371 of NC_068303.1, forward strand.
TGTCTTAAAATACATTAGCAATGCACACTTAAGTTTATCTTGCCAATGCGGTAAACAATCAGACCAGATGACATTCCAGGAGCCAGTTTATGGCAGAGCCCTCTCTAACTGTCAAGGTAAAGAAGAGTGATTTTGATTGGATTGTGGCAGGAACGACACAAACAAATGTCATCAGATAAGCTGCTCGGACAACTACCAGATCCTTCAGAAAGTAAGGCCACGGACCTTTCAACGTTGGGAAAGTCTTCTCATTGGTCCATGAGTGGTTTCTTAGCAACCTCTTAAACCCCCCACCCAAAGGATTTCCCTAAGAGGTGAGAAGGACCATAAATATTCTTCAAGACCTCTCGAAGCAGCATTAACCTACCATGTGGCAAAAGTTTAATCAAAGAAGCCACAAAGATAAATATTTACACACAAACTTTTACTCCTAACATTACTACCAACTGCAACACATCCATACCATGTTTGTTCACAGAACTGTTTAAAGTAAATTGGAGTTGTTTAATTAGCACAATAGTTCACACAAACTGAACTATTGTGGTATAAATTAATGAATGTGTAATATGCAATCTTTCATTATTATTTTTGGTTTCTATAGCTTCATAAAAATGCCTCGAGTATTTTTGAACAGGTTTGGAAAAGGAACAATGCATGGATGAATGAAGACATTTTTTTTTATCTAGGTACTTTAAAATATGCAAACGTTGGAGGGTGTGCCACACTGTGTGGGTCCCCTCTGATGTCAGCTGCCAATCATAACCCTGAAACAAGAAGCACCAAACTGAAATCTCCTCCTCATCAGGAAGGTATAGACATCCTTACAATCAGCCACACCTTTGTGCTGAATCCCTGTCCAGAGAATCATTAACAGGACACACTTCTAAAACACATTTTTCCTTGGGGCCTGGGTAGACAAGCAAGTAAATATGCTGACTACCAACCCTGGAGTTGCGAATTCAAATCCAGGGTATGCTGAGTGACTCCAGTCAGGTCTCCTAAGCAACCAAATTAGCCCGGTTGCTAGGCAGGGTAGAGTCACATGGGGTAACCTCCCCATGGTCACTATAATGTATGGGGGGTTTGGTGGCTTAGTGGTTGAGGCTCAGGGTTACTGACCAGGTCAAGGGTTCAAGCCCCAGCACCACCAAGATGCCACTGTTGGGCCCTTGAGCAAGGCACTTAACTCCAGGTTGCTTTTATCCAAAGCTGCATGCAAGTTGCCAAATGCATAAATGTAAATGTAAATAATGTGGTTCTCGGTCTCGGTTGGGCGCGTGGCAAGTTGTGTGTGGATGCTGCAGTGAATAGCGTGAAGCCTCGTCAACGATATGTCTTAACAGTAACGCGCTCACGTGATAAGATGTGTGGATTTACTGTCTCAGACGCAGAGTCAACTGAGGTTCGCCCTCCGCCATCCGAATTGAGGCAAGTCATTACGCCACAAGGACTTGGAGCTCATTGGGAATTCCAACCCCACCTGAGTTTGTCTTGAGTACCTGTTCAATGGGCCGTTAACAGGATACACTTCTATAACACTTCTCCCTTCTGGTCTCCCTCCATGAGCGAGAGGATAACAGATTATCCAACATTCTTAGTGTCCATCCGAGAGACAGAAGAAGATCGAACAAGTACCGCGTCTCACTACAAGAGACTATTGCAGCGCCCAGTTCGCAACAAGTTTTAGCTCTGGTGAGCAAACCTTCTCTTCAAGATTTGTGCATCTGCACATCTTGCACCGACATATGGGCCATATATCTGCGTGTTTCAGATAGCAAATTATTTATTTGTTTAAATAGAAATAAGGTTTTCATCTTATTAATTAACAGAGAAACAGCAATTGATCTTTCCATAGGATAATAGTCATACTTTGCCATTTCTGCATCCAATTCAACCACTTTCCATCCTATGCACTTTATTTTATTAGTACCATATTGTAGGTTTTGTTGGTTATTCTTGTTTATCTTTTTGTAAATAAAACAAATTTTATTGCAACTGTGTGTTCCTAGTGTTGATGATAAAGAAGAGCTCTAAAGGGTTAGGCTGCTCTAGAATCAATCAGATTATTTAGATGACCAACTCCCTCCAATTTACATATTTTTAATTTACTGAATGGTCCATTTGGATCATTTTTATACAGTTAAGGAGAACTCCTTAGCTAGTGCCCCTAGGATGGAGGGAGCGTCCGTCTGATATTAATAATAACAGACACATACACTTTAAATGAAGTGTGGTCAAAAATCACCACATTCACTACTTTGGTGTCTTGTGTGAGGCCCAGTTTATTTCAATGGTGCCAGAGTGATTCTCACTCCACCAATAAAGCTTGTGTTAATTGAATCAGCCAATTTGATCCTTTTTTTTTTAAGTCTACTGGAAAAAAAAACCCAGAAAATTTTGCCCAACTTTTATTACAGCCTGCCAACTGATTTTATGGCACGTAAACATATACTAGTATTAAAGATTTATTTATACCTGTCTTTCCACAAAAACGAAACATTTTAGCATGTACATATTAAAATAATTTAAATAAATGATGACCAACCAAATTCTTGCAAGTTCTTTGAAGTATAATGTCTAATGTAAATTGACAGCATTTATGAGAATATTTTAATGTTTGCATTAATGTACCATGATTAATTGCAATCAATCGCAGAAAACTATGCGATTAATTAGTTTAAAAAAAATCTTTCACAGCCTTTATTTCTAAAAGTCAGAATACAGCATCCAAGTAAAGAAGATGGAAAGTGAGGTGCTGCTTTATATATCATTGAAAAGTACACCTGCTCTAGGAAACAGCCAGAAACCACTGGTTCCTGTCTACAGCATCAGCCCTCCTACATTAATTGAACAGGTGAACCTGGACACGTGCATTAAAGCCCTTACAATAAAGACAGTGAGCTCAAATGCATTCCACATTCCAGGTAAAAACAAAAAAGGTTGAAACAAATTCAATGTGTGAAAATGAAATGTCCAAACAGCATGGGGAAATGTTTGGAACATGTAATTGACAGATGCTGTGTATTAACCTTAATTACAGAAGTACAACTCAACTTCAACACTGTATTTTATCTGACACTTGCCTATTATCAAGATCCTAAAAATAACTCAAATCATGAACCCTGTGGCCAGTGTGCCAAACAGTTACAACATGTGGCCAAAAAAAAAAAAAAGACTTCAACTCTGCCCTCTGCTGTTCAAGGGTAGATTTAACCACACATCCACACATTCATTCTGAGTGGTTTGACAGTTCCTGAGATATTTATAAAGATATAAATCACCAGAGAGGAACAAAGGTGGAAAAGGCATTGAATCAATAAGGCTATTCTTCTCACAAGTTATCTAAAACTGCATGCCTAGAAGGATCTATCGATTTATAAAGAGAAAGTTAACTCAAAAATGAAACTTCTGTCATTTCTGTTCATTTACTCACCCTCATGTTGTTCCAAACCCACATGACTTTCTTTCTTCCATTCACTTTAATTTAATTATTTTCATACAATGAAAATGAATGGTGACTAAGGATAACATTCTGCCTATAATATGTCCATATGTGTTTCAAAGAAGAAAAATAGTCATCAGGGTTTAGAACAACATTAGAGTGATTAAAAGATGACAGAAATTCCATTTATGAGTGAACGGTCACTTTAATTAGCTTATTGCATCTATAACTACATATACAAAACACCTATTGAATTAAAACATTTGTGAAGATTGACAGAAAGGATCAAAGAAAGCATGGATTTAGATTCAAATTATGCTAAACTGCCATGCGTTCACAAGGGACACTATACCCTTCATTAAGACTGACATCACAGAAAGAGGAGGGAGATTCTGGGTGCTGCTGGAGAGGCAAATTTGGTATAAATACTGGAATCCATTCCTGTAAACAACAAGAGTTCCAAGGACAGACTGGAACCTTAAGGATACACAGATTGTCCAGGACCACAATCTGACCCCTTTGACTTCTGGAGCTCCAGCCTGCTGGTGGGTACAGCCACTCTATGGCCCTCTGCTCTGGCTGAATACTGTAGTGGGAACATCTGGTATTGCTGGGTCGGGTGGGAGATTTATATTTAGATGCTATGGTGCCTATGTATGATGTTCCAGGGCCGCATTCATTGTCTCTTCAGTCTGAATGGGAGGCTGACATGAGTGTGTACTTGATGCTTTAAGTAATTTGGTCTTCGTGTTCATTGTATGCAGTATCTTTAGATATACTGTAATAATGTGCTTCTAAAGCTTTACATTTTGATTGCTAGGAGAGGGACATGTGTTACATTTCATTTTTATTCTTCTTACACTCATTTAATAATTTATTTGCAGGTTTAGCTTCAGAAAATGGACCTCAGAGTAACAAGCATTCTTCTTCTCCTTGTGGTATTGGCTGAGGCAACCCCTGAGAGATATTATCATGTGAACAAGAAACAGCCTTATCCTACAAAATCTCATGGTGAGTTTTCAACTTCTGTTTACTTCTTATCGCTGTTATGCTCCGTCACATGGAACAAATCAGAATTTTTCTATAGAAGAACAGCACCTTGAAGTGCAATGTTAGAAGACACTACACTACTGGAGTTTTGCATACAAAGGGTGCCAATATATATATATATATATATATATATATGCGCATTTATACAAATGAAAATTAAATGAGCCATTCTCATTGGGGCCAGGCTACTTCAGATAATTTCTTGCTGCTTTGATAATGTTTACTTCACCTTTAGACAAAATATCCATATGATCATGTGCATGCCTAAAACCGAATCCTTATCCAAATTCAACAAACATATCAAACAATACTTTGAATATCCACCCCATTTGCCAAACTGCATGCACTGCCCAGAATGTGTTAACTCTACCAGAATGAGTAATCAAGCCTCTCAAAACTGTGCAACGTGCATGACTACAATCACTGTTCTACCATCTACTACGTCTGTGAATTGGAATATCTCCAAAACAGATGTTACCACATTACAACAGGCACACCCAAAATAAGCCAAATTAACTAAAATGTATATTTTATCACAAAAACTGTGGGTGCAGGAAGTTAAATATGTTGTTATAAATCATAATACACACTCAGATGTTCAAGTCAGGGTTCAGTTCAAGTTCAATCAGCTGCTGACCACAGTTTAAGGAGTCACTTGCAGTTTGGGTAATGTCTGGTAATTCAGCATTGGCCCATAGTGCTATGTGGTTTTATGAAACTGAAAATTACAAATTTCAAAACCAACACTTATGTCAGCCTGAATTTTTTCTTTTCCAAGGTAAACTTTCACAATTTTTCATCATTAATGTACTAAAATGTATGTACCTACGTATATAAAAATTTTTACAAAAATACACTTGCCTATAGCCACAGTGCTTGAAATCTCCTGGGTGCAAACACATACAGAAGGTTTACCTCTCCACCACAGCCATTCTTTAAATTTTAATAAAAAGTCTGCCTGCTGGACAGCTATAGTCTAACAAATATTTTAGAGCAGCTACTCTGGATTTATATCATCTGGTTATGTCTTTCTTAACCTAATCCTTATCCTTTTTAGGAGCAGTAGGAGGATTAGGTTAGGAAAGACATAACCAGATGATTTAAATCCAAGATATGAAGTCTCTTTCTGTCCATAAGCCCTGCTACATCACAACCTCTCATTTAACCAAATACCTCATCATAAATCAAACAACATAAATAGATTAATTCCATTTTTAACTTAAGTTTAAAGTAAAAGAAATACCCTAATTTATTAGTTCAACATTTATTTTTTCCCTAAACATGTTTGCTAAATGACTAGTGAGATGAAGTGGCACAGAAAATGGGCCATCTGATCAATCCTTAAAGCCGGTGGACCATGATGGCTTTCATTATCAATACAAGTTGACAGAATCAGATAACATTAGCAAAGAACCAAACAAATATTTAACTTATGTCTAACTTCATATACTGTAAATAACAATGTAATCAATAAATAATTTAATTTTAATGATTAAATAAATAAAATAGTGACAATGAGCATGACAATTGATCTTGTCTTAATAGATACATCTAAGATTAGTCATGGCATATCACATTTAAGAAATTTCTTAAAGCAATTTTAAAAAAGAGAGTTTTACTATATTAATTACAGTATATTAGAGATAAATTCATGTGATGTAATCAGAATTGTCTTATTTCTTATTTTTTTAGCTGTTGCTGGTATACCTGGTACCCCTGGTTCCCCAGGTGAACCTGGGGCCCCTGGCCCACCTGGCCCACCAGGCCCACCAGGCATTCCTGGAAAAAACGGTGTTGGACACACCGGACCAATGGGCCCGCCTGGACCATCAGGTCCAGCAGGCTACTCCTCACCTGGTAAACCTGGTAGCCCAGGTTCACCTGGAAAACCGGGTGCACCTGGATTTCCAGGTGAGAAGGGACATTCTGGGCCTGCAGGACCCCAAGGTGCACGAGGAGCACCAGGATCACCTGGAATCCCAGGACCAGCTGGCATTTCTTCTCCTGGAAAACCTGGACCACACGGTCTTCCAGGGGCAATGGGCCCACGTGGAGAATCTGGCCTAAAGGGGCATCCTGGAATTCCTGGGTTACCAGGTCAGAAAGGAGAACCTGGCCATGGCATACCAGGAGAACCTGGAAGCCAAGGTCCAATGGGCCCTCAGGGGCCTTCCGGTCAGCCTGGTCAGCCTGGAATTGGAAAGTCTGGACCAGTTGGATTTCCTGGAGAGCCTGGAAAGCCAGGAATGCCAGGTAGGGATGGATCACCAGGTCCTATGGGGATTGCAGGTCCAAAGGGTCACACAGGGGCACCAGGAATAGGAGCACCAGGAAAACCAGGAGGGAATGGTGCTGCAGGTATGCCTGGACCAATGGGACAAAAAGGTCCTCAAGGACCAGCAGGTCAACCAGGAGCTCCTGGTCTTCCAGGTACTGGCAAACCTGGATCAAATGGACTTCCAGGAGACAGAGGAGTACCAGGATCCTCAGGTACCACAGGCCAAAAGGGAGAGCCAGGGCCAACAGGTCATACAGGTCATCCAGGTGCTATTGGGCCAATAGGTCCACCTGGTCCTCAGGGTTCTAGGGGATTCCAAGGAGAGGCAGGTGCACAGGGAGCTAAAGGTGATATTGGTATGGTTGGGGCACCAGGGCCGAGAGGTTCAAAAGGTGAGCAAGGTGCACAAGGCTTCACAGGAAAACCCGGTATTCCAGGTGCAGCAGGTCCCGCAGGCCCAATGGGTCATATGGGACATCAAGGTTCCAAGGGAGAACAAGGATTTACTGGTGCTCCAGGTATCCCAGGAAACAAAGGACCACCAGGAGATAAGGGACATCCAGGTCTTCAAGGGCAACCAGGTGGCAGGGGTGAAAATGGTATCCCTGGAGCAAGAGGACCTGTAGGCCCAGTTGGACCAGCTGGTCCATCTGGGCTGAAGGGCAATCCAGGACTTCCCGGGCCCCCTGGCCCAGCAGGATTCACGACTAAAGGGATTTCTGGACCACAAGGTCCTCCTGGGAACCCCGGTTCCAGAGGTCAGGATGGTGTCCCAGGTCTACCAGGACCTCCTGGGCCCCCCGGACCCCCAGGCGAGTTTGGTTACCACTACGAGAAAAGCATGCCAATTAAATCCCATGAGATGGTAATGCCTGTTAGTCATGAGATGATGAAGGCACCTATGTCAGCTTTTACAGCTCTTCTTACCACAGCTTATCCTAATGCTGGAACACCAATTGTATTTAGCCAGATTGTGTACAATGGAGAGAACCACTATGATCCTAACACTGGTGTTTTCACATGTCAGGTTCCAGGACTTTACTACTTTTCTTTCCATATGCATGTCAATGGAGCAAATGCTTTGGTAGCACTTTATAAAAATAGAGAGCCAGTCTTGTTCTCTTATGATGAGTACAACAAAGGTTTTCTTGATCAGATGTCAGGCAGTACTGTCCTTATGCTGCATACCCATGACACGGTGTACATCCAGGCTCCAGATGACCAGTCCAATGGTATTTATGCTGATGAAAATGTTCACTGTTCTTTCTCTGGGTTCTTGATTGCCTCAACGTGATAAACACGCTCAAGAAAACCTCAAACTTTCAAATTAAACAATTGTCCAAATTTTCCCGTTGCCATAAGTGAAAGTCAAAGAGAATATAAAAGGATGAATAATTTAGAAATATATTTTCTGTAGCTTGAATTAACTTCTTGTGCATCTACTTAAGCCCTATTTTTATGGAAATATTTTTGGAATCTCAATTGTTATGGAAATAACAACATAAAAAACTATTCAAGTAATTAGACAAAGGACCTATCGCATCTGCCTAATAAACTGAACTGGTGCTGATGTACTGAAATGGTGCTCTGTGTTTGCCTTTTTTGGTGCTCATGTTTCAGCATAAGTTTCCTATGTTTTTGTGTTTGGAAGACCTGGTCTCTTAGCACACAATGGCCTCTTTAAGACACATTCAGTGAGCCAGGATATTTAGAAATGTATGTATAAATGGATTAAAAAGTGCATCATGTTTTTTTTTTCCATTTAACTCTTTAATATCTCACAAGGATTTTAATTTTATGTGCATTATAATACCCAACACAAATAAAGTTTTCGTGCCAGTTTTGCTTCTTGTCTTTACTGTAGTCAGAGCTAATGCTATCCAAAGTCAAGTGCTCCTTTCTTTCTCACAAATGTAAGTGCCTCTTACCTTCAAACACTGACCACAAAATCTTTCTACAAAAAAGCAAACATTTGGGCTAACTCAGGCTAACTTCTGAAAAAATTATAGTAATTTTGATAATTCAGACTATAACTCAGTTTGGCACACTATATGAATAAGATCTTAGATTATACTGTATCAGAATTTAATTACATTGTACAACATATTGATAATAAACAAGGGTTATCTCTACATACCCCGAAAAGCAGATGTGTTGTAATTATGGTCAATGGCAGCAACAATGTCTTTCCAAATGTCAGACGTGATTTCAGCTCCTCGCTATAGTAAAAAAAAAAGCACATTTAAACAGATGTTTAACTACACTGATGAGCCACAACATAAAAACCACCTGCCTAATAATGTGCAGGTACCCTTTTGCCATCAAAACAGCACCAACCCATGTTATCCTTGATTGTACAGAGCAGTCATCTGAATTACCGTAGAATTTGTCAGCTTGAACCAGTCTGGCCATTCTCTGTTGACCTCTATCACAAGGCATTTCCATCCGCAGAACTGCCCCTCTCTGGATGTTTTTTGTTTTTGGCATCATTCTGAGTAAACTCTAGAGACTGTTGTGTGTGAAAATCCCAGGAGATCAGCAGTTACACACATACCCAAACCAGTCCGTCTGGCACCAACAATCATTCATGCTATTATCTAATCAGCCAGTCATGTAGCAGCAGTGCAGTTCATTTAATCATGCAGATATGGGTCAGGAGCTTCAGTTAATTTTCACATCAACCATCAGAAAGGGGAAAAAATTTGATCTCAGTGATTTTGGACCAGACTGGTTTGAACTGACAAAGTCTAAGGTGACTCAGATAACCGATCTGTACAATTGTGGTGAGAAGAATTTCTATTCTGAGACGCGGGTTGGTACTTACGCAATATTAGGCAGGTTGTTTTAATGCTGTTTGTGATCGGTGTATAGTTAACACATATTGACTGACCCATACAAATTTTAACCATATTGCTAATAAAGTGAAAAAGATATATATCATTTTAGAAAATAATGTAATTATTGTTACCTTATTTAACATGTCCACCACTCTGGCACAGAGAAGGGCACCAGGGAGGTCAAAATAGTTGTCATAAAAATAGTATTTTGCTGCAAGGTAAGGACAGCTATTTGAAAATAATGCTTTATGTCAAAAGCCAAACTTAAAGCTGAAGTGTGTAATTTCTTTGACACTAGCATCACCAAATAGAATTGAAAAGAATCACTGTTTAGACAGATTCCAGACAACACCCTCTGGCTTCCATTGGTCGTTCAGACAGATATAACCCCCAAATTCATACCATTGGTTACAAATGGTCAGTAACTTTTGTCTTTGTCTCATCTTGGACTTGCACTGTCACCTAGCAGCTTGGATGCAGCATCATTTAAAATCAACAGTTTTCCATTTCAGACGTCACTGTAGAAATTTAGTATTCACAGTCAGCCATGATTACTTTAATCAATGAGTGAAAGTGTCAAATAACAGGACAGTTACTGAGATTAAGGGAGTAGTGTTCGGCTGGTCATGTGATTCTAACATGGCTGCCCCCATGTGCAGACCCTCTCCATGTAGAATAAAACAGCTTTTATAAGGTTACTGATATGACTGGAGTCTTTATTTTAATGTGAGTGCTCTTGATTTCCCACATATATTATAAAATTACAATTCATGACTTTAGGAGTTACAATTTTAATGAGGAAAAAATGAGTGCACCTTTAAGCTGGGTTTTTAACATCGAACAAATTTCACACATCAGCTTTAAGTATAACTGTATAATAATAATAATACATCATAAATTAAAATTCTCAGATTCAAGAAATTGTTAATATTATCCTCTCAACTTAAAAGATAATAAAATCTTAAAAACTTACCAGATCGTGTGTATGAGGTATTCAGGCTATTAAAATGCTTCCATTCTCTTTTAGGACCATAAAGCTTTCTTATGTCATCATTGCTAAGGGTTTTAGTGCCATGAGTTGCCCTACAAGTAGGTATGTTTATAAATAGATTAATAAACAAAAAGAGTATTCTATTTTAGACTGTTACACAAATACGCACTGAAATTTAAAATGACTTACCGCAAGACAGTACCATCCACTGCCAACTTGATCAGGTTCCCCTCCTCAAGATCCACCACAAGACCTTTAAAACTGGTCACATGACATCATGCAACTGTATTTGTGTACTAGAGAGACAAACATGCTCACACTAAAGTAAAAATTTAGTACTTTGGAAACAAGCAGCCAAAATAAATGACATACAGACAGGGTTGGGAGGGTTACTTTTGAAATGTATTCCACTACAGATTACAGAATACATGCTGTAAAATGTAATTCGTAATGTATTTCATTAGGTTACTCAAGGTCAGTAAAGTATTCTAAATACTTTGGATTACTTCTTCAGTACTGGTAGATTTTTTCACGTATTTTGACTATAAAATATCTGCCATAAGACAAAATACACATGTTAAAAATACATTCTCTGAAAAACCTAAATATCTTATGCAGCGTTGTTTCTAAAACAAGATTAATCAAACTGAACTTGTTTTAAGGATTTTTAGATATTTTTACAGGAAAACAATACAAAAATTATTATCAAGAATATGATGTTTTGCCCTAATATCAACGGTCTTACAAGAAAAAAAGAAATTATATCCCAACGTGAATTTTCTTGATAAAAAATATGATCATATAACACGTGCATGTAATATGGCTAGAAATAGCATTTTAGCTTAGCATAAAGCTGACAATTTACACAAGGTTTGTTTCTATTGCTTCCGCTCCAAACTTCATTGTTCATTTTGATTCCAACTTTAATGGCACTGGCATTTAGAAAATGGTTAGGAAAGAACATGCAATTTCAGATCTGTGATACGTTGACCCTGAGATGCGTTTCAGGTCCTTGATGAAGCATGAAAGACTTCCTATATATCCAGAATCCTGACTGAATGACATGCCCCTGAATTATGCCTCATGCCTGTTTACACCTGGTATTATATCTATTAAGGATGAGCAAGTAATGGACTTTAGGGAAAATAAGGTGCAAACATCACCGTGGTTCTTTGTTTGTTTGTTTTTTGAGCAAATCTTTAGGCAAGTCTTTGCCTTGGGATCTCTGGAAGCCCTGTAATGCCACTGATGATGTCACTGATGTCCCAGCATTTTCACAACATCTACATCATCATCTACTTTGTGCAGGCATTTCATTTTAATAATTAATTCTGATTCGTATTCAATTATGATTGCAATTCACTTATGATTATTAGGCTATTATGAAGTGTCATAGTAAATCACTATTTGATAAGTTTGTGTTGAAACTAACCAGTTATGAAGAGCCTGGTTTCATGCAAGTACTCTCAATACTTATAATAACCGTGCATAAGTGTTTTGCTGCAATAACTCACCAGAAATCCCAAGTAGCAGGTGTCAAATGAAGCAGATCTTTGTCATAACCTTTATGTTCCACCAGATACCGTGCAAAACTCTCATAGATCAGCTGCACACAGAGGGATGGAGAAATAAATGAGAGCACTGACAAGAGGTACCATCACATGCAGATGGCCTATTACCATTACTTAAGCTTCATCTCGCGCTATTAGATGTAGACATTGTCTTGCTCTACACAAATTAACCATCAGATGCATTTAATGCAAATTATGTTTGCATGAACATCCTCCTTGATTGACAGATAAATGAGACACCACTCTCACGTTCTTATGGTGTTCTAACAGGGCCTGTCAAACAGATCAAGCTTTTACATCAGCGCATCATGCAAGCACTTTCATGCGACTGTTCCGATCAGGTCCAGTAATGTAATGAAGACGGAACACGTCAAAGCGCATACATTTCTGGCTTATTAAAACCTCCGCATCCATAAAGTTCAACACTAAATGGCTAATGCTGTATGTTTGGTAGTAGAGGTGTAAATCTTCGAATTGCGTAAGCCCTACTAACGTTTTTCAGGTCGCGTGTTAGATATGCACGATGCCATTTCGACTCACCCTGGAGGTCTCCTTCAAATGGTATCGACAGAGAGTATGATCCAGATCAAAGCCAATTACATCACACTCCGACAGCGAGAAGTACTCACTCATGGTATCCGCTTGATAGGGAAAGAAATGTGAGAACCGTGGAGATTACAGGCTCGTAAATGTCTCGCAATGACAGAGATGACTCAAAGCTGTCGATGCAGCTCGCTCGGTAGCGTGAGCCTCCAATGTGTTTGTCGGTCCTACAACACGTGGGGCAGCAGCGGCGGCAACAATGTCACAAAAAGACTACAAATCGTGTTGAGCGTATATCTTCTGCACCAAACGTGTATCTGCATTTAATGCGGCAATACTACAGCAGTAGTTATATGGATTCATTCATACGAACAACACGAATATATTTATCATGCGTGCTTGTGTGAACGTGAAGAATATTTGAACATTTCCGGGTACTGTTACCATAATAATGTTAACAAAATGCTCCTTATAGCTCCTGTATCCCAGCCATTGTTTGGTTGCAAATAAAACCTAAAAATAACCATTAGGGAACGTTCTGTGTACGTTCTTATTAGGTTGTTACACAAAAAGCTCCCTGCAACGTTCTAGGAACGTTAGTTTACGGTTGCAAAAAAAAAAAAAACGTTAGAAATGTTAGGAATTGGTTCCGTAATAAATAACCAAACGGGAACATAGGCCTAATGCTAACGTTAGGGGAACGTTCTTTGTTTGGTGGGATGACATGATTTCTAGATTATTGGACAGTTATGCTAGTCAGTTACGTCTGTTTGAGTAAGTTGTTTATTTAAAATGTTCTTATCGTTACAATTGTGAAATGAATAAAGTAGGTCTATCATAAAATAATATCGCTTTTAATTTCTTTCAGATTATTTCCCAGTCTTTGACGACAAACATGAAATATTATCATATGGGAAATATTATCGAAATGGTGACAAAAAAAAAATCAACAGTTTACTCAAAACAGACATGGATCAAACAAAAACTATTTTCAATTAAAGGAATATTCTGGGTTCAACACAAGTTAAGCTCAATCGACAGCATTTGTGGTATAGTGTTGATTACCACAAAAATAAATAAATACATAAATAAATAATTCGACAAGTAGAGGCCTACTTCATTTTCTTAAAAAAAAAAAAAAAAAAAAGAAGCGGGAAAAAAAAAGATAAAACAATCTAAGTTCCAGTGAGGCACTTACAATGGAAGTGATTGTGGCCAATTTTTGGCGGGTTTAAAGGCAGAAATATGAAGCTTATAATTTTATAAAAGCAATTAGGCCTACAATCATTATTCTGTTAAAACTCATGTATTATTTAAGATGTAATGTTGTTTAAATCGTAATTTTTATTTAGGGCGTTTTTATTAGGCTAGGTGTTTGTTGACATTACATCATCATGGCAATGAAGTTGAAAAATTGGCTATAACTTTACAAAGAAAAGTTAATCAAATATATCCGTAAAATCATGTTAACGCGCATTTAGTTATTGTGGATACCTTTAATTTAGTATTTATTAATTTATTAATTAAGTTGCTGTGGTAGCTAAGCTTTAGTAGGCTATTTTAACCTTTAAGGATTGGCGCCATTCACTTCCATTGTAAGATATTTTCTTTTCTTAAAGAAAAGGAGGGGCAAGTCTAAATATATTTTTGTGGTAATCAACATTATGCCACAAATGCTGTCGATTGAGCTTAACTTGTATTGAACCGGGAATATTCCTTTAACGTGCGTCTGTCAGACACTGTCTTTGGAATATAGCCTAACCTGCCAAACTACAATCAAATTGGAAAAGAGCCTTTATGATTCACTTTTAATACGTTGTCATTGTATTGAGTCCAACTATGTTGTTTACAAGCCTCTCTGCATGAGCTTTATTAATTGTAGGCTATCTCTGGATTCTTTAGAGCGCACGGTGCGGAACTTTGAGTCTTGAAAGGTGTCTGAGGTATAATGTGACCAGGAAATGCGAAAGGATATTTGTCTGTGAGCAGTAAATCGTATGCTTTACTGTCGTCAGAGCTGTGCTGTCTCGCCGGTCCAAGGGTTTTCACAAGATCACAGAATGGAGTTCACGCTTTGTCACACTTTGACCAAAACTTAATGGAATTAAATGAAACGTCGATATATGGATTGAATGGATGAGTCAAGTGCGATTTGCTGTTTAAATTGAATTTAACGCACACACACACGGAGTTAACGAGTAACTTCACGATGGGTGATCTCCGAGAGAGGTTTATAATGTGCTGTCAAAATACTTTTTCCTGTTTTAAAGAGCGGGAGACTGTCCCTCCATCTGACATCAAGAAATACGATATTGAAGTGATTCCAAATGTACACACGGAGCCCCCCGCCAGGGTCATACCGCCGATACCTGCGGAGAAACCGAAATGCGTTTACCTTGCTCTATACGACTACATGGCCCGCACGGACGATGATTTGAGTTTTCACGCAGGGGATAAACTGGAGCCAATAAATAAAAGCGAAGATTGGTGGTACGTGAGAGGAATCACCGGGATTTCAGCCAACAAGCAAGGCTACGTTCCTGCGAATTATGTTGTGCCAGTCAAAAGCCTCGACGCTGAACCGTGAGTTTCTGTCGCACTGTATACACAGGGTTTACATGGGCATTCAAATCCTTGAAATGGCATGGAATTTAAAATGGTAATTTTCAGAACAAAATATTAAAAAGTCATGGAAATGTCTAAAACATGTTTATCCCCCAAAAGGCATAATATCGGCTAGAGTTTGCTCTTTAAATTATTTCCCGGTAACACTTAAACATAAGATTTATTACTTTCATTAACATTATATAAAACATATATTGCTTATTGCTAGTTCATAAGACCTAATGCATTAACTAATGTTAACGAATGGAACCTTATTGTAAAGTGTTACCATTTTCCATTAAATGAATGGAACAATCAGAAATTAATTGATCAATAAGTGTGGGAATTCTATAGAAGGAGGCAAAGTATCATTTATGGGTAGGCCTATTATTTATGGACATGGTACCATGGTACTATCATGATTTTCTACCATGAAGTACATTGGGTGTAAATAAAAAATAGCTCTTTGGCTGAACTTGATTCAGTAGACAGTGGTTTTCACATGTTTGAAATGAGTTTTCTTAACTTAACTTAACTTTACTATGTAATCTCAAAACAAACACTTTGTATAGAAAGAACATAGCTGAATTGGGTAAACCCAAACAAATTAGATGTGTCAACTCAAATAAATCTATTTTATTTCTTTATATACCTTCTAAATGAAAGTGAATGTTAGCATGCTCAAAACATGCTGGTTGGAAGCACTAGTACAGAGTGCAGTTTATTACTATCCTATGTTTAGCACAGGATTTGCTCAACAAAGCAAGCAATCAAATTCATGCATGACATATACCTGTCCTCACTAAGCTTCACTCACAATAATGGTATCCCAAAACTCCAACATAACAGAAACTCTTTTAAATCTCAACATAACAATACATTAAACACTAACAAGTATTCCCCCTTTATATTCAAAAACAAAACACATAAAACACCACTTAATTTTAACAGTTTCTCTTCCTATAAAGTACCATGTAAAGCTGAAATGGAAATCCACTGCCTACTTTCATCAACGCTTCATTAACACCACAAAAAGGATTCATGTTGGCCCAACTCAAATTGATTCCATTTCCATTTTACAAATTTAAATGGTTAGAACACAATTAAATCAAGTTGTGACAAAATGTTCTAGAATTGTGTTTCTTTAGTTCATTTTCATTTAGTAAATTGAACAAGCAGCAAAAATCTTTATTTGTCTTTTTGTAGGCCTACAGTACCCAAGGTACTATAAATCAAAATAACATGATATTTACATCTGACACTATGGTACAGCCAGGGTTGGTAGGGCTACTTTTTAAATAATTTCACTACAGATTACAGAATACATGCTGTAAATGTAATTTGTAATGTAGTATGTTAGATTACTTAATGTCAGTAATGTAATCTAAATGACTTCTTCAGCACTGGTAGATTTTTTCACTTGTTTTGACTATAAACTCTGCCGTACAGTAAGACAAAATACACATGTTAAAAATACATTCTCTGAAAAACCTAAATATCTTATGCAGTGTTTCTAAAACAAGACAAATCAAATTGATCTTGTTTTATGGATTTTTGTTATATTTTTACAGAAAAACATCTTCAAGAATAACATTTTTGCCCTTATATCAAAGGTTTTACTAGAGAAAAAAATATAAAATGTGATCTAATGAGGATTTTCTTAATAAAAAAGATTGTGCCTGATAACAGGTGTATGACAATTTAAACAATGTTTGTTTCTATTTCTGCTGGTCAAAACTTACTTCAAACATACTTCTCTGTATTACGTTTCTCCTCAACCCTGGGCACAGCACTGTACTTTTTTTGTAAGGGGAGGAAAATGTGTTTGCGTAAAATTTGAAAAGGTTTCAAATTCTTAATATTTTGTAATAGTTTTGGTTGGGGAATAAGGTGTAATGGAGCAAATGTGGTGTGATTGGTTAGAAAGGATTTTCTAGGATAATTGATCGTGTTGATCACCTGTCTTCCAACTTCCTGTTTTTTAAACCATCTTAGCATGAATCATACTGTACAGGCCCATGCTCCCATCATTCACACTTGGTAAAACCATTATTAAGGAAAGATTGATAACTTGATTTTGATTTTGAAGTTCTTTAAGATTACAGAATGGGTTGCAGCAGAACAGGTGCAGGACATTGGGCTGACACATGACAGTGTCTTAGATGCTGAAGTATACCTACTTACTAAACACTTAATTATGTCATTGTGTCATTTGTTAATCAGATGCTAAATAGGTCAAATAGGTGTTGTGCCATTAGTAGACAAAAACTTTGGCTTCTGGGATGAATATGTGTAATGTTCTTGAATAAGTTGCTGTGGAATTTCATTATTTTGTACACAGACAGAAACAGTGAGTTGGCCCTCAAGGTTAAAAGAGATTTTATAATGAGGGATTTGTCATTCACTCTGAGGGAGTTGGAAACACAGGTTTGTCTGTGATCTCTGTTTTTTACTTAAGGGGAAGCTGGTTCATTTTCAGTGGCCAACCAGGAAGTATTTTAAGTCTGTTAATGATTCCAAGGCTTTGTGTACTATGGATGTCATAAATCAATAAAATCATTTACAGTGATTATAACCCTGCATACTAATTAATGATGAGAATAAAAACAAATTCTTCTTTTTCTTCTTCAAAAAAGACCCCCGGTAGATGTGTTATAGAGAATATTGTGGTACTGTAAGAGGGTATGAGCCTAAGGCAGACCCAGTAACTCACTTGATTAGAACAAAACAGATAGCGATCATCAGTATCACTCATGACGTCACACACTTGAGGGCTGTGAGTTTTTTGTGTAATTTTGGTGCCTTAAGTAGTTTTTGATGAATGGAATTTGTAAGGGTGGCGTTTCACCGAGATAAGGACTTTCCAGTTTTTCCGGCTTAAAGAACTCCATTACGTGTCTGAGTGTTGACTGTCATGCTTTCATGTGACTGCTGCATACTTTGTTGGGCCTTATTACAGTTTATTGACAGTATGGTCAGATGAAAAAAAAAAATGTATTTACCTTTTGTAAGTGATCTATGGGGGGCTATATTGATTTTCAATATTTTTACATTGGAAATCAAGTTTCATTTTAAAAAATTGTTTAGCATACAAATGTTACAACATTTATTAAAATCATACATTTCAATAATGTTGAAGCAAACTGCATAGGTCCAACATTATGTTAAATTATTAACATAACATAATCTGTAATTTTGTAAATCCAGAAACAACAGCTGAAATGTGACTTACCAGCTCAACACATGTTATAAATATTGTATTAATATTAGCCATATTACTAAGTGACGGGTGAATTTGTGCCATGACACTGTAGAGTTTAATTGGACATATAGACTTTGTTGTCATCAACAACTTTTTTAGGAAGCTTTTTCTCTTTCCTTTTAAAAGTTGAAAAGCCTGTATTTATTTTATGTTCCTACCCATCTTAACTACAATTTGATCAAGGAAAAACTACAAAAGGAGAATGACATTCAAAGTGTGACATCAAATGTTGACTGGTTTCTAGATCAAGTAATTTTCAAATGATGTGTGAAAATCAACTTTTTTTGCTGCTTTTCCACTGCAGATGGTATTTTCCAGAAACAAAGCGCTTGGATGCTGAAAAGATGCTGCTGTCTGATGAGAACCAGAATGGATCTTTTCTTATTAGAAACTGTGAAAGCCAGACAGGGGAGCTCTCACTTTCAGGTACCTTAACCTATGCCCCTTCAAGAAACAGGTCACCACAAAATGAAGAGTCTGTTATTATTTACTCACCCTAATGGCTTTCAAGCTCCAAAAAGGACAAAACAAAACCGAAATAAAGCCAGATTTAAAGAAATCGACTCATTATGCCCAATATTCCAAGTCTTCTGAAGCCACACGATCATCTTGTATGCTGAACAGATTGAAATATTGTTGTTATTCACTCTCAAATCTAATAATCGACCTGCTTCCATTGACCATTTGCAGCAGCCAAATCAAATATAGCGGCTAAAGTAAAGATATTTAAAAGGTTCCTTTTGTGTTCCAATGAAAGAAATACAGGTTTGGAGCAACAAAATAGTAAATAAAGTCGTTTTTAGGTGAACTATCTATTAAATTCTGGCATAGCAAGTTGCTAGGTGTTGCTTGCATTTTTTCACATGTAGCTACGGTAGACGTTTCTAGCATGCTTCAGTCATTTTCTCAATGAAAATTTCGACCCGTGCAGCTGTGAAACTCTAAAAATGTCTATGGCTCTCAAATCAGAAGTAGTATCAGAGATAAGTTAGGTAAGGTTCAGGCAGAGTTTGACTTGAGTCACAAGTAGTGACTTTGCAGAATGGTGTCTTTGACAACACCACGAAAGGAATTGTATACGGCAGTGATTCCCAACCTTTTTGACTCAAAGGCCCCCCACTGTTAGATAGTTTATTCCAAGACAATATTTGAAGACCCCCTTACCCGAAACTAGAAGTGTCTGATTAAAATATAAATAAATGAATCATGGATAATCTTTGATTGTAGAAGTTTCAGACAGAGTCTGTTTATAATTTGTAGGCATACATCTTAAATTATTTTTTTGCTTTTTAATTAAGTTGAATTATTTTAATTATTTTAATATTTCTTATTTTAAATACATTTTAAGTCAACTTGAGGCCCCCTTGGAAGTGTGCTGAGGCCCCCTAGTGGGTCCCGGCCCCCTGGATATGAACCACTGGTATACAGCACACTTTAGGGTTGCTCAGTGCAAAAACCTGGAGAATTTGTTGGTTGCCACATGAGTTGTCCCACAGGTTTACATGTATCACCCTGTCTTTGGTAATACTTAAGAATCTTTCGGCAAAGGTATAAAAAAAAACAAAAAACAGGAAAAACAAAGAATCAATCTTGTTTGAGTGAGTACATCCAACAATATCCAGAATAGCACTTTTAAAGTAAAAGTATGTCACTTTTAAAAATAAAAAAAGATAAATAATTTCTTGTTGCAGCTAATATGCAGAGACAACTATAAGTCAGCCATTTGTAGGTTAATTGTCTCTAAAACGTGAAACACTGTGTCTCTGTGGCACTTTTTTGACTCTGTTTTGAGCAACCCATTCAGCCCGACACAACAACATTCACTCAACTAATGGCGTGAAATGGGGATGTGAATTGGGAGGGGATTTGGTTTAAAATTATATTTATAACCACTGATTAATGCCTAGTACATCTTTGCAGCACTGCCACTCCCTATATGGATATTACACAGTTAGTGTAGGGAAACTCCTTATAAGTGCACCATCTTACCCAGAAACTTCAACGGCTTTCCTTACTGGCACGTTATAA
Source organism: Xyrauchen texanus (assembly GCF_025860055.1). Classification (NCBI taxonomy): domain Eukaryota; kingdom Metazoa; phylum Chordata; class Actinopteri; order Cypriniformes; family Catostomidae; genus Xyrauchen; species Xyrauchen texanus. Next base: position 34,008,977 of record NC_068303.1, read on the forward strand.
GGTATTCCAGGACCCGATAGCATTCACAGGAACAAAGATGATTGCACCACAGTTGAGGATGTATTGGAGAAAAGCATTATAACAATACATGAAATAAGATGGATAGCAAATTTTAAAAAGGCACAAAATGACAAGATTAAAACAAAGTGTTCCAAACTCTTAAAAAAGCCAAACTAAAAATTTAGCAAGTCACTGTGCATGTAAGAATTACTCACTGTCAAATGCTTTTCTGGTAGTTATAATGGACATTTCTATTTAGTGAGTGTGCTGTAGATGGCCTCAAAATACAATATGAAATGCTATCTGTCTAACAGAGGGATGTAAATGACTAGTTTGCTGAGAACTTTTAAATTATTACGCTTTCATTTTGTTTAAAATTACATTGTTTTTAAAAGCTTGTAATTGAAATTACTCCAGGTTGAGTGAACTATCCAACCATCATCTCTCACTTTCAAGGTTTTGCAAACATTCCCGAAAGCAAATATTGTGCTGGTAGTAACTAGTCCTCTGCTTCCTGGTTAGTTACAGGAACAATAAATCAGTGTGTTCTCATTCCAGATACTTTGAATAATTTCCCCTGTGTTTCAATTGCTAAATCATACTCTTCAATTGAGTGACAGTTTAGGATCATGACACATGACATTCTGATGAGTAATACCCAAGATGCCCAGTTATAGCAACAAACAATGCCAACCAACAACACATGAAACATGGCACTGGCTGATTATACTCAATAACGCTTTGAAACTGGACTGTGCCCTGAGCTTTCATTGCCACTCCCTGTATCACAGGTCGGTCACAATAAGCTACAGTACACAAAAAGCTCAGGCTCAGACTGACGCCTCAGTCCAATGATTGAATATAATAATATCATTACTGTCTCACGTTTGAGCACAGTTTGTGCACTTTGTTGTCAGATGAATTCAACATGTTGTGGGACATTCTGTTGAAACAGTGCCATCTGTGTTCTTTGAGTCCCAATGTCTTATTACTGATTTACTTAAAAGGATACGGTAGTCATATTATTTTACAGATTTAACTCTTCCCTTCAAACCCTGACATGTCAATTACTTTGGAATAGGGTAAATCTGGACTCATTAGACCACATTACCTTTTTCCAGTGCTCCACAGCCCAATCTTTATGCTCCCCAGAAGCTGTTTTTTCCAATTTGCCTCACTAATAAGTGGCTTTATTGGGGCCACACAGCTGTTTAGTCCCAATCCTGTAAGTTCTCGTCACATTGTGTTGGAAATGCCAACAAAAACATATCCATGAGTTATACTGTCTATTTTTTACTATGTGACTTCAACAAGTATTTTGTGATCTACGATCATGAACATCCAAGATTTTTATCCTATCACATTTCTTCCGCAAAACTGACAATTCACCACTATCCTTCCAGATTTGCATCCTTCTTAAACCAATTCCAGTGATTTCAGCAATCTTCTTAGTTGTTTTCTTTGCTTGATGCAGACCAATAATTTGCCCCTTCTGAAACACAGGAACATCTTTTCCATGAGCACAGGAAACGTCTTGGTTGTTAAAGAAATGAGAAGCTACACAATGCATCAGTTAGGGTTAAGAATTGTTGCCAGCCGAAACATATTAATCAAAAATTATCTAATCATAGGCTCTTAAGTATCTGCTTATTTAAATCCAAATGGGGACTTAGTTTTTTTTTTGGCCAGGCAGTGTATTTTTGAGGCATTAATATATAAAAATTCGCCTACATTTAAATTAGAACCCCATTTTGCATGTTTTCCAATACACTCAGTTGGCCTCTGTTTAACAGTCTGTCCTAATAGCATTAGGAGACCACAAGATGGCGATATACCATTTATTGAAGCACACAAACACACAGGACGAGCTGAAGTGGCACCGGAGATGGTAGCCCAAAGTTACAAAAGTTTCGGTACTTCTTCAAGAATGAACAAAGTAGCGTTGATGATGGTTAGTGAAACTGTTGTAACAGCGCAAACTGAACAATTAGAAAAAGCTATGTTTATTATGCAATTTCTCTATATGTAGATTGAATAGATCTTTCATTCAAGCTGTCTAACCACAAAATGACATACTTGTAACTGAAAATACATTGTGTAGGCTATATGAAAGATACATGTTCACAATAGGTCATCCAGTGATGGCTAGAGTAAATAATTGTTGTCCTTTGATAATGATTTGGGTAGAATTTAATGGAAAACTGCGAGTTGCGCTCCATGGCACTTCAGAATGTTGTGGTGTGTGCGTACATTTTGTAGAAAATAAATAATTGTTTCTAAAGAATGTGCAATGTCTTCCGCCAGATGCGTCCGGTGTGCGACCCCCTTTAATTGACCCTGCCACTCACTCTTTATTAAAGTTGTGTTGAGAAAAATGTCTGAAGAGACAATAGATTAGTGTGCAACGAGCAGCCCTATTTATATATGAAAAAAATCCAAATATATTATATTGATAATCATCAGGAAAATCTTCCGATTATCAATGTGTTAAAAAAGCATTGATCCCAAGCCTAGATATTAGTCATTTCAGTAACCATATAAAAGTTATTTATCTTCATGGATCAGGGGTGCCTCATGTGGGCTGTCGTGTTAGCATCACATGACCAGCTGAATACTACTCGCTTAATCTCAGTAACTGCCCTGTTTTTGGACACTTTCACTCATGGATTAAATTTATCCTGGTTTACAGCACATTGTGAATTTCTAAAATGCCATTGGTTACTGAAAACTACTGTTTTTGATTGATGCAGCATTCAGGTCACTAGGTGTCAGTGTAAGCCATTGTAAGCCATTTCGACATACATTTAAAAAAATTACGGAGTGCACCTTTATGGTTAGTAATGATCATTTAAGGTTGGAGATAATGGCTTAAGAATCGACCATTAAAAAAACCTTCTTTGTTGTCCACTAAACTGAATATTGGACAGGATGCATCCCTCTTTGATGGTCCTCCATGTCTATGGCAGTTATGGTTTTAGTACTTTGGGCCTCAGGTGGTAAAATATGATTTCTTGAAAGTTCATCATTAACCATTTCAAATTAAATGAAAAAATTATGTAAGAAAAAACAAATCTAGGCATATCATTGTCATAAATGGCACCATATCTTGAGAATTGCCCTTGTACAAAAAAATAACAGGAAAACTTGACATATTTGACATTTTATTAGTTAACAACACAAGAACTCAAGTGCTTCTTTGGTAGAGAGATCTGGCTACACAAAATGATAAGAAGTACATTTCTTTTAAGGCTCCAGTATACTTTTCTGCATTCCGAATCAGATTGCTCCCGGTCAACTGCGTTGACTTTCAAAGAATACACATTTGACCGCGAGTGAATACGAACGTGTTTGACGCATGCGCACTACGACTGCTTTGTGATACTCTTTTTGCTGCATATCCTTTCTTATATCCTTACTTCCTTACTATGCCAAAAACAGTATGTCAATAGTGCAGTCTGTTATAATACTCCATATTCATATGCAGTAAGCGAGAAAATCCCAGAAGAACTACTATTTCTATTGAGATTATGCAGTGCGAATTGATTGAACACTTTACTATCCCATAATGCCATGGGAGCTGAGGAGACGTCAAGCTCAAAAGGCTGGATTTAAAAAACCCCAGCCATGACTCAAGCCGTTAACCATGAATCAAGCAGCTCATTTCAACTGTGCTATATAATGCTATATATACCAAGAAAGTTGTTCCTTGTGCTTAAATGGTGCTTGTTTAACAAAACCAGAGCAGATTATTTTAATGTGTTAAAATTGTTACATTTGTTAATGCTAATATTACATCATTTATTCGGGTTATGGGGTCCCGGTTTGACCGGAATGAAGTATGCTTGGAATCTATTCATACTACTGGCATGCATACCTAAATAATTAATTATTTTACAGGCCGAGAAATGTGGGCATAATCAAAAACAGTCCTCTGACACGATTTCAGTTAAAGCTTTTTAGTAAAGTCAACAGCATGTGCACAGACGAGGAATGTCCTGCTCACGGACTGTGCTGATGAAAATTGTGGTGTGATCAGCAACGCCAACAACCAATTATACTCAGGCCTTTAGTAAAGATCTAGAACTGGCCTATGTGCTTCAGAACTGGCCTATTGTATACAGTAATGTTATTCAGTGCGAGTCCAGTTGTACAATATGTGATTGTATGTCTTCTGAATGCTTTTACTGAATGCTTCCATGTACTTTCTGACTTGCAGTGCTGGACAACTCCAAGGTGAAGCATTATAAGATCAAAAAGTTGGATAACGGTGGCTACTTCCTGTCAAAGTCTCAGAATTTTTCCACACTGAGAGAACTAGTGGAGCACTACACCAACAATGATGATGGCCTCTATATCCATCTCAGAGAACCCTGTAAAAAAGTGTGTAACATTTACTATTGTATTAATATTAATTGTCATAGAGCAATGGTTGCTATAGATACAACACACTGTTGTTTTGAGGATGATAAGCTGTAGAATTTGTGACCTCATGGCACTGTCACATTTACCCTTGCAAAGTGAAATTCCAGTTGCGATACACAAAAGTAATCTCTATGAGAATCTGCTCGATCAGGAATTTTGCCTGATGGACTTCCGGTGGTGAAAATATGTTCCTACTTAAATTTTGCATGGGGTTCAATTTGGTAAACTGTGACAATATAATTCGTAGCATTGACAAATTGCAAGTTTCTTGGTTTGGGAGTGGCCTCTATGTGAGATGTCCTTCGTACATTGCACATGTGAGTTTCACACATGGCCCTGTGGAAGGGTGAATGAGACCAAGACTTCAGACATCTGTCGAAAGGTCCACAGATTTCTGAAGAACTGAAACCCCCATAATTCACAAAGTCCTACACTTGCATGTTTATTGATTAAATATTTTGGTTGATTTGAAAAAGCTTTTAGCTACCGATCTGAGTGAAGTACTCTCAGCATTAAAAAAAAAACACATTTTACCATATTTAAATGAATTTTCTATTTAGTTTCTTGATTTTCCTAAAATTAGTGCAGAAAATGTAATTTAATAAAAAAAATTTGTATATTTGGTCTGGTCCTGCTTATAGCTCTGTTGAGATATTTTTAATATATTGGGTTTGAAATAATCATAAACATATATAATATGATGAAATACACTCACTGAGCACTTTATTAGTCCAATAAAGTGCCCAACATGGTATTTTGCTTTTGTAACCCTACTGCCTCAAGGTTTGATGTGTTCTGTATTTTGAAATGCTATTCTGCTCACTATAATTGTACAGAGAGGTTATCTGAGTTACTGTAGCCTTCTGTCAGTTCAAACCAGTCTGGCCATTCTCAGTTGACCTCTCTCATCAGCAAGGCTGATTTCCATCCGCAGAACTGACACTCACTGGATGTTTTTTGTTTTTAGCACCGTTCTGAGTAAATTCTAAAGACTGTTGTGTGTGAAAATACCAGCACATCAGCAGTTACAGAAATACTCAAACCAGCCCATCTCGCACCAACAAAGAAACGGTCCAAATCGCTGAAATACCCCCCCCATTCTGATGGTTGATGTGAAAATTAACTGAAGCTTCTGACATGTATCTGTGTGATTTTATGCAGTGCTCTGCTGCCACATGATTGGCTGATTCGATAATTGCCTGAATAAGTAGGTGTACAGGTGTTTCTAATAAAGTGCTCAGTGAGTGCATTTTGTGATTGATGGGTTTGGCGAAGGAGAGTAAAGATAAGTGAACAGCAGTCTAATAATGTCTAATAATTCAATTCATAGTTCCTTGCTTGTGTGTTTGTATTAGACAATAGCTCCAGAGACCAACGGTCTATCTTATAATACAGTGGATCAATGGGAGATACCACGTACCTCTGTGAAACTCCTGAGGAAGTTGGGAGCAGGGCAGTTTGGGGAGGTGTTTGAAGGCATATGGAATGACACAACAGCTGTCGCTGTCAAAACACTCAAACCAGGTACAAACACCAACACACACAGACAAAATGGTCAATATGGGTACACACTGAAAGACATACTGAAAGACATAAACTCCAAATGTCTCCTAGACACAAACATACTGAATCTTGCACATCTGAGATCACATGCTTTGGTTCACAAGCTTATACTTTTCATCTATGTGTGGCAGGAACAATGGATGCAAAGGACTTCCTGCAAGAAGCTCAGATCATGAAGAGACTCCGTCACCCTAAACTAATACAGCTGTATGCTGTCTGCACTATGGAGGAACCAATCTACATTATCACAGAGCTTATGAGCAATGGAAGCCTTCTGGAATACCTGAAGAGTAAGACACATGCACAAGTATATGGCATACACATACATGCTACAGGTCTCAAACGTATACAGATCATTTAAGGATTTATATAAATAAGATAGTTCAGGCTCTAAATTCTGATTACCACATTCAAAGCCATTGGAAAACAGCTGATAAAGACATGGTACTGGACATTAGTTGAATTCTATATAAATGCACAAAGTTAATTGTTTGTCTAAACTGCAATAAATGGTATTAGAATTGTTTATTGTGATTGTTATTAATAATGCATTTAATTATTTATTGATCATTGGTGTCTTTTACCATATAGCTGTTGATGCAATTTTATAAAAGCAACAAGCCACTCAAACTGATTTTAACATGGTTAACAACCTTTAATGTTTAAATGTTTCAAATCTGCACCACTAGTGTCTCCAAATGGAAAACTGACTTTCCGAACTCTCATAGCATGTGCCATTGTTTGAGCCATTTACTGTAGTCCCACCCCAAACTCATGCCATTATTTGAGTCAATTAGCTAATTTACATGGACATCAGGAAGCCGTTTATTCAGAGAAAGCTGCTTAAGACTGGAAATCGACATACGCGTTTACATGCACTATGCTATAGACTTTCTCTTTACTCACGTAAAAATGCAGCTCAATCAAAAAGCAGCTTGTGACGAGGAGGAGGACGTGGCCGGGCCGTGATTGAGCATGGCCAGTGCTGAATCAGCCGATCAGCGTTAGAGCAAGATAAATGGGGTGGCCGGAGGTGCCAGTTCGAGTGAGAGAGAGATGCATGTGGCCACACTGCATGTTCGTTGATGTTGGATTTAAGTTTACCATTAAATTTAGTTTATTGTTCAGCCAGTTCCCGCCTCCTCTTTGCCCGACCTCTATGTGTTATACAGTGCACAGCAGCATAATTTCCCTGCAACGCTTCTGTAAAATAAAACCTGGGATCCAAGGCAGAGTTGTTGCTGTGTTCGTTTCCGTAACTTTCCAGTGCAATAGTAGGTTTCCTTCTTTTGTAAAACTCTGGGATTCTCCCAGTGTACTTAAGTGCATATATGCGAACGTGAGACACAATAGTTGGTTGTGGCAGGGCGGGGGGCGGGGCCAGGTTGTGAATCTACGCACCCGGTCCCTTATCAGGCTAATCAAGCCTCCGAGAGGGATAAAGACCGACTGCAGAGGATTGTGCGGGAGAGAGAGATCGTTTACGGACATGTCCGTCGTGTGTGTGTGTCCAGTGTAACGTGATATAGACGGGCAAGGAGGAGGCGAGAACCGGCTTGTCAATATAAATAATAGTTTAATATAAAACTGAAACAAAAGACAAACACACACATGTGATGGACATGTCCGTAAACTATCTCTCTCTCTCCCGTTCTGCTAAAAATGTCTGGGGAAAAAAGTGGGGAAAAAACATGTTATATAGAGCTGCACAATTAATTGTATTTTAACCATGATCAAGGTTTCTGCATCTCACGGTTAATTAAGCATAAAAGCGTTTGTGATACACGAATCACAGGTATGCCAGAAATCCAAAAAGCTTGCCATACACAGTTCCGTATCAGCTATAATTGGAGCTATAAATGCCGCAGTGTGTGGAGGTGGCGTTGGTATTTCTATCCTTAATATTAATGATTAAGTGCTGACATGTTTAACTACAATGTTTCTGTAAACATGCATCTTAACTTTAGAAAGTGATGAGTAGATATAAATAAATCTTTAAATTGTGTGTGCACATGTACTATAGCCAACCCTTAATACACCAGGCTGTGTTTTTCTCTTTGTTTCTTTGTTCTCTCTAACAATCAGGCTGAAGTTCAGAGCCAAGGTCATCGAGACCTTTCCCCAAACTTGTTCACACATATTTGAGCCAAACCTAAATCCGAGGGAGGGTTAGCAGCCCACTCAGTTTATCAAAGTTTATCAAAGTCTGACGTGTAAATTGTATGCCACAATATTGTGAAAATTGTATTCATTCCCTGTCCATATTTCTCTCTCTCTCTCTTTTATACAGAAGATAGAGGTGCTTGTTTGCGTCTGCCTACACAGGTAGAATTGGGATCACAGGTGGCAGCTGGCATGGCATACCTCGAGTTGCAGAACTACATCCACAGAGATCTTGCAGCACGAAACGTTCTGGTTGGAGAAAACAATGTGTGCAAGGTGGCCGACTTTGGCCTAGCACGAGTATTTCAGGTGAGAAATATCCTCAAGAAAAGAAAAGTTTAACCACAAACCCTCTGCTAGCCCATAGGTAGGGCTGGGCGATAAAGCGATATCGATATTTATCATGATAAAGAAAATCCACGATATCAACGATGAGCTTTTGAGGAATTTTCGATATGTACTGCGTCGCTAAAACACAAGCATTTCGGGTTTCTCAGGCTGCGATTCCACTGGGGCGGATGAAATCCGCTCAAAGGCGCTCACAGCGCTAGGAGAGAGCTTGCTCCGCACCGCTGCCAATCCTACGATCCACCTTGCGAGCATGACGCTCGGCTTTCATAGGAATGAATTGAAAACGCTCTCAGCTTCGCTCACAACACGCCAGTGGTAACGTAGGGTCATACTGGATGAACTTGCTAATGCTAGCTGCCTTGCTAACGATTAGGCTACGTCGGACACCGGATTGATTCCATCCGCACCGCAAGACTTCATGACAACGTCTGCACCCTCTCATCGTCTCTAGTGAAGAGCGCGACAGAACAATAGTGATGTGGACAACAGCTCTGATTTTTCTGCGCTGTAATCTTGAATAGTGTCCTCTAGCACCAAACATGCATCATTTCTGCCCTGTCCCGCTCCGCACGCGTTGCCTCTTTTCCCTGCATGTGTGCAGACACGAAGCACCGCATGAGTTAACGTGGTTTCAAAGCACGTTTTAGACCAAAACGTTTTTCCCTTCTAAATGTATCTTTATTAATCAGCATATTTTGATCCTTTAATAATAAACAAATCGATTTCTGTTTTAATTTTGTGAAAATTAATTAGATGTCTGGAATGGATAAGGAAAGACTAAAATTACTAGTTGGTAGACTACTCTCTCACTTCAATGAAAATATGCAAATGTTTTTTAAATAAAAAAAAATATAAAAATTTTTTTCTTTCAGGACACCCCTGAACCCACATTCATCATCATTCCACAGTCACAAGGGATTCTATGCCCCATACTTGGGTATCTGAATCTAAAGAAATATAAAAAATATTTAATTTGAATGTAAAAATATTCCAACAAATACTGGACTGCTGTCACTATTCTTCAGAACAAACAGATGATCTTTTAACGTTCATTTTCAATTGATAAACGGTAAAAGACGGTAAAAGATCCTGAAGACCCCATTGCTTTGGCTGACTCTGGACCCCCTCTGCAGTTTTGTAAAGACTATTTTGACTGTTTAGAATTTATTTTTTCTTCTATTCTTCAATCAACTTTGAAATAAAAAAAAGAAAGTGCAATGTGTAAATGTATATCATGATAAATATCGATATTGAACAATATGAAAAAGATTATCGTGATAACAATTTTGGCCATATCGCCCAGCCCTACCCATAGGACAATGCTTCTCAACTGGTGGGTCAAAGATCTTTCGGAAAGGAAAAAAAAAACAATGCAAAACAAATAAATACATCTAATCATATAGTATATCGGTGCATAATTAGGATAACAAAATAAATAGGTTTGTTAATGTTAAAAAGGTAAGGCTTCACACATATTTTGTTTGTGCATTATTTTTAAATAATTCAACGAGCCAGAATCAATTATTCCTTTTATACTACAATTACCACATCTTAAGACATCATTCAGGGTTTTATATCAAGACATTTTCTGTTTTTCGTCAGTAAACTATGTCAGTGGAACTACTTTCTTCTGCCATGGATTCAGCGTCATGTTTTTATACAGCCCATGCCGCTGTTTCCTGTTCGAAGACGTCATTTTAGAACTAGCAGTGGAGGATTGCGATGCTTTACTGAGCACTTGCTGGAGTAACAAGGAAGAGCGTGTGTGTGTGTGTGTGTTTGTGTGCACATGAGCGAAAGCAAGAGAAAGAAAGAAAACAGAGAGATTGTGTGTTGGATCACCTGTGTTTGGGCTCTCATCAGCAGAAGCATTGCTTAAAATGTATGTATAATTCTCAATGTCGCCATTCTTGAATATAGCTTTCTTGGTGCACAACGGTTTTTATGCCTATGTATCAGTGTATATGTGTGTATCACTGTGAGACGAGAGCAAAAAAAGAGAGAGGGGGGAGCATGAGGGTGCTGTTCAACTGAAATAAAAATAAATTTAGGATATTATAGACATTGCTGTTCTTTTCTGATGTACTTAGCCAGTGTCTTTGTTTTACATGGTTATTTTGCTGTGGTAGCCTGTAGGGCTTTTTGAAATAACTGAAATAATTTGGCAAAGTGATATGGAACCGTAGCCGTGTGTTTACTGAAAAATAATTGCTCACCTTTGACCTTTCGTCAACCAATCAGAATCAAGCATTCAACAGCCCCGTGGTATGAACTAATACAATTTCAGTTTCCCTATTCAGCCTATGTCATTTAATAATTTTGCATCTTTTTTTGGCTTATGCAGTTTTCATTTTTGTTCAAATTATGTTTCAAATTATGTCCAAGGTAAAACCTGAACTAAAACCAGTTGAGAATCACTGTGGTAAAGGTTATGCAGAGATGTTTATGAAAAGAATACAAAAACTGTACTTTTAAATTCCCCATTTCATTTGCTCTTCAGAAGGACACTGGTGAGAATGTTTATGAGGCAAAGGAAGGAACCAAGTTTCCAGTGAAATGGACTGCACCCGAGGCCATGCACGAGAACAAATTTACCATAAAATCTGACGTCTGGTCTTTCGGCATCTTGTTATATGAAATTGTGACTTTTGGACAGATGCCTTACCCAAGTATGTCATTCTGCTGTATCATTGTACTTACTGGGGTGGAGTTTTAGTTTGAATAATATAATGTGGTCTAGAATAAAGCAGACAAAAAGGCAGTGATGAGTCACTTTCTTTGATCACGCTGATTGATCTCTTAAAGGGATAGTTCACCTTTTACTCAACCTCATGCAAACCTAGATGTTTATGATTTTTTTTTTTCCTTGTCCTGAACACAAAGATTTTTAAAATAATATTTCAGCTCTGTAAGTCCACACAATGCAAGTGAATGTGTACCAAAATGTTGAAGGTTCAAAAAGCATATAAAGGCAGCATAAAATTAATCCATACGACTCCTGTGGTTAAATCCATGTCTTCAGAAGCGATATGAAAAGTCCGTTTGTACAATCAATCCCGTTTCACTTTCACATGCTTCTTCTTTTTTGGCAATTTGCATTCTTTGTGCATATCGCCACCTACTGGCAGGGAGGAATATTTATAGTTAAAAAGGACTTAAATTGTGGTCTGATCTGTGATCTAAATTTTGGTACCCTTTCACTTGCATTGTAAGGACTTGCAAATCTGAAATATTCTTAGTTGGTGTTCAGCAGAAGAAAGAAAGTCATAAATATCTAGGATGGCATGAGTTTGAGTAAATTTTGAGAGCATTTACATTTTTGGGTGAACTATCCCTGTAAATGTGACGATGCTTCATTTGAGACTCGTTTGCATAATGTTTAGAGAAAGCAAACTACTTGCATAAAATATAATGATTTCTTTTTTTTTTTCAGTACCCTCCTCCCCACCAAATTGTGTGATTTAGATTTCTGAAACTTGAACTGTACTTGAATGAGTGGATTTTCCTGTTTATTTTCAATCAGTGATGTTTTTGGAGGAACTTAAATACTAAATATTTCTTATCTCAAAAGGAACAAAAAGTAAAAATGTATTTAACATATTACAACATTTAAAGGAATATTCCAGTTTCAAGTAAAGTTCAATCGAAGGCATTTGATTACCACAAAAATTATTTTGACTCAACCCTCATTTTTTAAAAAAATAAATAAAATTATATCTGGGTTGCAAGTGAGGCACTTACAGTGGAAGTGAATGGGGCGAATCTGTAAACATTACATTTCTCACCATTTCAAAAGTATAGTTACAAGACTGCCTTTAAATCCTACAAAAACTGGCCCATTCACTTCCATTCACTAACTGTAACCTCAAAAAAGATGGGCCAAATCAAAATCATTTTTTTGTGGTAATCAACATCATCCCACAAATGCTTTTGACTGACCTTAACTGTTATTGAACCTAGTATATTTCTTTAAGCCAAATCTCTCAAGTGGTGCAGAATTTCTACACTGAAATGAATTCATATTTGCATAAACTTCAGTAACTACAAATCCATCAGGCTGTTCTCAACAAGATTATTGTTGATATTGAAGTCATACTTACAAGTCATACGTGTAAGGATGCATGATTTTCACATTATTGCAAAATAGTAACATTTCATAATGTTTCATACTATGTTCTACACATGGTTCAAAGTGGGCCAGTATTTACTGGTATGCTGTACTGACAATAATGTGCTATGCTTTTCAGAGTACCGAGAATTATTCTTGTGTACTAACAGCTTGCTTAAACGTTTGGTACGTTCTTCTAACCCCTTCTTAAAAAAATGAAAATACTCTCATGATTGACTTACCTTTAAGCCATCCCTGATGTGTATGACTTTCATTCTTCAGCAGAACCGAAGTGAAGATTTTTAAGTAAACAGGTGCCATCAGGTTGACTTACCCATCGAGTTGCTGGCTTTTTGACCATCCAAAAGGCATATTTTGGCATCATAAAAGTAATCCACACAACTCCAGTTGATCAATTAATGTCTTCAAAAGCAAATTGATAGGCATGTATAAAAAATAAATAGATAATTAAAATGTAATTAACTTTAAAAAAAATCACTTCCTGCCATGAGTCGACACATCACGTGACATAATCGCAATGGCACATTCACACGTGAAGTTGGAACGCACGCTTTGTATACAACAGAGGAACGAACATCACATGAGAGTCAGGTAATTTCAAACAGCAATCCAGCGCTGGCCAGAAGCAATGATTTAAAGTTAAAAACATTTTAATTATCAATTTGTTTCTTACATCAACCTATCAATTTTCTTCTGAAGACATTAATTGATCAACTGGAGTCCTATGGATTACTTTTATGCTGCCTTAATATAACTTTTGGACCGTCAAATAGCCAGCAGCCTGATGGCAGCCATTTACTTGCATTGTTTAGACATACAGAGCTGAAATATGCTTCTAAAAATCTTCTCTTTGGTTCTGCTATCTCTATCTCTATCTCTATCTCTATCTCTATCTCTATCTCTATCAGTTTTGGCAAGTCGTTTAGGACATCTACTTGCATGAAGTTAACTGTGCCTTTAAGCAGCTTGGAAAATGATGTCAAGCCTTTAGGCAATTAGCCATTTAACATCTGATAGACTAATTGTCTAATTAGAGTCAATTGGAGCTGTACCTGTGGATGTATTTTAAGGCCTACTTTCAAACTCAGTGCCTCTTTGCTTGACCTCAGAAAAAAAAAATTGTGGACCTCCACAAGTCTGGTTCATCCTTGGGAGCAATTTCCAAATGCCTGAAGTTACAAAGTTTGTCCGTAAAAACAATAGTACACAAGTATAAACCCCATGGGACCACGGAGCCATCATACCGCTCAGTAAGGAAACACATTCTGTCTCCTAGAGATGAACATAGTTTGGTGTGAAAACTGCAAATAAATCCCAGTACAACAGCAAAGGACATTGTGAAGATGCTGGAAGAAACAGGTAGACAAGTATCTATATCCACAGGAAAACGAGTACTATATCAACATAACCTAAAAGTCTGCTCTGCAAGGAACACAACCATAAAAGATTTGGCCATAATGACCATGGTTAAGTTTGGAGGAAAAAGGGTGAGGCTTGCAAGCTGAAGATCACCATCCCAACCGTGAAGCATGAGCTGTGGCAGCATCATGTTGTGGGGGTGCTTTGCTGCAGGAGGGACTGGTGCACTTCACAAAATAGATGGCATCATGAGGAAGGAAATTTATGTGGATATATTGAAGCAACATCTCAAGACATCAGCCAGGAAGTTAAAGCTAGGTCACTAATGGGTCTTCCAAATGGACAATGACCCCAAACATACCTCCAAATTTGTGTCAAAATGGCTTAAGGACAACAAAGTCAAGATATTGGAGTGGCCAACACAAAGCCCTGACCTCAATCTGATAGAAAATTTATGGGCAGAACTGAGAAAGTGCGTGTGAGCAAGGAGGCCTACAAACCTGACTCAGTTACACCAGTTCTGTCTGGAGTAATGGGCCAACATTCCAGCAACTTATTGTGAGAAGCTTGTGGAAGGCTACCCAAAACGTTCGACCAAAGTTAAACAATATAAAGGCAATGCTACCAAATAAAAACAGTGTATGTAAACTTCTGACCCACTGGGAATGTGATGAAAGAAAAAAAAAATGCTGAAATAAATCATTCTCTCTTCTATTATTCTGACATTTCACATTCTTAAAATATAGTAATCCTAACTGACCTGAAGACAGGCAATGTTTTCCCACGATTAAATGTCATGAATAAATGTATTTGGCTAAATTGTATGTAAAATGACTTCATCTGTGTTTATATTTATGTAAATGCATGCAAGTTCCGCCATTTTTTACTGGTACTGCAATGATTTTCAGCCTCATCACATCATTGAAGAGTTTTAATATGGATTTTCCTTCTTTCACCAGCTCTGACAAATTATCAGGTGGTACAAAAGTTGCAGACTGGCTACAGGATGTCATGCCCCCTTTCCTGCCCAAAATATCTGTATGAGATCATGTGTGATTGCTGGAGGGAGGTGCCTGCAGACAGACCCACCTTTGAAACGCTGCAGTGGGAACTGGAGGACTTCTTTGAGCCTGACGTCAGCTCTTACGACGATGCAAGCCGCTACTAAACTAAAGAAAAACCACTACTGCTTAAAAACTCAACTTCACCGCAGATGAGCCAAATGCAAGTTTTTGGCAAGCAAACTTAAGATGCTGTTTTAGAGTGAATGGATCCAGCTTCCCATTTTTCCCAAAGAGTATTTTCTTAGTACCCTGGCTCTAGACTCTAGTACCCTGATGGCACATGTACATCATCCAGACGTCTATTTGATGTGTGTGTTTACATCTGGAAGATGTTGTTTGCTCATCTGAAATACATCTATACGACGTTGCCTTTCAGATGTCAATAAGACATTCAGCAGATGTCTTGGAGAAGTTTATAATTTAGATTGTTTGTAAATTTGGTCTTTTTAAGATGTTTAGCAGATGTTATTTAAAATGTCATGCTTTTCAGATGAAATGCTCAAACAGACATCTCGGAAATGTACATGTTCTATCTGGGTAAGTACAAACTAAAGACTAATACCTTGTTGTGTGACCTAATACAAACTCGTTCTTTCATTTAGGCATATCTGCATTTGTTTCTTGGCAAGTGTGTATGTCACCAATAACATGCTGGCTTAAAGTCACTTTGTTTGTGTATGTGCAGCTCATGCTGGCACTGTGAATTTGTGGGCTGTGACAAGATTATCTCTGTTTTATATTGAGAATGTATGCGCTGGACATTTAAGTGCAGCTCCTATTGAGGAATAAATATACTGAGCATGAGCGATACACACGTATGTAAACAGGTGCCATTGCAGCCTGTTTAACCAGTTTTAGTCAGTTTAAATAGCGAATAAGTCACACTAGATGTTAGACTGACCTGTTCGATCTTACAAGATAGGAACATGCAGTGCAAAGTGAGTACACATTATGACTAATTTGAGCCTTATTGAAGAATGTGATTATTAGCTGCACTATTTAATCACAGTTGTGAATGATTTTAAAATGAATTTTAGATCTGAATAGTGATTTTCTTTTAGATTAATTTACAGACTGTGTGCTTCTAAGAGTCTGTTTATTTCACAAATGTAACCAAATCTGCAGACCAAAATTCATTTGACAGAATAAGTACTGCGTATTTTAGAATACATAAATAACCTGTACTGTGTAAGATAATCAAGTGGTATTATGACAACGTAATTGAAGGATTAATATATTTTTGTAATCCAAAGCCTTGGATGATGTCTTTACATATTTTATGTATATTCACTTAGTGCAATAAAGTTTCTTTCTCAGTACAGATCAATTCATGGTTTAAATCTCCACCACATGGGGGCACTAACAGCCTGGGATATTTTATGTGGAAAAAAACTTTTTTCTTTTAAGCAAAACACTGAAGTGGTGAAAGGTGAAGTTATAAAGTGTCTGATTACAAATCAGATAATTAACCATAAAATGATAAAGGGGAATATCTTGTGCTGTGTGATGGTTTACATTTTGTCCCTGAAGTCAAAGTTCCTTTTTTGAGGTTTGATATATTGAACAGTTGGTAAGAAATAATGACAGCTGACTATTGTGAAGCATACAGTAGATGAATTGTGAACCAACAACATACAGTACATGAATACAACATGTTTTAAATCAGTACACAGTGCCATTTAATGTACAAATTAGCAATATCATGGTAGGCAGTCATTATGATGAATAAAACACTTTAAAGGACGTATTGAGGTAAGTAACTTGGAAACGAAAGTGTGGAGACAAAGAAAACCATTGAGGGAATGCTGATGCTTATCGCCTGTCAAATTGGCTATTTTTAAGTGAGTCTGCTGTGTAATATTGATTATAATTTAATGGAATGTATGTAATTTTTGAAGCACATGTGGGCCTGAACCCACTTAAAAGTGCGCAGACTATGACCTTATTCGCAGCAGCGCCATCTTTTATTTTTGACAGGAACGACAACGAGACTGTGATGGATAGACGTACAGTCTGTTATTATTGTAAATTTTGGTGTTGTAAATATGACGTAAACCTAACAGAGAAGAGATTAAACTACTGTATACTCTGTATTCTCCAGTGAGTGTGAAAAGGAGAGTGGATAAATATCTGTTAAAGTAATCATAAGGTAGGGTGACCAAACGTCCTGTTTTACCAGGACATGTCCTGTTTTCACGTCCTGTCCTGGCCATCTTTTTTGTGTCCATACAGAGGCATAGCCTACTTTAAATGTATTCAAATTAACAAGGCATCTTTGAGTAAATTCGAGTATCATTTGAGTATCTCATTGCCGGGCCAAGTGTCCTGGTTTTTGGTAATCAAAATATGGTCACCCTATCATAAGGTATTATAAATATAATAGTAGTAGTAATAGTAGTATGCAAATTTCCATCTAGATATACTGCTTCTCTGAACGAGACTGAAATATATGTGGTGTGTGTGTGTGTGTGTGTGTGTGTGTGTGTGTGTATGTGTGTCAATGTGTGTAACGTGACTGCTGAAAAGCAGTGCGTGTATTTATATGGTGCTGAAAAGCATGCCGTTATGTGTGACACTGAAAAGTGTGTGTAAAATAAGTGTCTTACGTTTGGATATTTACCCGGCTTCCGCTTCCTCCTTCAGTTGAGAGCAAGAGATCTGCCAGAAGGTTGTATAAGTTTAATTGCCTCTTTGCATCAAATAGTGCCTTTGCTGCATCATTACACTTTGGGTGTAGCTAAGCTGGTGGTCCTTTGTTACACAAAAGCAATTGTGGGTTTTGAAATACAAGGTTAGACCTAAGGCATTGAATCAAAACTTTGGATCACATGATCACAAACAGCAAAATTAAAGTTACACTTTCCCAACTGCCTTGTTGAAAGGACCTTTGTAGAATGGTTTCATTGCTCACTTTTGTTTTATTATGATTGTACGAAGATCATTCCATGCACACTGTGCCCTTCAAGGGTGTAGAAATATAATTTTAAAATAACATACCTGTTCCAATTCTATTTCATTAAAAGGTTTGCCTACTTATTCACTGAATTTCTCATATTCATGCCATGTGAGAGTGTACGCATGGCTCCATATTGCAATGATAGTCTGTGGCACTTCAGCAGATTGAACTCTTAGCCAGGTGTTGTTCAACATTAAGTGTTTCTTTGACAAATGAAATTCTGTAACAAATGCCAAGTGAGTCACCTACAACTTACAATGATATAGCACAGTCTCAGTCCACATGCCAAGAGCTCATTGAAATTGAGATTTCCATATTGTGTGGTCTATGATGGTTTTCTTAAATGGACAAAAAAAAGTATTTCAAGTAGAGCTGCACTTCTGCTTAAAAGGCATTTAAAATACCCACCTAACCGGGAATGTTCCAACAGCTTTGACTAACATTTACCAAAGGTTAGGAACAAACATTGTTCAAATATTGGAACATCCTTAATATGTTAACAGTATTCTATAAAAGCTCACACAATGTTATTAGAAAACATTGTGGAACTTAGTGCAACATTGTATGTCTTTTAAACTAGATTTCTTTAAACATTTTCTGAGAGTGAACTTCAGGAAGGAGTTTTTTTTTTTATATATCTGTCTAACTGACATCTGTTTTCCTCTAAAATGACTCGGTTACTAACGTAACCTCGGTTCCCTGAGAGGAGGGAACGAGTATTGCGTAAGTAGCTTACGCTATGGGAAAACTCAGTTTCTCGAGAAATATTGAAGTCTTTATGTAAAACGCATTGCAGCTGCACAGCAGACAGCAATGAGCGAGGCAACTCGGTCATTGGCTGTGCTGCAGCAACTTGCTCGAACCAATGACGGGGCGACTCTGAACGCGCGCCAATGGGCGCGTGCTTCACGCCACGGCTCAGAGCCCGCCAAGATGGGCGTGGCTTAGGGCTATATATTAGGCGCCCGTCATGAGAGTTCTTTAGGTTCAATCGACTGAAGCTGAACTGACCAAGCACTAGCACGGCAGCTTATGCAATACTCGTTCCCTCCTCTCAGGGAACCGAGGTTACGTTAGTAACCGAGTCGTTCCCTATCGAGAGGTCTCTCCTATTGCGTAAGTAGTTTACGCTATGGGAACACCATGCAAAACGCCGTGCGTGCTAACTTCGCTCTATAAAGCCAGAGGCAGATGCCTGAGCCTTAAAGCAAAGTGATTATTCCACGAGCCGGCCAACTGCGAGCTACATAATGGGATAGTATAGAGCGCCTTCCAAGGTGGTCCATGGTGGGGTGCTCATAGTACAAACACAAGCACATATCTTATGTACTGAGTTTTTTATGTACTGATATGCATAAAAAATCCTTTAAGTCAATCAGAGACGGACCTATAAGGGAGGAGATAATGCTCAGCATATACATACTCCAGTCCATTCTATAGTCAGGCTGATAGAATGTTGGAATGCAATGAGGGGACCTGTAGGTTATAAAACCTGATAAATGTCGAAGGTGAGGCCCAGTCTGCCGCCGCACAAATATCTTCAATGGGTATCCCACTCGACCACGCCCACGAGGAGGCCATGCTCCTCATAGAGTGAGCTCTGACGCCTAAGGGGCATTGAAGGCCCTTAGCTTCATAAGCCAGCGCTATAGCATCCACTATCCAGCGCGATATTCTTTGCTTTGAAACTGCGAGACCTTTAGTGCGGCCGCCAAAGCATACGAATAATTGTTCCGTCTGTCTGAACAGGGCAGAACGTTCCAAATATACTCTGAGCGCCCTGACCGGGCAGAGTAAATTAGCGTCGCTTTCGTCTGCTGGGGACGATAGCGCTGCCAGAGATATCACCTGTACTCTGAAGGGTGTGGAGAGCACTTTAGGAATATACCCGTGCTTTGGCCTAAGGACAACTCTGCAGTCGTTAGGTCCAAATTCCAGGCAAGCAGCGCTTGATGACAGCGCGTGCAGGTCGCCCACTCTCTTGACTGAGGCGAGCGCCAGCAAGAGCGCAGTTTTGAGCGAGAGCTGTTTAAGGTGCACGGTTCGGAGAGGTTCGAACGGGCACTCTTGAGTGCGTCCAGGACCGTGGCCAGGTCCCAGATCGGCACCGAGGGGGCGAGGAGGGTTCATCCTCCTAGCCTCTTAGGAAACGAATGATTAGGTCGCTTTTCCCTAATGAACGCCCTTTATCAGGATTGTGTGACGCCGCTATGGCAGCCACATAGACTTTGAGCGTGGAGGGTGTGCGCCCGCCTCCAGCAGCTCTTGCAAAAAAGGCGAGTACACTTGGTATCTCGCGACGATTTGGGGTTCAAGCTCTTGGTATCACACCAGTCACTGAACACTTTCCACTTTTGGGCATATAAGCCTCGTAGAGGGCGCCGCGCCTCAGTGATGGTTCTCAAAACTCCACTGGGGAGGTTCTCGGGAACCCGTTGAGGGGCCATGCATGGAGGGCCCACAGATCGGGGCGGGATGAAGAATCATCCCGCTGGCCTGCCTGAGGAGGTCTAGCCTCAACGGAATCGGCCATGGGGCAGATTGCATCATCTGCATCAGTTCTGGAAACCACGCCTGGTTTTTCCAGAGTGGGGCTACCAGGAGCACTGCACATTTCACTTCCCTGATCCGACTGATGACCTGAGGTAGCATCGCGATCGGGGAAAAACATACAAGGGGCTGCTCGGCCAGACTTGGGCGAAGCACGTCCGTGCTCTTTGAGAAGAAAAGGGGCAGTGCGCATTTTCCCTGGAGGCGAAGAGGTCGACCTCTGCCTCGCCAAAGGTTTGCCATAACCACTGAACCGTCCGGGGGTGGAGAGACCATTCTCCTGGGAGAACCTTGTCTCTGGACAGCATGTCCGATCCCTGGTTCAGGGCGCCTGGCACATGCGCTGCTCTCAGCGAGCGCAGGTGGTGCTGTGACCATAAGATGAGCTCCCTGGCCATAGAGTGCAGGGAGCTCGACCTGAGTCCACCCTGGCGATTTATATATGAAACTACTGTCATGTTGTCCGTTCGGACCAGGACGTCTTCGTTTTTCAGGTACGGAAGCAGGGCTCTGAGAGCCAAGGCGACCGCTTTCATTTCCAGACAGTTTATATGTAGGCGCTTTTCCGGGTTTGACCAAAAGCCGGAGACAGACCTGCCCTCGTAAAGGGCCCCCCATCCTATTTTGGAGGCATCTGTCGTGATCATTTTTCTCCGCGTATTCACGCCCAGACTCACGCCGGTTTGATACCAGTTGACGGCTTTCCAGGGCGTCAGGGCTTTTATACAGCCGTGATTCGCTCTGATCAAAAAGTGGCCCGAGCGCCACGCGTGAGTGGGGACACGGCTCTTGAGCCAGCGCTGGAGAGGACGCATGTGCAACAATCCTAGCTGGAGTACAGCTGATGCCGAGGCCATGAGACCGAGCATTCTTTGAAATCGTTTGACGGGCGCTACGCGTTCTGAATGATGTTGCAAGGCGTCGAATAGAGAGTGCGCGCTCTGATGAGAGGCGTGCTGTCATCTGCACTGGGTCTAGCACTATTCCCAGAAAAGAGATATTCTGGCTGGGGGATAGCACGCTCTTTGCAAAATTGATTCTCAGACCCAGTCATTCTAGATGGCTGATAATCCAAGATCTGTGCATCGTTAACTGACCCTCTGATTGTGCTATGATTAGCCAATCGTCGAGGTAATTCAGTATTCGCACTCCCCGCTGTCTCAGGGGGGAAAGTGCCGCGTCCATACATTTTGTGAATGTATGGGGGGCCAATGATAGGCCGAATGGTAGTACTGTGTACTGGTATGACTGTCCTTCGAAGCTGAATCTCAGAAAAGGCCTGTGATGAGGCGCTATCGAATGTGAAAGTAAGCGTCTTTCAAATCCACTGATAGAAACCAATCCCCGGGCTGAACTTGCGCAAGGATATGTTTGGTTGTTAACATTCTGAACGAGCCGAATCATTAAAGCTTTGTTCAGATGTCTGAGATCTAGGATGGGGCGGAGGCCACCGTCCTTTTCGGACGAGAAAATAGCGGCTGTAAAAACCCGCCTCGCTCATAGAGGGAGGAACAGTTTCTATAGCGCCCTTCTCTATCAGTTTGAGCACCTCGGTGCGTAGAACATGTGACACATCTTTCCTCACTTTCGTCTCGACCACCGCTGAAAAGCGGGGTGGTCTGCGAGCGAATTGAAGTGAGTAACCGTGTTTTATTATGTTCAAAACCCATTTCGGCATGTCGGGGATTTTTTCCCAGGATTTTGCTCGCACAGATATGGGCTGAATGCTGGCTGGGGGCGTGTCGCAGTGACGTATGGGCCCCACCGGCAAATTGCCTTGTGCTAACACTGAGTTTACAGCTCTCAGAGGCGCAGGTGCGCGCTGAGCAGCCGTGTTGAGTGCCGAGTGCAGGGGTGCGTGTGAGAGTACAAGCACGCGCGCTATCTCTGAAATGCTTGCAGCATGAGTCGGAGAAATGCTTGAAACTGTATGGACAGAGTTTTCGGGTGGGGGTGCATACATCGTAATAGGCACGCGCGCCACATTCATAAAGCTTCCGCTCTTAGCGGGAGTCTCTTGGCTTAGCGATCACATCTGTGATGTTTGCGTGCATGAGACAGAGAACTGTTTGAAACTGTATGGGCAGCGCTTATGGGTGGGGGTGCATATACTGTAGTAGGCACGCGCGCCACTTTCATAAAGTCTTCCGCTCGCGGTGGGGTTTTTTTGGCTATGCATACTTTGTTTGTGTGTAGGGGTGCATGCATGCATGATTCATCGCTTTACATGTCAGTTAGAGGGAGTTTCCTGTCTAAGTGCGTGGTGCTTGGCAGGTTTAAGCTGCTATATGGTACAGACCTTTGCTGTTTTGTTCAAAGGTCTGGCTAAGGGGGATTGCACGCGTGGTTTGATTGCTTGGACCAAACCAGAGTTTGTTTCCTCCCCCCTCCCCCTGCTCCCACTGGTTCCCACTCTGTTCACATCATATTATTTGGGTCCAAACGTCATCAACGTGGGTACAAGCAGCAGCTGTTTACCACTGTAACTGTAACACTTGGGACATTTGCCCTAGTGGCCACTAGAGGTCGCTAGGTTAAGTTTAAGACTCTTCATTTGAAGTTCTGTGTATTCCTTGTCTGGCCATGTGATATCCTTTTCCCCTCATTTTCATGTGTCTTGTTTTCATTGGTTTATTTTCTTGTCAGCTTGTTATCAGCTCTGTTTTGTGATTGGTTTATGTTGAGTAGTCTTGTTATCTTGTTATTAGTTAAGTTTTGTCATTGGTTTCCTTGTCTGTGTTTATGTTGCTCTTATGTTCTCTGTCTTTGTGAGTTGTTAAACCTGTATGGATGTTTGATTTGTTCCACTGTAATGCTTTGAGTTACATCTGTTTAGTTTTCTGAGTTTTGTGAATAAGGCCTGCATATAGATCCTCCTTCTCACCCCTCATTCCTACAGATGTAACAGAACAACTCAGCTCTACTATGGATCTAGTGGCTTTTCGTCTGTTTGATCTATAAAAGGAAGAAGGGACTATCGAGCAGTATACTGAGCAGTTCTGTGGTCTCGCCCAGGATCTTAAATGGTAAGATACTGAATTTACGGGCTATTATTGGATCTGACTCAACCAGCCAGTGAAGTCATGTCTGCAAGGAGGCAGGTGTGATCTCGCTTTAGTTGAATTAATTGACAATGCTTTGAGGCTCACATTCTCTCCTTACACTGGGGGGTATGGCAGGAACCCAGTGCCACTGCCAGCGGCCACACCTGCCATGGTCAACGAGCAAGCGGCCACACCTGCCACGGTCAACGAGTCAGCATCTGTGGCTTCGACCGTCCCAGCGCCTGTGGCCACGACCTAGAGAAGGACTCCTACTCCCCAATCATTGCCTGCGCTCTCGGCCATGGAGGCCATTCTCTTGTCGCTGCCCACGCTTGTGGCCACGGAGGCCATTCCCCTGTCGCTGCCTGTGCTCATGGCCATGGAGGCCGTTCCCCTTTCACTGCCTAAAATCAAGTCCACAGAGGCTGTTCACCTGTCACTGCCTGTGCTCCTGAACACTGTGGTCATTGACAAGCCTTTCCAGTTCCCCGAGGCTGTCGACGAGCCTGTCCAGTTTCCCCGAGTCTGTCCAGTTCCTTAAGTCCGTTCTGCCCCTTGAGTCCTCCTTGGCTATGCCCCTCAAATCCTCAGCTTCCCTGGCCTCTGATCTCTCCGAGTCCCCTAGTGCCTTGACCACAGATCCCCGAGCAGCTCTGATATTTTGAGCCTTCCACGGCTTCGCACTCTGAGCCTTCCATGGGTCCTCCCTCCGAGCCTCCATCGGCTCTGCCCACTCCATCTCCGGCTCCACCCCATGTGACTCAAATTCCTGATCCTCCAGCGGCTCCACCCACTCAACCTCCGACTCAATCCCTGGGCCTTTGCCTCCTGCTCCTCTGCCTCCTGACCCTCTGCCAGCTTCATCCTGGTCTCCTGACCCTCCGGCAGTTCCTTTCCTGGATCCACCTCCCAAACCGCCAAACCCTGCTCCCTTCCTGGAACTGTCTCTCAAAACACTGGACTACACTCTAGTCCTGGAGCCACCTCCCAAACCTCCAGACCCTGCTCCCTTCATGGAACCACATGCCTGGCCACTGGCTCTGCCCTGTTCTCCTTGGTCTTCTGGCCAACCACCTGGTCTGCCCTGGCCTGCTTGGTCTCCTGGTTCACATCGGTCTTCAGACTCCCCGTTCGTTCCACCTGGCCAATTTTGCCCTCTCATTTTCCTTGTGCTTTCTTGGATTGCTGGTTCCATGATGTCCTGCTACTCCCATGAACAATTCTTTTTTTGTGTGTTATGATTAGGAGCACCAGGAGTCACTCCTTAAAGGGAGGGATATTTGCCCTAGCAGCCACTAGTTGTCGCTAGGTTAAGTTTAAGTCTCTTAATTTGAATTACTGTGTATTCCTTGTCTTGGCATGTGATTCTGTTTCCCTCATGTTCATGTGTCTTGTTCTCATTGGTTTCTTATTTTGGTAACTTATCAGTACTGTTTTGTGGTTTCTTTTTAGTAGTCTTGTTATTGGTTAAGTCTCGTCATTGGTTGTCTTTGTCATGTGTTTCCCTTGTCTGTGTATTTATTACCCTTGTGTACTCTCTGTCTTTGAGTTATTAAACCTGAATGGATGTTTGGATTGTTCCTCTGTTATGTTTTGAGTTACATCTGTTTAGTTTTGTGAATAAAGCCTGCACTTAGGTCCTCCTTCTCGTGCCTTGTTCCTACAGATTTTACAGTAATTAGGTAACAACTCAAGAAAACGTCAGTTTCACTGTTATTAAAGTATTTGTCTCTCTATTTACCACCAAACTTTACATGTATAAAAGGACACTTATGTTTGAATGTGCAATGCAGTGATAAATGTTAGCATTTATAACTTAACATTGTTCAACAGATGTGAAGAATGTGAGCTACTCTCTGAAGTGGATTTATTTGGACACAAGCAGCCATGAGAAGCCAAAGTAATTATGATCGGGGGCCTGAAATGAACCGCAACACCAGACCAAATTGAACAGCGTTCACATCATCCAAATGAACTGAACTTTTGAATTCGAGCCTGTGCAAGTGTGAAATCACACCAAGTACCCCCCAAATGACCATCACAATCCTCACCTCCAACCCTCTCTCTCTCTCTCTCTCTCTCTCTCTCTAACACACACACATACAGCCTGTCTCCACTCTGTCTGGGACTGTCTCCTGTGTGGTAATTTTGATTGATTCTGCTTCATATGGCGACAGACAGGAAGGGATGTTTAGGGCAAAATGTTTGGGAGTGATCTTTTCCTTTTGACACAGACTAATTTGTGGGTCTCTTCTGTCCCAGCATGCATTTTGGGGGAGCGGAGGGTTGTGGTGGAACAAAATGTTGACACACTCATCTGTTTTTCCATTTGCAACATTTTTAGCTTCTGTACTAATTCATTCATTCATTACACACTTGCATACTCAGCAGACACTTGACTGACTTGATTGGCAAATGCATTAAACTATTCATTAAATTCTGACCTCTCCACTGTAAAATGGTTGTCACAGATTTTTTATATTCTATACAACACACATGATATGGGTGTGCCATCGGTGTCTCCAGAGCTACACTACATGGCCAAATGTGTGTGGAAACCTGAACACCACACCCTTGTTCAACATTTTATCCCAAAAGCAGGGGCAGTTCTATGGTCAGTTAATATTTAGGCCAAACCTTTGTGGAAATGTATGGGGCCATAATTTGATGAAATATTGGAATATAATACACTTTACTATGTAAAGCTTAAATGGTACATCTGTGAGGTGTAATTTATATAGTAAATGTTTAAATTGTACTAAAACTAAAAGGTCCTACTAGTTTTTGTCTCAGCCTCAGATACAATCAAAGATCAGATGCTGCAAAATGTACCAGTATTTTTAACCGTTAAGACCGACACTAAGCAGAATTAGTGCATGTTCCTACGGTTGTCAAACACAAAAGTAGCAAAATAGCGCCCTCAACTTTAAACTATTCAGAATATGAATATGGCATTAAACTTAATGATCCGCTTCAACTACAGCACTATGAGAATGCGCAACATGATTGACAGGCAAAAAACGTCAAAGACCTTAGCACCCAGACACATTTTTGTTTGCAGTTTTCAGTCTATAGCTGTGGTGCAGACAGAAAATAAATAATTATAAATATATTAATAAAAGTCTTGACCAATACAATATAGGTATCGTTTTAATGTTTAATGTTCTTTACAATGCATGATGACATTATGACTAAAACTGAATAAGTGCTTTGAAATTTGCAGACAAATTAGAAGTGTTCCATTTTGATAATTTATTAATAATTTTGCACTGTATGTATTATTGTAATTGGTGCAAACATAATACTGATCAAATAGCCATGTGTCGTACTGTAGGTATGTCATCTGAAATTCCTCAAAGAGTATAATACAACAAGCCTATTTGTTTTACTCACAGACACAAATTGTTATAATGCAGACGAGGGCAGACAAGGAGTGGGATCTAAATGCGGGTTTTATTAAGAAAAGAGTGAAAACAAACAAACAGGAACAAAAGAAACATCCACAATGGGAAAACTGAAATTAAAACAAGAAAACATCGGAAGAACACGGAACTAGGGAAACACGGCGGGATGAACACAGCTGGAAGGGTAACGGCGTAGACATGAACAGTGAAACATTAACCACGAGAGAAACATACGTAACATTCAACGATCGACTCTATGGGAAATGTAGTGCATGACAGTGACATGTGAAACGTGGGCAGACAACAGGGAATCGTAACAGAATCCCCCTCAAAGGATCGGATTCCAGACGATCCTAAACAAACAAAACCCACAAAAACAAAATCGTCCAGGGAATGGAGGGGCTAGCAGACCAAAAAGAGGGCACCAGGGGCAAACAGACAGTCCAAGGGAGCACAAGGGGCAGACAGACAGTCCAAGGGGCACAAGGGGCAAACGGACAGTCCAAGGGAGCACAAGGGGCAGACAGACAGTCCAAGGGGGCACAAGGGGTAAATGGAGAGTAAGAGGGGGCACAAGGGGCAGACAGGCAGTCCGAGGGGGCACAGAGGGCAGACAGGAAGTCCAAGGGGGCACAGAAGGCAAGAAGGCAGTCCAAGGGGGCACACGGGGGAAAAAAGGAAGTCCAAGGAGGGCACAGAGGGCAAGAAGGCAGTCCAAGGGGGCACAGGGGGCAAGAAGGAAGTCCAAGGGTGCACAGAGGGCAACAGGAAGTCAAAGAGGGCACAGAGGGCAAGAAGGCAGTCCAAGGGGCAGGGACAGGTTCAGGAGGCCTGGGAGGCGGCCACAGGACAGCCATGGGGAACTCCGAGGGCGGAGCCGAGGTAGGCGGAGCCATGGAAGTTTCTGGTAGCGGGGCCATAGAGGGTGGAGCTGTGGAAGACCCAGGTGGCAGAGCCATGGGTGGCTCAGGAGGTGGAACCGTAGAAGGCTCTGGAGTCAGAGCCGATGTTTCGGAGCTGAGGGAGGCTCTGGAAGCTCAGGAGGCGGAGCTGTGGGAGGCTCAAGAGGCGGAGCCGAGGGAGGCTCGGGAGGCTCAAGAGACGGAGCTGTGGGAGGCTCAGGAGGTGGAGCCGAGGGAGGCTCGGGAGGCTCAAGAGACGGAGCTGTGGGAGGCTCAGGAGGCGGAGCCGAGGAAGGCTCAGGAGGCGGAGCTGAGGAAGGCTCGGGTGGCGGAGCTGAGGAAGGCTCTAGAGGCAGAGCCCTGGAAGGCTCAGGAGGCAAATCGTAGGAGGCTCGGGAGGTGGAGCCGTAGGAGACTCGGGAGGCGGAGTCATAGGAGGCTCAGGAGGCGGAGCCGTAGGAGGATCGGGAGGCGGAGCCCTGGATGGCTCTGGAGGCCGAGCCCTGGGAGGCTCGGGAGGCGGAGCCCCGGATGGCTCTGGAGGCGGAGCCCTAGGAGGCTCGAGATGCGCTGGCTCTTGGACGGTCGAGGCTACTGGCGCTGCTCTGGGACGGTCGAGGCTACTGGCGCTGGCTCTTGGACGGTCGAGGCTCGAGATGCGCTGGCTCTTGGACGGTCAAGGCTATTGGCGCTGGCTCTGGGACGGTCGAGGCTACAGGCACTTGCTCTCTGACGGTAGGGGCTGCAGGCGCTGGCTCGCTGAGCGTGACAGGCGTAGGCGCTGGCTCGCTGACCGTGGCTGGCATGGGCTCAGGCTCGCTGACCGTGGCTGGCGTGGGCTCTGGCTCGCAGACCATGGGAAGCGTGGGCTCTGGCTCGCAGACCGTGGCAGGCATGGGCTCTGGCTCGCAGACCGTGGCAAGCGTGAGCTGGGGAGCGGAAGCCTTTCTTCTCCTCCTCCTCCTCCGGGCGGACGAACTTGGCAGTGCTGGCTCGTTGATCAAGGCAGGCATGGAGGTTGGCTTGCTGGCAGGTGGGGCAGGCGAAACAGGACGAGCAATGGATGACTGGAGGGTGTGGGAGGAGAGGCAGGATCCTCCTCAACAACACCCACAGTGAACGGCGAGCCGCATGCCAGCAGAGTCTCCTCCACGAAATCGCGGAGCGTCCAGCCGCGCGTCGCCGGTGGCAACCGCTCCTGAACGAACTGGTCAGGTTGCCCCGGAAAAAGGCCACCAGGGAGGAGTCCGGGAAGTCCGCGACACTCGCCAGCTCGAGGAAATCGCGGATATGGTCTTCAACCGGACGGTCCTCTTGTTTGAGGCAGAGGAGTTTAAAGTTCGCCTGTTGAACCGCTAGATCCATTGTGGGTCGATCGTTCTGTTATAATGCAGACGAGGGCAGACAAGGAGTGGGATCTAAATGCGGGTTTTATTAAGAAAAGAGTGAAAACAAACAAACAGGAACAAAAGAAACATCCACAATGGGAAAACTGAAATTAAAACAAGAAAACATCGGAAGAACACGGAACTAGGGAAACACGGCGGGATGAACACAGCTGGAAGGGTAACGGCGTAGACATGAACAGTGAAACATTAACCACGAGAGAAACATCACGTAACATTCAACGATCGACTCTATGGGAAATGTAGTGCATGACAGTGACATGTGAAACGCGGGGCAGACAACAGGGAATCGTGAACAGAATCCCCTCAAAGGATCGGATTCCAGACGCATCCTAAACAAACAAAACCCACAAAAACAAAATCGCCCAGGGAATGGAGGGGCTAGCAGACCAAAAAGAGGGCACCAGGGGCAAACAGACAGTCCAAGGGAGCACAAGGGGCAGACAGACAGTCCAAGGGGCACAAGGGGCAAACGGACAGTCCAAGGGAGCACAAGGGGCAGACAGACAGTCCAAGGGGGCACAAGGGGTAAATGGAGAGTAAGAGGGGGCACAAGGGGCAGACAGGCAGTCCGAGGGGGCACAGAGGGCAGACAGGAAGTCCAAGGGGGCACAGAAGGCAAGAAGGCAGTCCAAGGGGCACACGGGGAAAAAAAGGAAGTCCAAGGAGGGCACAGAGGGCAAGAAGGCAGTCCAAGGGGGCACAGGGGGCAAGAAGGAAGTCCAAGGGTGCACAGAGGGCAACAGGAAGTCAAAGAGGGCACAGAGGGCAAGAAGGCAGTCCAAGGGGCAGGGACAGGTTCAGGAGGCCTGGGAGGCGGCCACAGGACAGCCATGGGGAACTCCGAGGGCGGAGCCGAGGTAGACGGAGCCATGGAAGTTTCTGGTAGCGGGGCCATAGAGGGTGGAGCTGTGGAAGACCCAGGTGGCAGAGCCATGGGTGGCTCAGGAGGTGGAACCGTAGAAGGCTCTGGAGTCAGCGTCTTGGGAGGCTCAGGAGGCGGAGCTGAGGGAGGCTCTGGAGACGGAGCTGGGGGAGGCTCTGGAGGCTCAGGAGGTAGAGCTGAGGGAGGCTCTGGAAGCTCAGGAGGCGGAGCTGTGGGAGGCTCAAGAGGCGGAGCCGAGGGAGGCTCGGGAGGCTCAAGAGACGGAGCTGTGGGAGGCTCAGGAGGTGGAGCCGAGGGAGGCTCGGGAGGCTCAAGAGACGGAGCTGTGGGAGGCTCAGGAGGCGGAGCTGAGGAAGGCT
The DNA here is from genome assembly GCF_025860055.1 of Xyrauchen texanus. NCBI lineage: Eukaryota > Metazoa > Chordata > Actinopteri > Cypriniformes > Catostomidae > Xyrauchen > Xyrauchen texanus. The sequence goes on from NC_068303.1 coordinate 34,039,535, forward strand.
CGGGTGGCGGAGCTGAGGAAGGCTCTAGAGGCAGAGCCCTGGAAGGCTCAGGAGGCAAATCGTAGGAGGCTCGGGAGGTGGAGCCGTAGGAGACTCGGGAGGCGGAGTCATAGGAGGCTCGGGAGGCGGAGCCGTAGGAGGATCGGGAGGCGGAGCCCTGGATGGCTCTGGAGGCCGAGCCCTGGGAGGCTCGGGAGGCGGAGCCCCGGATGGCTCTGGAGGCGGAGCCCTGGGAGGCTCGAGATGCGCTGGCTCTGGGACGGTCGAGGCTACTGGCGCTGGCTCTTGGACGGTCGAGGCTCGAGATGCGCTGGCTCTTGGACGGTCAAGGCTATTGGCGCTGGCTCTGGGACGGTCGAGGCTACAGGCACTTGCTCTCTGACGGTAGGGGCTGCAGGCGCTGGCTCGCTGAGCGTGACAGGCGTAGGCGCTGGCTCGCTGACCGTGGCTGGCATGGGCTCAGGCTCGCTGACCGTGGCTGGCGTGGGCTCTGGCTCGCAGACCGTAGCAGGCATGGGCTCTAGCTCGCAGACCGTGGCAAGCGTGAGCTGGGGAGCGGAAGCCTTTCTTCTCCTCCTCCTCCTCCGGGCGGACGAACTTGGCAGTGCTGGCTCGTTGATCAAGGCAGGCATGGAGGTTGGCTTGCTGGCAGGTGGGGCAGGCGAAACAGGACGAGCAATGGATGACTGGAGGGCGTGGGAGGAGAGGCAGGATCCTCCTCAACAACACCCACAGTGAACGGCGAGCCGCATGCCAGCAGAGTCTCCTCCACGAAATCGCGGAGCGTCCAGCCGCGCGTCGCCGGTGGCAACCGCTCCTTGAACGAACTGGTCAGGTTGCCCCGGAAAAAGGCCACCAGGGAGGAGTCCGGGAAGTCCGCGACACTCGCCAGCTCGAGGAAATCGCAGATATGGTCTTCAACCGGACGGTCCTCTTGTTTGAGGCAGAGGAGTTTAAAGTTCGCCTGTTGAACCGCTAGATCCATTGTGGGTCGATCGTTCTGTTATAATGCAGACGAGGGCAGACAAGGAGTGGGATCTAAATGCGGGTTTTATTAAGAAAAGAGTGAAAACAAACAAACAGGAACAAAAGAAACATCCACAATGGGAAAACTGAAATTAAAACAAGAAAACATCGGAAGAACACGGAACTAGGGAAACACGGCGGGATGAACACAGCTGGAAGGGTAACGGCGTAGACATGAACAGTGAAACATTAACCACGAGAGAAACATACGTAACATTCAACGATCGACTCTATGGGAAATGTAGTGCATGACAGTGACATGTGAAACGCGGGGCAGACAACAGGGAATCGTAACAGAATCCCCCCTCAAAGGATCGGATTCCAGACGATCCTAAACAAACAAAACCCACAAAAACAAAATCGTCCAGGGAATGGAGGGGGCTAGCAGACCAAAAGAGGGCACCAGGGGCAAACAGACAGTCCAAGGGAGCACAAGGGGCAGACAGACAGTCCAAGGGGCACAAGGGGCAAACGGACAGTCCAAGGGAGCACAAGGGGCAGACAGACAGTCCAAGGGGGCACAAGGGGTAAATGGAGAGTAAGAGGGGGCACAAGGGGCAGACAGGCAGTCCGAGGGGGCACAGAGGGCAGACAGGAAGTCCAAGGGGGCACAGAAGGCAAGAAGGCAGTCCAAGGGGGCACACGGGGTGGGATCTAAATGCGGGTTTTATTAAGAAAAGAGTGAAAACAAACAAACAGGAACAAAAGAAACATCCACAATGGGAAAACTGAAATTAAAACAAGAAAACATCGGAAGAACACGGAACTAGGGAAACACGGCGGGATGAACACACCTGGAAGGGTAACGGCGTAGACATGAACAGTGAAACTTTAACCACGAGAGAAACATACGTAACATTCAACGATCGACACGGAGTGGAGAACAAACAGGGTTTATATACAGACACATGATCACAAATGACAATCAGGTGAAAACAATGAGTGAATGCTGGCAGTAGTGAGGGCAGGGAACTATGGGAAATGTAGTGCATGACATTGACATGTGAAACGCGGGGCAGACAACAGGGAATCGTAACACAAATATAGTGATTAATAGATAAGTATGTCTTTGACATACATTTTAAATGTAAACAGGTGTTGCTTATAGGCAGAGCTGGACTCATAATCTGGCATACCGGGCATTTTCCTGGTGGGCCGACGCACTTTTGGGCCGATCAGGGTGCGGAATGTCCATCGGGAGAACCGAGCAGGCCGGTGGGTCAGCCATGAAACTTGCCGAATGGGCCGCGATAAGTAACAATGAGCTGCCGCGTTATGCAGGACGGACCACAAAACGGCGCCGCAATATGCAGAAATGGACAGCGAACACCCCCTCCACAAACTGCTCAACATCAATTGGCTCACCACCCCCTAAATATAGAAAAAAAATAGAAATAGGCAAATAAACAAATAAATTCACGTTAAATGTACTATTACTGTATAATAAATGTAATTTATAAAATAAAAAATTTGCCGTTGGATCTAAGTAAGAGAAAGTGGCGGTTCACACCAAACACGTCCTTGCATTAAAAAAGCTAGACGCAGTGGCACGAATAGAACTGAACGCGGGTGTCTCGAAACACGTTTTTAACAATTGACATTATTTTTAACTTGTCATGGTGTCATAAGAAATGTGGCATTCCTGCTTGATACGCTGAACAACAGCTAGACATGGCATAATGGTTAAATGTGTCCGTCTACCGTCCAACGCATGTTAACATAGGAAAACAATTGAAAAAGAGTGCAGAAATATAGGCCTATAATATCATTGAGCTTGCTTACAAGCTACTAACTCAGTTTTGCACTGAAGTTACTAAAAAAAAACTTTATCAACCAGATTACAAAAAATTATTTCCTACAATGTCTATTTACATCTTACAGGTAAAACAGTTTTTCTGGCATGTCTGCCGTGATCTTAACCAGCTAACAAAAAATTATCTCCAGAACGTCCCCTGAATTACCATTGTGAACATTTCCTGAACGTCTTGGTGTCACTACCAGTCTTTTGAACGTCCTTTTAATTTCACTGCTGGTCAAAATCACGTCGTTCACTGAAATCGGTCTAATTGCTTTGCTTACCTTATGTTGAATATGTTGATTTCCATTGGGTTAAACAATGTTATACAATCAACACATTTTCTACTTCCTGTTTTAAAATCCCAAATACTTAAATTATTAAATCTACCATATATGTTATAACAGTCACCAGCCTGTTACATGGCTGTGCATGTTAGCATGCAAATGTATTCCTCACCGATAGGGTTGCTAGAGTGCCTTAACCCTTGGGTAAATTGTGGTGTGGTATAGAGCAGTGGTTCTCAACTGGTTTTGATTCGGGGGGACCCAGAGTTTATATTGGAAGTCAAGTAACAATCCACTATAGTAAAAACGTAACCTGCATTTAATGTATCCTGCTTCGCATTTCCTTTTATCTTGCATAGTTTTCTTCATGGTTTAAAAGTATAAGGGCATGCATAAAGTGACATTATTTTGTTGTTGAAGTTTTCTCTCCCCCTTTTAAAAATTGAAGAGCATATTTATTTATAGGTTTTGAGCCCATTATTATCCTGTTTGTTTCCTAATTTCAAACATCATTCGAACAGAGCATACATATTACACAGGAGGAAAGGCTCCTCATAATCATGGTTAAGTCAGTGTAGCTAGTCTTAAATAATAGTAATAATAATAACTAGAAAAAGTTCATCGAGACAAACTTTAAGTTGGCTTGTGAAAGTTTGGACCAGAAAGTTTGAAGTTTAAAGTAGTTTGAAGTTTAAAGTAGTTTATAGTTTAAATTAGTTTAAAGTTTAAATTAGTTTAAAGTTTAAATTAGTCTAAAGTTTAAATTAGTTTGAATTTTAAATTAGTTTAAAGTTTAAATTAGTCTAAAGTTTAAATTAGTTTGAATTTTATAGTAGTTTGAAGATTAAATTAGTTCAAAGTTTAAAGTAGTCTAAAGTTTAAATTAGTTTGAATTTTAAAGTAGTTTATTGTTTAAAGTAGTTTGAAGTTTAAAGTAGTTTATAGTTTAAATGAGTTTAAAGTTTAAATTAGTTTAAAGTTTAAAGTAGTTTGTAGTTTAAAGTAGTTAAAAGTTTAACTTAGTTGCTAGATAGATAGATAGACACTCAGATAGATAGATAGAGAGATAGATAGATAGATATTTACCCTCAGATAGATAGATAGATATAGATAGATAAATATTTACCCTCAGATAGATAGATAGATAGATAGATAGATATTGACCCTCAAATAGATAGATAGATAGATAGATAGATAGATATTGACCCTCAGATAGATAGATAGATAGATAGACAGACAGATAGATGCTAGCACGTTTTTAGCATTTTTTAGTACTTCAGCTAGGTGATACTAGCATGTGTTAGCATGATGCTAGCACGTTTTTAGCATCTTTTAGCACTTAGCTTGGCGATGCTAGCATGTGTTAGCATGATGCTAGCACGCTTTTAGCATGTTTTAAGTACTTCGCTAGGTGATGCTAACATGTGTTAGCATGATGCTAGCATGTTTTTAGCATGTTTTAGCACTCCGCTAGGCAATGCTAGCATGTGTTAGCATGATGCTAAGCACGATTTTAGCATGTTTTAAGCACTTCGCTAGGCGATGCTAGCATGTGTTAAGCATGATGCTAAGACGCTTTTAAGCATGTTTTAAGCACTTCGCTAGGCGATGCTAGCATGTGTTAAGCATGATGCTACCACGTTTTAGCATGTTTTAGCACTTCGCTAGGCGATGCTAGCATGTGTTAGCATGATGCTAGCGACGCTTTTAGCATGTTTTAGCACTCGCTAGGCGATGCTAGCATGTGTTAGCATGATGCTAGACGTTTTAGCATGTTTTAGACTCGCTAGGCGATGCTAGCATGTGTTAGCATGATGCTAGCACATTTTAGCATGTTTTAGCACTCGCTAGGCGATGCTAGCATGTGTTAGCATGATGCTACACGTTTAGCATTTTAGCGACTGCTAGGCATGCTAAGATGTGTTAGCATGATGCTAGACGCTTTAGCATGTTTAGCACTGCTAAGCATGCTATCATGTGCTAGCATGATGCTAATACGTTTTAGCATGTTTTAGCACTTGCTAGGCGATGCTAGCATGTGTTAGCATGATGCTAAGACGTTTTTAGCATGTTTTAAGCACTTCGCTAGGCGATGCTAGCATGTGTTAAGCATGATGCTAAGCACGCTTTTAGCATGTTTTAAGCACTCGCTAGGCGATGCTAAGCATGTGTTAAGCATGATGCTATGCACGCTTTTAGCATGTTTTAGCACTTCGCTAGGCGATGCTATGATGCGTTAGCATGATTCCCAAACAAATGACTCTAATGAGCCGGTTCTTTTGAATCTACAGTGTGAAACATACAGTGTGACCAGTGTAGTCTGATTCCCAAATTAATGACTCTAATGAGCCAGTTCTTTTGAATCTAAAATGTGTTAGCATGATTCCCAAACAAATGACTCTAATGAGCCGGTTCTTTTGAATCTACAGTGTGAAACATACAGTGTGACCAGTGTAGTCTGATTCCCAAATTAATGACTCTAATGAGCCAGTTCTTTTGAATCTAAAATGTGAAACATACAGTGTGACCGGTGTAGTCTGATTCCCAAATGAATGACTCTAATGAGCCGGTTCTTTTGAATCTACAGTGTGAAACATGCAGTGTGACCAGTGTAATCTGATTACAACATTAATGACTCTAATGAGCCAGTTCTTTTGAATCTAAAGTGTGAAACATACAGTGTGACCAGGGTAGTCTGATTCCCAAACAAATTACTCTAATGAACCGGTTCTTTTGACTCTACAGTGTGAAACATACAGTGTGACCAGTGTAGTCTGATTCCCAAATTAATGACTCTAATGAGCCGGTTCTTTTGAATCTACAATGTGAAACATACAGTGTGACCAGTTTAGTCTGATTCCCAAATGAATGACTCTAATGAGCCAGTTCTACAGTGTAGTGTTAAAAAAGTTTAACTTAGTTGCTAGATAGATAGATAGATAGATAGATAGATAGATAGATAGATAGATAGATAGATAGATAGATAGATAGATAGATAGATAGATAGATATTTACCCTTAGATATATAGAGAGATAGATATAGATAGATAGAGAGAGAGAGAGATAGATATTTACCCTCAGATAGATAGATAGATAGATAGATAGATAGATAGATAGATAGATAGATAGATAGATAGATATTGACCCTCAGATAGATGCTAGCACGCTTTTAGCATGTTTTAGCGTGTGGCTATGAAGATTTTAGGTCATTACTTTTGGCTGCTTGATAAAAGAAATCCTCTGAGGGAGAGAGAGAGGGAGAGATGCAGGGCTGACAGGCCCTTTTTGTCTGTGTGTGTGAAAATGTCAGTTGGAATTTGAATTTCTGAACATTCCGCAATGTTAAGTCAATGGGAGTTTTTTCCGAGTTTGATCGTCATTTTTAGGAAAACCGTAAGTCCGATCAGTTAGAAAAGATATAGCACACTATTCGGGATTAGTCTGAAGGTCTGTGCCGAGTTTGGTGCCTGTAGCTTAAAAGCTCTAGGAGGAGTTAGATACCGAAATTTCACCGCTAAGAAGAATAAGAAGAATCGGTATAACTAGAAAAAAAAGTTCCTTGAGACAAACTTTAAGTTGGCTTGTGAAAGTTTGGACCAGAAAGTTTGACGAAGTTTAAAGTAGTTTGAATTTTACATTTGTTTATAGTTTAAATTAGTTTAAAGTAGTTTATAGTTTAAATTAGTTTAGTTTAAATTAGTTTAAAGTTTAACTTAGTTGCTAGATAGATAGATAGATAGATAGACAGACAGACAGACACTCAGATAGATAGAGAGATAGATAGATAGATATTTACCCTCAGATAGATAGATAGATAGATAGACAACATACAGACAGAGAGACAGATAGATAGATAGATAGATATTGACCCTCAGATGGATGGATGGATGGATGGATGGATGGATGGATGGATGGATTGATTGATTGATCCTTGCTACCCTGAGTCCCATGAACAAAGCCAGAAGTCTTTATGTTGTTCTGTTGCAGAGATATGTGATTTGTTACTCGGTTGCTAGGGTAACCCCATATGGTTGCTAGGTAGTTACCATAGTGATACTTATCAAGTCTTCTTGCCATCCTGATTGAAATAAATCAACCCAGATGTCTCTACGATTTTCTGTTGCAGAGATATGTGATTTGTTACTCGGTTGCTAGGGTAACCCCATCTGGTTGTTAGGCAGTCACCATAGTGATACTTATCAAGTGTTCTTGACATCCTGATTGAATAAAACCAACCCAGAAGTCTCTACGATTTTCTGGTGCAGAGATATGTGATTTGTTACTTGGTTGCTAGGGTAACCACATCTGGTTGCTAGGCAGTTACCATAGTGATACTAATGAAGTCTCTTTGCCATCCTGATTGAAATAATTCAATCTGGAAGTCTCTACGTTTTTCTGATGCAGAGATATTTGATTTGTTACTCGGTTGCTAAGGTAACCCCATGTGGTTGCTAGGCAGTTACCATAGTGATACTTATCAAGTCTCCTTGCCATCCTGATTGAAATAAATCAACCCAGAAGTCTCTCTGATTTTCTGGTGCAGAGATATGTGATTTGTTACTCGGTTGCTAGGGTAACCCCATGTGGTTTCTAGGCAGTTACCATAGTGATACTTATCAAGTCTCCTTGCCATCCTGATTGAAATAAATGAACCCAGAAGTCTCTCTGATTTTCTGGTGCAGAGATATAGTTATTGCTAAACGGTTGCTAGGGTACTCTGTTTAGTTGCTAGGAGTGGCTTGACAGCTGCCAATCATGAAACTCCAAAGGCTGCTTGTCAGTATGAATGATATAAACCAACTCCCATGCCTCTGTGACATTCAGAATGGAAGATATCCCTCTATGGATTTTGGTTGTTAAGGTGCTCGACAATGGTTGCTAGGGAGGGGCTAGGAAGTGTTGAGGTGATTCATGATTGGCTGTTTGCTGCCCCGAGTCAAACGAGACCACCCTAGTGTTTCTATGACACTTCTATCCGGAGATATCCCTTTGATATCTTTCATTAGAAGTCTATGGGAGTTGTTGCTAAGGTGCTTTAAATTGTTGCTAGGGCGTGGCTTGATAGCTTCACAATGATCCCGAGAGACTGATTGGTCGTCTGAGTAAAATGAGCCCGCCCCTTGTCTCTATGACACTGTGATCCAGAGCTATGTTCAATACAAAATCCCTATGCAATGAGGGAGAGAGAGAGGGAGAGATGCAGGGCTGACAGGCCCTTTTTGTCTGTGTGTGTTCCCAAATTAATGACTCTAATGAGCCGGTTCTTTTGACTCTACAGTGTGAAACATACAGTGTGACCAGTGTAGTCTGATTCCCAAATGAATGACTCTAATGAGCCAGTTCTTTTGAATCTACAATGTGAAACATACAGTGTGACCAGTGTAGTCTGATTCCCAAATGAATGACTCTAATGAGCCAGTTCTTTTGAATCTACAGTGTGAAACATACAGTGTGACCAGTGTCAGTCTGATTCCCAAATGAATGACTCTAATGAGCCAGTTCTACAGTGTAGTGTTAAAAAAGTTTAACTTAGTTGCTAGGATAGATAGATAGATATTTACCCTTAGATATATAGAGAGATAGATATAGATAGATAGAGAGAGAGAGATAGATATTTACCCTCAGATAGATAGATAGATAGATAGATAGATAGATAGATAGATAGATAGATAGATAGATAGATATTGACCCTCAGATAGATGCTAGCACGCTTTTAGCATGTTTTAGCGTGTGGCTAGGAAGATTTTAGGTCATTACTTTTTGGCTGCTTGATAAAAGAAATCCTCTGAGGGAGAGAGAGAGGGAGAGATGCAGGGCTGACAGGCCCTTTTTGTCTGTGTGTGTGAAAATGTCAGTTGGAATTTGAATTTCTGAACATTCCAGCAATGTTAAGTCAATGGGAGTTTTTTCCGAGTTTGATCATCATTTTTAGGAAAACCGTAAGTCCGATCAGTTAGAAAAGATATAGCACACTATTCGGGATTAGTCTGAAGGTCTGTGCCGAGTTTGGTGCCTGTAGCTTAAAAGCTCTAGGAGGAGTTAGTCTTGTAATTTTAGTCTCAGAATAATAATACACAATAATAATAATAATAAGTTTAAATAGGATTTCAGTAAGTTGGCTCTCACAAGCCAACTTAATAATAAGTTTAAGTAGGATTTCAGTAAGTTGGCTCTCACAAGCCAACTTAATAAATTATAGTAGCCTATTGATGAAAAAAATTATGATGGCTCTACCCACAACAGCCCTGTCATGCAAGGTGTAATTTATTTACAGCAACAAAGATTTATACAGTGTTAACTTCAAAACCCCAAAATACATAGTGTCAAAGAAACAACAAACTGGAAAATAAAGATGAAAAATATATATACAAAAATAGACACAAAGGGTATGTTCAATATACTCCCTTCGGTAGATCACGGCACCACAATTGCACCTTCGCGTTTGACTTGGTTAACAAAAAGTCCCAAATTTGAGTCTGGCCTCCCCTTTTATAGGGCAGACCCTGCCCCTTCTATGGACATCCCATTTCTTGGGTAAATAAAATCATCAATATTCCATCAAACTTCACCTATATACAATAGACACAGGCTTAAACACAAATCCTCATATAAACATAATAAAACACAAAACAAAAACACAATAACACATATAACTGACACTTTCTTCATTATTTGTCAGTCCCCCTACAAACAGCACAAATGGTTTTGCCGGACTTCAGGCATAGTGCATTGGCACGGCGCCAACAGTGACATCATAAGCATGCGCCTCTCAAACAATCGGTTTTGCCGGCGCCACCAGCCAGTCCGCCTACACCAAAACACTCACGACACATGACAAACAAATAACAGAATACACGACACAAATTGGACAAAATGTGTGTGGTGTACTATGTATGATCGGGATATGACTGCAACAGGGGATTGTAGTGTGTAAAACTGTCCATGGGCTATCGGGGCTGCATGTGCACCCACTCCTCTGAAAATCAAATGGAGAGGAGGGAAAATCAGTGTGGTAAGTATGTGAGTGCATATTAATTTCTCATTGCTTACAAAATGCATGTTTCAAACTGCATTCAAGCTACATTCATGTTACTTTCTGCTACTACTCATATCTGTATTTCCATACTGCCTTGAACTTTGATCTTGAGTCTGGAAGATATAAGTTGAGTCTGGAAGATATCTGGATTGAGCGTATTTACTTGGGTTTGTGGATTTCTTCTATTTGGGACATCTTGCTGCATTACAAGACTTCAACCTACATCAGATAAGACTTTTGCATTCATTCATTCAAAGCATTCATTTGGTGGTTGGCCTAGAGACAGGGTGTGCCAGGGCTTGGAGTGTGTTCTGTGGACTGTGGTTGACATGCAGGTCACTATGGGAGATCTGGTGGAAGACCATAAGAACAGAGAGGACCGACATGAAATGCTGACAGTGTCCAGACAATAAGGGTCAAGGAAACAATGGACTACATGATCAGAGACTCGGAAACTCTAAGGCTAGGGTAACACAAGACACAAATGGTCTAGAGGTCTGGGCAGCAAGAGGCCAGGATAACAGGGGACTCAGAAAGAGGTCTGGGCAAAAACGAAATTCATGAGTTAGGGCAACAGGGAATTCAGAGGACATAGAGGTCTGGGCAGCTAGGAGTTCAGAGTGCTCAGATGCTAATGAAGCTGGGGATTCAAAGGGCTCCGAGGCCAGAGAAGCTGTGGACTCAAAAAACAAGGCATTAGGGAGCAAAGTACAAAGAGATTCAGAGAGCAAGGAACTGGGAAGCAAAGTACTAGGAAATTCAGGAAACAAAATACTAGGGAGTGAAGCCACTTAGGTGGTGGAGCAGCATGAGGCTCAGAGAATGTTAGTTAATAAACTACCAAAGCCTGAGGGGCATGATACAATAAAACAGACAGATGTGCTCTTCTTATACACACTGTATAATGCAGGTTGCATTATAAGTCACCATTATCCATAACATAACTGAAATGACAAAACCAGGGTACTTATAAAAGACAGCAGTCTCTCTCACTTCACAAGAGCATTATCATGTTGGGAAAGGAAAGGTATTCTCCATTCTTCTAAAATGTGATTGCATGGTTATATTCTTATTTTTAATGCACCTGTTAGATGGGTGTAGCTGAAATAGCCACACACGTAAAAAAGTAGGGTTTGTCAGTATGCTTTTGGCCATGTAGAAAGACAGTATGTTCCAGATAAACATCTCTCTCTAATGTTACATAACATATACAGGATTTATGGTTAAATACCTCTCAAATACAGCTAAATAACAATGTTTCTGGCATTATGGGACAGAATTTTATAATATATACAATAATAATTTATTAATTAAATGAGAATGACTAATCATAACTTGATGAAATTATGTCTCCTTCTTCCTTGACACTAGCCAAATCAGAATCCGTGCTGTGATATTGTCAGACATTAATGACATGTTTAGTAACTGAGGTTGACTGGCTGTCTGTTTGTCATATCATTGGATTAATAGATGCAGAGAAGAAGAGAGCTGGAGAAAGACAACTCAAGTAAAGCGCACCATTGTAGCTACTCGCTTACCATATACACTTCCACCCGCATCAATACCATTTAAATAAAAATTAAAGACAAGGCTCACTCCCTGAAAGCAGGCATTTTACACACACACACACACGCACGTGCGTGCGCCCGAACACACACACACACACAACAACAACAACCGCCGCCATTCGCCACTAAGTGGCGGTGACGTCACCACGACGCTTGTGCCAGGCTATGTGCACGTTAAGACCACGTGAAGTGTCGAACGCCCGCTGGCAGGAGGTCATGGGACAGATCCAACAGGTGACACGGGTCGAATGACTGAGATGACTGGCTGATGCACCACCTGTGCCCCCTACTGTGCCAACTTACTGTGCTTTAGCCACCTTGCGCTCTGCTCGTTGTTGTGAGCGTCGCTCCTCTGCCCTCCAACTGGCCTGCAGCATCCTTCACAAGCCTCCTCCAAAGAGGCCGATCTTGACACTGCTGGTACCAGTCATCGGCAAGTCCACTCAGCTCCACATCCTCCTGTACCACATCACTTCATCTCTTCTCCAGCCCGTGCTGCGCCCGCTTAGCCCCCTCTATCTGGCCGAACAAAAACTGTTTAGGCATGCGGTGGCCAGGGATTCTGGCTACATGACCCAGCCAACGCAACCTTGCCTGCCGGAGGAGCTCACCGATGGGACTTTGTCCACATCTTTCAAAGATTTGTGAGCTCCTCACACAATCCAGCCTGGTTAAACCCAGGATGGATCTTAGGCAAGCCAGCCTAAATGTTTCTAACCAGCGAGGATGTTCCATTAGGGGGGGTCCACGTCTCGCAAGCATAGAGAAGGGAGGGAATGACCGTGGCCGAGAATACCTGAAGCTTTGTGCGGAGTGACAAACCGGGTAGCTTCCACACAGCGTTACGCAACCGATGAAAAGATAATGCCGCTTGACTGATTCGGGGTGAGACCTCTGCTGTCAAACCGGAGCTGGTCATAAGCACACTTCCCAGGTATGGAAAACACTCCACTCTCTCCACAACTGCCCCATCACCAATTGTGAGCTGTGGGGGTGGAGTGTCCAATGGTACAAAATACCCAGGAAGGTGCTTAGTTTTGGTTGGGCTGATGGTAAGGCCCCATCTCTTAGTGGCAAGCTCCAGGTTCATCAGCAGCTCCCCCAACTCCTCCTCTGAGTGAGCAGCAATCACCAGATCATCAGCATACATAATGTGGTTGACCAATAGGGAGCCATCCCTTGACCGCACCCGGGCATCGATCAACCTCCCATTATATCTGTACCAGATGGAAATTCCTCCAGTACAGCCATCGAAGGCTTCTCGAACCACGTGGTCAAAATAGATATGAAATAATGTGGGAGCCAGAGGACATCCCTGTCGCACTCCAAGGTGAACAGGGAATGGCTCCGACTCCCGACCACGTAGTTTTACCCGGGCCCGCTCGCCATCATGAAGGTCCTTAATGATCTCGTGCAGCGGGTCTGGGACTCCGAAAGCACGAAGAACAACCCAAAGCCCAGGCCTACTGATGGTATTATAGGCCTTGACCAGGTCAATAAAGCAGAGATGTAGGTCTTGCTGGAATTCCCTACACCTCTGCTGTAGCAGACGGACAGAGAATATGGCATCTGTGCAAGTCCGCCCCTTCCTGAAACCACACTGGGGCTCCGCAAGTCTCTCCTCAGCGTGCCTGGCAAGGCGATGTTGAATAATCCTTGCCAGGACCTTTCCCGGCACACTGAGGAGTGAGATGCCCCTATAGTTATTACAATCTGAGCGGTCCCCCTTTTTAAAGAGAGGGGCCACCAGGGCATCCTTCCAATCCTGTGGAACCCGCCCAGTGGTCCAGACTGTTGTTATGATATCATGTAGGGCAGTCTGTGCACAAACATCACCCTCCCTCAGCATTTCACTGGGGAGATCATCTCTGCCCGGTGCCTTTCCTGGTCTCAGGCTCTAGATCGCCTTCAGTACTTCCTCCAAAGATGGCACCTCAGCCAGCTACCCACAAGGAGCGACTTCTTCCTCCAATATTTGTGGCACCGCAGCCCCAGCAGGGTCATCCCCACTTTGTCCCACAATGTTTTCCAGGCTCAGGGACTTCCCCTCCCCAGGACCTCACAGAAATGCATAGCAAATCTGCAAACCTGTTTCTGGGGGTCAGAGATTGGATCACCGTTCTTCCCCTAATGATGGTAATAGGTGTGGTGCTGCAAGTAACTTTTTTGATAGAATTAAAGAGCGATTTGTGATCGTGGGCCACTGAGACAGACGCCATCTCCTCAGCAACCCGCGACCACCAACCATCCTTGCAGCGCCTCACGGCTCTCCGAACCTCCGAGCGAAGGCTGCGGTAAGCCGAATGATGCCAACCCCAGCTGCAAGCGATGCTGAAATTCTCGCTTGCAACTTTCATCAGCCAGCCTAGACCAGGCCACTATGGGTTTGAAAGGGATCCTGGGTTTACACCCACCACCGGAGTGGAAGAATGGCAGGCGCATCTTACAGATGACAAGTCGATGGTCAGTGGGCAGATCAGCTCCACGGTAGGTCCTGGTGTCAAGGACATGGGCCCGCATCCGCTGTTCAGTCACTATGTAGTCCAGCAGATGTTCTTGCTTGGACCCGGCATGCATCCATGATGTTGTGTGGATGCGCCGATGCTGGAACAGCGTGTTGGTAATTACAAGCCCATGGGCTGCACAAAAATCTAGCAGCCTCCTGCCTTTGTTATTGAGCTGATCAGGCCCATGTCTTCCAATCACTCCTGACCAGGTGCTAGCATCATGACCAACTCGGGCATTGAAATCACCCAACATGATGATTCTATCCCGAGGGGCCACTTTAGCCAACAACTGTGACAGGAGGTCATAGAAGGCATCTGACTCTTCGGTCTTTCCCGCATCCCTCCACGGATGTTCGTCTTCAGTGGGGGCATAAATAACCACGACCACCACTCCTCGCCTCTGGTTGATGGGAAGGCGAACCCAAAGTAACCTGGGGCTCACAGCTTCCCACACCTCACCACCACGCTCCCACGCTGCCTTCTCCTCACGCCACGCTCCCACACTGCCTTTTGTTCAGAAGAAGAGCCACTCCCTGTTGTTTGGCAGTCGCCTGCCCCGAGTAGAGGACAGTCCACCCCTCATAGTGGCAAGAGCCAGAGCCGGTCCACCAGGCCTCCTGAACACCACAAAGATCCAGGCGGTACCGGTCCAGCTCCCGACAGAGGAGTGGCAGCCTCTCCTCCGCTGTGAGTGTTCGAACATTCCACGTGGCCATCCGTAGTGGCTTTTTGTTGTTTCAAAATTCCAATGCATGTTTACATTGTGGAGAAAACGAATTTAAATGTCTGTGAAACTTTAATTTCATCAGACCTCTATACACTTTTCCTGGGCATGAATCAAAAGCTATTTTTGATGTTTTCACAGGTGTTTTTCCCTACAACACCATTGCTTTATCCCGCTAATGGTCACAACTATGGCGGCTACGAGGAAAAAGTGATGTTACTGAAACTGGTCAATAGACATTTAGCAGATTTGGTTGATCCATACTCAGGGGGCACGATCGGTTGTCGAGTGCAGTTCCTGCAGCACATCAGGGACCAGACTACCTAAGTGCAGATCTTTAAGTGCCTTGGCCTGGTGGATTTGGCATACAGGGAGGATACCACTTGGGGCCACTTCGCCAAGGAGGGTAGTGAGAGCGGAGGAGCGAGGAAGCCAGTTTTGGGCAGTAAAAGGTGCCCTCTATGGCTTCGTCAACTCGTCATGCACCTCCGGGAAGAAAGGAAAAGCATAGTGGACATCTGCGTGTCAGGCTCAGACTGGACGAGCAGACCCAAAGGTGGCAGCCCAGTCAAGTAATCAGCATCAGACGCACTGTGACGCTCTCTGATGCAGCGGCGAAATCATCATCCAGCTCGTGCGGTCTGAGGGAGTAAAACTGACTGGCTGTGAGGTGAGCCGCTCTCACCTCGAGCCTGAATGGAAGCAAACGAGCATGCTGGGGGGCGGGTGGTTCGTGGGCATTTACCCGGTGAAACTGAGCCCGCTGCAGTCCCCAAATCACCTTCATCGCTAGCCGCGCCAGCCCCAATCCTGTAGGAAGGAGGCGAAGTGTGGCTGAAGTGGCTTTATCTCGAAGGAAAGAAAGGTGCGACCGCAACATTGCCATGGTTAGGTTCTCACACTGAGAACATGAACCATTCATAAAACGTTGCATGTGTGTGATCGCAGCCCAGGCACACGAGGCAGCTCTTACAACCGTCAGAAGTGGAGAGATATCTGCCGCAGCCAGGAACTACACAAAGGTGGAAAGACATCTTTAAAAAGACACATCTTTAAAAGATGTTCATCGCCAATGTGTATACTCAAAATATACTCTTTTACTCTTTAAGGAAGCACTGTCAAAGCGCCCAGGGGCAACGCTGCACTGCCGTGCAGAGGAGAAAGCTGCAGCTAATGCTCTACAGAGGTTAGTGGAACAGTAGTGATCTCAGCTCGTTGATCACACAACCGCTCGGCTCTGAAGAAGAAATCTGAATGAACAGATGCATGATTCCCTCCCTTTATACTCGTATGTCCGGGGGAGGGACATGCAAATGCTGTCTGCCAAATTCTCATTGGCCTTTTCTCAAGTTCAGAGGTAACCGAGGCCTTCAAGAAAGTACCCTAGTGTCGCTTTATTCAACACAACGTCGAAGTGAGCGACAGACGGGGAACTCACAATAATCAACTATAATGGAAAAGGGCATGTCTAACAATTATTACTGTAAAACAAAACAGCAACATTGCAAAAGGCTCTGAAGTCTGTGCCATTGAATAGTGCAAGAACACAAGATAACTCCTAGTTTTTAAAACATGTTAAAAATAAGTAATTTAAACTAAAATCCATTACTGCCTGTTAATTACTTAGTAATTGTAAATATTAAAAGTGCCAAGGCAGAGTTGAAGCGCCAAATGTTGTCTGATGGCCTCAGAGAATTGACCTGACTGAAATACAGATAATACTATTTTGTCGCAGAAGGTGGAGTTTTGGCTATTCAGGGCAAGATTATATTTTGAGTTGGGGGACAAAGCAGGGAAGCATTTTGCTAGATATATAAAGCAGAGAGAGTATTGAAGTGGAGGATCCTGACCTTCCTGCAGGATCTGATGGTTCTCAAGGGCGGCACGGTGGTGCAGTGGTTAGCACTGTTGCCTCACAGCAAGAAGGTCGTGGGTTCAAACCCTGGTTGCCCCGGCCTTTCTGTGTGGAGTGTGCATGTTCTCCCTGTGTCTGCGTGGGTTCTCTCCGGGTACTCTGGCTTCCTCCCACCATCCAAAAGACATGCAGGCTAGGTTAATTGGTGTCTCCAAAAAAATTGCCCTAGGGGTGGATGTGGATGTGGATGTGGATGTGGATGTGGATGTGGATGTGGATGTGGATGTGGATGTGGAGGTGAGTGTGAGTGTATGTCTGTCTATGTGTGGCCCTGCGATGGACTGGCGACCTGTCCAGGGTGTCCCCCGCCTTTCGCCCAATGTTAGCTGGGATAGGCTCCAGCCCCCCGCAACCCTGTACACAGGATAAGCGGTTGACGATGGATGGATGGATGGATGGATATTAATATCTCCACATTCGTATTTATTCCAATCATCTCGAGTCTTTTCTGATAGAAATGGAAGCTTAAGCAGTAGTTCTAGTAGAAGACTCAGGATCTTTATGCTTTCATTCATATTAACATCAGGGTAAGCTCCACTCCCCTACCGTCATCAACTTACAGCAGGATCTGATGGTTCAAGCAAGTATCTTAAGTGCTGAACCATAAGACAAGGCTTATGCCAAACATTATAAATATCTCAACATTCATATTTTTTCCAATCATCCTGAGTCTTTCAGATAGAATGGACAATTGATGGAATTAATATCTAAGAGGATAGGGATTAACCATTTTTGTATGTGTTGTAACATTGCCCCATATAATAACATGGTTTGTAGTGTGCTCTGGGTTGCATGAGAACCTTTCAGTGCTAGCCCCTCTAAATTTTTCTCTGATCACTTATGTAAAAAGTTTAATTATAATGTAGCGGGTGAAAATATTTTGGTTAATGTGACACACTCATTTTTTGGCATCAGGTTGGCTGGGTGTGGTCCCTTGATACAGGCAGGAAGGTATGTAAACATCTTAAAAAATATATATATTTTTTATGTTAAAATATTTCCTCCACTCCTAGCTTAATATGTAGAACAAATTGTAGCTAATCCATTTGTAATTTGGTTTCCCTGAAAAGTTGAAACTGTGTGGCTTTGTGATGCGATCAAACATTGATCTGTTTGTCTGAGCATCTCGACTAGCCAGACATCCTAACATTGGCTCAACCTATGGTGTCAGTCAGTTTAGTCAACCAATGTATTGAAATTACACATTTCCTTTTAAATCAGTTGAGTGAAAAAAATAAAAGTTGTGATTTAAAAAAAGTTCTCCCTCCTCCACTTCTCACGGTTCCTCATATAAGACATTGGACGCATCTTATCCTGCTCCCTAGTTATGTAATTATCACATATTCGGTACTAGCAAGGTTTTTGTTCACTAAAAAGCTGGTATTAATCAATAAGATAGCATTTCAAATAGGGATGTGCCCAAAGCCTTATTCGTAAAGGCAGAAATAATGGCTTCAAAACAAATAACAAATTCTAACAAATAATATAGAAACAATATTCATTAGACTGACTATCCAACAACAAGCACATGGATAGAGCGATATTTTCAGTAAACATATCCATAATGACAACTGTTGAGTCGGTATAAACTAAGGGATCTCAAGATGTGTTCTAAGTATTAAACTATATTTAACTTGACACAGTGACAAAAAATTTTATGTTTATGATGCAAAGCATCCAAGATGCTACACAAGCATGTCTGATGCAGATGTTCATTGACGGGTCCTTAAACAAGCCCTCATAATAAATCTCCAACTGATTGACAAATTCACTTGTGAAATGGATTGCTATGAACTGTGTGCCAATGATTGACTTATGATCAATAATATGATAGTAAACAATACATTGTAATCTAAAGTTGATTTTGTATTGTCTTATTAATGATTAACTCTTCTGCCACAAGAATGTAATGCATTTTAATTATCTGAATATTTTTTTATTTTATATATATATATATATATATATATATATATATATATATATATATACTTTTAAATATTTAAAGATTACTATGTATCATTATTTCATCATTATATATTGAATTATATTTATATGAGGGGCTTTCTCAGCAAATATTTGTATATGCGATTAATCACGATGAATTAATCGGGACACCATGTAATTAATTTGATTAAAAATTGTAATCGATTGACAGCCCATATATATATATTAGGTTCAGGACATCTTTATGCTAAAAGTGATAATGATGTAACTGAATATTTCACTCTGCCATTTAAATTTTTTTTACCTTCACATCAAGATAGTATTAACATTAAGTACGCTGCTTATAAGGCAGTTAAATTTAGATGAAGGAGGTTATTCTCTCTTCCCTTTCATTTAAAAATATATAAGGCAACAATTAAGGGAACGATTAATACTGACACATATCTCCTCAGTAAGTACTTTTAAATGACTACTAATATGGGGGTGCTTTCGTTTGATTGAGTTATTACATGATTTTTTTTCCCCCTTGATGGGAGGTTTAGTTTTTTATGCAAGACCTTTGCCTATGGGTTGATTTTTTTTATATATATATATATATACCAACTATCTGACACAATAATGTGCCTTACACAATATTACTTTCCATATACAGTGGGGCACTGTCTATGAGGGCTAGTGTAGACCCCGAAGCCGCCGCCAGGCGCCGCCATTTGCGCCATTTAGAATTTCAGCCGCCGCCAGCCAATAATTTCGTAAGCCAAATTGAGCCGCCATCTGATAAAGTTTGGCTGAGCGGCTAGAATTATTTGCATCAAATAATAATTCTATCACATAGAGACATACACACACGAAATATATAAACAATACACGAGATCTATTTTCCCACTGGATTCATAACAGCACAGTCTTGTGCTCGTTGATACTGATACACAGACTCACAGTGAATTGACGACCAATTAAAATTGCTCGTTTTCCGTACAGAAGAAGCGATGCGTTTTTTCTCGCACTGAGGTGAAATGGCGGAAAGAAGCAAGCAAGGTAATTTTGATCTCACTTCTCACATACTTTCCTAATTCCTACTTACTTTTTTTTTTTAACTTAGGCCTACCCAGACTTTTGTTAAATCTTCAGGGCACGGTTGCACAAACACCTGAATCAAAGATTGATGTTATGAACCAAATATTCTGGAACGGAGAGATTTATAGCACTGAACGTGATATTACTGCAGTAACAAACCACCGTTTCCACATTGCTAATTCATGACGCATGCTTCATTGTACATTGAAGTGAAATGTGCAAAACTTTGTCCAAAATAATAGGCTACTGATAACAGTGTGTGTTTATATTAAGGCGAGACACGGCAGGCAAAAACATCGTTTTTTTTTTTTACTGGTCAATTTTGAGATTTTGGGATATTTGCCTTCAATAACATGTCTTCTTTCAGACTTGTGGTGAAAAAAAGTCCGAAATACACATTTAGGTCTTTATTTTACTACACTTCGTCTGTTTGCGTCTGTAGATTTCTCATAAATTCAACAAAAGTTTGCATTCTTAATCAACATACTTCTCCGTGATTTCTGCCGTCACGCAGGTAGTGTGCCGGTGGAATGCATGTTTAGTTCCACTGGCCTACTGCTTAATGGCAAACGATCATCACTTGCTCCTTCAAGGTGTAATATGATAAGCTTCATCCATGATAATGCCAAGTTATTGTATACAACTTAGCCTACATACATTTAGCTTAAACACAACACATTGTAGGCTATTTGAAAATGTTTAGTAGCATACAGACTACAAAATAAATATGTACATACGTTGTGAAAGTAAAATCTGGTGTTTTCTTTATTACATTGTATTGCATTTTGTAGAAATATAGTGTAAGCCATGCATTGCTTGGAAATATTGAGATCTAGTAAATCAGTATAACATAGACATCTGTAGACATGAAGTGGCAGCTTCAGCCATTTGCAGCTATGAAAAGTTTGGCAGCTGCAGCAGCCATTTAGGTTTTGGCTGAGCCGGCTAGCCAGCCATTATTCTCAAAACAAATGGCTTCGGGCTCTAGGCTAGTGTATTCTCCTACAAGCACTTAAATGTGTAGTCACTGTTGCGAGGGGTTTGGAAGTCACCATGTTCTGAAGGGTTGGGAACTTAATGTACCGGGTTTACATGATTTTTGTATTTCTTTATTTTTT
Organism: Xyrauchen texanus; assembly: GCF_025860055.1. Classification (NCBI taxonomy): domain Eukaryota; kingdom Metazoa; phylum Chordata; class Actinopteri; order Cypriniformes; family Catostomidae; genus Xyrauchen; species Xyrauchen texanus. The sequence continues at coordinate 34,060,532 of NC_068303.1, forward strand.
TTTTATTGTTTTCAATAAGGGGATTTGTCAGTGCTATAGAAAACTCAAAAGTGATAAATCTCAACATTCCTTTGGTTATTTTTTCTCCTTAAAACTAACATAAGCTCTTCAAGCAGTTCAACCAGCAGCGATGTAACCTTTGTGAGCTGGAATGTTAAACCACCCTGTTAAAAGGTTCTTTCGCATCTCAAAACACTTAACGTAGGGTTAGCATTTCTTCAGGAAACACAATTGCAAACTTTTGATAATTTCCGAATTGGGGGAGGATGGGTAGGCCAAGTATACCATTCCAATTGCCACTGCCCCATCTAATGATTTATTCAAACAATGACTAGTTCTTCAAATCGAGTTCAACCTCCTATCAACCAAACACACTGAAAACCTTATTAATAAAACACAGAGTAGGACGTATGAAAAAGCTGGGAAAATTCTTGCTCACCAACTCCGTCAAAAGAATGCTGATCGAATTATAGCTGAGATAAATTATGATATAGGCACGCTCTAGAAGAACCCTTTTCTATGGAGGAGCTTATAGACACAGCCAACTTGATGCAAAATGGAAAATCTCCAGGACCTGATGGGTTCCCAAGTGAATTCTTTACGAAGTTTACTAAACAACTTGCCCCTATTTTGCTGTCTAGATCTAGAGCGTAGCTCCTATCACCCTATCTCACTCCTAAATGTGGATAGTAAAACTCTCTCTAAAATGTTAGCCTGCCATTTGGAAGCTGTTTTACCCTCAATTGTATTAGATGATCGCCATTCCTTCTTCAATGTATGAAGACATGCTTTTATACCTATCTAACCCCTTAAATAGTCTACCAAAAACACTTTACAAAAAATTTAGATTATGCCAGTGGACGCTACAGCCAAGCTGATAGCATTTAATGCATTCCCCCTTAAAATAAGTACATATAAAATCAAATACTTGGGAATCTGGGTCACACATGATTTTAAAGACCTCTTTAAAGTCAACTTCCCCCTGCTACTACTTTGCCTGAAACAAGACCTGGAACATTGGAATCTGCTACCTTTATCATTAGGAGGAAGAATTAATACAATCAAAATGAATATGCTACCTAAATGTTTATATGTATTCCAATGCATTCCTGTGTTTTTATCAACATAATTTTTTATGTCCATAGACAAATTAATAGCTGGATATATTTGGAATAAGAAAAACCCTCGTACATGTAAAGGGATGTTACAGCGGCACCGTCAACATGGAGGATTATCTCTCCCTAATTTTCAGTTTTATTACTGGGCTGCTAATCTAAGGACCATGTTATACTGGAAGGAGTCCCCATCCTATGACATTGCTCCCAAATGGTTACAATTAGAGAACTTATCCTGTGGCCCCGCTTCCCTACATGCCTTTCTCTGTTCAAAACTCCCTCTGCCTGAGCCTATATCTTTGTATACCTCAAACCCGGTTGTTAAGCATTCCTTTTAGATCTGGACACAATTCAGAAGTTTTTTTTCACTCAAGGACCTTTCTGTCTATGCTCCTATAGTGAGAAATCACTTATTTACACCATCAGTAACAGGTGGAACTTTTGATGCATGGGTTAGAGGAGGGATCAACACAATAGGAGATCTTATGTATTGATAATATTTTCTTATGTTTTGACCAGCTAATGTTAAAGATTAATATCCCCCACTCTCACCTTTTCAGATTCTTACAACTCTTCAGCTTTTATCACCACTATTTCCCATTTCAATCACCCAGCTCTCTTCTGGACACCATTTTGAGGCTTAAGCCTTGTTCCAAGGGGTCTATTGGGGCAATTTACTCCCTATTAAATTGTCATAATTTGGAACCCTTGACCCGGTTAAGGAATCAGTGGGAGGTGGAGCTGGGGATACAGTTTTCTGATGGAACTTGGAGGGAAGCTTTAGACAGGATTCATTCCTCTTCAATTTGTTTACGACATACAGTTATCCAATTTAAGGTCTTCACTGATCTAAAACTAAACCTGCCAAGTTTAAGCCTAGTGTTGATCCTATCCTAAAATGGATGGTGTTGAGAGTACAGTCTAATACTGCCGACCCCATGTTACATGTAGGTATTTATTTTCTTTTTCTTTTTTTTTTCTTTTCTTTTTCAGAATATTATTTGCAATCTTGGTCACATTGTCTATATAAGTAATTCCTGAAGTAATTGTATTTGATTAATAACTGTACAGTAATAGTTTAATGGGGATGGGGCTCTGTTGGAGCAGGGCTGGGGATGTAATATGCTCATATAATTGTATATGTAATTTGTTAAATTTTGTACATAAATAAATGAACAAACATATACATATAAAAATAGGAAAGGGATGTTTTTAATCTTCTTCAAACAACTCTTAATACCTGTTAACTTGTTGGCTAAAGGTTTGTAGGATTGTTTCCTATTCATGCACATTAGTGATGAGAATATTATTAACTAAGTTATTTTAAAAACAGAAAAGAATGCTTTGACTTAAAAAATGCTTGTGCTCATCCTGTAAAAGCCTGAGAGACGGAAGATATGACATTTATGGTAAGTAACAATGAGCAGGGATGCTCACTTGTTTTTCAATTGCATTTTGGGAATTTTTAAGGGGTTAATATTTCAGTACACTGGAACGATTTGAGAAAGGGTCAGCCCTAGAAATTGCTGACTCCCTGGCTGGTGTCTTGACTACTTTACAAGGGAGCTGGAGATGAATCCTTCATCAATCATATTCAAGAGCCCTGTGACACGTGACCTCTTCCCTGGCAGCTTCACCTGTGAGATTTGTATGACTGACAGAGGGCCAGATGTCAAGAATAACCCAAGGAGAATGTCTGACACTTGAGATTTTTGTGTCACTTCAAAACAGTAAATTAAATCCTTAAAAAATTCCCTTCATGTGTGGAAGAACAGGCATCTGAGAAATTTCTCTGGGCTTTGCCTTACTTTGAAAAACTGACCTGGAACTGACCCCCAGAACCACTTCTATGTTATAGTCAGAATTCTGCTGTGATAATGTAAGAAAAAAAAATATATAATATATTTTTTAATCAACTCCAATCAAGTAGAGTATTGGGGACAAGAGTTTCACCTCTGCGGTGAAGTGGTAATATGTCTCTTTATTAGCACTGTCTGATTGCTATTTATGCTGAGCGGCTGCTCAAGGCTAATAAGCCTATTTCTACAACAGGTGCTTGTTAAGATTTACTGCCCATTTTCCTTCCCCATTTAAGGACGTTATGTCAGCTTAAAAGGTGGTAGCCAGAGGAGGCACTGGAGAAATTAATGAATGATGGATTCTTGAACTCTTATAAAAAAAATAAAGTAAAATAATAATAAAATAAAAAAAGTTTCCTACCATGGGAAAGTTACCAGCACGTGCTACAGTTGGTATTAAGTACTTGCGTATTGTTGTTGGGGCTGTCGATTAAATACAAATTTAGTACGATTAGTTATATAAAAAAAATGACATGTTAAAATAATCATGCAATTAATCATGCTCCCTCTCCCGGACATAAATTCTGTCATTGGGAAATTCCCTACCATCAGATTGTAATGTTTTGCAGAGATGAGGCAATGGATATAATCACAGGCTTTGTTTAATGGAAACGAAGAAGGTGATACATTAAAAATGGAGGAATACAAAGAACTAAATATATACATCTAACGTGATGTAACGTTAGATGTATATATTTAGTTCTTTGTATTCCTCCATTTTTAATGTATCAACTTCTTCATCAAGAACTGACAGAGAACATGAGGGCAAATATATACACAGGGATGACTGATGAGGTAATATTGATACTGATGTACCTGCAACAGAACATCAACTAGCATGGCTGCGATATCAAGAAAGTCTCATTGGACTGAAGAAATGGAGGAAACATTTGTGGGACATTGGCAGGAGCTCCAGTGCCTATTTGATGTTTCATTTGAACTCTACCACAACCGGGTGAAAGAGAAGAGTTGGAGAGAAATCGCAAATTCTCTTGGACAGTCAGGTAAGCAAATAGGTCGATTTTTCAGTAGGAGGTACTTATTCATATTGTAACTAATAAAATATATAATTAAATATTCTGAAATGCATAACGTATGATTATGTTTTCGTATCTCATATCACTTATCATGTGTAATCTGTTGCGGAACGTAATTTGGAGTCCAGGGAGTGTCGTCTGTGATTCGTCAATAATGAAATGTTTTGTAATGTGTTCACCCCTGTCGCCGATTCGTCATGCAATTTGAAAACGCTTAAGACTTCCATGACAGTTGTGTAATATGAATGGAACCACGATGTAGTGTAGTGTGTAGGAGGCATAATAACAATGATCAAGAACTGATAAAGAACAAGAGTACATGAGGGCAAATATATACACACACATACAGATGACTGATGAGTGAACAGGGAACAGATCGATGTGATGAGAACAGTGCATCATGTTAATTGTAGTATGGGGGCAAACTAAAACAGAAGACAATAACAGTATCAAAATAAGTGTCCTTATGAACAGAGGGGTAATGATGAAGACGAAGTGGCAGGAGTGAAGACAATGACGATGTGACACAGATCAATTCAAGCTTGTACTACCTTTATTTTTTGTCTACAGTTAGAAGGGGGCAGTCAGCGCAGCCCAACAGTAAATGCAACACGGCCCATCAAACCGCATTTACCGAGAGCAGGCAGGAAAAAATTAGTAAGAGCCATTTAAAAATGACACATTCTTACATCCAATAGAGCTGGATAGTGCGCAACAGAATACAGGGGTCTTGAGATGTATTTTTCAAAGTTTCAAACTACTTTAAACTGGATTTACAGAAGCTACACAAGCCTGGTTTATAACACGTCCACACATACCACGCTTTACAAACAGGAAGTGTATAGGTGCTGTAAAATCAAATTTTGGGATAAACCACTGAACATCACACTAAATTGTCTCTAATTATCAAATCTATAAACAGTCATCATTTTAGAAAAAGCCTGGGGTTCAGCCAATTGTCTACTCAGAAATCCAAGAACCCTTATAATTGGGTGTTTCTTCTAAGAGATCTTAATGACATTTGTCTATATCTTACCTTGTGTCCCTCATAGTATCATTCCAGAGTGTATATGTTCTTCTTGTAGTGGATCGTAAGTGAACAAAGTACACATTTTGATCTTCAGGAGGTATCACTAGTGTAGAATAATATCTAGAAAAGTCCGAATATTCCATCTGAACTCCACTGTTTCAGGGGGCTCTAATCAGTGACACCTTATTGTATAAAATGGGAATCTCTGCATTTTATGGAGAAGTCAAGCTGATCATTCCCTACCATTTTTCAGGTAATTTGGGCTCTTATGTTAATTAACCTTCAACCCTCTCAGCCAATGAAATGGCCCTACAAATGACTATGCAAATCTACTCATGAATTATGCAGATGGTACACAACATAAGACTTTTTAGGCTAAACTCTTTTTGTGCATTAGCAACTGCTTACCTGACTCTAAAGAGAGTCCTTCCAGCATCCCACCACCTCTCCATCTCCATCCTCACTTTTTAAAGAGATCCTGCCCTATAGCTACAGTACCTTTATCCATTAAAGCTCCATAGGAGGGGTAAATTAGAGCTTTATTTGAGTTAATATATTAATAGGTTTCCATTGCTATTTGTCCTACATATACAGTCAAACATTTTTTCAAATACAATTTCCTCTGTTGCCACAGCAACACACAACCTTACAAGTCAAGTAATTCTTATCACTAGCTTATCACAATACAAAAAAAGAAAGATAACCTTGATGGGAACAGGAGCCATTCTCCTGTGGCTTCACAGTATATGGACATATTATTTAGCTGTATAATACTTGTAATACAAGTCATTGAGGGCACCACAGTAATGCAATTTGTTTATTATGACCATATTACTGAAAAATAAGATACAATTTATGCAGATCCCTCTTAAGCCCCTTTCACACATGCAGCAACTTGCAGCTATAAAATGACATGATCTCATTCATTTTCAAAAAGAGCTGGCAACTTCCAGCAACATGAGCGACACAAGCGACAGTGACCATTGGCGACTATATAATGGCATGTCCAGTGACTTCAGAAAGTTGAAAAAAGTTTAACTTTAGTTTAACATTGGAGCTTGAATCAAACATCTCCTATGAGACAATGCCGTCAAGTGCAGGCAAGTATGGCATATGAAATGCGACAAATGTGGTTAATGGTAATGCAATAATTGATAATGATAAATCATTGAATTGTGATTATCAATTAATCAAATGTATAACCGTTACCTCTTTTAATCATCAAATAATTATGATCAATTATCCAAATTATAACATTACAATTTAGTTTTTCCCTTTAGATAATCGGACATTTCGTCACAATACGATCTTGAATCGATTCTCTTGGCCTGCGATCCAATACGATTTGATTCAGGGCACTGTGATTGATATTCCGATATTATGTGCCTATAATACACAATCAATAAATGTTATATATTTTTTTACCCTCAAATGCAATCAAAATATAATTTGATTATTTTATTCAGCTCTCTGTATACACATTGGGACAATGTAACAAGGTTACATGTTACAATGTAATGTCCAGTTACAATGTAAATAAGGTCAATAAAATAAACAATATAAAAAGCGTGATGAGCGTGATACCGTGGAGACCTACGCTATTCTCCGCGGCATCCAGGCACAACTCACCATGTGTCCCACTGAGAGCGAGAACCACATTATAGTGGCTACGAGGAGGTTACCCCATGTGACTCTACCCTCCCTAGCAACCGGGCCAATTTGGATGCTTAGGAGACCTGGCTGGAGTCACTCAGCACACCCTGGATTTGAACTTGTGTCTCCAGGGGTTGTAGTCATCAGCAATACTCGCTGAGCTACCCAGGCCCCCAATAAAGGTACATCTTAAAAAAATGTCTACATCGATATTTATGCGTTGTATCGATAACAATCGACATCAAGCGATGTATGAACAGTGCTTTTTTGTGTGTGTGTGTGTCTACCTGCTTTTCTGTCTTATTTTTCTTACAGTTATACAGCTTTATTATTTCAGTCTACCTCAGACTCTTGAAGTGGCAAGTGGCAAGATGCTTTTTGCCCTATACATCATCATCATTTCTCAGCAGGGGCTAGTTGGTCAATGCTCACCAGCCAAATCTTGAACTCATGACTGGTCCCTTTGTCCATGTACACATAATGAAAATGCTGAAAAATATATTTTCAAAATATAATTCAGTCCAACATGTGTCACGCCACGCCACTCTACAATGGTGGCTATCAAATCTGTTCTCAGATCAGCTCAAAGAATGGTGCCCTCTCCCTATCTCCCCTGTCCTCTCGTGCTCTCATCTGTCTCCATCATACTGTTGCAGACCACAACTTTCAGCAATGGACCAAACGTCGCATTATTCACCTTGATTGAGCCTCAGGTTCTGTGGCATCATCAGGTGTCGGTCTCCGATCAAGGACATACAGCATTGCCTATTCCACTCACTGGGCATTCCGTTTCCCAGAATGCAATTTGAGGTGTTGTTTCATAGCTCAATCTGTCATCATCATCTTCATCACAGTCACCTATGGTAGTGTGTGTGTGTGTGTGTAGTGTCATGTGAAGTACAATCTGAAATGACAAACTGTATCATTTCTTAGTCTCATTCCAGCTGTAAGAGAATGAATGGCCTCAACACTGGAGACAGGAGATGTTTCTTGTAGTAATATCATATGAGGCTAGGCAATGTTTGTCTTGAATAGCCATGGCATGGGGGGATTAATAGTCTTGCAAAAATCTAAACTAGCCTCAAATTTGTTGCTTGTTATTTTCACATGCAAATGCGCTTTAGATTCAACGCAAATGTTTGGCAGCTCTTCATCGGTAGTGGTGAACCTCTGGCATACCTTTGGCAACAATGGACTTTTATCCACAAAGCCTTCTTTGTTTCTTGCTCTATATCACTTTCTCTCCACTAGAGATGAAGCTCTCTCTCTTGACACAATAAATTGATTTAACCTCTCAAACATATCCTGCCACTTATATTCCTCCATGGCTGAATTAACTGGTGTAATGTTCCCTGTAAGTGAAAAGAAAATTAATTTCAGGATCTACAAGGATCTTACTATTAACATGGTATAGGTACAGAAAATGGAAAGTCATTCTCCCGCAACAGTTTCCTCTTGTTCAATCATCTGCTTCTCTGTCACAACAGACAGAAGACAAAGAGAACAAAAACGAGTTGTGGGCAGAACAGAGAAAGGGAAAAGTGTCCAACAAGTAATTTCTTCCTAATGTCACAGGAAAGAAAATATTTTACAGTCATTTCATCTCCTTGGTGTGACGCTCAGCTATTCATGCATGTTATTAAAATCAATGAACTGTATTCGGTATGGGAAAATATGGCATGTCGATTACGCTTGGAAACTATTGTTTTGGTACTCACAGACCCTGTTTTAACAAACAACTTTTTTATGGAATGATTGCTATCATTAATCAAAATGACATATCTTTAAGATACACAAATGAAATGTAGCAGGACACCAATATCAAAGATAGCTCTCTCACGTTTAAAGACAGTACCCAGATGCGGATGTTCCTTTTCTATAGCCAATGTGGGAAATCATGAATCAGTGAAGCAAGCTGGCTTTCTCTCAAATGGAAGTAGCACTACAGAGAGTGATATTTACCATACTTGTCTAAATTTTGATATGCTTTTGTCAATGTGCTGTTTGGATTTATTTCATTAAAAAATATTACATTGTGAAATCACTAAATAAAATGCAACACAGTTAAATATATAGATTGAAAGGCAAATGGTTGCAGTTTAAATTGGTTCATATAAAAATAGGACCCATGACCTCTGAGACCTCTAGATCACATTATCTCATGCAATGGAGGGCTTCGCCCATGAGTCTGAAATCTTAGAATCTCCCTTGTAGACTACTTGACCCTTGTTTGATAGTTCTTGTGGTACAAATCACAAGCAGTTCAAACAAAACTTAAGGTGCTTGCACAAATGGTTCCTAGACCTTTCATTTCATCCAAGTACAACTAAGCAGTCATACTAGTGGAAATGTCAAAGAGTAAGGCTGAGATTTTGATCATAAAGTGGGTGCTGAAGGTAAGATTTCAGGCTGAGAGTCAAGTGTCAATGGGCACTTGACTATGTCAAATGCAGAGATCAGGTCCAGGGGATTCACAACAGAACGAAGCTTGAAAGGACCATATGCTCAGGCTGCAGTCAGTGACTCTTCTGAAATCCCTCAACCTTCTGAACCAAGTGTGCACTTTAAATTTGGAATACAAAAGGATCAAGAAAGGCCCTACAGGGGGCCTGGGTAGTGCAGCGAGTATTGACCCTGACTACCACCCCTTGAGTCACGAGTTCGAATCCAGGGTGGGCTGAGTGACTCCAACCTGGTCTCCTAAGCAACCAAATTGGCCCAGTTGCTAGGGAGGGTAGAGTCACATGGAGTAACCTCCTTATGGTCGCAATTAGTGGTTCTTGCTCTCAATAGGGCATATGGAAATTTGTGCGTGGATCATGGAGAGAGGCATGAGCCTCCACATGCGGAGTCTTCCCAGTGTCATGCACATCGAGCTACGTGATAAGATGTGTGGATTGGTGGTCTCAGAAGTGGAGGCAACTTGACCCGGATTGAGATAAGTAACCGCCCCACCACATAGTGGGAATTGGGCATTACAAATTGGGAGAAAAGGGGATAAAACAATAAAATCAATCAGTCGAAAACATGCATGTTCCTGGAGCAGGACATGCATTTTGACCAGCAAACCTGTGAGTAAACTGGAAGTTTATTTGAAAACTAAAGTACATTTTTGCTTGGCTTGCTGCATGCTTGCTTTGCTGTGTCAAGAGCAGTACAATGTTATGAAGAAATTGTGTGCACACAAGTTTGTGTATGAAAGACCGCCATTGTGCTTACAGTGGAATGGAGTGAGGAAGTGACAAAAGACGATGAATTACCCAAAGGGGTTAATGAAGAGTAATTGTATAAATTGATTGGATTGCATAGAGCAAAGCTTGGTGTGCTCACGCGAAAGTAGAATGAAATCATATAAATGATAAATGCTGGTGAAAGTGTGGAGGTTGTTTGCAATCATTTTGAAGCATTTGAAAATCACATGGCTGCTTTTATGGGAATGCAGGTGTCTGTGCATAAGTCATTACCTGTTTCAGGAAGGAAAGTGGATAACACAGACTTGTATGAACCAAAGCTGATATAATTCAGAAAATGTATGAAGGAAATGGAACCACGGTTGAAACATGTGGCTGTTGAATCTGAAGAAGTTACAACTGAAGTGTTGAAATTGGAAAGTGTGCACCCTAATGACAGTATTTCAAATGCTTCTAGTAAACATTCACATGCAGCTTCTGTGTGAATTAAAGCTGAAGCTGATCGTGCAGCTCTTATGGACAAGGCTACTGCAATCAAGAAAAAATCATCTTAAAGCAAAAATGGAGAAACTGGAATTGGAAGCTTAACTGTCCGTAAATGCTGCAAAACTCAAAGTGTTGGATGAATATGAAGAAACCTCCATTATCAAAGCAAAATACACAGTTCAGTCCCAAAAGAAAAAAGAAATGGCAAACGTTTAAATAAACCTACTAAGGAGACAGTCAAGAACTCTTGAATGTTTTGAAGCTTTTAATATTGCTGATCATTCTATGTTTACTCACACAGCAGATCAAACATCTGGACAAACATCTTCACATGGTCGTGTGCCCAGTGATCAACAGCATAACACAATACATTTTAATACCCAGAGCAAATCACCAGGGGTATCAGTAACTGAACTGGAAGGCATTGATGATGATAATTCAGTTTTTGAAAATGTCACGCGTAAACAAAATGACATCACTGAACTTCTGGTTAAAAAGCATACACTCTCATTGTTACCTTCCAGAGAAATACCAGTGTTATATGGAGATCCTCTTCAATTCAAATCATTCATAAGAGCTTTTGAGCATTCTATTGAAGGAAAAACTGATAGTAGTCAAGATCGATTTTATTTAGGTTAGCTTGAAAAAGCCAACCTACTGATCTACTATTTAAACTTTATATTAGTGGTGCTTGCGAAGCAAAGCATCGCTATTATAATCTCACATACTTATGGGAACAAAATCTCATAGAGACATGGGGGTGGACTCTATTGACTCGTGATGGCAAGTGCTCTTGAACTATCACCTAGGAAACATCATAGCAGGTTAGTAATTTGCCAAAAACAATAACTCTGGTATTGGCTAGCCATGCCCTAGCAACCATACAAAGCATCCTGGCAACCAAATAGCAATACAAACATCTCTGCACCAGAACATTGTAGAGGAATGAGAATGGGATAATTTTACTTGGGATGGCAAGCAAGCAATTAACATGCCACCAACACCTAGCAAGAAGCTAGCAATATGTAGCTAAGTGCTAAAACATGCTAGCAACATCCTAGCAATGTCTAGCGGAGTGCTTAAATGTGCTAACAACATGCTAGCATCATGCAAACTCATGCTAGTGTTGGGGCTTCATTCAGGAGTGGGTTTGGTTATTAGCTATAATTAATAATTAGCAAAGATAATTATTAATCATTAAAATCAATAGAACATTGATTAGAAACAACATTAGCTTTTTAATCCTTCAAATCAACAATCATCAAAGGTAACTATCAATTATCAAAATCAAAAGAATATTAGCAAGAATTAATATTGAATCAGGGACTAATAACCAGACAGTATAGCAGTCTCAATATAGGATTGTTCTCTTCCGGACAACATGGACATTAAATAGAACAGCAATGAAGGCTTGAATCCGAGCACTGACATCCCCTGCCAGCTCTTGGCACAGGTGTATGCAGAACAATAACAAAACACTTCTCTTTAAAGTATAACAAAATTTATTGATGCAGTAATATCAATTAATAATCAATACAATGCAGTTGTAAACAGAAACATGATTAGATATGGTAACAGACAAGCCTAAAATCGTAAGGCTCGTAATCCATCTGCCGCGGTCGTTGGTTCTATAAACGATAACCTCTGTGCCGGTCTCACCCGCGATGGCGGAAATGCATAAACAGCCCAACGTAGTTAGACGACAACACAGTAAATCTAATTTGTGGTAACAGTAAGTTACAGTAATACCTTGAGTATCATTAGCAGCAATGAGCGGACTCGGCTCACTCTGTCGGCGGGCAGTTCGGCGGCTGATTCTGGATGGGTTGGTGGTGATATCAGCGAAGTCGACTCAATTGAAGAAGGAAGAGAAATCTTCTTTCTTTACTTCTGCAGGCCAAAGGGTGAGATGCTCATTGCTCGGTGGTCTCCTTCAGGAACGTACGTTACTTCCTTGGGCAGCGAGGCTACACCTGGGAACAGCAGGGATGTAACTAGATGCAGAAAATATTGTCTCTGGAAGCAAGCTTAGGAGGAATCTCCAGGGTTTTATACTCTCAATGACATCATGCTTGAGGGATGCATTCTGTTGTGCATTTTATCCAATAGGAGTTGAGAGTTTGATCCTTCTGAATTTCACACCTAGGCTTGATGGAATCTGTGGTCTGTTTGGACTCCCTTTGTTTAATTTTGGTGCCGTTTTTTGTAATCAGGCTTTGAGTGTGTGTAGGCCTGCCTTTGTCTCCTTTCTGAGCCCATGAGGCCCAACACTAGTGACACCTAGTGAAGAGTTAAAACATGATAGAAATGCCTAGCAACATGTAGATAGTAGCTCATTTGACTCATTCTGGCAAGGAGCCTTTTGAGTATCACCCTGGCAACTGCCTAGCAACCAGATGGGGTTACCATAGCAACCAAGTAACAAAATATCTCTGCACCAGAACATCATAGAGACTTAGCAAGGAGCATTTTGAGTATCACCTTGTTAACTGCCTAGCAACCAGATGGGGTTACCCTAGCAACCAAGTTATAAAGGCCATATCTCTGCACCAGAACATTGTAGAGACTTCTGGTTTTGTTTGTTTGACTCAGGATGGCAAGGAGCCTTTTGAGTATCACCTTGTTAACTGCCTAGCAATCATATTAGCTCACCCTAGCAACCAAGTAGAAAAACACATATCTCTGCACCAGAACATTGTAGAGACTTCTGCGTTGGTCATCTGACTCAGGCTAGCAAGGAGCCTTTTGAGTATCACCCTGGTAACTGCCTAGCCACCAGATGGGGTTACCCAAGCATTAGCGAAACACATCCACATAATGTACAGATTAAGCTCTTATGGAGAGATATTGGTACTATTACTTACCAAAGAGGCATTCAACTCATCATAATGTATATTCAGGACATTAATAACATGAAAAATTAATAATACAATTTGAAAGAAATATTCAGAACTTCTTAAACTACTTTAAAGATTTCTCATCAAAAAATCCTCCATGTGCAGCAATGACAGCTTTGCAGATCCTTGGCATTCTAGCTGTCAGTATGTCCAGATACTCAGGTGACACATTGATGCCAAAACTGGATTACTGATTGGTGTAAATGATCCAAGACCTTGGATCTTTGAGTCTCATTCAGCAAAATGAACAAATCCTTAATCAAGCATTTTCATTCATTTGAGCAGAATTTAATTAAATTAAAAAATGTCAATAGCCAAATCCCCCAACACGCCTACTTACACAAACTTTCATTATAGTCAAAGAAAATAAGAAAGAAATTATAATGCAGCCAATGACAAATGATGAGAAACAGAATGATTAGTCCACCTCTGGAATCTTCTTGTCTGAGTTGTTCGTTCTTTTGTCACGTGACAGCCGTAAACGCTATGATTTGCTCACACAGAAAACAGAAATTATTAGTTCACCTCTCGAGTTATCTGGTCCGAGTCATTCGTTCTTTTGTCACGTAACAGCCGTAAACGCTATGCTTTGCTCACACAGGAAACATAAATGATTAGTTCACCTCTCGATTCATCTGATCCGAGTCGTTCGTTCTTTTGTCATGTGACAGCCGTATATAGCGTTTACGGCTGTTACGTGACAAAAGTACTAATGACTCGGATGAAAAGAGTTGAAAGGTGAACTAATAATTTCTGTTTCCTTTACAGCGCCCATGTGGTTTTCACTTAACAAACGAATGGAGGTTGCGCATGCGCGGCCAACACGAAATGAACAAATCACTCTCCGAGACTACTCGTTCATCTGTGTCACATAAATGATTAGTTAAAAATGAATGAAGCATTCATGAACGACTCATCACTAGTAACAATGGAAACAAAACTGAAAATGGTCACCCTATTTTTTGTGCTAAAAAAGTATCCATCATCAGTTTGGAAGAATTATTTGAACAGAAGTACAACCAGGATTTTATTGAGCGTTGTCAAGAATAAACTGAACCAAAAGGTTTATGAGTTTTTTTTGGAAGCATCAGTTACTCTGAATGATGATAATTACTACCTTAAGCTGCCATTTAGAAACTCTAAGGTAGCCATGCCAAACAGTTGGGCACTGCATCTATTGAAAACATTTTGAGCAAAATCTAGATTCTTTGAAGAATACAAAGAATTCATGAATCAAGTGATTCTAAGGGGATATGCAGAAGCCATACCTAATGAATTACTAAACCAAGATGATTGAAAGGTGTGGTGTATACCACCCAAGAAAACAGACTAGATTTTACCAGCAGTTTAGTAGGAGTGTTACTCAGATTCTTCAGTTGCATTAATGGCTGATATTGAAGGGATGTTTCACCAAGATAAGGTGCCCAGAGAAGATACAGACTTCCTACATGTCATGTGGTGGCCCAATGATGACACCAGTAAGGCACTTACAGTCTTTAGAATGACTGTACATTTACATTTACGCATTTGGCAGACGCTTTTATCCAAAGCGACTTACAGTGCAATTATTACAGGGACAACCCCCCCCAGAGCAACCTGGAGTTAAGTGCCTTGCCATGGGGTTAGAACCAGTGATCTTCTGATTAACAGCCCTGTGCTTTAGCCACTACGCCGCCGCCGCCACCACCACCACCACTCCATGTACATCTTTATGGCATGGAGAAATATTGCAAAGAAACAATTGATACAGTCTTTTATGTAGATGACAACCTTAAGTCTGTGCCAAGTGTAGAGCAAGCCATTGCTTTGTATACTGACTTGAAAGTCCTTTGTTCCAAAGGAGGCTTCAAATGTACCAATTGGATTAGCAGTAGCAGACTCATACTTGGAATTATACCTGAAGAACACAAAGTCACAGAGGTAAAGCAACTAGACTTGGACAAAGAACACTTACCTGTGGAAAAAGCACTTGGTGTTCAATGGAATGTGGAACATGACACATTTAACTTCAAAATGTCTTTAAAATACAACCTGTTACAAGTCATGGTATCCTCTCAGTTGTTAAATATCTTATTTATATGAAGTTTTTCGCACCTGCATTCCAATCTACATTTTGATGTTATCCTTCCAGCGTGTTTTCACCAGCTGAATGGGAGACTAGACCCTATTAAAGTGTGACGAGACTAGCGCTGTGCATTCAATACGATCAACTATTCAGACATTTTGTGTGAATCACATCTGCAAAATCCTAAAACTTTATTTTCAGGTTTAATTTATATTTTTAATAGACATTTTTTGAACCACATGAAACCTCTTCTCTTTTAATCATTTAAAGTAATTTTAAGTGTGACTATGGTTTAAGGAGGGTGTACCCATATACTGGGTTGGAAATCTCATGGATTAATTACATGGCGTGTTGATCTGAAAGCAAAAAGAAACAAATGAAACACGGAATGTAGGCTGTCATCCATGCAGCCTGACCGAAGCAAAATGGGTGCGTTTACTCATGTGAAGAACTGCTGGCTTTTGATGTGCATAGGGCTTGCATGCTTGCGTGCATGTTTAAGAATCTACAAAAGGAAAAGATTAGTGTTGGTAGGTGTAGTGCAATATACAAATTGGATCCTCAGATGATGGATAGAATCATACAAATTGGAGGTAGGCTTAGTCAAATGTTCTGCCTGCTGAACAGAATCATCCGATCATCCTTCCCAGAAAAATTAATATAACCAAACTCATAATACGCAAGATGCATGAGCAAGTTGGACACAATGGAGAGAACGACACACTTTCAAAAGTGAAGCAGAAGTTTTGGATTCCACATGCAAATGCTTCTGTGAGGATAGCGATTAGAAACTGCATTACTTGAAGGTGACAACACTAAAAGGTGAACAGAAAATGTCTGACCTTCCCAAAAATCGTTTAAGTACAGATCTCCCTCCATTTACAAATGTCGGGTTGGATTATTTTGGACCCATAATTGTATAAAGTGAAAGAAGTAAAGAAAAGATGACGGTATGGTGTATTGTTTACCTCTCTGATCGCTAGAGCTGTTAATTTAGAGATGGCTTATTCGCTTGATAATGACTCTTGCATTAATGCCAGATGGCGTTTTATCTGCCAAAGAGGTCAGGTGTCAGAAATATGATATGACAATGGAACCAACTTTGTAGGTAAAAACAGCGCTGAAAGATCTGGATCATGCAAAAATAAAAATAAACATTCCTCCATGATTATATAAGGTGGTTGTTCAATCCTCCATTTGGAGCTCACCACGGTGGGATATGGGAACGTTTGGTACAGTCTGTTAAGAATGTACTTCCGTCTTTTTTTATGGAACAACTCATGAATGACGAAATTCTACACACTGCATTCTGAATGACCATTCTCTTACACCGGTATCTGATGATACAAATGATCTGATGGCTCTCACACCCAATCATTTGTTGCTCATGAAATGTAAGCCAGGTCCAATACATCGCTGACCTCTTCTGGAGAAGGTGGATTAGAGAGTATTTGGCACTTCTCCAAGAGTGTCAAAAATGGAACCAAAAGAACTTAAACCTGGAAATCTTGTTCTTATTACTGATGAGAATGTTCCTCGGAACTCATGGATGATGGGACAAGTGCTGACATGAAAGGCTTCCTTCAACAAACCCAAGGTAAATCAAAGAATGGCATTTTGAACAGACCTTTGAGTAAACTTTGTTAAATTTTTTTAGTCTGATCCATGAAGAGCACACGGTAAATGTTCTGCTCCAACGGGGGAGCAGGTGCTGGAACCTCTGACTCCCACACTTTTACAGGCTTAATGTACTGACACATCACATACACATGCAACCATATACACATTATTCTCTGAATATGCCGGACCATCACTATAACATGGGACTATACCATCATGTGCATTGACAGTAAAAAAATCTAGATCACAATTAGGGGCTGGAATGTAGGAGCCATTTAAGTTAGAAGGAAATTCAATGTAAAGATAATTAAATGTTGAGATGGTTATGAATTGTTAAACTGAATTGTTTCAATGAATTGATTTAGAAATTTAAGTATGGTTTTGTTGAATTTATAGATTGATGACTTTTATTTTGGTATCATCCTGCTATATGAGTAGTAGTAGGATAGGAAAAGAAGTGTGTGAAGGTTGGAGAACAGACAGCTTTTTGACAACATGTCCATAAGTGATTAGATGTATTTTTAACTTTATTTTTGTTTGGAAAATAAATTATTTCATTTATCACCAATGACTAAAGTATGCATATCATTATTTGAGTATGTGCATCGTAAAAACCTTAAACCTGCTCCACCAAGTGGGTGGCTTAAGTATGGAATAGAAAAGGATCAAGAAAACCCCTACAAGTTTGTTTCTATGTGCACAATGGAAATATGCAATTGGTTTGTTTAAATGTAATGAAGGTTTCTACAAAGGCAGGGGAGCTGAATGCTGTGTTTGGCTTTGTTGCTTGACAATGGACTGACATAAGTTGGACAGAAGAGCAGAAGGCTTGTCAGATACATTAATATTTACTCTCTGTCTCCAGGTACTTAATTTCCAAGCATATTGACACTAGAGTTCACACGCACAGACACACGCACACAAAAATATTTATCCCCATTGCCAAACCAGTTAGATGGTGGTTAACATTTCCAAAAGCCCTACAGAGATAAAGAAACAAAATAAAATTATTTTTATTTGAATGTTGAATTTTGCTTACACACTAAAATGTGAAAAGATGTTCGCATGACATTTTAGAATTTTTGACAGTGGCAAAAGAACAATAACAGGGTTCTTCCTCCAGTGAAAATCTTTCGGCAGCTGCCTGTGATATTTCGGGCCGCCAAGGTAAGTTTAATGATGGTCTTGTTTTCATCACTTTAAACACGCTAAATATGCTTCTCATCTGCATTGCGATATTTTCAGTGAAATTGAAGCCTGGTTTTCACACGAGTGTGATCGAATGATCTGCCCTGCTCTAATCTATTGTATATCTGGAGCACTAGCGCATTAATAAACCTTCCCTCAAAATCACGGCACAGACCACAAAACTGCTTTGAGCCAATTTAATTCTAGTGAGAATTTTCTAGTTTTAAGTTCTATAGAGGAAGTCAAACCTCTCAAACAGTAGACAAAATAAAAGTGGGCACCAGTAACCACATATCTGAAAATCAGCAGATGTGTACATTTGGCAGATTACTGAACAACGTGAAACAATACAATTAACATCAACATATCACATTGGATTGCATATAAACAATATCAGACGATAGTGAAGATGGGTCCAGGTACACCCCTTCATGGCAATGGTATTCCCTGATGGAAGTGACCTCTTTCAGCAGGATAATGCACCCTGGCACACTGCACACATTGTACAGGAATGGTTTGAGGAACTTGAAGAGTTTAAGTTGTTGCCCTGGCCTCCAAATTCCCCAGATCTCAATCCGATTGAGCATTTGTGGGATGTGCTGGACCAACAAGTCCAATCCACAGTGGCTCCACCTCACAACTTACAGAACTTGAAGCATCTGCTGCTAATGTCTTGGTGCCAGATACTGTAGGACACCTTCAGGGGTCTTGTAAAGGTCATGCCTCAGTGGGTCGGAGCTGTTTTGGCATGCGGAGGACCAACATCATATTAGGCAGGTGGTAATAATGTTTTGGCTCATCTGTGTGTATATAATATATACATACATATATATATATATATATATATATATATATATATATATATATATATACACATTACATAATTTATGATGAGATAAAAAAATGACAAAAACTGAAATTGATGTGAGTATACAGAACATCTTCAGTTCTAATGTTGCAAGCAGTGTTTTGATTCATTTTCTTTGACTGTTTGAATGACTTACACTAAAAATCTTATTTTACAATACATTTATTTTATAAATATCTTCCTTAATGTCTATAGCAGAGGAACCAATTTTCTTGCCAGTGATTGTCATTCTCATTATAATGACTACTTATAATAGGTGCTCTCTGAGGAAAGTATCTGATCGGCAGATTTGAACATTAACTTTGATTGCCCTCTTCAAATGAAGCTCCATAATTACCCCTAACACACACAGGCCCTTCACCCTCCTCTCACACACATTCCCTTCCTCTTCTCCCCAATGGGCCCTCATTTATGGGCCCTCATTTGAATGATAGAACTGCTCCTCGACTTTGCATGAGTGGCCAGGATTGGAACATTTGCCTCTTGTTCAAAGCAAATCCTGATATAGGTGAACAAAACAGAAATGCACTTGAAGATTATATTTTTTTAAGATTACAGATGCCCATACAAACTGATAACCAGCCCCTCACTGACTGTCAAAATTAAACTATATGATGGAAACGGAATTGTGCTTATGTCTGGATACAAGTACAGAGCATTCTTGAAGGACGAGTGGGAGATTTACATTAAATTAAATTAGGCATTTTGTGATGACAGCAAAAAATAGAAGTGGCAAAGGTGAAAGGGCCGTGGCGGAAACACATGACAACTCGTCGCTATAAATGTATAACCTGAGTATCTTAGTCATGTATTTAGAGCATATATAAATGTTTTAAATCACTATCCATCAAAACATCTGCTTTTATTTCTGCTGTCAGTGATTAGTTTTATATGCTATAAGCTTTCTAGTTACTGTAAATCATTAGAGTCCCTCGTGCAGCCAAGCCCATAAAGCTGTGGCTGATACAGCTAATTGGTGGTGTGGAAATGTCAGTCAACATTAAGTCTTACTGGCAGTGATGGGTGAGTAGATGGATGGTTGCTTTGCACACTGAAGTGTCCAAACATTCTTATATGGCTTATTATTTACGCACTGTTTGTTTTTAATCTGACACAATAAATCATACAGAAACTGCACTCAAAGCCTGGTAAAGATGATTACTGATTATTTAGAACACCCTTCTGTGGCAAGCCTTGGGTGGAACATATTTAAGTTGTTAATATTTAAACAATTCAATAAAGTTTGTACTATCCATTGTTTATCCAGTGTACACAAACTGCAGCCTTGGAGTTGTAGTGTATAGTTTTTGCACCTGTAGCGACACCAAATGGATATACAAAAATAATACGTGTTTCCTAAACACTCTCCCTGTCTTCCATTGGTTAGACAAATGGATAGTTCTGCCCGAACATATATACTAAATGTTTGGCCAGTACCTGGTTTTTTGGAACCCCCTACAAGTGTTAAATGTACTTGAATTTAGCTCCATCTGCTGCCTTTGACATCACAGCTCATGAAAAGTCAGGATAGTCACTAGTGAAGGGAGTGAGACTGTGGATGTTCTTGTGGTGCCATCATTTAATCAGCATTGTAAGGATATAATTTTTCTGTAGCTCAAGGGTGATTATTCATATGCCATTTACAGTTCAGGTGATTGGCTCAAAAAATCAGCCCAGAACAGAGTGCTCTTGTCAAAAGAAGGGGGTACTTCCAGGGGGTCCTGCAGTAGCCAAGCAACTGCTATAGAGATGAATAGGAACAGTGACAGATACTTCTCTCCAGGTGTGTGTGCAATTTTCGTGCCAGCGCAAAGCTCAAGTGGGTGTTTGTGCTATCTATGGGTGTATAAAGTGGCGCAAGGCGAATTTTGCTATTTTCCTGAGAAATAGATCATTGCGCTAATACGTTTGAGAACCAAGTGTAATCTCGGCGCAAAGTTTAAAATCAGTTTCTGGATTTGCAGTTTGGGGATTCCAGCAGCAGATAATATCAAAGAGCTATCAATCACTTTTTTTTCTCTACCCTTTTCACCCAATTTGGAATGCCCAATTCCCACTACTTAGTTGATCCTCGTGGTGTGTGCAGTTACTCACCTCAATCTGGGTTGTGGAGGACAAGTCTCAGTTGCCTCTGCTTCTGAGACCATCAATCCATGCATTTTGTCACATGGCTGGTTGTGCTAGACACTGGGGAGTATCCCCATGTGGAGGCTCATGCTAATAATAATAATGTTTATTTTGTATAGCATCTCTCCAAAGCACAAGACGCAGTACAGAAATGTTTCATAAAATGTTAAACATAACTACAAGCAGCCATTGTGGGGCCAAGCACCAGCATGGCAACCACTGCACAACACTTAGCACAACCCAAAGAATTCACATGACATGCACACCATGTAACACCAACTTGCATCTTGCATTGGGGAGGATCAAACCCGGAACCTTCCATTTGACATTTCATGGCTTTAACTGGTCCACTTAGTCACTGGGCTAGCAGACACCAAAAGGAACATACTATACTAAGAAGTTGTTTTACAGCCATGCATAAACACTCACCATGATCAACTTTGTTTTCATGTAACTTTTTAAAATCAATTTCAGAATTTGATTGTGGAAAAGCCCAGCAACCATTCAGTAAGCACCATACAAAAATTACCAGAACTACAGAAGTTTTTACATCATGAATTGTAGAGGCAGGGGTTTGAACCCACAATCTTTTGAACTATAAACCAGTCCTTTGACACACTGAGCCACTCAATTGACATGCACAATGAGTGGCAAAGAGACTTCCTGAGGTTAGAGTCAGAACACAAGTGTGGGTTATCTTTTTAACTATAGGTGTAGCTGTCTACTTTCTGCTCAAGTATCATCAGGACATGATGTTGATGATGCATACCAATTTTCTTTGAAATCCAGCTATGTATTTAAAAGATATATAATTTGTTAATAAATGTAAGAGGCAGTATGGCCGATATGGGAAAAACTGGTATCATTGAAATTTGCTTGACATAAGGACCCCATAATTTTACCCAATGATTGTAGGATATACAGTTCAAAAGTTACAGACAAAAAAATTATTTTTCACAATTCGTGACACATTGGTGGCGCTGTCACGCAACTCTGCATGTGCACTCAGACCATGGTCCTCATGAGACATACCACATTTCGTTTCGATAGAACACAGCGTTGCCAAGATACAGCCTTAAATACTTTTCCATGTATCAACAAATTAAAATATTAAAATTCTGTTTTAGCAGAATTGGTCTGGAGATTATTTTGAGCCAATTTGTGTGCAAATCAGGCCAAGTTTGATGAAGCAGAAGTGAAAAAAATTTGAATGACATAATCCAATATGGCAGCCACTGTAATGGCAAGAATTTTAATTTAAAGGGTCCATAGGTCATCAGGAGAATCATGTCTTTTGACATGGTTGCCCTATAGAGTATGTCCTAGAGAACACACATTTGGTATGGGGGCTCTTCATGACCACCCCTATCAGTGTGCCAAATGTAATAATTTTCATATCTATGGTTCTATGGGCTGCCATAGACTCTCATTGGGGAGGAATAATAATAATAATAATAATAATACTAACGGATACAATAGGTGCCACAGCACCTTTGCAATAGGAGCTTTGCACCTTCGTTGTAATAATTAACAAAATAATTAACAATGGATGAGAAGCAAAGCATATTTAAAGCAGGTGAGACACTGGCGAGCAGGTTGAGAGCCATCAGTCACAGAGAGGCCGACAGAGAACATATAACACATACATCGCGTTCCGGAGCAGTGCAGGCAGCAAACAGAGCAGGGGATGCATTGCATACAGTCCATTTATGAAACCAAATTCTAATGCATGGGCTGTCTTTAATTATATAAACATTGCTTGACATGAAATGGAATATGATATAGGATGCAGCCTATGATATAGGATGCAACCCATTGGCGCCTAGAATTAGAGCATGCTTGCACAAAAATATCAATACTTCATGGCCATGCACTGACTGTGCTTATGAAGTATCACACAGTGCTGCGCTTAAGGAATAGTTCTTATAATAGGTCCCTAAATGTTCTGATTATTTACACCATCAAAGTCCCTTTCAAGGCAAGTCAGTCCACTCATCAGCCATCATAGTAATGCTCCTGGGCAGCTATTTTCTATTAATACAAGCAGCATACAAGCACAGCTCCTATCTACTTGAATTGGAAAAGACCACAATCTCCAAAATGTTTGGTCAAGATTATGATAACACATTCTCAAGTCAACTGGCAGATGATGTCTTTTGTATATCAAAAGGCAATTGGCTCTTTTACATTACCAATTTCTCCAATTCATTTAATTACAAGTCCATCTCAAATAAACAGTCTTTTACGTTATGCTATGCACACACAGAATGTACTAGTCACTAATTTTCCTCTTCCACAAGCTTAACTATTTTAAATGTATTTTGCCCTTGATGTAATCTGATATTCCTCAGAATGGTCCACAGGACAAAAGAGCTGTCCTCACCTCTGCTGAAAGAACAAAGCCAGGCACACAGCTGAGTTTGCGAAGGCTTCACACCCTTGATCTGCTCTAGAGGAACTGAATTTTGAAATTTGAAATCTGGCAGCTGCAGAGACTTCCAGATGGATATTTACTCCGATGGTCTCGCTATGAATTCGACTGAGAAAGCTCTTCAAAAGATTTTCAAATTAAACATTTTTCACATTAAAAAGCAAGGAAAATTATCGCAGTTAACACATTCAAGCCTTTATAATCGATGGTGCTAATCAACAAGCAGCTTTGCCCCAGGATGGTTGGTGGCACAAAGCACCTTTTAGCTGGTCTACCCTTTGCCCATCACAGATGAGAAGAAAAACTTGACAAGGCGAAAGATAAACAACCTTTGAATCATGCTACATTCCAAACTTGGAAATCAAGATTTTCCCACCTCCAACTTGAAAGAAATTACTGGAATGCCGCATGAATGATGACAACCGACTTGTGAACTCGGGTTAGATCGATGAACACTGACTTTTAACGTCATTTGACATCATTTGCAAGATGGCGTGATCTCCGAGCATAAACAGCAGCTGGATTCTGTGAAGCATAAAACAAAAATGTCTCTATATGCAATATACAATAAATGTACAAGAAAATGTTAAGAGGAATTTTTTGTGTATCAATCAATGCCTACGTTTTTACCTATTTTGCTCATGAAATAGTTACTAGATAGCCAGATAGCTTGCATCTCGAAAACTGTGCATGTGTTTATGTAGTGCTTGGCCAAAAAAGAGTTGCAAACTCTAGACTTTTGTTGGACTGCCTTTAGCTTTGATTGCAGCGCGCATTCATCATGGCATTGTTTCCACAACCTTATGCAAAGTCACAACATTTATTTCCATTGTAGGGTCTGGACCAACCAGACACACACTAATTATTCATTATATACAAAGGTCTATGAAACTCCTCCGAAACTAACATCCCAAATGAAGCGAACACCCTGGCAGAACCAAGTCTCAGGTTACAGGGCTGATAAGGAGACTATTACGACCTCCAAAGGAATGTTCAGAGAGCGCTGACCCTCACTTAATTCTTACTGAGAAGGAGAAATGAACCCTTTTAATCCTATATATTCTATATATATATATCCATGTGATAAATGTATTGACATGTATCTAATGTTCCATCTCATGATTTTCCTAAATGTTGTTTGGTTTATGTTTTCTTGCAAACTCTAATGGGTTAATGTTTCAGACTTTGCATACTATGGTTAACCGAAATCATATGTGTGGCATATTTGGTCTCTATAACTTGGTATTTTGAAGATTGAAATGACTGTGTACATGATATGTCGATAACAACAACATATTAGTATTACAAGAATATTTTCTAGTTTCTTCATCGGCTACCACCCCTCCAGGGTGCACATGCAATGAGCAACTTTAGAACAAAGAGCAATAAACCAAATTCCCACCTGGAACTTCCACCCTTCTTATTGGTCGAGCCAATGAGAGGTGGGACACGTTTTCTAAGGTTATAAATTGCATCCACAATGGCCCTTCTCTTGCTCTTGCTTCTTGCTCTCTTGCTTCTTGCTCTCTTGCTTCTTGTCCTCTTAGCCATCTCTTAGCTCTCTGAGCCTCGTGCTCTCTTACTCTCTTGGTCCTTCCTGAGAAGTCCTAATGAAGATGATGCTGAACTAGAAGGCCCCCAAGGACTCCCAAGCGTGCGCCAGGCTACGGCCTTGTCTTTCCATTCACCAAAGATCCTCTGACTCCCACTGGTTCTCTCTCATCAAGACAACATCATCAAAGATCAACTGGAGCCTCAACAAATTGCATCAGGATAGTTTAATTCAAATGGGACATGCAAGTATCAAACTTAGTCTCATTATTTGATACATTAAGTATCTTTACCCCTTTCTAAAAAGGGCATGTCAGAACTAATATGATGGTTTGCTCAGGCTGTTGATCTGCTGAACTTCAAACAATGCTATAACTTCTTGCCTTCCTGTATTCTGCTTCAGCCCTCTTTCCCTTGGTAAACTGTATGCAAGTATGTATATGTATGTTAGAGTAGTTTAAATGTTTAGTCTAGTTAATAAAGTCTTGTTCATGTCACACGTAAAGTTGTCTGTGTCTCAAGCTCATATCTAAAGTCACTAATCATAGATTTTGACTACTTGCTCTTAATACGTAGTAAGAAAGACATTTCCCATGCCCCGGAAATGTACATTTCTATTAATTAATTAATTAATTAATTAATTAATTAATAACCAATATTGAGTGTTCACGGGATGAACCGAGTATTTGGTTGTAATGTTAATGTAGCTACATGAAGTTAACCCGATTAACCGATCCAAATATTCATAATCGATTATAACAAGTTATGATTGATTATTAATATTTCATAAAGCTGATTCGCTACACCATCCAGATTTGCATTAATTTTTGTCAGAGATTGTATTGTTGATGGGAGAGTTGAACTACTCATGTAAAGTCTTCTCCAGCACATCCCACAGACTTTCTATTGGGTTAAGGTCAGGACTCTGTGGTGGCCAATTCATGTGTGAAAATGATTCCTCATGCTCCCTGAACCATTTGTACATTGTGCTCTTACACAATTTGAGCCCAATGAATCTTGGCATTGTCGTCCTGGAATATGCCTGTGCTGTCAGGGAAGAAAAAATCCATGGATTGGATAACCTGGTCATTCAGTACATTCAGGTAGTCAGCTGACTTCATTGTATTAGTGTATAATGTTGATGAGCATAGACCTGACCAATTAAAGAAAATCATAACCCAAATCATAACACTACCTCCAGAGGCTTGTACAGTGGGCACTATGAATGATGGGTGCATTGCTTCATGCACATCATTTTGGAATAGAGTAAATCTGGACTCATCAGACCACGTGACCTTTTTCCATTGCTCCACAGTCCAATCTTTATGCTCACTAGCATATTAAAGTAATTATCCTCACTAACAAGTGCCGTTCTTGTGGCCACAAAGCTGTTTAGTCCCAGTCCTGTAAGTTCTCGTCGTATTGTGTGTTTGGAAATTCTTTTACTTTCACCATTAAACATAGCTGTGAGTTCTACTGTCGATTTAGTGCAATTTAGTGCGTTTTAGTGATCTCCGATTATGATCATTCAAGATTTTTTTATGAAAAGCTGATGGCTCAATACTATCATTCCAGGTTTTAATAATGTTTTGGACAGTTCTTAACCTAATTCCAGTGATTTCAGCAATCTCATGGAAAAGTAGTTTTCTTTGCTTGATGCAGACCAATAATTTGCCCCTTCTGAAACACAGTAACGTCTTCCAACATGGTTGTTGAAGAAATGAGAAGCTACACACTGCATCATTTAGGGTTACAATATTTGTTGCCAGCCGAAACATATTAATTACTGCAATAATGATCCAATCATAGGCTCTTAAGTATCCGCTTATTTAAATCCAACTTTTTTTTTGGCCAAGCATTGATTTGGCATGTGTTGTTCATGTGACCGTAATGTGTGATTGACTGGTCGTAAGTGGGAAATTTCAACTCGGATATTCCCACCTCCGACTTAGTTTGGAAAATAACATCACAATACGAAACACAAGCTAGCAAATTCTCTAACCATCCAATCGAAAAAGAAAACTAATTTCTCTACAAGCTGCAGCAGCGATGACGTGTTTGTTTTTGATTTGCTCAACAAGAAAGAAAAAATTTGAGACGCTACACAAACTTTTTTCAGTTAATTTGCTGGACAAGTTGACTGGCAGTATTATCATGTGTACAAAGTCTGAGGGTTTATTAGAAAGAATCAAGTGTAAAAAAAAATATATTAACCATTAAAATATGTTATCAATTGGAACAATACTGATTGTATCTTATTGCCATGTACTTGTATTATACATTTGCTCAAACCCTGCATGTTACGAATTAAACGTGACAACATCTAAAAGCTACAGGAGTCTATTAGTCTACATATTCCACACAATAAAACACAAATCCCAACCAACATTACCACATTTTTGGTACACAAATGCACTTTGATACAAAGACATGCTGTATATACAGAATGCACTGCAAGAAACAGCAATAGTGTTAATATAATTTATATTTGGCAAAGAAAACCACTTAAGATCTGTAAAGTTGTAAAAAAAAAAAAGAAGTGAAACAAAGGCAAAGATGCTGCAATAGATATTACATATTCACGTAAGATCAGATAGTTGCAAGGGATTGCAAGGCAGTGATGCAGCAATATAATTTACATGTTATGAGATACCATATGAAAGTTTTTTTTATTTTCTTCAGTTTTTATGGCATTTGATGCAAATTAAATTCACATCCTCACTGCTGGTTCAGGATTCTTCCTCGAGTTCAGCGTTTAATGTTGGTGGTTGAAATAGCTTTCTGTGCTAGTTTGTGGTAACTGCGCTGGTTTCGGTCACTGCTGCGGCTCCTGATACTTGATCCAAAGCTCATATTTTATTGTTCAGGGCATTTCATCACCAGGCGAAGAAAAAAATGGACACACTTGCCGTAAAAATAATCACTTTTGTGGTGCAAATATTCGCTCCAAGTGTGAATTGGTTTCATAGAATACATTGTTTCTATACAAAATGTGCAAAGGCCTTAACCTGCCTCACCAAACCAGGGAGCACTGAATAATTCACACAGGTTTCACACAATGTTTCCAGAGTGCTCCTTGGTTCCTTGATTGCAAAATGTATTCTGTGAACTCTACACCAGTGATAGGCTTATATTCAATGATATGGAAATAAAAAACAAAAAGTATTTTAATTTAAAAAGTCACTTTTTACAATCCAGTGATTTTCTCATATGCAAAAATAATATAATGTCTTTAAATGATCTTTATGTTATTTTCAAATCTTCGAGGTCAGTTGTATTACCATAAAAAGACTAAAAATGAATGTGTATTTTATGTATGTTGTCTGCTAATTAAACAGAATCGAACTGATGTGCCTGTGCAGCTTCAAATCTCTGAGGTGTCTCACTGTGGACTTTGATCTCTTCTGCCTGGGACATTTACATTCAATCATGGCAAGCAGGGCCATTTCACCTCAGGCTCTCATTATAACAGCCAACTGTCCATTATGTAACATCCTTCTGAAGAGAAGGAAAAAACCCGTCTCCACTGTCCTCACACGAGGATTTGGTCAACTGAATTGAATAAGGTTAAGTGCAACAAGACATGGCAATGTTTGGTGTTTTATCGATTTTGTCTGTTTCTGAACAGTTGATGCAAAATTTCAAGCAGTGACATTTTATACTGAATCTAAAACAATTTTCATAAAGAGCACTTTAAGACATTTCAGCAACATTTTCTGTTACAGCATCATTTTCTGCAAAGCTGCTTTAAAAAGATGTGTGTTGTGAAAAGCGTTATACAAACAAAAATGACTTGACTTTTCTAATTCTTGCATAATTGTTTTATACATGCAGTTTTAATACCTCATATTAATTTAGAGACTACATGGGACATTTGAATGTTTAAAAAATATTTGTTACACCACATGACTGTTTAAATGAACTATGATGGAAAACTTAAAGGGATATTTTATCAAAAAATGGAAATTCTGTCATCATTTACTCACCCTCATGTTCCAAACAGCATGATCTTCTTTCTTCTCTGGAGGTCAAACGGAGATGTTAGGCATAATGTTATCCTCAGTCAGCAATCACTTTCATTATCTGGAGAAAATATGCTGTGAAAGCACTAACACTTCCTTTTGTGTTCTAATACAAAAGAAAGCATTTCATACTTGTTTGGAACAACATGGGGGTGAGTAAATGAGATCCTTTTCATTTTTGGACAGAGATTTTAAAGGTGCACGCAGTCATTCTCTTCCTCATTAAAAAAGCTGAACTCCTAAAGACATTAATTGTAATTTTGCTAAACGTAGGAAATCGTGATCTCTCACATTCAAAGGAAGAATCCAGTCATATCAGTAACCTTATAAAAGCTGTTTTATTCTACATGGAGAGGGTCCACACATGGGGGAAGCCATGTTAGAATCACATGACCAGCTGAATACTACTCCCTTAATCTCAGTAACCATCTTGTTATTTGACACTTTCACTCATTGATTAAAGTCATCATGACTGACTGTGAATACTAAATTTCTACAATAGCATCTGAAACTTAAAACTACTGATTTTAAATAATGCTGCATCCAAGACACTAGGTGTCAGTGTAAGTCCAAGATGACTCTGTAATCAGCGCTACTCGAGCATTGTCTGTGTTTGATGACGTTCTGAACGAATTTTGTCAAGTGAAGTGGACTTCAGCAGATATCACGTGCTCAGTGAGTAGGGAGCAGTGAACACTGCGTAGGGACCCTGCGGATTGGATCGCAGCGGATTGGATCACACCTAATGTTGAATTACAAAAAGAAGGTCATATTATTTATTAACATCCTTAGGCTAACCTAAGATTTAAAAGAGATTTTCTCTTATACTTGTACTCTCTTGTGTCCAAGATGACACAAAGACAAAAGTTACTGAGTGCAGTTTTAACATTAATCTTAATAGGTGCGTTCTGATCGACAGTTAGTGTCCTTCGAAGTGTTCTTCACATGGTTTTCAGCCATCTTAAGGGAGATTCAGAAGGAACGTACATATTCAGTTGGAAGAGCACTCTAAACGGCAAAGGGAATAAGTGGAAATGTAAATTTACCCACAAGTCATTGAGAACAGGCAGAGGACTAGGGGACAGAGGAGGTAGTGTGGCTACATTAAATGCTAAATTCAAACAAACAAAAGGAATTTGAGACACTGACATTTCAATTAAGCCTAATTTACCTCAGGTGTGCTTGTGCGTGAGTACAAAGCACACAAGATGCGTTACATCCATGACAATTGGTCATATTAAAGTTAAAGGTGCTATATGTAAGATTGACAACACGCGTTTGAAATGGGTATTGCAGTCTTAATTCAAAATATTGGAGAGTTGTCTGCCCTGCCTCAGACTTGAAGCTCATGTGGTTTGCCAGAATGAGGACACGCAACAGGAACGAGTGAAACTGAAAATGTCAAGGGACGAGCTTTACACTGTAAGTTGATCAGCTAATATATACGTTTGCAATGTTTTATTGTTAACCAGCACGTGTGGATTTTTTCGTGATCTACTTCGTTTGCTGGCTTCCATGGCTGGCAACCTGGTGGTGTCGAAATACTATTGGTGAGTGTGCAGTGGGCGGGATCACACAGGCCAAAACACAAACAGAAATTCCCATGGAAACTTCAAAGTACAGTATACTGGCTGTAGCATTGTTATTGGAGAAGCCAGTATTTCAACTTAGCATGTTTCCTAATTCTCTAATGACATATTATGGTCATTTTATGATTTAGTACAGTAAAAATATTACCCGTTGCACCTTTAAGAAGACACACTTATTATAAAATAACCATATAATATTTATTTTTATATTAAACAGAAACTTACAGGTTACAAGTCTGGAAAAATATGTTATTTGAAATATATAACAATGCATTTTTATAAGTAAATGTGGATCTATTATAAACATGTATAGATATGGATGTAAGGTTAGTTATTGCACATTTATATTTATGTACACAAGTATATTGTCATCTTGAACTCCGTGATCAGCGCTACTCGAGCGTTGTCTGTGTTTGATGACGTTCTGAACGAATTTTGTCAAGTGAAGTGGACTTCAGCAGATATCACGTGCTCAGTGAGTAGGGAGCAGTGAACACTGCGTAGGGACCCTGCGGATTGGATCACACCTAATGTTGAATTAAAAAAAGAAGGTCATATTATTTATTAACATCCTTAGACTAACCTAAGATTTAAAAGAGATTTTCTCTTATACTTTGAATGCATATTTTCATTTAGCAACATGGGTGTTCAAGTATATGAAGATTGTAAAGATCTCTCATTTAAAGGCATGATTGTGATAGCAAACTGCTGTACTAAGAAGCACGTCCCCTACTTTCCATCCTCCGCCCTCCGACCTTATTTACGTTGCACCGGTCGGGAGCTCATCCAGTGTGGCACGCACACGCCCAGCAGCGGATCATCGCTCCTCTGTCATTAGCTGATGGCCGTGGTGGGCGCACCCAAGGAACAGAAACGAACACACACAAAAAAACTCTTCCGCTCAGATACATGCAGCTTTAAAGAAAAAAAGTATCATCACCCAAAGACAAGTGAGGTTGTTGTGGTGCAATTTAGAGTGCTTTTAATTCTGGGAGCGCACATATTTTCCTCACACGTTCTCCGGGAGTGACGGCGAGATTTTAACGTTCACTTGGCGCTTGAGAAAGGGCAACGATAGACTCCCTTTTTCATCTGATTGTTTAAGGTGTGGTGTGTGTGATTCTGGTTTTTACGTTTAGAAGTTATTGTGGTCCCGAACATGTCTCGGTAAGTGTCGCGTAACCTGTCCGAAAGCGGGATTGTGATGCTGATGCTGGAGCATCTTCGGACCCATCGCCACCTCCACACTCGTGTCCCACGGAGGATGCCGAACAGGTATGATTGGATGTTTTTCAAGTCCATGATTACTTTCAAACTCTCACATAGCTAGACATTAAAGTTGATTTCCAAAATGATGGAGTGTTGTCACAGTGTGAGTCCCTTGGTTGATTAAAAATCTAAGTTTAAGTTTATATTCAACATTGGTCACCATTACAGTGCAAAAAGAGAAAATGTGCAGTTGGTTGTATTTGTTAATATGAGCTAATTACATTAGCACTTTTACAGCACTTATTAATATTAATTAATGCATTAATGTTCTTATTTTAAATATGAAATAATATATGTTGAAATTAACATTAGCCAATTTCAACATATATTATTTCATATTTAAAATAAGAACATTAATGCATTATGAACTAATCAAAATGATCAAATGTATTTTAATAAATGAACATTAACGAAGATAAATAAATGGCATTATTGTTCACTGGTAATGCCATTTATTTATACCATTAATGCATTCACTACTGTTAACAAATAGAACTGTATTGTAAAGTTACATTTCCACCTGTAATGACCTTTAAAAATTACTCGCTGTGTAGCCTCAAAAGAATTCAGGCTGATTCAATCATATCAAACAATATTTTTTGACTTTAATTAACCAGTCAATTTAGTTGTTACCACAAGAAGGCTGACTGACAACATTTTTACAATGTAGCTAAAACGTATGTCTATGGCAACACATTGTGCGTATTTAGAATCATATTATTGATGTCTCCAAAGAAAATACTGGTGAATATGATGGTGTTTGATTCCATGAGAATTTTTCATTGTACTGTATATACGGAGGATAGTACTGTATATGATGCAGAATTCAAAATCTTCAGTCTGCTTAATTATCTTATTTGACTTTATATCTGATAAAAATGTTTGCTATACAGGAGGATTCTATCGTTCTTACAATAATTAACAGATGAAACACTGTGAGTGAGTGTTTGTGAATGTTGTGATAGGACAGGAAGTACAAGTTCTACCGGAGTTTGTCTGTCCTTTTTTTACTTTGTTGTGTTCTCCAAGGAGCTCTGATGTCAAGAAGAGGACTCCAGTTAAAAAGCATCAAAGATTATGCTTTCTCAAAGTACTCTCCATCCCGAATGGCGCTTCCTCTTTTCATGCTTGTGTTTTATTGTGTCTTGATATCCATGTTTGCTCTCTGTGGCATAACATACATTTAATGCAATCTGTTACTACTTTGTGGGGCGGTGCAGATGTTTAATGCATAGATCAATCATTAATCTGCTTTTTCCACAATGGGGATTCTGTGATTGACCTCTTCCTCTTTTCTAATCTCACCTATAATGCTCAGACAATGCAGATCAATACAGAATTTGTGATCAGATTATACAGATTAATAATGCAGTGTAACTAGGCTGCATTGTGAGGAATATGAAGTGACATATTTTTTTCAAGGTGAAGTGTTGAATTTTTTTTTCAGTGTTAAAACACTTTCTTGCATTCCAGCTTACTATTACGAGACAACCATAAGTAAGCCACTGGTGCTGTAAGTTGTTTTCACCGAAAAATGAAAGCAATGCAGATCTGTGGCACTATCGAAACATTGTTTTGATTGTTTGAGCATCTTAACCAGCCTGATATATGTTCAACCAATGGTATGAGTTTGGGGCAGGGCTATCTGTTTTTCAACCATTGGCAGTCTGGATTGTGCAAAAGCCTATTTGCAAACAGTCAAACGTAACTTTAAATAGGAAGTTTGGATTGAATACACTTAGCCTCATAGAACGATATAGGACGCTCCCTTACTCCCTGTTTAGTGAATAACTTAACCTCCAGTGTGCTGTCTGTGTGCACTGGTCTCAGAACAGTTTGAAATGCACCTTATTTTCATCCTAACTCCATATAAAGCCTCTGAAATCATTGATTCTCTATGTGATAATGCATAGTAAATATATAGGATATTTGATCTGAAAGTGAGCATAGATTCCCCCAATGTGGTCATTGTGTTTAACAGCGTGGTGTTTTGTGATAAATCACTTATAAAATGGTATATTGGATGAATAAAGAGACTCTAATCTTTTGACTCAAACAGGTTTTAATGTAAAAACCTAAGTATGTTTCTTACCAGATGTAGATTTGTTGGCATTTCAACCAAACACAAACTCCTGTGCGATCGCAGCTATGTTGTTTTGGCACATTATTCCGTACATCGAAAGTTTAACCCTTTACTGACAACACAGAGTCTCCTGAAATGAGACCAGCTTAAATTAAATTAAATTACACCCTGCGTATAGCAAAGCCAAAATACAATGTCCACGCATGTGGAGGTTAAGAAACTGAATAAGAAGTTACATAATATTCAGCTACGTTTAGTTTAAGTCCAAAGTAGCTCTTTTTAACAACAACAACAAAAAATACCGAATAAACATTTCAGAATAGTAATGAATATATGCATTTATGTCAGATTTGTATTGCGAAAAGTAACAAACGGTTATGGATTACAAACCTTTTGGAAAGTGAAGTGTAGGGTAATGTGTCGGTTTTGCATAATTCCTTTCTAGTTATAAACTGCCTTTGATCTGGTGGTTTGACCACTGACACCCCTAACAGACCTCCTTGAGTGGGGGTAAGACAGAAAATGACATCTTTTAAAATGCTCTGGAAGAATGTCTCTCTCTTATTATTTATAAAAATTCCCTCTCTGCATAAGGGCGAATTTTGCTAACAGTTTGACAGAAATAGAATGTATAGTGGTGTTC
This sequence comes from Xyrauchen texanus, assembly GCF_025860055.1. Lineage (NCBI taxonomy): Eukaryota > Metazoa > Chordata > Actinopteri > Cypriniformes > Catostomidae > Xyrauchen > Xyrauchen texanus. The sequence continues at coordinate 34,095,256 of NC_068303.1, forward strand.
AATGGTATGAGTCGGTAGAGTGTGTACAGCGTATGGTATTTTGTGGTAAATCATCAGCAGAAAAATGCATGTGTGATATTTTGAGCAGCAGAGTGTGTCAAGGCTGTGTATAACTGATGGAGCTGTAAATGGGTTTGCTCTCTCATTCACAGCTGAATACTGGGTGCTGTTTTCGCTGTTTAAAGGTTAGGTTCATATAAATAGAGGATTACAGCAGCACACAAGCTCACCATAGTTATCGCTCATTTTTGTTATCAATTAACAAATCTACTACAAAGGGGTGTAATCAGTTCAATGGAAAGGAGGAGGCGAGAACCGGCTTGATAATATAAATAATAGTTTAATTGGTAAACTGAAACAAAAGACAAAACACACACATGATGGACATGTCCGTAAACTATCTCTCTCTCGTCGCACCACCGTCTGCCATCGGCCTTTATCCCTCTCGGAGGCTTAATTAGCCTGATAAGGGACCGGGTGTGTATAATCACAATTACAAAATGACAGCTTTGCGGCTGTAAATGGCAACAAATGACCATACTGTATGGTCTTCAGTCATTTTTACACATTCCTAAATTGGGAATTATGTGCATACATAAAATATAGCCTTAAGGGCTTTTCACACTTGAAATCGTAAACCCCGGGTCATTCTTAACCTGGGGTAAACAGAATCCTGGGTTATCCTGTTTCATGTTTCACTCTGTTCATACTTTTTACCCTGTTGTTAATAATTAATCCTGAGTATTAATGTTCAGATGTTTCACACTGTTCTTCTGTTGAAATGTCACAGAGCAATTCAGCTCAGTTTTTCTTTCGTCTCCTGAAACACATCATGGAAACAAATGCAAAAGGAATACTGTCTCTTCATCACGGCAGTTATCGCATTTGCCATCACTGTTCAACACTTATGGTTTCCCTCAGATGGAGAATGATTCATAGGGTTTCATAACCCCGGATTAAAAGTGGTGCTAACCTCCTTTAAAAAATACAAGTGTGAAAAGTGGCTTTACCCGGGGTTAAAAGCACTTCTCAATTCAATTTATATTGTTTTAAGAATTTTTTGACATTTTTAAATGGAAAACAAGACAAAAACACTTGATAACAATAGGATTTATTGCAGTGAATTTCTTTACTGAATTAAACTTATAAAAAGTTTTTTTCCCCCCTTTAATTCAGTGAATGTGATTTAGAGGTATTTTTATTTTCATATTGTCAGTAGGTACGTTTAATTCAACCTTTTAAGTCAGGACACAAGCAGAATAATCGGGCAATATCTGATGATTAATCATTGCAATAATTGCTGAATATTCAAATAAACATTCTAATAATCGTTAGATTAATCGATTATCAAAATAATCATTAGTTGCAGCCCTATTAAATATAACTGCATTTAAGATGTAATGCCGAGGTGTTTTCTTTATAGACACTCGGTACGCAAGTTTTGCTTCAGCGGAGCGGCAGCTCCACTTATTCCACAACGAGAGTGCTTCTTTCTTAAAAAAGTTTTATCGTTGATGTTGTCGAAACATCGACTAATCATTTCAGCACTATATGGTAGAGAACGAGAACAATTCATTCACTTGAAAGATTTGTTTAAAAAGACGAACGAAACATCAGTAATCTTAGAGAAAGTGAAAAGCGGCGGAAGACACATTGGTGCGTGCTCTAAAGATGTAATTCAAACTCACAAAAGGATATCTGATGAAACCACATATGAACACAATGTTCGTGACTGATGACTAGATTTTAAATTATCGTCACAATGCATTATTTTTGGTTGCATTTGCGACCAGTTTGTTCTCAGTCTGGAGCCCTGTTTGTACTCAAACCTAGGTGGGAATATCTGTTTGATGGTAGTACATTCACAATGTGTTGAATGAGGCTATGGAATTTGTCAGTTCTCTGAGCTGACAGCCTCTCCTCCACATCTCCACAGGCAATGATAAATGGCTAAGGTGACCGTCAGTGTTACTCACACAGTGATCTATACTCACTTCCAGTGCTGCATCCCTTAGTACTGTTCCACCTACCCTCTATAACATTAAAAAAAAAAAAAGCTCTTCAGAAACTCTGAAGAGTCATTTAGACCATTGATGGATCTGACATATGGCGACAGCACTATAGTACCTTATTTAACTGTATTCACGCCGATTTGTATAAAGTAGAACACATTGAAAGTAATACTTCGTTGGAATCAATGGTGATTATGTCACATGAGGTACACCAAGCCATACATAAGCTTTCTGATAACAAAGCTAGTGGATTGGATTGGATTTCTGCTGAACATCTTAAAAATACCAGTATAAGAATAGCTCCTTTGCTTGCCATTTGCTTTACTGTTTTTATGATACACGGTGTATTGCCAGACTCAATGTTGGCTGTTCTATTAGTTCCAGTAATTTAGGACAAAGCTGGGAAGGTAGGTAGTTTAGATAACTACAGGCCTATAGCTTTAGCGAGCATATTATCAAAGGTGCTAGAAAGAATTCTGTTGGACAGATTAAATGAATTTATTAACACCACAGATAACCAGTTTGGGTTTAAAGCTAAACATGGCACTGACTTGTGTATATATGCTCTGAAGGAAATTGTGAACAAATATAGAGATAAAAACTCATCCGTTCTTATGTGTTTTATTGATGCTTCTAAAGCATTTGATCGTATAAATCATGGTAAATTGTTTAACAAAATAAGGCAAAGAGGGGTGCCCAAGTATATTGTGAGAATTTTGGCTTACTGGTATGCCCACCAGAATATGCAAGTGAAATGGGGCAATAGTGTCTCAGCTTTATTTGGGGTTGGCAATGGAGTCAGACAAGGGGGTATTTTGTCACCTACTCTCTTTAATCTCTATATGGATGATCTGTCTAGGCAGTTGAGGGCCTGTAATACTGGGTGCATGATTGGTAATTCAATAGTGAACCATATGATGTATGCAGATGACCTTGTGATTTTTAGTCCAAGTAGTGCTAGATTACAGCAGCTACTTAAAATTTGTTCGGCATATGGTGTGGAACATGATATCAAATATAACGCCAATAAGAGTGTCGTCATGATCTGTAGAACTAAAGAGGATAAATGTTTGAACTACCCTGATTTTAAATTGGCTAACAATCAGCTTAGTGTCTGTGATAAGGTGAAATACCTTGGTCATTTTATCACTGATAGAATGACAGATGATGAAGATATCTACAGGCAATGTCGCATGATGTACGCACAAGCCAATATTCTCTTACGTAAATTTAGGGCATGTACGGTTGGTGTAAAGATATTTCTTTTTAAAGCATAATGCACACCGTTCTATACTGCTCACTTGTGGTCAAATTATAGAAAGACAAGTCTTTTAAAATTGAAAGTAGCATATAACGACGCAATGAGAATGTTACTCACAAGACCAAGATGGTGTAGTACAAGTGAGATGTTTGTGGCTGCAAGAGTGAGGACCTTTCATGCTGTTTTAAGAAACCTAATGTTTAAATTCATGTGCCGGCTTAACCTGTTAACCTGCACCAGTGCGCAGTCGCACCGAAGAGTCCCCCCCCCCCCCCAGTTTAATGTTTATGAATAGATTTAACGTGAAAGAACATCATTAATCTTGGCAAACTATATATCATTTTAAAGGTGTAAGCCTCAAGCATCGATGATAGAGCTCTGTTTTTCGATGAAAAGCTTATAACGAATGTATTTCTTGCATTTATGCAAGCAATACAGATCAAACAAACGTAATCAAAAACGGAGTACATACCAGTAGTGTCGTAATAACGAGCCACACACGCATCCACTGCTAAAAGTTCCAGATTGGATGGAAAGGTGAGGGTCCACTGAATAACATCCCATAGAGCATTTTTAGTCCAAAGAAACAATAACGTTGTAACATTGATGGTTATTCCTTTGTTTACATCGAGTTTCTTCAGGGTGAAGTATCATACTTGTCGGTTATGCAATAAAATTATGCATAAAAACAGACTCCGGTAGCCGAACGTTATATGGGTGTGTTGCTTAGAGTGTAATGAACAAATTAAGACCGCACACACACACACAAATACAAAGATAGGCAATATATAGGTCGAAATATCCGAACATTGCGGTCAGTTTTTTGGCGTCATGATATGCTGATCCTATTGTTTTGTCTTTACAACGAAAGCCAATGAAAGAATTGAAATGATATGACTGATAGAAAATGTAGCCAAGCAGTGCACGATTCCAGCGATATCCGGGAAGTTTAAATTCCTCGCGAACAAGATGTTTTTTATTTATTTGAATCAGCCACTCTAACCTCGCGAATTAGGCTGTGACCACACCCCGTCATTTGACAACAAAGCGAGCCATAGTAAAAAGACGGTTCCCCAGTCAACATCTGTTTTCGCGTCTTACTTACTGGACGGATTATCTCATCAAATGGATCGTCAAAAGAAGTTTTTTTCTGCTGAAGATGTTTTATTTGAGATCACTCGAAGCAGCGATGACGAAATTGAGGAGTGAATACAGCGACGATGGTGATATACTTGAGGACGGAAAAGATGGTCCAATTTTACATCGGTGAGTTGCTATGTAACATGCACACATTATACGTGTGTGTGTGTGTGTGTGTGTGAGAGAGAGAGAGAGAGAGAGAGAGTGTGTGTGTGTGTGTGTGTGTTTGTTTTCCCATTTGATTTATATGGTAAATGCATTGTGGTCTGAAAAGACCAAATATAAAACAAATGGCTTGTCTGATGGCTGGCCATCAGTGTGATTGTTTGTTGGTTCTATGTCTGACCATCCATATGAATGCTGTCTGTATCACTGGCCATCACCAGCCATTGAATGTTGAATGGGTGACTATCGGTATGAATAGTGTATATGACTAAAATAGCTTGCAGTACCCTTCATAACATTTGATCATTAGGTTGCTTTTTGAGGTATCCAAGGAGGCTTCTTGGTACCTGGACATAGTCTTGGAAAAAATATTGCAGAAATCTCATTTTTCATAATATCTTCCTCAAATGTGAAATATAAACTGATGAGACTTGTGGCTTTCAATCAATTGCCTAACTGGATTCATCCAGGTTTGTTTTCATTGATTTTTCCATAAAATAATGAAATGTTACTTGCAGTACAAATTATCTTCAAGACACATTAAATTCTATAAATTTTTGTCTGTGTAAGTTTTTTCAACTTTTACATTTGGGTAATAAACTCCAAAGTGTCTTCTTTTTAAATATGTCTAAATTGTGCATGTAGAGCAAATTGTTCAGTAACTACAATTATTTTAGTTTGGGGATGTCATTTCTGGGGATGTGCCTCAGGCAGGGGGAGGTAGAAAGGGAACCGACATAGTCTTGGAAAAAAGCTTGCAGGAACCCCATTTTTCATTATATCTTCCTCAAATTTGAAATATAAACTGATGAGACTTGTGGCTTTCAATCCTTTACATAATTTGATTCCTTCAGGTCTATTTTTATATATTTGTACATGAAATAATAAAACATTTTTTGAAGTTCACATTATTTATGAGGCACTTCAACTTTTATAACTTTTTATTTGTTTGAGCATTATCAACTCTGATTTGTTGTTAGTAGCGTGCCAAGTGTCTTCTTTCCAAAGATACCTTAATTGTGCCTGTGGTACACTGTTCTCAGGAGCTATATTTATTTTAATTCAGGTATGTCATTTTCAGCTGTGAGCCCCTGAGTGGGGGTGCAGGTTAACAGGTTAATGGGTCACAAAATGAAATAATAATGGGCTTAACTAACATACGGCTAAGTACTACACGCTACCAATCTCGTATGTGGAAGCACTGGTATAACTGTCTTTTGGTAGAACAATGACTCTCTATTATTATTTTGTTTTGTTTTGTTTGTTTTTAAGTGTAGGTATGTAGGTATGTGTGTTATGGTGTATTCAGTGTATTGTTGTGGGTAAGATTTGGACCTTGAGTCTGTAATAAAAGTTTTGAATTTTGAATTTGACATCATACCATTGTAATCACAAAGGACTTCACATCAAGTTAGAACACTTCATGGGAATTAAAGTTAAACATGGCTAACAGTTGGAGAAAGTATCATTTAAGCACATATTCATTATACTGATGAATCAGAGTAATTAATTATTTTCCAATGATTCATAAATCAAATTAATTGAATTTATTCTACAGTATTCATCCCAAATGCCCCAAATGCTACACTTTGTCTTCTGTAGTGGGACTATAGCACAGTGGTGTTATCAAAAAATTATACCATTCTTGTATATGTAATGTACATGTTATTCCAAGGCACATGTCATGAGGAATAATATTTACTGTGATCTTTTGCCATATAAGAGTTCATTATACTATAAAAACATAGATTACGTTTCAGAATTCAGAACATCCTGCCCAGTCCAAAAAGAGGATTTATTGACACTGAGCTTCAGAAACACCTGATTCTCTACATCCGTATATTTGTGATGTCACAAAGGGTACTCATTATTGCATGATCTTACATTTTTTTAAGGAACTAATCGGGATGCCCCTTGTCACATATTTAAGCAGCGAAATAGTTGGAGGGTAATCCCCATTCACGATCTACTGGTGAAAATGATCTTTGGTGTGACACCGTGTTTCCCACGGAAGGCGTATTTAAGCGACATCTCTACAAAGACGAACACATGGGCCAACAGTCCATTCAAGCTGGATACAGCTGTATTAACCCTTCATATTCGCAGCTTGAATTCATCAGTGCTATTTCCACTGTTCAGCTTTATATTGCATTATTGTATCACTAAACACTTTTCCGCTTCAGAAATGTTAGCCAATCATTACACAGTGGGCGTGTATATTGAATTCTTAAAGGAGCAGTACATAAAACTGAGCATTTCAGACATAGCGCCAGAGATAGTGTAAAAAAGGTAATTCAGTCCTATATAATGACAAAAACAAGATAAATAATTAGTGAAACATTTAAAAATAAAAAAGTCATTACATTGGAACCATGTCCAAAATACCATGGTACTTTTCAGTACTTTTTGTTATTGAGATTGCTGTTACTGGTTGTTTTTAAGATGCTATGTTTTGCTGCCCTAAGCCCCGTTCACATTGTCAGCGACTTTGTCTTTCACTAGTCTTATCAGAATCAGAATGGCAACAATTTCTGTAATTGTCTTCCATACGTTATTGTTTTATTATATCCATGGATGTGGTTACAGACAAATGATATAGAACAGTGAAATTGATGACAACATTTACCTCTCCGCTATCTTGTTTGCACTTATCTCCATTCTCTCACAGGAGACGGATGACTTGAACTTCACCATCTTCACTCTTTATTGGTTGTCGCCAGTGCTGTAGCCAGGGTTTGAAAATGAGTGAGGTCCACGGTGAGGTGTCAAGACTTTTACCAAAATTACACCTACAAATGCAACATATTCTATACATCAAATTTAAATATAAAAATTGAAGGACAGAAACTAATAATAATACTGAAATACATTTTTAATCGCAAATGCAGTTAACAATATCAATACTCAATTTTTGTCACATTTGAAAATAAAGCATTGATTTTGAGTTGGGCAGCAAATTTGACTCATTAACTACAGAAAAACAGCAAAAGTTAATTAAAAACAAATTTATCTAGGACTATGTTAACTCTGTTACATATTAATATTATCCAAAACACTCAATTGCTTTCCGTTTGCCAGACTCTTAATTATTTAAAGGTGCACTCAATAATTTTTTTCCCTTTAAAAAAAGTTTTACTCCTGAAGAAATTATTTATACTTTTGAAACACATGTATAAAATCATGACAACTCACATGAGATGAGGACTGTAGTCATATTAGTATCATTATAAAAGCTGTTTTATTCTACATGGGGCAGGGGCGCCCTCATTGGTGCTGCCATTTTTGAATCACATCACCATCTGAATACTACTTGCTTAATCTAAGTAACAGTCTTGTTATTGGACACTTTCACTCCTGGATTAAATTAATCATGGCTGATAGTGAATAGTGAATTTCTACAATGGCATCTGTAACTGAAAACTGCTGATTTTGAATGATACTGCATCCACACCACTAGGTGTCACTGTAAGTTCAAGATGACATGAACAAAGAGTTACTGAGTATAGCTACCTTTAATTCACATTTTTCAATTAAAGTTCATTAGAACTAAACATATTTACGAAGGAGAAAAAGTCATAAATACACCCTTAATTCATGAGTGTCCAGTCATTAAAGCTTTTTTGTTAAATTTTGCATTGTATTTGTCTTTATGATTATTTACCATTGTTGTTGTGCATAGTATCCAGAGTTTAACTATGGTATTAGTAAGATCAGGATAATCACAGGCAAAAAATAAATAAAAAATAAGATCTCCATGGTTAGATGTAATTATTGTAATTATTTTTATTAATGACATACATTAAACAATGGTAAATAGTCATAAAGGCAAATAAAATGCATAATTTAACAAAAAAGCTTTAAAGCCTGAACAATATATATATATATATATATATATATATATATATATATATATATATATATATATATATATATATATATATAATAATAATCTATGAAATTTGTAATGAAAAACTATATCTTAAACACATGTAGAAATAATAAAACAACCTCCATAAAACTTGTATTGCCCTAATATACAATATTTTATATTTTTGTAGGCTAATAATATTAACATTTATTACAAATATATACACTATTTCTGGCAAAATACCATAGTTACTACAACAGTTAATATTACTACAGTAACTGTCAGGTATATTTCTATTAGGGTGCTGATTTGTGGAATGAAAAGCCTGTGATTACCGTTGTGAATGGAACAATGTTTACATGTTTATCTTGTCACTGTAATTTGACAGGCTGCTTAAACTTGTTTCAACTAGCTTCAGCACAGAGCCTTTAAGTATCTCATATCAGATGTGTTCATAACAGAGAATTCTGAGTCAAATTGAAATGGGTGGCACGCGACTCACTGTTAACCTCGGGACAACACCCAGCAAACGCAGAGTTCGTCAGATTAGTGAGACCGGTCCCGCTTTTACTCTACTCTGCCCTGCAAAATGCGCTGTGCAGCTTCAGGTAGCGCCATTTTATTACAGTCTTGTAGTATTTGCGGACACTAAATCCATCCAACTGTCCAAACTAAATTATAAATGCATGCATACACTCAAAGGAGTTATCAATCGCTTTTTTTGTATTCAGTTGTATATAGCATCAAAATGTATTTTTGAATATTTTAGAATATGAAACCTTGGCTACATGGTTGTCACAGCGTGATATCACTCCACATTTGGATAAAGTTACACTTGACACGCCCACATCCTGTCGCCAATGGTAGCTGATGTTCCTGTCACTGGAACTGGAAGTCACTGCTTTCATTGAAAATGAACGGTCTCTTGTCACTTTGTGGCTGCGAGTCACTGACACTTGTAGGCACATGAGTAATTGTTTCCTCATTGAAAAAGTTTAACTAAAGATATGAATTGTAATTTTACAATATATGTAGGAAATCGTGTCCACTAACATTAAAATGAAGACTCCAGTCTAGGGCTGCAACAACTAATCGATAAAATCGTTAATTATCGATAATGGAAAACATCGACAACTAATTGAATTATCGATTAGTTGGATATTTGCGGTAAGCACGGAGAAGCCCCGTCATTGACGTCACTTTAAAGCTCAGTGAAAAATGTGTTGCATTATGACAAGTTGAAGCGTAACAAACGTGACCCAAGTGGTCTAGCGCAAGAGAGCACTTAACAAACACTTCAAAGATCATAATAATAATACAGTTTAATGAGGACCTGTTGCTGCATTAGGTAGCCTACGTTGACAGAGGGCATGTGCTGTTTGTTGCGTGGGAGTTGTTTCTCTCCAGCGCATCACTTACATTTCACTGATAATTTCTATGTTTTATAATGTATACATGTATGAATTCAAAATAAGTGCATATTTAATCGTAAGTTTACTGTTGCACTGCACTGGTATGTTGCACTATTGTATGTTTTGTATGTCATATGTTGTACTACGATCAAGAAACCAGCGTATTTGCTTAAATTTATCCTGTGTACCTGACTTTTAGTATAAAGAGAAGATCGTTGAAATTATTTGAAAGTTACTAAGCGAGGTAGCTTGCAATTTGTCAGCGTTAGCAGACAAGATCAAGTTAGCTAAAATTACACATATCAGTCCTTATGCATTATATTTCACATGCTTTGGTGTTATGTAAGCTTACCTGTCCAATAAGAAGAATGCCAATTCAGGGTCGGGAATCAAATGCCCTGCCGACGTTCACTCTAGTTTTTGCTCGACCACGTTCCCACTTAACCGGGACGGGATTCTGTAGAAGTCTCTCAGGAGTGCGCATAAACATCACATCCTTTGGATTTTCCCAGCAACACCGACCTGCTCCCTTCGCATGAAAATCAGTCTACAGGCTTTTATAGGCAATTTAGGAAGTCCGTCCACACATTGGCAAAACAAAAGGTGAATATTACATGAAAATTGTTACATACTGCACCTTTATGGTAAACTGGCCAGTGAAGAAAATTGTTCTAATATGCAACACATAAACTGTAAGCAGTCCTTATTAGGTTCATATAAGCTGCTGCTGTTGGTATTTTTAAGCACCAATGTGGCTGTAAGTGAGTTTCTGTTTGAACCATAGTGCTTAGGGACATTAACATTGATCTCAAACTGCTGAATTGTTTGTAACTCAATTAGGGAACACAGAGACGGCAGAAACAGACACACACCTCAGCATTACTTTAGAGGGCACTGTCTCTTTAGTCAACTGTGTGTGTATATATATATATATATATATATATAGAGGAGGTCTAGAAGGTTACTTTAAAAACAGTTTGTTATAATACATAGTGCCACCCAAGTCAGCAATCTCATATAAAAGATTTGATTCTCATTTCTGAAATGGGACTAACAGATATTGTATCAGACATTGTTAAATGGTATTAACTGAGAGTACATGCTTGTTATCATTGTTAAGATTGTATTGGTTTAACACAGTGAACCTTATTTCTTATCTGGATCCCTGATCGTTGTGCACTACAATTCAAAGCTGACCACACTTTAAAAATGATTTCAGGCAGTGTGGCCTGGGTAGCTCAATCAAAAAAAGAAAAAAATGAGTTCAGGCAAAGGTCGTATTAGTTGCGTATCCCATTACTGTTATAGGAGGAGCTGTTGCTATGGCAACTTCTGAGGTTGTGTTGTGTAGACGGAGATGAGAGCATGAGAGAGAGGAGAGCGTATTCAAAAGTGTTCATTAGTTTGGAGTTTTCTCAGTTAAATTATTTATCATTATGCTCTATCTTGGTTATACTTGTGTAAAAGTTGAGATCAGCAATATACTTCTACACAAATAGGCCTACACATGGGCGTTGTGGATGCAACACACTTGTCAATGCCAGTGTCAGGCATTACTTTGATATCCAAATGAAAGTTCTACAGAGAAGCGGTTTACTTCACTAATAATTGCTTGGATTGCGTACTGTACCAACTCTTTAGATGTTGGATTAACTGAAGCCATGCTTGGAGCAATGTTTGTGCTGGAGCATTTTTCTGCGCCTCATCATCGGCCACAGGTTTCGACTATACAGGTGGTCCAGTGTTGTGACACAAATTGCGCACTTCTAGCACTGCCATTAGGTAAAGAATATCCCCATGTCATAGCGATGTTGTGCAGTACACACCATACTAAACCCATCTGACAATCCTTTTCCGGGCGTTACAGGAGCATTCTGCCAGCTGTATTGAAGAACATCCAACAGCTTAGAGCACTGTTTGAATTGAGTCAGAGCTATTGGGGAGTCCCCTTAACCCTTGATTTACCGACATAAAAACTGGGACAGATAAAGCTGATGCCACACTAGCAGACTCAAAACAACTCAATTTGGTCCGAGGGTGTCACACATGCGGACTGTTTTGCTGAGATTTCAGATTTCTGCTGGAAGTATGACACCATTGTGATACAAAAGAGCCAGGTGACACACATTTCACCACAACTCTCTCTCTCTCTCTCTGAGAAAGTCAAGTGGTGCTTGCCGAAATAACAACAGGAGTACCACGTGAGCATAAACAATTGTAATAGAATGATTTAGGAAGCGATTCATGAAGTAACATACCATATGAAAGCACGTGACTGCGTCTTTATCCCGTTGAGGCTTGCCATAGAATGCGTATGTCCATATGCAGCCTTCTGTGAGTAAAGAAATTACGCTCAATAAAAATAGACTGTTGTGCTTCCGCATTCTGATTTCATTAATATACACAAATAGGTTCATAGTATTCTAGTTTTGATGAAACACCAGGGGAACCCTCCAAACCCCACCCTAGACCCCTCAATTTGAACATTGGCTCAGTACATCGTCTGTGTTCTCTATGCGTGCAGAGCTATAAACGGACATATTGTTTTGTTATTTTGAAATAAGAACATACATAATGAGAGAAAGTGAGTGTATCATTTCTCTCATTTTGTGTTTACTTCATGTTTTTAAGGACACCGGGAGTATATGATTTTTGTGTGGTTTCAGTTGGTCCTAATCTTTTTAGGTAAATTTAGGATACATTTTAGTTTAAACTTATTGATGAATCATGATTTCTGTTTGAAAACATTCAGATGCAGATTTCAGGTACAAACCACTGGGGGTTAGTGAATGGGACCCAATGGCTTGTTTTGATTTAAGTGCCATGTAATGGTATGTCATCTGAATAGTCTGGAAATCCCTGTCTGGTGCTGTTGCATTTCAAGGCTTGACAAAAGCAGAATGTGGTGCTGGGGGTGAGGCTGAAGCTTCTGCTTCACTCCACAGGGTTCAATGCAATGGCCAACGCAGATGCAAGTCATGTGGAAACTTGAAACTTCCATCAACTTTTCCCCCAGAATATTTAACCTTAAATTATATTTATATTATATTAAGCTGAGTTTCACAGAACAATTAAAGTCATAGAGTAGATAATGACAAAAATGTCAATTTTTGCTGAACTATTCCTTTAACAGATTTTATGTCAATCAAAAACATTTTTTTAATATGATTAAACCAACCTGACAAATTGGGGAGTAACGAAATACATGTAACTGAATTACGAATTTAAAATACAAAATATAAGTAACTGTCAGTTCTCCCGCTCCAGGCGGTCGGCCAAGAGCCCCTCCCTGCTCACGGTCAGTGGCCTCAGACCCCGGCGCATTTCAGTGACTGGTAGGGGTCTCCTCCGCCCCTGGCAGTGGCCCTGACGCTCCAGGCGGTCAGTTAGGAGCCCCTCCTCCTCGCGGTCGGCCGTTCCTCTGATCTCAGGCAGCCGGGCACCTCCGTCCCCCGGCGGATGGCAGTGGCTTCTCCGTTGGGGTGGATGGTAGTGGTGAGGACTTTACTATGGCACATCAATCCTCCTTCCCGGGATTTCGGCACCAGTGTAACCCAGTTCAATCTCCAGTCGCCCTTATCCCTCCCGGGCTTAATCAGCCTAATTAGGGGCCGGGTGTATGGAATCACAACCCGGCCCAACCCGGCGCCCTGCCACAAAGATCAATTTGATTAATCTTGTTTTAGAAACAACACTGCATAATATATTCAGGTTTTATAGAGAATGTATTTTTAACATGTGTATTTTGTCCTACTGTACTGGCAGAGTTTATAGTCAAAACAAGTGAAAAAATCTACCAGTGTTGAAGAAGTAATCCAAAGTATTTAGAATACATTACTGACCTTGAGTAATCTAATGGAATACATTACAAGCTATTAATTACATTTTACAGCATGTATTCTGTAATCTGTAGTGGAATACATTTCAAAAGTAACTCTCCCAACCATGCCTGTCGGGCATGTTATTCCCCCCACATGTTATCTCTTTCCACTTTCATTGACCGTCAGGCTTGCTTGCCTTTCCAACCTTCCATTTCGGTCGACGGTCATGGGCCCCTTTTCACCCAGGGCCCCAGTGCAGCAGCACCCCACAATAGTTACGCCACTGTTCCTCAGCATTAGATGCTTCTGTGCTGGTGTCCTCGCCAGACTTTCAAACTAGCTTAGTTAGAAAGTCCATTCTGGTAAACCAGCAGACATTCTGCATTTTCTATATTCTGTTAATTGAAATTGACATTGATTCTTTGACTAAAGGTCTTGGTCTGGATCTAGGCCTTGAGGGATCCAGTCTTGGTCTGGATCTGTGGCTTAGGGTTCTTGGTTTTATATGGGCCTCAAGGGGTCTAGTCTTGGTCTGTGTTTGGGCTTGACAGATCTGATCTCTGTTTTATGGATTCTGGCTTTCCATGGAAGCATTAGGTTATCTATTTTGTCCCTCCCTATCATAAATTACATCATAAATTACAGGGGATAGAATTATAGGTCGTACAGTATAAAAATAATTATGTCTATGGAGAGTCCTCATAATGATAGCCGCACCAACGTGTGTGTGTGTAAGCACTATAGAGTATTGCTGATGAGGAGTAACAGAGTAAGGTGACCTCATACTCTCTCTCTCTCTCTCTCTCATAAACGATGGGTGGTCTGTGTCTGATGGAGCACTTAGCTGATGTTTGCATGAGATGAGTCACACTATTAATCACGATGATCTGTGATGACTCCTCTTACACCCGGTTCCCATGACAGTAGTCCTTAGTTTCATATTTAAAGGGGCAATGACATGCAGTCAAACACATGCACACATTATTTCTCCTACCACTTGATCCTGAAAAACTCATGTGAAACCTGTGCAAATGTGTTCAGTATTTTACAGCATTTTTCATGGCTTTCCCTCATAGATGGAGACTGATGACATTTAGAAACTGCTGAGATAAAATACTAGCAAGGAAGTGAGAAGATAATCATTTATTTATATTAATGAGCTGCTTTGCAGTGTGATGTTTGTTCTGAATACTTTATCACTTTAGCCTCTGTATCACACACAATGCCCTGCAAGTCAATCATTCACATGCAATGAGCAACAGATAGACATAATGGCATGGAGTTACATTTCAATGTTACAATGTTACTACTCTATGTAGAGCAAAGGTTCTTCATTTCAGAATAAGTACCTTCATGTTCCTATCTGGATTTAAATATTTTCAACATAAACGTGCACGGCTTTGACTGTTATTATACATCTTGTGCCACTTTTAAAAGACACAATGTCAAGTTAAAATCTCATTCTGCTGCTGCCACTGACTGGGAGAAACACATGCTGTTCTGTGTTTAAACAAACACGGAAGATGTGAGATGTGAAGACCAAAGCACTGCTTTGGCCTGTTGAAGCCAGTTGATGACTGTTTATGCTGTGCTTGAGTGAACAGTTTGATACACTCAGATGAAATGTTGTACATTATGCGTTTACACTGAAATGTAGTTTTATAATGTTGTGTGGACTTTGGACTGAGTTTCAAAAATGTCTAATTTCGAGGGGTTGCACGATGTTAGCCAATCACAATAGCGGGCATTTACACTGAAGTCATAAAGGACAAGACGGCTTAAAACCGAGCGTTTCAGACAGAGGGCCAGATACAGGGTGGAAAATTATTATAAATAAATTATGACTGTTTGGTGCGAAAACACTTTACTAACATTATAAGTGGTCCTCAGGGAAGATAATATAATTATATAAGAGTACAGAGTATGTCATGACCCCTTTAAAATGTGAACAAATAAGTTTATGAAAAGATAAGAAATTAGATTACCTGATGGTACATGTGTGCTACAGTTTGAGAAACTCTGGTGTAAAGCAATAAAGTTTGAGATGTACTCTAGCTAACAGAAAGAAGGGTACTAGCATAAATAAAAGAATAAGGAAAGGGTTGGACAGTATAGTACGGGGGTTGGAAAACGTAGGCATTTGTGCCAGAGATTAAAATTAATTGTAGAGTTTACTGTATGTTATTTAGTTGTTTATATATATATATATATATATATAGCTGTGAACTCATTGCAACATAGCCTGTTTTATTTAGTTTAAGAGCCACTTGGAACTTTTTAACCCAGCACACTTGACTGTTCACACACAAAACACAATGACAGTGACACTCAAAAATAATATTTGTGGTTTGTACACTGGGCATGTTCGCCGCAGTCCAAATCAGAGCATAATTGTTCCCGGCGCTCCCTACAGCTTTGGTCTGGTCTCAGACTCGCATATGATTCTGTCGAACCTCATTGCGTTTCCATTATCAAATTGTGTTATCACAAAAGTGGACATACTGGAGAAAACAATGTGGGTCGCTATATTTGGGTGTCATGGCACACACCAGAGTGAATGACACTTGCGCCTCTGTCTGACACTTAAGCCTCTGTGCGTCACATGCAGTAATTCAACAGTTGTACATGTCCAGGAGAAGGCTGCAAAGGATCTTTCCTAATGCAAAGGATCTTTTTTGAGAACACAGCTAGTCGCACGCTCACTCATGCATGTATATAAAAGGCAGCAGTGGTCATCATGTCAGGGCCATACGCATGGATTTGCTGTATGCTTTCTTTCTAACGACTTCTTAGGATCAATATTTGCATTTATCCTTGGTACAGCCACTTGTTTTGCTGCTTAAGAAGTCCATAATCTACTATACAGTTAGCTTCTCTTTAACTGTATCCCATTCTGTTTTTTGAAACTCTTTGCTAGAATTGATGCATTATCACTTGAATTCCCCACCCCTGACAACTGCTGCCACCGCCGTCATCGACTGAGGGAATTCATGGCAGTGAGTGAAGAGACACACTCACGCTGAAGCAGTATCAGGAAAAATTTATAAAAGGGAAAAATATGTTGCCTACCATCCCGTTTAATAAGGATTGTCCCATATTTAAGGGGAATAACTGCATTCTTATGGAACACCGTTTGTTTTGATAATCTTTCTGCTGATAATATTTCACAAATCGAAAGAAATGGACCTGAAACCTGATTTGTGTGAAATATCGGCTGTTGCTTCACACAGATGCAAAACTTGACAGTTTACAGATGCTATTTACACATGGGTGCAAACAGACTTTCTGAAAAATTATTAATAATATCGAGCTTTGTGGCAACATCGGTTATTCACAGATATGAACTAATAATAAAATATTAGACAGATAACGAATAACAAAGCACGTAACCTACAGTTTTTAACTGCATAGGGTTTCTGGTAGGGATGGGTGGATCGATCATAAAGTATCGATACTTCCGATACTGATGTTGTTTTAAAAATATCGATCCTTACACAAAAATGTAAATAAAAAAATAAAATATCAATAAAACATTTTTAAAACTTGCAAACTACCATGAACATGAACAATAATCATAAGTTTCAAAGTGAAATAAAAGGATAAAGCTAATAGCAAATACTTGTGCAGGATGGAAACTATTTCTTCTTCCACTCCACTGGAGTTCCTTGGACTCTGAAGGATATCATCCCTCCCTCGGCGGCTGCCACGTTTGTGTACCCTGTCATGGCTCCCATGGTCAACAAGCCAATGCCCACACCTGCCACGGCCAACAAGCCAGCACCCAAGACTGCCACAGTCAATGAGCCAGTGTCCGTGCCTGCCACGGACAAAGAGCCAATTCCTGAAGCCTCTGCCATCCCAGAGCTAGCGCCTGAAGCCTCGTCCGTCCCAGAGCCAGCACCCACAGCCTCGTCCGTCCCAGATCCAGTGCCCAAATCCTCGTCCGTCTCAGAGCCAGTGCCCGAAGCCTCGTCTGTCCCAGAGCCAGCGCCTGAAGCCTCATCCAGAGCCAGCACACAAAGCCTCATCCATCCCAGAACCAGCACCCAAAGCCTCGTCCGTCCCAGAGCCAGCACCCGAAGCCTCGTCCGTCCCAGAGCCAGCACCCGTAGCCTCGTCCATCCCAGAGCCAGCACCCGAAGCCTCGTCCATCCCAAAGCCAGCACCTGAAGCCTCATCCGTCCCAGAGCAAGCGCCCAAAGCCTCGTCTGTCCCAGAGCCAGCACCCGAAGCCTCGTCCATCCCAGAGACAGCACCCGAAGCCTCGTACATCCCAGTGCCATCATCCTCGGCCACGGAGGCCATTCCCACAGCAGTGCTCCCGGCCGTCCGGAAGAGGAGGAGAAGTGCTCCTGCTCCCCAGTCGCTGTCAGCTCTCATGGCCACGGATGCTGTTACCCAGTCGCTGCCAGTGCCCACATTCACAGAGGCCATTCCCCTGTTACTGCCAATGGCCATGGAGGCCATTCTCCTGTCACTGCCAGTACCCATGGCCATGGAGGTAGTTTGCCTGTCACTGCCTGTGTTCACAGCCAATGAGGACGTTCCCCAGTCACTGCCAGTGCTCCCGGCCACGAAGGGTGTCGATGAGCCTGTCCAGTTCCCTGAGGCTGTCGACGAGCCTGTCCAGTTCTCTGAGGCTGTTGACAATCAGGTCCAGTTTCCTGAGACCGTTGACAAACCTGTCCAGTCCACAGCAGCCATCAACCAGTCTGTTGCTCAGTTCAGTGGCCAGCACCTGTCAGACACCAGCTACCAGTCTGTTCAGTGCCCAGTGGCTACCCACTTCCAGTATGAAACCTGTCCAGCGGCCGCCACCCAGTCGGCTGACCCCTGTCCGAGTCTTCCATGTTTTTATTTATTTATTGGGCTGAAACCTTGTAGATGGTTTTATTACAGTAATATTGTAGTAGTAACCATGGTTAATTGTATGTTAACTATGGTTTAACTAAATCCCATGGTTAAACTATATTTACTGCAGTGAAACCATGGTACATTTTAGTAAGGGTAAACAAAACAGGTGTCTAATAATGTTTATCTGAAGAAATCACAAAAATATATATATATTTAGCGTAAAACTCTAATGCATGTATTGAGACTAATATTATACAAATAATGTAGTCACAACGCTTCTAGCCTATTTCATGTAATGGAAAATTGTGATTCTTATTCAGATATTTTACAATATTTTTACTGGCCCCAACACAAAAATGACAAATAGCTGTTTTTTTCCATCATGGCTTTAAAAAATGTGTCCGAAAATAAATGTTTTTACATATCTTATGTTTTTAAGACAATGTCCCCCAAAATGTAATCACATTTATAATTTGCAAGATATGATTTATGCCATAAGTAATCCTATACAGATATAAATCCATAAATACATAATATTAACCTCAGCATCCTGCCATTTACACATGAGCTTTTAAGCAAAGCTTTCAGTTGAGGAGATGATGGGTTTTCGGTCACTGGTTTAGTCATGCTGTCATGCAACTTTTCACTACACATGGAGTTAAAGATGTGATTATTGGTTGAATATAATAAACATTATCAATCCCTGAGAGAGGAGACTTGCTACTAAGTCGGTTGTGACGTGCAATATACAGTAGGTAGATATTAGGCTAATCTGTAAATTAAGAATGTGTATATAACATGAAATCATACAACCTAATGAAGACCAACACTGACTGATACACAAAGAACAAAAACAAAATACCTGTACATGTAACAGGTGTTTTATAAGGATGATATGAAGTAGATTGTTTTAAATATTCATCTTCACCCTGCAGCTGAACAGCTCTGATAATAATAGCCTAAAAGCCATGGTGATTTTGCTTCTTTTCTTATCAAACACCATTATCATGTCGAAGGTTTTTGTTTTGAAACATTAACTAATTAAATGTATACTTACATTTAGGATACTGAGCAGCTTGTGATTTCTAGGCGCGTGTATAACCGAGGTTTAACAAAGTTCATTACGTCTCATTTGGTGCTTCATATCTAAAGGCGAATTAATGAGATAATTATTTATTTAATTTTTTTTACAGTAGAAATAAAACTAGCGCTCTGTCCCTTAATGAGAGCACAAACAAAAAAGTGCCATTGTGTGGGCAATCTTGCGAAATGCTGAATGTTGCTGGAAAGTTTCTCCTTTGTCAGAGTTTGTTCTTCTAGATTCTTCTAGAAAATCAGTGTTTGTTCTTCTAGATTCTTTTTCTTCCTCTGCCTTTTCTTCTCTTTTATGGCGGTTGGCAAAACAAGTTTCATTTGCCCTTAGCACCTCCAACTTAGTGGTCATTACGTTGGGAAAAAGAGCTTAGAGGCATTCAGCTCTAGCCTGTTGAAATTCTCTGGTTTTAGTGCCTATTTGCAGGTAAGAGCTGCTAATGTCTCATTCATATGGTGACCGTGGCTGTAGAAAGCCTATTCTGAATGGATAACCACTGAAGGAGAATTGTGTCATAACTATAGCATTCGCGTGCATGTTAACTGTTTCCCAACATTGTGATTTTGGCAAGTAATTTTATGGCATGTCAGTGTTCATTCTGGAAGAGAGAGAGACTCTAATAGAAATATAGCTAAATGTGGTGAGAAAAACTGCAGCACTTTTAATACAAAAGAACAGTACAGTAGTACAGGTTTATTTAAAACACTTAAAGTGATTTTCTTACATTTTCCTTGTGAAAACACCTTTTACTGCCAAAACAACGATACTAATCAAAGGAGAAATACACAATTTTCATGCTAAGCCATTTCTTATGGTAAATGTGTAATTTTAAGGCTGATAGTGGAGGTTCCCTTTCTGTCACTCGACGTTGTGTCGCTAAGACACTAGGGGTCTCTCTTGAGATCCTTGGTTACCTCTTATCTTTGAGAAAAGGCCAATGAGAATTGGGGAACAGAATTTGCATACCCCTCCCCCGGACATACGGGTATTAAAGGAGGGAAGCGTGTGTCTGTTCCGACAGATTTTTTTCTTCAGAGCCGAGCGGTTGTGTTTCAGTGAGCTGAGTATACCCACTGCTGTTCCACTTACCTCTATAGATCATATGCTGTTGGAGATACGGTGCATTTTCAGCTGCTTTTCTCTTCTTCTGCGAGCCAGTATATACTAAAGAATATATTTCTCTAAAAGAGTACACACATTGACGTTGAACGTCTTTTTAAAAACGCATCTTTATCAAGATGCCCTTCCATCTTTGTGTCATTCCTAGATACGGTCATTACCGCTCTGCTTCTGACAGCCATGGGCGCTGCCTCGCATGTCTGGGCAGCGATCACACTGAGGCAGCGTTTGTGGTTGGTTCATGTTCTCACTGCTAGAACATGATCATGGCAACATTGCGGTCATGGCTTTCCATCTTCCGGGGGAAAGCCACTCTAGCCACCCCCCATGTCGCACTTTCGACCCATGGGTATAGGGCTGGCGCAGCTGGCATGGGAGTCAATTTTGGGAGATTAACGGCCTCAGTTTTGCCGGGTAAATCCCCACGGACCACCCATTCCCCAGCATGCTCGTCTACACCCGTCCGGTTCTGAGATGAGACCTGCTCACCTTATGGCCAGTCTGATGTGTCTTTCGGAGCCCCCGAGCTGGATGAGAGTTTCTTGGCAGACTCCGACACTGAGGACTAGCACCTTCGGGTGTGCCGGCCCAGTCTGAGGCCGATGCTGAGCTGTATGCTATGCTTACCCGGGCCTGATCCTGATGTGCTGCAGGAACTGCGCTCGGCGACCACCCTCCCCCTCAGGGCCACGAAGGTCTCTGCGCGTGCACTCGGACAGGAAATGGCCACCCTCATGGTCCAGGAACGCCACCTGTGGCTGAATCTGGTTGCGATGCGGGACTTCAACAGGGCTCGCTTTCTCAACGCATCCATCTCCCAGATCTGCTTATTCGGCGACACTGTTGAGGATTTTGCCCAGCAGTTCTCGGCGGTGAAGAAACAGACAGAGGCCATCCAAAACATCTTGCCCCGCCAGACACAGACTCCCGTTCAAGATGCTGACGCAGAAACGTATTCTGACATGCTCTTGCCCCATTAAGGGAAGTGGGAATTCGCATACTCAACTACCTCGACGATTGGCTAATCCTAGCACACACTCGACAGTTGCACTGTGCACACAGGGACCTGGTGCAAAGGCACCTCAGCCGTTAAGGGCTTCAGGTCAACTGGGAAAAGAGCATCTCTTTTCTAGGCATGGAGTTAGACTCAGTCTCAACCACAGAGCGCCTCACAAGCGAGCGTGTGCAGTTGGTGCTGAACTGCCTGAGTACATTCAGACTGGGCACAGTGGTTCCACTGAAACAATTGCAGAGGCTCCTGGGGCATATGGCATCCTCAGCGGTGGTCGCGCATCTCGGGTTGATGCATATGAGACCGCTTCACCACTTCAGGTTATTTTCCACCCTGACCCTGCACAACTGGATGGACATCTGATTTCTTTAGTAATTTAGCTTGCTCAGTATGACTTATACAGTCTTTAACATGTCCCTTTAATGATGAAACTTAAAGATACTTGTAAAAGTTTCTTTAAAGTTTCAAAGCCAAAATTTCACAGAATTGTAAGAAATGCAGATCTGCCACTGCCTATAAGATTAAAATCAGATTTTTTTCTCAAATCAGATCTTTTCAGGCAGACTGTCCACATTTTTAATTGCAAGTGATCAAATCAGATTTGCGCATTCAGACATAACCAACCTATCTGCATGGGTTGCTTTGGTAACGATGCAGGCGTACCCATGTGACGATGCTTTCAAAACAGATATGGGATAAATTGAGGTGCATCATCTCACTCTCCAAATAAGCGCCCAGTCCAGTCGCGGTGCAGAAGTCTGGTAAATATTGTGATGTTCCATGCTGCAGTCACCGATTTTTTACGTCATCGTTGTGTGTCATGTTAAGAGTGACACAAAAGACCATTTGAAATCCGAATTGAGCAGCCAGAGCATCCGGACTCAGACGCATCTGAAAAAATGAGATTTCAATCACATTTGAAACCACCTCCCGATGTGGTTTGAATCAGATTCAGAAAAATCTGATTACATGTTTTTTTTTTCATCTGGATATGCAAAAAATTTGAATTTTAGTGGCAGTCTGAACAAGGCCTTGGACCCTGTTTACACCTGGAAGTCAAATGCATTTCGGGTGATCACAAGTCACAAGTTTTCAGCAATTAATACAGGTGTAAACTGGGTCCACAATGTTAATCGGATCACTAAAACCACATAAGGAAGTAGTCAAAAATGACATCTAATAAGACTACATCGCATTTGAGGTGTAGATGCTAATCCGTCCTGATGCTGACAAAAACAAACTCTCCAATCGATCAACTAAACAAGAGTTCTAAGCTTTTCCAGTAACATGCATCTTTAAAAGGAAATAACCATCTGTAAAGAACCTTCACAGCAGGAGGACACAGGAGAGCGGTTTCTTCACAAGTTAAGCTTTAATTAATATATTGTACTCTAGTGCTTTACAGCTTCACAATGACTCAGCAGGTTCTCAATAATAACTCATCAGCTTCACAACAATAGCTCATCAGCTTCTCAATAATAACTCATCAGCTTCACAACAATAGCTCATCAGCTTCTCAATAATAACTCATCAGCTTCACAACAATAGCTCATCGGCTCCATAATAAATTCTCTTGTCCCTGACGCTCTCTGCTTCTTGTCGGTGGCGTGGCACTTTTATACCACTATCCCCAAGCTCGCTGCAATTAGAAACAGGTGTTAATCATAATCTGGCTCAGGTGTATGCACCCTCTCTCTCCAGGTGGACGCTCGACCATGCCCCCGCCGCCACACCATCTGTTTAAATGTTTTTACAAAGCACATACAATTACATGCACAGTACTTCACAAAACTTCTTCAGTGTGCATGAGATCAACATGCAATGACACAGATGAGTGCAAATTGTCACCAAATGACAGACTTCAACACAAGGAAAAAAGCACAACTTTTCAAAGTTTATGTTTGGTTCATTTACAGGTATAATAGCGAGATTGGTCTGACAGTGTGAGACTGTATCAGAGATGACGAGTGATTGATCAGATATGTGTGAACGCTGGATTATAGCAGATATGGTCAGAAACCTGACCTTACAAGTGAACTAATGGATTTACCTCCACCTCTGCGAAAGCCATGGCTCAGCATCCTTCATGACCTGGGTTTACCTGTACTTTACAATAAATGAAGGTCACAAAGACAGAAGTACAGACATAGGCTTTGTTCACACTGCAGGAAAAAAATTATTTTCCAAATGTGACCAGATCATGTTTTTTCTGTTCAAACACTGTACATATTGGTGTCCTATGTTTTGGCAGAGAGTGAAACATCCCATATTGAAGGCTTTGTGTCCCCTATTAAATTATAAAAAGGTCGGACGGTGAGACGAGTACTGCGTCCTGTGATGAAATGCTTAAAATGCTCAAGCGTCCCGTATTCACAAGACATTCAATACTTTATCTTGTTGTGGTTTCTCGCAACCGGTATGGGTTGCACCTTAGCACATCTCTTTGGGTAAATTAAGCCAATGTCTGTATTATTCTAAGAGGTTTACAGTGTTTTGTGTGTCCACATAGATTACAAATGGTTGTGTTTCATTCAGAAGTGATGATCTCTATGCCCTGTTCCCTAAAGATTTTACCTTCCACTCTGAGAGTTTTGTAGGGCTGAAATGTGTTAAACATGCTGAACTCACCCTTGAAGTCATTTGTATTGAAAATTCTGTTTGCAATGTTCCTACTGCATGGCCATCATTATTATATTAAATTCTAAGTGCCCTGTGAAGGCATTAATTATGCCGTTCAGAGCGCAGTATGTTTTTTTGATGCATCTGTCATGGAAATACTCATCTGGGTTAATGTATGATGAAATTATCCATTAAGAAGATATTTTTGCATCATTAACTAATAAACAATGGGGGATGTACACTCACCTAAAGGATTAATAGGAACACCATACTAATACTGTGTTTGACCCCCTTTCGCCTTCAGAACTGCCTTAATTCTACGTGGCATTGATTCAACAAGGTGCTGAAAGCATTCTTTAGAAATGTTGGCCCATATTGATAGGATAGCATCTTGCAGTTGATGGAGATTTGTGGGATGCACATCCAGGGCACGAAGCTCCCGTTCCACCACATCCCAAAGATGCTCTATTGGGTTGAGATCTGGTGACTGTGGGAGTCATTTTAGTACAGTGAACTCATTGTCATGTTCAAGAAACCAATTTGAAATGATTCGAGCTTTGTGACATGGTGCATTATCCTGCTGGAAGTAGCCATCTGAGGATGGGTACATGGTGGCCATAAAGGGATGGACATGGTCAGAAACAATGCTCAGGTAGGCCGTGGCATTTAAACGATGCCCAATTGGCACTAAGGGGCCTAAAGTGTGCCAAGAAAACATCCCCCACACAATTACACCACCACCACCAGCCTGCACAGTGGTAACAAGGCATGATGGATCCATGTTCTCATTCTGTTTACGCCAAATTCCGACTCTACCATCTGAATGTCTCAACAGAAATCTTGACTCATCAGACCAGGCAACATTTTTCCAGTCTTCAACTGTCCAATTTTGGTGAGCTCTTGCAAATTGTAGCCTCTTTTTCCTATTTGTAGTGGAGATGAGTGGTACCCGGTGGGTTCTTCTGCTGTTGTAGCCCATCCGCCTCAAGGTTGTGCGTGTTGTGGCTTCACAAATGCTTTGCTGCATACCTCGGTTGTAACAAGTGATTATTTCAGGCAAAGTTGCTCTTTTATCAGCTTGAATCAGTCGGCCCATTCTCCTCTGACCTCTAGCATCAACAAGGCATTTTCGCCCACAGGACTGCCGCATACTGGATGTTTTTCCCTTTTCACACCATTCTTTGTAAACCCTAGAAATGGTTGTGCGTGAAAATTTCAGTAACTGAGCAGATTGTGAAATACTCAGACCGGCCCGTCTGGCACCTACAACCATGCCACGCTCAAAATTGCTTAAATCACCTTTCTTTCCCATTCTGACATTCAGTTTGGAGTTCAGGAGATTGTCTTGACCAGGACCACACTCCTAAATGCATTGAAGCAACTGCCATGTGATTGGTTGATTAGATAATTGCATTAATGAGAAATTGAACAGGTGTTCCTAATAATCCTTTAGGTGAGTGTATGTGTTAGAGCTCGACCGATTTATCGGCAGGCCGATATTATCGGCCGATATTAGGCATTTTCCAAACTATCGGTATCGGCGTTTATAATGGCCGATAAATGAATATTTAAAAAACAAACAAACAAAAAAAAACGGACGAAACACCCTTCAACCATGTCATGAGTGTTGGAGTTGTATAGTTTGTCCACCAGAGGGCACTCTACACCGTCCCTGTTGGCAACACTCGTGTATAACGCGCCACACATCCTGCAATCTGCTGATCCAGCCAGAGTCGGGCAGAGAGAATCAGTTATCCGCGAGTGAGATCATCGGTGAAGTGTGTTCATGCCATGGTGAGTTGGTCACATATATTGCTTGAATAACAATTAAAAGAACATCCCCATCAGTTCTCTTAACTCAAATAAGCATGACAAAATTTGTGACTATCATGTCCAGTTTTGCTGCTGTTAAATAAGCCGAGAGTGAAGCGGAATTAGCTAGTAATAATTATGTTACGTTGTTACAGTGTAGTTGACTGACTGTCCTTTTAACTTTTGACGATGTGACTGAAGTATTTCTTTAATAGCGCGTGACAGTTATAGCAATGAGACGTATCATCTCTCCTTGGCCTGTTATATTGAAAATGTATGTTTTACAATTTGCAGTATGACGTTATCCATTGCTAAATTATGGCTCATCATAGACTAGCTAACCATAAAGCTAGCTAATGCCACTATCATCAGTGGAAGACCGCTAACGTTAACAGTAATGAGCTTGGAAACCACAATGAACTTTTTCTGCCTAAATAAAGTAATGATTATTACTGTATTTATAACTAGCATATCTCTAGTTACAGTCCCTGGATTGTAAAATGTAAGTTAGACTTGTGAGGAGTGAACATTTAGACAAAGTATCAAACGTATCTTGTGCATAAAAGACAAAGTTAGCTTTTCTTTTACATGATGTGTGTGAATCCAACGACGCCAAGTGTGCGTTGCAGACTGTCGTTCAGCCACAGCATTAACGAGTCACATAATGGATTTAGAATCGCTAAATAATAGGTTTTAGAAGGCAGGCAGCAACTGATGATTGAAAATGGTTTGATGTAGCTTGATGGAAAGAATTTAAAATGTGCAGGTAAAGGGATAAGCAAGCTGACATTGTAATTATAAGGTAGCTTATAAGGCAATGTAGGGAGTGGGACTAATTATTACAATACACACGCACACAAACATTTAGGAATGACCTTTATCTTGTTTAATGATAATATAAATTATGATGATATATCTAGTAATAATGTCATCATTATTTTTTGTAATTATTACTGTCAATAATAATAATAATAACGCTGGTAGTAATAGTTGTGGCTGTAGCAGCAATCATTTTATTTGTATGTTTATGTTACGTTTTATGTTATGTTGTTTTTGTATATCTCATCGGGCTTGTTTACTTTATATTTTGACAGATGGCAAGTGGTGGACGAAGTCAAGTATGGGAGCATTTCACAAAAGGCCCATCAGGTACAGTCACATGCAACATCTGTACAGCCTCTGTGAGCCAGGGATCTGGCAGCCTCAAATTTAAAAATACATCCAACTTGTGGGCACACCTTAAATTAAAACACACAGAGATGTACGAGAAGAGGCAAAAAGATGCACAGCCAAACACATCATTGATGAGTATGACACAGCCAAACCTAAAACAAGTGCTAGAGAAAATCACAAAATGGACTCTAAATGATCCAAGAACTCAAGAAATGGACAAACTCCTGATGGAGATGATAGCCACTGACATCCTGCCTTTTACAGTTGTTGAGGGTGCAGGGTTTAAAAGGGTTACGGCCAAAGCAGAGCCCAGATACCCATTAAAGACTGATAAATTTTTCCGTACAAAGAAGATGGATGAGATTTACACAGGAGTTGTAAACAAAATAAAGAAACTGCTGTCAGTTGAAAATGCAGGAAACAGCATTTCTTTTACCACCGACTGTTGGTCAGGGTCAAATGAGGCACTCATGAGCCTGACTGCTCATTTCATTGACAAGAATTGGAAAAAGGTCCAACTTGTCTTGAACGTGAAATCCTTGTCACAGTCCCACACAGGACAGTACATTGGAGAGACATTTCTGTCCATGCTTGAAGAATGGGAAATTGATGAGGACCGGGTCATGCTTGTACTCAGGGACAGTGGGGCAAATATGGTGAAAGGCATGCGCCTTGTTGAGATGCCAGACCTGAGCTGCAGTGCTCACATACTGCACCTAGCTATCAATGATGGCCTCAGTTCCCAGAGAGTGGTGGTGGACATTCTGGCAAAGCTGAAGAAAATTGCAACTCACTTCAACCACTCTGTTACGGCACAGCAACGCCTATCTAAAATTCAGGAGGAGCTAGGTGTCGCACAGCATTCGATCATACAGGCAGTACAGACAAGGTGGAACTCGACACTGCACATGTTGGTGAGGATGATTGAACAGAAAAGAGCCATCACTGCGTATGCTAGCGACCATGGACATTTCTCATGTCTGTCAGCAGAGGAATGGTCCATTGCGTCGAACCTGGCAGAGACCCTTGGACCACTGGAGGAGGTGACACTGGAATTCAGCAGAGAGGACTCATCCACATCCTGCATCATACCATGTTTAGCAGTGTTACAACGTTTACTGGAGTCAGAGGGACCAACCACCAGGGGTATTCAAACCACAAGAAAATTCATGCTGGACAGTTTGCAAAAAAGATTTGCAAAAGTTAAAGACGCTAAAGAGGTGGTGCTTGCCTGTGCCCTGGACCCACGCTACAAAGAGCGGCCTTTGGTACCAGAAATTCTGGTAAAAGTGAAAACCTGGCTAAAAGAGGCTATGGAGACCAGTCCACCAGATTATGCCACGCAAACTCCATCTGAGGAGACCGATCCCAAAAGGCCGAGAACAGAGGACCAAGTACCCAGTCTCTTAGACTCGCTGTATGACACTGTGCTCCTTCCATCCACCAGTGAGGCAGTGGAACCAGAGGGGATCATCGAAGAGCTAGAACGGTACTTCAGAGAGCCTGTCATTGACAGAAAGAGTGGGAATCCATACGATTGGTGGAAACACAACACCAACCGTTTCACCAGACTGTCAGTTTTGGCAAGGCAGTACCTCTCCAGTCCACCCTCCATCGTTGGCGAGCAAAGGGTGTTCAGCACCATAGGGAATATTTATGAGGATAGGCGAAGCTCTTTGAAAGGAGATAATGCAGAGAAACTTTGCTTCTTGTACTACAACCTGCCTCTGCTGGACTGGAGCTATTGAGGATTGACTGATTCAGTACACTACCTCATATATACTGTTAGCAATTTATAAGTAGTATAAAGTTATATTTATGAAGCTATACCAAGTCTTTTAATACTGGTAACTTTGATTTGGTTGTTGTTGTTTTTGTGTTTTTGTTCAAAGGACTTTACGTTTCATATCTTAAGTTTGTATTTTTATACATTTTATTTATCAGAACTTTAATATATTTTGATGTTCCTCTGTTCTGTTGTGACAATAAAAGAAACAAGTTTCTTTTTAAAATGCATTATCATATTATTTTAGTTAAAACTCATAAATAACTACAAATAACTAATGTTAGGGAAATCTGTTAATGTTTTGTTGCGCGTTTCTGAAAAAAAAAAAAAAATAGCGGCCGATATATCGGTTTATCGGATTTTAAACCCAACAAATATTTGTATCGGTATCGGCCTTCAAAATCCTTTATCGGTCGGGCTCTAGTATGTGTGTCTCTGTGCAATGTGTTGAAGGTGAGCTTCCCTCCCTCCTGTACATCTACACCATGCGATGTGTGAGGAAAGATCAGAGGATCTTCAGATGTCCCAGTCATCCAAGCCATGGACTGTTCTCTCTGCTGCAATCAGGCAGACAGTGCTGCAGCATCAGATCCCACACCAGCCGATTGCGGGACAGCTTCTTTATTCAGACCATCAGAATGCTGAACGCCACGTAGCAACACTGTCACTGAACTTCCAGCATTGCTTTTTAATAACCATACACTGGATTACTCCCCACAAACAACTCCAAACAGCTACTATTATTTATTATAGCACGCACAACATGCACATCATGCCTATGTACCTGCTGTCACGTGTCGAACTGTCTCTACAGACTGATACACACTCATTACACATATGTAAACTATGTATACTAGCATTCAGAACATTGCTTGATCAACATACAGAACTATCAAATACAGGTACACTGGAATTCCTGTGTATCTTGCACATCTAAGCCTCTTACTGTTTGTACTTTTCTATCATACATTGTGTATATTGTACATACTATTCTGTTATTATTATTTTGATAGCATATTTTCTCCCAATATGTATATACTGCAATGTATGGACAGTGGTGCCAACACTGCAATGCCCACAGTACAAGTTGCAGGACCCACTAAGAGAGCCAAGCTTCAAAATGACCAAGCTGGGGCACCAATGGTTCAGCTTCACAGCAACATATTTGGTCCATTTGTGTCTAGTTCATGAAACAATTACATTCTCATCATTATTGACCTGTTCACTCGACTGGTGAAAGCCTTTCCTGTCACATTAACTGTGAGGGGTCAAGGGAGGTAATAGATGGCGAAGATTCCACAAAGACGGGTATATTCCCAAACAGTACTTTATTGTGGTCAGTGAATGATAGGGAGTGCTATTTACATTCAATTGATCATTAACACTACACTAACTTTACAAAAAATGTAAAATAAAATAGAAAAACAAAAAAAATTCAAACGTTTTTATACATTATATACGTATTATATATACGTATAATATAAAACGTATTTCAAACCCACCCTCCCTTGGTCAGTCCTGCCAATACCCAAATCCGAATCCCCCTAGTCTAGTCCCGCTTTGTAGCAGAAACACTTCAATTTTGACCCTGCTCTGGAGCAGCTTGACCCCGCTCCCATCCTGGAGTCACCGGACCTCAATCCCACCCCAGAGTCCCATTGTCTTGCCCCCTATACTCCAGTTTTTCACCTGCTCCGGAACCACTTGGCCCTTTCTTGCTCCAGGGTCACGGGACCTCTTCCCTGCTCCAGGGTTACCCGTCCCTTTTCCTGTTCATATCCAAGCATTTTAGCAAGTAAATAAGTTTGCCAAACAATTTTAACATCCATCCAGAGACTGCTGTCCAAGCACTGCTATCTTGAACTGCGACTGACTGAGTAGCTTCCCTAGCCAACACACATTCGACACAGTAGTCTGCCCTTTTTTTCATGCTTAAGGACATGATATAAACATGCAAGGACGAATTACATGAGCCTGCAATTTTGCACCAAATCCGACCTGATAGCTCAAATAAAATAAAATAAAAAATAAAATCTGTTATTGTTGGCTTGCTCTAGTGAATCGAGGTAAGGCAAGGACAGAGTTTTAAACACAGATTTTTTATGTACTCCCTTAATAATGTTTTTTTTTTGTTGTTGTTATAGAGAGAAGTACTCATTGTTGCAGATATTAGCTTCTGTTGTTGTTTGACCAGCAAGCTTTTGGGGCCGGGCGGAACCAGGTTTACAGCCCAGGAAAATGGAAAATTCTGCGGTGGAAATGTACAGAATAGTTTGAGAATTCGCACTGGCCCAGGAACCCGAACCATGTTGTTGGAAAAGGCCTATGACTTGCCTTGTAAGGGACTTTAGTGGAATATCTCTCCAGAAAAAAAATATTTTCAAAGAGAAGCTGTATGGATGCAAACTTGCACATATTCTGCTTCACTTCATCATGGATATTTTGGGAACAAAATGTTTTGCATTTCTGTTGTTTTAACTCTGGTTTCTGAACATCAAGCTGTGCATCAGAGGATCATCTGAGGATCTGCTGAGTCATACTCTAGCTGAATAGCAATGCAGCAGGAAGCAGATCAAGGCTTGTACAGTCTGCTGTCACACAAATACTAAGAGGCACAACACTTGGCAACTATATAGTGTTACTGCCTTATCTTGAAGCTGCACACACTGAAACATAAAAAATTCACACACACACACACACACACACACACACACACACACACACACACACACACACACACACACACACACACACACAGTGCAAAAATGCCAGTCGGAGGATAACCTGGCATCAGTTCTTTTACAAATCACTATGGTAACAGCACACATTCCTGAATGAAAACCACTCTGTTGAACTGACTCACAGAAATATGAAGAACAGATGCCCCTCTCAAAACTAAAGGTACTTCAATAGTGCTTAACAGCACATAGAACCCGATTCTTATCAAGAAAAATGTTTAAGCATTTTAAGAGTTAGTTGGAGTAAAAATTTGTATAAGCTCAATGCATACAGCTGTTGGCTGTCAAAACAATAAGTTGTTTATGATGTCAACGTAACTTACCTAGGGCCATCGCTTTTTGTCATCTACCCACTCCTTAAATTTGAATGGGTGAGGCACTGTCAAAAGACAGTCATCGTGATTCTATAAAGTATGGAGCCACATGTTTTTATTTGGCAAGTTTAACAAATTGAATAAGCTTAAGATATACATTTTGGAAAAATTTAAAAATAGGCATTTAATGACAGATTCCATTGTGACAACCTACCCAAAGTAGTGTACCAACATCTGGCATGTTATCACACAGATCACCATGTATGCAATGACATACATTTTTTCCTGGGAAATATAATGTTCAAAAGCATTTTTTTTTTTAGCTTTTAAGACCTTAAAGAGAGGTGAGATGTGCCTATACAGAAATGGACCCTCAAAATGAAACCATCCTAAGAAATATTCATGGTGTGACCATCCCCAGTTTCCATTAGAGGTCGACCGATATGGGTTTTTTCAGGCCGATGCCGATCTTTTGAAATCCAGGTCGGCCGATGGCCGATTAATGCTGCCGATTTATTTTGGCCGATATGTGCATGTTTTTAACCTCTTAATTGAAAGATAAAATGTAACACAAATAATTACTTAAGATAGACAAAATTTCTCAACAAATACATTTATTGAACACTTGACCAATCTGCACTTGTACACTTAAATTAAAAATGTATAATGAACATATTGTATAAATAATGTATAACGTCTAGGTTACGTATGTAACCTCCATTCCCCGATGGAGGGAACGAGACGTTGTGTCAGAGAAGCGACACTAGGGGTCTCTCTTGAGCGCCGATATTCACCTCTGAACTATGAAAAAAGGCCAATGAGAGTTGGCAACCAGTATTTGCATGTCCCGCCCCCGCACATACGGGTATTTAAGCGGAGCAAATACGGGCGTTCATTCAGGATTTTTCTGAGGAGCCGGAAATGGTCTGGCCACAACAGTGGCTCGGCTCAGCGACTTGGCGGGGGAGACACAACGTCTCGTTCCCTCCATTGGGGAACGGAGGTTACATACGTAACCTAGACGTTCCCCTTCTGTCGCTCTCTCCACGTTGTGTCAGAGAAGCGACACTAGGGGTCCACTTATAAAAGTGCCACTGCGCTGAGCCGTGTACGTGAAATGCTGATACAGGAGCGAGCAGGTATTCTTATGTGCAGGATGACCAACTGTATCAGGCTGCACGTACCCTTCCCCAATGCCCCATTTAAGCCATCAGGATTCCTTATCGTTACCCTGGAGGGGGGAACAAGGTGCTGGCCGCCAACCTACACGCATTGAGGGAAGGGGGTCTTTGCCCTTATTCAGGGCGGAGAAGACCCTGCAGAGGCCACGCCTACCCGAGAGGGGAGGCAAGTTTAAGTGGCAAAACCATCAGAGGCCTGACTTAGGGCCTATGTGGAAAAGTTGGTGCGGTGGTGGATCCAGCCTCATAGGGGGGAACATACAGCACGGCAACCGAGGCAGCCGTGACTGCCTAAGGGAAACACGGGAGTCCGCTCGCCAGAGGGGACAGAACCGTGGTGTTACACACAGGGGGAGTCCGAAGGAGGCCTTACCTGTGGAGCACCTATACCAGTACAGGGTAGCTTGCGGTACCCGCAGTGGCTTGGGTCGGCGAGTTCCTCCGCTGAACTGCGACCCACGAGGGCTAGGGAGGAATCAACCAGTGTCCCAAACCTGGGATCTCCTGGGAATGAAGGCGCACTGTTTCCCTGGTTAGGGGAAGGGCGCTAGGTGCAAGCGATTCACCCGGTCAGATCGTGGGCGTGCTACCGAAGTTCTCACGGGCTCGGTACCTGAGAAAACACGGGACGATACTGACTCAACTCGGAGATTGTAGAATCTCGCAAAAGTGTTAGGTGTTGCCCAGCCCGCTGCTCTACAAATGTCTGCTAGGGCAGTGCCCCTAGCCAGTGCCCATGAGGACGCAACACTCCTGGTGGAGTGGGCTCGGAGTCCCCAAAGCAGACGAAGAGCTGCTCAGAGCGTCTGGTGCTCTGTGTGCGGTCCAGATAAATACGCAAAGCGCGTACTGGACACAGCAGTGAAAGGGCTGGGTCTGCCTCCTCCCAGGGCAGCGCTTGCAGGTTCACCACCTGATCCCTGAAGGGTGTGGTAGGAACCTTGGGCACGTAGCCCGGTCGCGGTCTTAGGATCACGAAAGTGTCTGCCGGACCGAACTCCAGGCAAGCGTCACTAACAGATAATGCATGCAGGTCCCCGACCCTCTTGATGGAAGCGAGCGCGATCAGCAGGGCGGTCTTGAGAGAGAGGGCCCTGAGTCCAACTGTGTCAAGCGGCTCGAAGGGGGGGTCTCTGGAGTCCCGTAAGGACGACCGAGAGATCCCAGGAGGGGAACAGGTTAGGCCGGGAGGGAGTTATCCTCCGGGCACCTTTTAGGAACCTGACGATTAAGTCGTGCTTACCAAGAGACTTGCCGTCTACCGTGTCATGGTGGGCCGCGATAGTGGCGACATACACCTTGAGGGTGGAGGGGGACAGCCTCCTCTCCAGCCTCTCCTGAAGAAACACGAGCACTGACCTAACTGCGCACTTCTGCGGGTCTTCGGCTTGGGAAGAACACCAGTCCGCGAACAGACGCAACATGCCTGGTAGAGGGGGCTCTGGCTTGATTGTATCTATGATGGTCGATGGTAGGCCAGCTAGATCTTCCGCATCCCGTCCAAGGGCCAGACGTGGAGGTTCCAGAGGTCTGGGTGCGGGTGCCAGAGCGTGCCCCATCCCTGAGAAAGAAGGTCCTTCCTCAGGGGAATTCGACAGGGAGGGGCTGTCGTGAGGAGCGTGAGATCCGAAAACCAAGTCCGGGTGGGCCAGTAAGGGGCTACCAGAATGACATGCTCCTCGTCCTCCCTGACCTTGCATAGCACCTGTGCAAGAAGGCTCACTGGCGGTTTATGTAGGCTACGACCGTGGTACTGTCTGTCCTGACTAGGACGTGTTTGTTCCGAATTAACGGGAGAAACTTCTGCAGGGCCAGAAAAACAGCCAGCAGCTCTAGGCAGTTGATGTGCCAGCGCAGCGGGCCGCAGTTCCACCGGCCTACGGCTGTGCGCCCGTTGCACACGGCGCCCCAACCCAATTTGGAGGCGTCGGTTGTGACCAGAACGCGTCGGGACACCTGCTGCAAGGGTACTCCTGCCCTTAGAAAGCAGAGGTCTGTCCAGGGTTTGAAGGTTTGGCGGCAGGCAGAAGTAACTTTTACGTTGCGCGTGCCGCGGCGCCATGCTCGTCTCGGGACTCGAGTCCGGAGCCAGTGCTGAAGTGGTCTCATATGCATCAACCCCAGCGGCGCGGCCGCCGCGGAGGATGCCATATGCCCCAGGAGCTGTTGGAAACGTTTTAGCGGCGCCTGGCTTGAAGGAAGCGAGTCATTTCTGTACTGACTGAGCACGCTCGTTGGAGAGACGTGCTGTCATTGAGACTGAGTCTAACTCCAGACCGAGAAAAGATGCTCTGGACCGGGGAGAGCTTGCTCTTTTCCCAGTTGACCTGAAGCCCCAAACGGCTGAGGTGGCTGAGCACCTGGTCTCTGTGTGCGCATAGTAACTCTCGGGAGTGGGCCAGTATGAGCCAGTCGTCGAGGTAATTGAGTATGCGTATGCCGGCTTCTCGGAGCGGGGCAAGAGCTGCC
The DNA here is from genome assembly GCF_025860055.1 of Xyrauchen texanus. NCBI lineage: Eukaryota > Metazoa > Chordata > Actinopteri > Cypriniformes > Catostomidae > Xyrauchen > Xyrauchen texanus. The sequence continues at coordinate 34,131,105 of NC_068303.1, forward strand.
TCTGCGACTTTCATGAAGACGCGAGGGGACAGAGACAGCCCGAAGGGGAGGACTTTGTACTGATACGCCTGGCCGTCGAACGCGAACCGTAGGAAGGGTCGATGTCGAGGGTGAATTGAGACGTGGAAGTACGCGTCCTTCAGGTCTACCGCTGCGAACCAATCTAGATGCCGGACGCCAGATAGAATTTGTTTCGGGGTGAGCATTTTGAACGGGAGTTTGGACAAGGTCCGATTGAAAACTCGCAGGTCCAAGATCGGTCGTAAGCCGCCGCCTTTCTTGGGTAAAACGAAGTAAGGGCTGTAGAAACCCTTCTTCGTTTCGGTTGGAGGGACAGGCTCTATCGTGTCCTTTAATAGAAGGGAGGCGATTTGTTCGCGCAGGGAATGGGCATGTTGGCCGTGTACTGCGGAAAAATTTACGCACACGAAGGGGGGCGGAGACCTGGCAAACTGAATTGCGTAACCGAGTTGAATGGTCCGGTGCAGCCAGCGTGATGGGTTGGGCAGTGAAAGCCACACCTCTAAACTCCGTGCTAGGGGCACCAAGGGGACGAGTTTTTTGGACCTACCCGGCGGGGCTTCGCAGCAGTGCGGAACAGGTAACGCGGCGTCGGGAGGCAACGTGCGTCCCGAGACTCTGGTGCTGAGAATAAACTCAAAGCACTTACCTTGCTCTGCGCATCCGGCAGGGGGCGGGTTCGTGACTGAGGAGGAGGTCTGATGCTGGCGTCCTCTGGACTCATCTGAACCGGCCAGCCGGGGAACAGTCGTGGGGCTGAAGGCGGGGACACCGCGTCCATGGAGCCGGGACTGTTGAGGCCTGAAAGCAGAGTGCCATGAGAACGGCATTTGCGGGCCAGGTGACCCCAGAGACAACAAGGAAATAGCTCTATAGAGTATAAAGAATTTAACAAACAATTCTCCTCCCGGCCCTCCACCGGGGAACGGAGTGGTCTTACCAGCTCCGGAGCTAACGTCTCGGTCTCTGGGTCTGTCATCTCAGGAGCGCCTGGGAGCCTTCTGGGTCCTCAAGGGGGTCTGTGAGACGATGGACGTCCAACTTCTGCGGGGAGCTCAACGCTGGGGCTGAGAGCTGGGCCCACTCACTTGTTAGTTGAGGCGGAGCGCCACTTTCTTTCTTTCTTGAAAGCCGCAGGAGGACGCCCTCGGCGAGCAGACAGGGCATGGTTTTGCATATATTGATGCAACCTTTACTTTTACACCTTTTGATCTAAATGATTTGCTTAAATGCTTGAATTTAGTTTTGAATTTAGAAAAATATAAATTGTCATATATATGTATACAGTTGAAGTCAAGACTTTTATTATAGAAAACATTCCCTGTCTTAGATAAATTAGGATCACTACTTTATTTTTAGAATGTGAAATGTCACAATAGCAAAGAAAATTATTTATTTCAGCTTTTATTTCTTTCATCACATTCCCAGTGGGTCAGATGTTTACGTACACTTTGTTAGTATTTGGTAACATTACCTTTAAATAGTTTAGCTTAGGTTAAAAGTTTTGGGTTGCCTTCCACAAAAATTTCCTCCAGACAGAACTGGTGTAACCGAGTCCTCCTTGCTCGCACAGGCTTTTTCAGCTCTGCCTACAAATTTTCTACGGGATTGAGGTCAGGGCTTTGTGATGGCCACTCTAATACCTTGACTTTGTTGTCCTTAAGCCATTTTGCCACAACTTTGGAGGGATTCTTGGAGTCATTGTCCATTTGGAAGACACATTTGTGACCAAGCTTTAACTTCCTGGCTGATGTCTTGAGATGTTGCTTCAATATATCCACATAATATTCCTTCCTCATGATGCCATCTATTTTGTGAAGTAGACCAGTCCTCCTGCAGCAAAGCACCTCACAACATGATTCTGCCACCCCCATGCTTCATGGTTGGGATGGTGTTCTTCAGCTTGCAAGCCTCACCCTTTTTCCTCCAAACATAACATTGGTCATTTTGGCCAAACAGTTCAAATTTTGTTTCATCAGACCAGAGGACATTTCCCCAAAAAGTAAGATCTTTGCCCCATGTGCACTTGCAAACTGGCTTTTTTATGGCGGTTTTGTAGCAGTTGCATCTTCCTTGCTGAGCAGCCTTTCAGGTTATGTCGATATAGGACTCATTTTACTGTGGATATAGATACTTGTCTACATGTTTCCTCCAGCATCTTCACAAGGTCCTTTGCTGCTTTTATGGAATTGATTTGCACTATTTGCACCAAACTACACTCATCTCTAGGAGATAGAATGTGTCTCCTTCCAGAGCTGTATCATGGCTGGTGATCCCATGGTGTTTATACTTGCGTATTATTGTTTGTCCAGATGAATGTGGTTACTTCATGCATTTGGAAATTGCTCCCAAGGATGGTCCAGAATTTTTTTTCTGAAGTCTTGGCTAATTTATTTTTATTTTTCCATGATGTCTAATAGTTTTGCTGTATATTTCAGATTACTCATTCTCTTTTTGAGATGAGGTTGAGCTTTAAATTCCCTCAATTCTGCTATAGTTTAGCTGAATAGCCTCTAAAAAACAACTGTGATTTTCATTATATATTTGTGATTTTTCAACAATTTGCTTACTATACTGCAAGGCTGGTTTATTAGCATAAATCATGATGTTGCAGTCATAAAGCTTGATGGGATAGAAAAGAGAGGTAATGGAGTGTGTATGATGAGTGAGACTGAAAAAGAGGAATTTATTAGTGTTTAGTGAGAAGAAGAAAAAAAGACAAATTGAGAATGGCTGAAAATGATTAAAAGCTTCCTAAAAGCAGGCATGCATCAGAGGTAAGTGTAGTTCTGCAGTTTATGTGAAAAATCTGTAAAAATGGTTCATGGCCCACCTGAATAACACTAATTTCTTAATTTCAGATCTTGTATCAGTGTAATCTAGAAGTGTATGTGGAATATATATAGGGGATGGATGGATGGATGGATAGATAGATAGCTAGCTAGCAAGCACAATATATGAGAAATGTATTTAACTCCAGGTGATTAAATTACCTTTAACTAAGGCTCCTGGAATTGTCTTTCTCAAACTGTTGTATGCTGACATCATAATTAAGGACATTTCTCGGTTTCCGTGGTTGCTGAGATGGTCTAAACCAACCACAGTCTTCATCTTGCCATGTACGAGTACGGTCAATTTTACAGCTTACCTTGAGCGGAGTTTGTTTGGCTGATTTATGCCAGATGATGTTCACAGGACAACCATTCTTCAGATCCACCATCATTCTGGCCTTAGAGATTCATTGGATTCTGGAGACAATCTCTGCTCCTGACAGGGCAATGCTATAAAAAAATACTGCTGGCCACCCACTTGTCCTACCCAATTATCCAGAGTAAATGAATAATTTTACAAGATGCTAGTTTTTAAAAGGTTATTGACATTTTTTCTAGCCTTTTTCAATGATATATTATGATATTGTGGCTGGCACTGGTGTTAATTTCTGTGTAAGTGCTTCCTGGTGGGCCTCGTGTATGCAAATAGGAGACAAAGGCAGGCCTACATAAAGCCTGACTGCGGCATAACACTCAAAGCTTGATAACAACAACGACACCAAAATCCAGTCCAAAACAGACAACGGATCCCATAAAGCCTTGTTCACTTTACACCTATGAGTGAAATTCTGAAGGATCAAACTCTCAACTCCTATTGGATGAAATGCACGACAGAACGTGTCCCCCAACCATGACGTAATCTAGAGTATAAAACCCAGAAATTCCTTCCATGCTTTGTTACCACCAACATTTTGTGCCTCATCTAGTAAGCCCTGCTGCTCCAGGTGTAGCCTCGTTGCCCAAGGAAGTAATGTACATACCTGAACTTTGGCCATGCAATCTCAATATCGTTGGACGAGCCGAGATTTCTCTGTGTTCCATCGAGCACGCTAATGGATCTGAATCCGTAAGCAATCTGCGCCTTCACCCTTTTGCCTGCAGAAATGAAGAAAGAAGATTTCTCATCCTCCTTCAACCGATTCGACTTCAGTGTAACTGAGCAAAAATACGTAACAATAGCAAAGCTAATTACAAAGTCTTTGCAGGCAAACGTAACTAATTTACCCTGCCATACAATTGCAAAGAGCTGCAATGAATTCTCCGTCTTGTTTCGCGATGATCCATGTCTTTAGTAGCGTTTCAGGGAACCTTTGAGAGTGGTTAACCTAATAACGTAAAGTAAACAACCGTAATGCTAACATCGAGAACACCACAGCATTTTATGTTTGTTGATAGTTTAATCCACAGGACAAAAAAATAAATGCCACTCACCCGGGCGAAAACCAAAAAAGCAGTCATTGTGGAGCACCTTGGTACCGAGGTCGTTGACCCAACCACTAACAAGAAAGTTATATGCCTCCATACTTTTGTATGCTTTCATTTGTTTTCTTGAGTAGAAGGATGTCTGGAGGACAAGGTAGTTGCTTATATCTACTGCCTCGATGGCAGGCAAGTATTCAGTTGAAAAATCACTCCTCTTCATAACATAAGGATCACGTTCAACATATGTTGTGATTTTCTGTTTATACCTTTCTCTCGTAATAGCTTCTAAACTAGTACAGCATGGACTTTCCTCCATCTCATCCATTCTGCTTTTCACTTCATGCCCTCCATCTGAATTTCGCACGTCATAAGAATCACGTGACTGCAGACAAGCTATTGAGACTGCTATACTGTCTGGTTTTTAGTCCCTGACTCCAGGGTGGTGCCCCAGCAATATGAATTCTAATAAATGTTCTGTTGATTTTAATAATTGATCATTATTAATTATTACTAATAACCAAGCCTGCTCCTGAACGAAGTCCCCAACAATTGATATGACAATTACATTTATGCATTTGGCAGACGCTTTTATCCAAAGCGACTTACAGTGCAGTTATTACAGGGACAATCCCCCCAGAGCAACCTGGAGTTAAGTGCCTTGCTCAAGGACACAATGGTGGTGGCCGTGGGGTTAGAACCAGCGACCTTCTGATTAACAGCCCTGTGCTTTAGCCACTACGCCACCACCACTCCAATTATTCCGGAATATTCACAGAGAGTCAATCAGTCAATCACTTTCATACTCCAATTATTAACTTTTTCTATCACTATCACTCTGTTCTTCTGAAAGCAGTTTACACAAGAATAGCAGCTCTAAAATGTTCCATTTACAGTTCATTATAACACTTTTACATGAGGCAGGTTTGGACGCATTTATAGTTGGGAAAGTTTGGTGTGTTAGTGTGGCTGTGTTTTGTAACATTAGTATGTAATATTTATTAAAACCCCTTGACAAGGGTTAGGGTTAGGTTTTCTTTATTGTGTTGACATAACTTATGTTGATGTACTGAAACAGGAAATTGGGGTTGCACATATAAGGTCTCATCCCTTTTTTAATATAATTTTGAATATAATTATAATAATCTTTAAAGTCTGATTAAAACTTCTCAGTTCTTTGCCATTCAATTTCTTTTAACTTATCTTAAGGTGATTTTTAGTGGATGTATTAAGACAGTTTCCTTCAAGTCCACACAGGTGTCCTAGTAGAATAACCACATCTGTAGTTCATCACATTATCAATTAAATGTTAACTATGGAGAATGTTTGGAAAATGTTTTGGTTGAAAGAGTGATTGAACTATATTTCTTTAAAATAATGTCAATGGTTGGATATTTTGTTGTAATAATGCAGACAACTAATAAAAGAAAATGAGTAACAGAGAATGAGGTATTTCAGCGGCTGCTGTGCCCTACATACAGAAATTGGATCACACTGTGCACATCATAAAACTGATGTTGGCATTAGTTGGCATTGACTGGTGTAGCTGATGTAGTCTGCGTTGTATGTTAGATGGATTAAATAGATTTAGGCATCCATGGTTGGGTCGACTCATGATTTATTCTGATGAAAGAAAAAACAGTATTATTAACTGTGTGAGTTCACCTTTTAAACATTTCACTCCCATAGTGACACAATGCCAAAAGGGCAAAGAGAAGAGACATATAAGTATTAAAATGAAATAACAATGAAAAAAAAGATAGAAACAAAGCAACAGTTAAAGGTGCTGTAAGCGATTTGAGACATTCTAGATTTTCCAAAAGCTGAGCTGTTGGATTAGCCATGCCCCCTCTTTCCAAATCTCAAAATATATCAAATGAGCTTTATTGAGACCATTATCGAGCATAAATGTGTATGTATATTTTTCATACAAAAACGCATCACTTCGCTTCAGAAGGCCTTTATTAACCCCCTGCAGCTGTATGGATTACTTTTTTGATGGATGGATTTTTTTGGGCTTCAAAATCTAAGGTACCATACACTCCCATTATAAAGCTTGGAAGAGCCTGGATATTTTTTAATATAACTCCAATTGTGTTTGGCTGAAAGAAGAAATTCATAGACACCTAGGATGGCTTTAGGGTGAGTAAATTATGGGATCATTTTTATTTTTGGGTGAACAAACCCTTTAAGGAGATCCATCAGGACTGGTGTAGTTTGATGTTGCCTGTAAGGTTAATTTAAGAAATAATACGTTTAAAAAGATTTATCAGAGAAGACATCCTTTGACATGTATGATTTTCTTTTGTTAATGAATTCTGTAGTAATTTGTAATGCATGTATGCTCTGTTGTGGTACATTACCAGTTGTATCAACCTGAACGCTTACTGTTCCACTTAATACCGCTATACGCAACACAGCTGGTTCTCGAATGTTGAGATGGTTTCAGCAGATCGTTTGAAGGTTGGAAACTCATTCCACCACAGTGAGAGAGAGTGAATGATTGTGAAATAGACTTTGAGCCTCTATGCAATGGGACCACCAAGTGCCGCTCATTCATTGACTGCAGAGAGCGAGTTGGGACATAGACATGTAGGAGTGAATTGAAGAGGGTACTGTTCCATTGACTGTCATGAAGGCCAATTTAATATGGGCAGCTACAGGAACCAGTTGAGTGAAATCAAGAGTGAGTAACATGAGCCCTCTTTGGCTGATGAAGTCCAGGTGTGTAGCTGCGTTTTGGATCATCTGAAGTGGCTTAATCGTGCTAGCTGGGAAGCTGGCCAACAGAACATTACAGTAGTCCAGTTGTGAAATGACCAGAGCATGGATCAGGAGCTGTGCAGCATTTTCAGACAGGAAGTGTATGATTTTCCTGATGTTGTAAAGCACGGACCTGCAAGACCATGCAGTAGATGAGTGGGCAGTGAAGTTAAGATGGTCATCTACCACTACTCCCCGGTTTCTGCGCTATCCTGGTTGACATGAGTGTAGCTGAACCAAGATGAATAGTAAGGTTGTGGTCAACAGACAGGGTTGGTTGGGATCACGAGGACTTCTGTCTTGACCAGGTTGAGCTGAAGGTGAAGTTCCTTCATCCAGGCTAAGATACCTAAGAGGCAAGCAGAGATACAAGTGAAGGCAATGGGGTCGTCAGGATGTAGTGACAGGTAGAGCTGCATATCATCTATGTAGCAGTGGTAGGAAAAGTCATTTGCCTTAATTATTGGTCCAAATGTTGTAGTGTAGATCGAGAAGAGGAGGGGTCCAAGCACTGGTCCCTGTGGAACAGCAGTGGCCAGATGGTGTAACTTGGTCACCACCTTCAGCTACTGACAAGAGGGCAGTCTCAGTCAAGTGTCCTTTTTTGAAGCCAAAATATGTTGATAAAAATAAGTTGATGGAGTATTTTGCTGTGCAAAAACAAATTACAGTAATTGCATATTTTGTTAAAATTCAGTTATGACCAAAATCAGGTCTATACAACTTCCCTGTGACATATGGGTTTCGGTCAACTATGCTCAAATATCAGTGACAACTGAGTGTAAAAATTGCCAAAACTACAAAATACACACAATCCCCTTAAACCAGCTATTACCAGAAATGTAAGCAGACATGTAGTTCTAGCGGGAAGACTCGCAGCTGTAAAGTTTCATGCCATTATCTAGTTAGCTCTTAGCCAATCATATATCACCCCTTGCTTTAAAAGTCTGCTAATAACCTATGACTTTGCTGTTTCAGTGTGCCAACACGTTAACCTCCACCTCCCCACTGCCGCCAGTTAAGTCCTTTCCTGCAGGGGAGTTGGCTCCTCGCCCCCTGCCTCGTATTACAGGCAGGATCTGTTGGTTCGATTAGCAATTTCATCAGACCGTCATACAGTGCTTATGCCAAAAAGAGGCATAATGAACTTGATGCAAGACTATCAAGCATGAATAAAAACAAAAAATAAATAACTTTTAAACCATTTTCTCAGTTTCAAATTCAATACAATCTTAAGATATCATAAAATAATGTATCAAATATAATGCAAAAATAAAATTGAAATAAAATAAGGAATAATAATAATTATATGAAATAATGCTAACGAATAATAAATCAATAACCAAAAATGTCACATTTTAATTGCACCTATGAATTATAGTTTTTTTCTTCAGTTTGACACTAAGCTTTATTTTTATTGATCTTAATATAGAGAATATCTTGTTAGACTATACTTGATTTAGAGTCCTTTTTTAAAGCTTTTTTAATAAATCTTTTTATACTGTTTTTGTTAGCTAAAACTAGGCAAAGCGGTATTACTGGAAAGACGGAAATTAAATTAATAGTGACAGTGTGCATAAAGTTTTCATATAGCAACTGATGACAGAGATCCTGATAAAAGGTGAATTCATCTGTATCGGGATCAGTATCGGCTGATCAGGTGACAGGAAGATTGGTGATCGTATCGGGTGTAAAAATCCTGATCAGAGCATCCCTACTTAAGACCACAGGTGGGTTTACTACGCTGCCTTCTACCTGGCTCTTCATGCTTCATAATTGTCAGTACTATTGAAAGAGTAAGATGTGTGAGGGGAGAAAGGAATGTGTTTTTCAGATTAATGTGTTTAATGACTTCTATTTGGCTGTTTTACAGCTTAAGTGTTTAGTTATGCAGGCATTAGCACTGTAGGCTGGCCCTGAGACTGCACTCCACTCTCCACCTCTACTGGAATACAATCAGTTTTTTCTCACTCAAACACATTTGGCTAATTCACACTAATCTAAATCAAGCGTCTCACACAATCATCAGGCTTGATGCAATTAAAGGCTTGTATGAATTAGATTTTTTCCCTTAAAAGACCAGCTTTTCCCATTATGTTCCAGACTGCTGGTTTGTGCTGCTTTGGTGCTGGCCTAGCTGTTGGACCAGAATAACAATGTTGTTCACCAGCAAAACTTGCTGATGAATGGAGCTCATTAAGGTCCTCTGTGATAGTAGTTCTGAACTGGTGTTTCAAAAATGGGTCACAGGTCTGTTCTGATAAGGTCGGGACAGCAGGGAAAAACTAAATTTTCTAAATTAAAATATTAAAATTAAGGGCCCTATTTTAAGAGTGCTAGAGTTAAGCATCATACAGTCAATGGGCATGGCCATGAATTTTTGTGCAAGCATGTGCAAAGTCTAAGCTCAAGTGAGTTTGGCTAAATTGTGTGCAAAGCGCTAATGGGGTGGGCCAAGTGCAATTTAATTTTAAGGTTCTTCTCCAGCACCATCTGCATCCTATTCTATAGTCCATTCCCTGTCAAGCACCAGCTATAAACAGAGACAGCACATTCATTAGAAATTGGTAGTGTAAATGGACTGTATGCTTTGAAAGGAATATGGACTATTCTTTTGTGCATAGCCTCCCTGTTGAATGTCTGGCATATTTCTTTGATAGTAACACGCTTCTTTTAAAAGCATGGAAAATGTGCTTAAACTAGCCTTAAAATAATTATCAGTTTCAATAACATCCGTATGTCATTGTTATGTGTGGTCATCACTCACTTTTATTCATAATTACATAATCCCCTTTTCTTAATGAACGAGATTGACGAACTGAACAAACGAGGTGCAGCACCTCTCGTTTCTCATTGACGAACAAGATATATGTTTTATTAGTTTAGTTCACAAATGAGTTTACCAGTACATTCAGTTTGTTCATGAACGAGATGACAGACTAGTTCAGTCAAGGGGTGCATTCATTCAATGGTTCAAACCAATGCTCCATCACAGCCAGCACTCTAATGCTGTTGCTCATGCTTAAGTCACTCTTTAAAATCAGGACAAAACAACACAAATGCAATTTGCATATTTACCAATGTAGGAAGGGACTTTCACTACAAATGGCAGGTCTTATATTCTGTAAAATGCTGGGCTTCATTTTTTACCAAGACAGAGAAAAAGTTCTTCTTTCACTGTGCACCAATGCACAACAATTCCATTTATAATTCATGTCATTTTAACTGTATAGTCTTCAGTCATTTATGCACATTCCTAAATTAGGGATTATGTTATGTGCATACCTATAAACTTGTCTTAGTGCATTTCACCTCTTTCTCTCCTTGTTGAATGTGATCGACTCACATGCCAAAATGAACAAATTACATTGCCTCCTCTCATTCTGTCAGTCAGCCAATTCTCGTTCATGAACGAGATGACCGAGTCCTTAATTTAGTTCATGAACAACTTTACCAGTACATTCAGTTTGTTCATAAAAGAAACGTCTTATCTCTTTCAGCCTCAAATGATTGACTGAACTGGTTCAGGACCGAAGGGCGTAAAGCAGTCTCGCATTTCAAACTAGAGCTCATTGGCTTCGAAAGGGAGAGACATCAGTGAATGAGAAATATGAGTCAGTGTATGGAGGTGAACGAGAACAATTCATTCACTTAAAAGATAACATGCCACTGTAATATGGAATTTTCTTACCAATGTAACAATTCAAGCTTAAAAAGGAATGGTTCACCCAAAATGTTTATTTCTCTCATTATTTGCTTACCCTGATGCCATCACAGATGTGTATGAATGCCTTTCTTCAGCAGAACACAAATTAAGATTTTTAAAAGAAGATAGAGCTCTGTCAGGTCCTTATAATAGAAGTACATGGGTGCCAGCACTTTGAAGGTCCTAAAGTCATATTTAGGCAGCAATAAAGTAATCCACACGACTCCAGTTGATCAATAAATGCCATCTGAAGCAAATGATACGTTTGTGTAAAAAAATACATAGATAATTAAACTATTCCTTTAAAATGCCACCTTCATATTTTTTGCGAGTCTCAGTAGGGGCAGTAAACGCAACTCTAGCAACAGTTGATCAAAGACTGGATGGAGCATTTTTTTTTAAACAAATATTGATATATTAATTTGATTAATTAATCGGCATGTCTTTTATTCATTTAATTTACATTGTTTTGAAAATCATGCCGTAAGAAAATGTCTTTAGGCCTCTAGTGAGAATGTCCAAAGGCGACTTTGACAACGAACACAAAACTCCATAAGATGTTAGTTTATGAGTGCTGCAAAATTATGAGTGCTGTTGATGAAATTTCTCATGGTTTATTAATATTCTTAACTCAATGTAACGCTAGCTAGCCCCAGTCTTGAAACTGAAGCATGAAACTGCTTTGGTGCTTTTCATGCCTGCAAACTCTACATATAATCAGAGCCAATAGCATTTGAGTGCGGGCTGTGAAGGAGCATACCGCTGAATGAATATGCCCCTGAACGAGTGAGGATCAGGATATGTTGACCAACTGAAGGAGAGAAGGAGGTATGTACTTTGTTTACTTCGGAGTTAAAGTGACTTATGACATTACAAAGACATCAGAATATAATTATCCATTTCACATTTGAGCTTTTTCTGTACCATACTGTAAATTTCACAGCAGATGCACTGGAGGACAGATTATATATTGAAAAACACATAATGGGATTTTTAGATGTTTATAAAGATTGATTTTGATAGATAAGATGCAAACAAAATTTCCAGCTATGCACACCGCCATATTGTTTGCATTGCAATGCATCATGGGATTCTGAGTTTGTCAAGCATTGAAGGTTCTAAAGACCTAGCCCTTCCAATTTTTTACACCAGAAGTGGTGGGAATGAATGACGGATGGAATGGGAGAAGGCTCAAATGGAATACCTAGTTTTTACATTCTTTGTTTGATGAAAAAAAAAATGGCCGCTCCAACTGTAACAGCTTTAACTTTTATTTAGTGATTGTTTGAATGTTTTTAACCAAAAAATTTAGATATTGTGATGTTGAAAAGACTATTTGAGCAGCTAGTTTCTTATGATAAATGCTTCAGTCCCTCTTTCCTGGTAAACAGCAGCACAAATGCAGATCAAACTGATCGTACATGTGAAAGGTTTAAATCACTTATAATTATTTTTATGCTAATATTGTTGTGTTTTTGTATAGTCATGCTCAGTAGTTCACAAAAAGCTTTGTTGCGATTGGTGGGGAAAACGCTTGTGATGCATAAAAATCTAAGTGGGTTTTTAGATACGCAAATTTAATTAAAGTATAATTAGAATTGTTTCAGCTGTGAATGACTCAGCATTTTATCAATGGTTTAATGGCTGTTTGAGACTAGAGACATTCATTTGTTGCTACCTACTGGTTAAGTTGTGATTTACAAAAATTGTCACTGAACAAATCAGTAAACACATCTGAAAGACAGACATAGAAAAATCATCTAGAGTTAATTGACTCCACTAAATAAATTTGATATTTATTGTAGTAATAGGTTTTTGTGGTGTTTTATATCAATTTAAACATCTATAATTTTTGTCAGTTAATGGAGAACATAAAGAAATGATCAGGGAAGATGAAACATGCTACCAATAAATAAACAATTACAATAATGATCAGGATTCTTCAAGTGGTATCAGTTATTTGGATAACTTTTGTAAATGTTTACCATAGAAAATTAAAATAGTCTGAATTAATATTAGATGGCTAGCTTAAATTATGTAAAAACAGTTTAAAAAACTAAACACCATCTATGCAACAGAGTGGAATACATTAAATGCACACATTTGAAAGTGTCATTGGTGACTAAGCCCCCCTAAGATTGAAATCCTTAGACTAGAATAATTGGGTTGCTGGCTTGTGGACCATTACGAAACAAAAATATATGTAAATATATATGAGAAGATATAATGTGATATATTAAATAATACATTTTCATATATGGGAATCTAGTGCTTATATTTTTCAGTATTCTGCAATATATGCATGAACCATGTATGGCTATATAGTGATACATATATATATAAAAAAAAAATCTAGCAATAACAAGACAAAATCTGTACTACTTTTTTTTTTTTTTTTTTACATGTTTTAGCTTTATTAAAACACTCAAATCATTTCTCTTTCATTAGTTAACGCATGGGTTTACATACAGCATTATATGTCTCAAAAATATATTCCCAATATGCCTACAAATGTCCCCAATTCTTTACAGATTCAGGAAATTGAAGACATGAATTTAAATTCAATATATGAAAAGGAGCAACTCCTTATGTATTATTCTATATTATTTTGAAAATACTAAAAATTCTTTAATATTTTGAGCCTTAATATATAAGGAAATATATTTTATTTGCATAAGGGGATGCACACACAACAGCACCAGCTGGTTAAATGTCACTGCAAAATTTGCACTCAGAAAAGTGACCTTATTTCTAAAAAAAAGTGTAGCATCATTTATTTGCAGCTGCCAGTTGGTCGAACTGTCACCCCCTGCTGCCGCTGGTTGTTTACATTATTTTCTGCAACTAATCCTCTGGTGTCTGAGCTATAGCATAGCATGTCAGTGTACACAAAGCTTTATGGACCCAATCTCAGAATCAACTGACACTTCTACTTTGAAATATTATCAAATTAACGTCCAGGCCATGTGTAAATAACAAGAGTGACAAAACAGGATCTTCCGTCATAAATAATTTTGATGCAATATGAGACCATTTCTGCACTTCATGTCCTTGTGCAGTCTCAGAGCTCACACACAAAGATCATTCACAACCACAACTGGGATAGGAGAAAGTTATTTTAACACAGAAAAAGTTACATACTTCAGCTTTAAGAGACAAAGCAACACTGAGGATAGTTGACAGATTCTGAGTTTTACCACTGTAACCCATTGGCTACTTTGGAGGACATCAGAGATAGCATACAACACATTTGTAAGCCAGAGGATTGGACTTTAGTCATACTGAATAACAAAAAAGTAATATGCTGTGCACTCTGCACCAAGTCAGTGTGTACAAAAAGCTTAATTAATTTATTGGTATCTAGGTTGAGTACAGTATTTCCTTAATTCCCCGTCTGTCGCTCACTTCGACGTTGTGTTGAAGAAGCGACACTAGGGGTCTCTCTTGAGAGCCTCGTGCATCTCTGAACTTGAGAAAAGGCCAATGAGAAATTGGCAGTCAGAATTTGCATGTCCCGTCCCTGGACATAGGGTTATATTCTGTCAAATTCTGTCTGCCAATTTATCATTGGCCATTTCCCAAGTTCAGAGATGCACGAGGCTCTCAAGGGAGACCCCTAGTGTCGCTTCTTCGACACAATGTCTCGCACCCTCCATCAGGGAACGGAGGTTACAATAGTAACCTAGACGTTTTGTACATTAAATAGTGCTAAGAGCCCCTTCTCCATAATTTGATCACTGACAGGGAAGAGCTGTCAGAGATTCTTTTATTTACTGAGATGAAAACTTCCAAGGCTCTGTCATAGGAGAGAGCGTAACGATTAATTTTAGAGTGTTAAGACCCATAGAATGTCTATTGGACTGCTGCATTATGTATATGTGTGTGTGTGTGTGTGTGTGTGTGTGTGTGTGTGTGTATATATACAGTATATATATATATGTACGTGGAAGTGGCGGTGGTGTAGTGGGCTAATCGGAAGGTTACAGGTTCGATCTCCACAGCCACCACCATTGTGTCCTTGAGTAAGCCACTTAACTCCAGGTTGCTCTGGGGGAGTTGTCCCTGTAATGAGTGCACTGTAAGTCGCTTTGGATAAAAGCATCTGCCAAATGCATAAATGTAAATGTATGGATGTCCCAATGTATGTATAGTAAACTTGCTGACAAATAGCAGTTTCCTGTCTACCAATCACTCTGGGCAATTTAAAAAGCATGCTCATAAAACATGACATCATTCATAGTAATGAGGCCAACTCCATATTTACTCTTACATTAAGATTTCCCCATATTTCTTACCAGTGTTGTGAATGGGTTTTAAGCAAAAACTCATAGCTAGGAACTCTCTGTAGGACTCTTAGTGGTAAGATAAAAAAATATATTTGTGAATATATTTGTGTGGCCCTGGATTCAGTCAGATTTATTGGATAGAATCTTTGTACCATCATTTTTTTTTTTTTTTTAAATAGTGGATTATTAGTTCACTCCATAGTTTTGTGCTACTTTCTAAAGCCTGATAATTGCAGTGATTACAGACAGATAGATAAGGCCCTTTCCCACTGCAGGGACTAAAGCCCATTTTGGGTATTTTCCCCTGGACTTTTCATCTCTTCCTCACCTGAGGATCTATAGTTCCTCGTAGCCATTTCAAGGGAAATTGTTAGCTCCTACTCCGGTTGAGGAGGCGTTGAGGGACTGTAGGAGGTGCTGCAGCCTGTGATTGGTCAAAAACGTATAACTCACAAATAGCTTTGAGAAACCCAAGGAGTGCCATTTGTAAACACATTTTTAGCTGCTAGCCTACTAATTTTACAATTTCCTTAACATAAATAACATAATAAACAAAGATTCCAAAAAGGATCACTCATTTCACATATGTGTGTATGTGTGTGTGGGACTTCACCAGGAGAGACACTTTGAGTTTTCATCACATCTGCAATGTTTGAACTATGTGACTATACAGAAAATAAAGTGATTTTTGAATTACTACATTGAATTGTTCCTAGGATGATGGTGTGGGAGGGCGGGGCCGGGACGTGATTCTACACACCCATTCCTTTATCCCTCTTGGAGGCTTAATTAGCCTGATAAGTGACTGGGTGTGTAGAATCACGACCCAGCCCCGCCCTCCCACAGATGGATATAAATAATCAATAAGATGTTTATTGAGAGTGGGTAATTGAACTTTATTATACACTAAACAGTCACCTGTTACTGTGTGGTTAGCTTGCATCTAGACGTCTTTTTTAAGTAAATTAGTATTTCAATACAGTATTTATGTTGAGTCATAAAAGCCTTTATAAGTCTGTGTTGATAAATACGTTTATAGTGTATTTTCTAACATTTTGTCCGATGAGTTCAGCATGTGCTGCATGGTAGTGAGGCGTCTCTCACTCCAGCATCAGGACACAGCACTTTTGGCTCTTGCTTAGAGTCTAAAACTGTAACCTGAAGACGCAGGCTGTGTCTGAACACTGGAATATGCTTATTTCGGAGGCTGTATAATGAGACAGGATGAAAAAAGGTGGTTTCTAAACTGTTCAGAGACAAGTTTCCTTTAGAGTTCCTTTCAACCTAAAAGAAGGATGGATGGATGGATGGATGAATGAAAATGGTGGCTAATGTAAGGAGAGTCATGACAGTGACCTGACACACATGACTTTATCTTTCTATTGGTCATTCTTCTTTCTGCTTCATTCTGTACTCTCTCTCTCTCTCTCTCTCTCTCTCTCTCTCTCTCATGCTGGGTGATATAATATCCATAGTGGAGTGATGAAAGGTTTGCTAAGCCAATCTTCAGGTTCATTGCCCTTAGGCTGGCTTCCTGTGCCTCGGTGTGCATGTGTCTGTGGCTGAAGTGAAGTAGCAGACATTATCAAGTGCCAGATACTCAGCAGAGCAAGGTTAACATCGCACCACAACTATAGGGCAAAGGAAAAGAGAGCGAGGTTGAGAGAGTAAGATGGTGAGGAGAGAAAATGGCTAAATAAACAGTGCTGAGCTGTACAGAAAAGATTGTAAGATTAGTTTCCTGATTTTAGATTGCCCTGAACTGCTTCCTCAGGTGTTTCCCATGAGCTGTGCCTCTTTACCAAGCATTTATCTCTGATACATGCATTTACGTAGGACTCAGAATATAGCACACAAGTCATGTGGACTACTTTTATGATAGTTTATTGGTGCTTGTTTTCATTTTGGATCGTAACAGAAACTAGTCCCCTTCCACCTACATTACTAGAAATAAAGAGTGGACATCAGGGTTGGGGAGTAAAGGAAAACATGTAACGGGACTATGTATTTAAAATACAAAATATTTGTAACTGTATTCCTGTAATTTTAGGCAGGAAAACAGGAGAAAGATGAAGACGATGACGAGATGATTGTGAGAATCCAAGTGCAGTTATTTTAGTGAATCCAAATGAAAACAAAACAGAATATAAAACAGAACCTAAACTTGACCATGAACAATGACTTGACTAGACAACACAATACCAAACATGAGGGCTCAAAAACATGACATAGACAACCAATGACGAGACTAAACTAATGAACATGATAACAAGACTAATAAACAGTAACCAATAATAAAACAGAACTGATAACATAAGACACATAAACATAATTCAATGAAAAGACAGGACTAATAAACAAGAGTGTCACATGACAAGGAAACCACATGACAAGAAACAGTTTCAAAATAAAAAGGCATGAAATCAAAACAAAAACACATTTAAATGTGATATATCCCCCCACAAGGGGCGGCTCCTGATGCCCAAATGAAAACGAAACAATAGTTCAATACGGAGCTGGGGGGGTGGGGTCCTTGAAGCATGGCCTGGTGAAACAGGGCATGGAGCAGGAGACCAGGGCGTAGCCAGTGGCCAGAGAAATGGCTCCATGAAGGGAGCAGGTTCTGGCTGTTTGGGGGGTGACCACAGGGTAGGGACAGGGTCAGGAATCCTGGGAGGCGACTACAGGGCAGGGACAGGAGGCCTGTGAGGTGGCCACAGGTTAGAGGGGACAGAGTTCTGGGCTTTGGCCACTGGACAGGGTTCAGGAGGGAGCGGTTCAGAGGGTGGAGCTGTGGATGTCTCAGGGATTATCTGCTGGAACAGTCTTAGTGGCTGTGAGCACAGGCAGTGGCAGGGTAACAGTCTTCATAGTCGTGAGCACAGACTGTGGCAAGGGAGTGACCTCCTTTGTCATGTACACTGGCATTGATGGTGGAAGAACCTCAATGGTCGTGAACACTGCTGTGGCAGGCTCTGAGGATGGAGCCATAGTAGGCTTAGGGGACGGAGCCATGGCAGGCTCAGGAGTCATGGCTCCTTGGCATGGCGGGGCCGGCGTGGTGACATGGCAAGCCGGGGCCGCTCGACTAGGCATGGCAGCCATGGCGTGGTGACATGGCAAGGTAGGGCCGCTCGACTAGGCATGGCAGGCATGGCGGCTTGGCATGGCAGGTGGGACAGCATAGCATGATGAAGCAGGCATGGCTACATAGCATGACGTAGATGATGTGGCAACATGGCAAGGCAGGGCCTCTTGACTAGGCATGGCAGACATGGTAACATGGAATGATGTAGCAGTCATGGCAACATGGCATGACGTAGCATACATGGCAACATGGCATGACATGGCAGACATGACAACATGGCATGTCAAGGGAGGAACGGCAGGCATGGCAACAAGGCATGACATGGCAGTCGTGGCAACATGGCATGATGAGGCAGACGTGGTGGCCGAGGCTTTGTGCGCTGCCCCTGGGACAGCTGAGACTTCGGGCGCTGGCTCGCCAACTGTGGCAGGCATGGCCTTTGGCTCACTGACTGTGGCAGGCGTGGCCGCTGGCTCGCCGACGTGGCGACTCAGCTGTGGCAGCTATTGTGGGAGTGCTGAGTCCCTCATAAGCCACTCCCACAGTGAAAGATGAACCACTCAGCACCAGGGAATAGTCCATGAACTGAGCCAGAGTTCATTGAATTTTGCCTCCAGGTATCATGTAGCATAGAGGCTCATTTAAGCCAACGCGAAAACATTCCTTGAGAGCGACATTGAATTTCACCCGGTCACATAGCCCACAAAACTCCACAACGAATTCCTCAATGGAAAGACTCCCTTGATGTGAATGCAGTAGCTGAATTGCTGGGTTAATTTTGTAGGTCAAGTATTCTATAACGTTAAGCAGGAGAACTGGTGATGAATGTAAGAACCCAAGTGCAGTTATTTTATTGAATCCAAAGTGAAAACCAAACAGAATATAAAACAGAACCTAAACTTGACTTGACTATGAACAATGACTTGATTTGACTTGACTTGACTGGACTAGACTAGACTAGACTAGACTAATAGAAAGAACAATAACACAATGTTACACAAACACAATACTTGACAAAAGACAATGGCAAACATGAGGGCTCAAATACATGGACATGGATAACTCTACTAATAAACAGTAACCAATAATAAAACAGAACTGATAATAAGAACAAGACAAGATAACAAGACACATAAACATAAACCAATCAAAAGACAGGACTAATAAACATGGTGAAACTCAAGGAAACCACATGACATAAAACAGGAACAGGAAGCATGACTAATTTCAAAATAAAAGGCATGAAACAAAACATGAACAAAAACACATTTAAACGTGACAATTCCACTACAGTTACAATTTAAACAATTGGTAATCAGAATACAGTTACATTCAAAAAGTATTTTGGTTACTGAAGAGTTTACTTTGCATTTTATTGTCATTTGGTCCATTTAATATTTAGTCTATTCAGTTGGTCAACATTTATCCATATATATGAAGCGACCTATAGAGCTATTGAACAGCGGTGAAACACTTTTTTAAGTTGTGTTACATTCATATGAGCAGACAGAGAAATCAATTTGATGGATCAGAAAAATAAATAAATATTTATGAACATTTAGCATTATGCTAAGCTAAAATTATATTTCTAGCCATTTTACATACACCTGTTACCAAGCATGATCATATTTATTTTATAAAGAAATCATAATTAGATCATAATTTTTTATTTTCTCTAGTAAGACCTTTGATATTAGGGCAAAAATCTTATTCTTGATGAGAATTCTTTTTTAAACATATCTATAAATCCTTAAAACAATTAGCTTGATTTGGAAAAGAAATCTTGTTTTAGAAGCAACACTGCAAAGATATTAAGGCTTTTTTCAGAGAATGTATTTTTAACATGTGTATTGTACTGGCAGATTTTTTTTTAATAGTCAAAACAAGTGAAATCTACCAGTGCTAGTGAACCATTTGCGTTTGCCTCATAAATCATCCTGAAATTGCATTCCACTTTGCATTATGGTCACAGTCAGCCGTGAGCAGTCATCCAGCACTTCCTGCCATATTAGCTGTTCAACTTATAGAAATGTAAAATATTTTAATGCATTTCTTTCAGTAATTATTGTGGATTTAGTTCTTGTCATTCCCTTCACCAAGGTCTAAACAAGCTCCTCAACATGTCGCCTTTGGGCGACAAGCAAACGTCAAGCCAGTTTTTTGTCGCCCGCATGATGTTGTCATCGAGAACTTCAATTGCAATAATTACAAAACTGTCTTCTTACCATGTTAATAAGAAACAGAGCTGGGCTGTGTGATAGCATATACAATGTGACCGTAAGTGTGTCAACAGGTAGGCAACACATCAAAACCTGATCGCTTTCACCATAATCAGCAATGCTGTCAACACTGCAAGCATGGAGCTTCATTGATTTTAATAGGAGTGATGAGTTTTGTTGTGTTGTGGCGTGCTGCTTGCTTGAAGTGTCCATTAGGGGTAAGATGCACTTTTTGATTTGTGTCCTGATTACATGAACAAAAAATGTTAACTCCTACACTGCACAATCCATATCTTATGTACCGGTACCCTATAACAATGTTCCATACCTACCCTTTGTAAATGTTCCTTACATACCATATAGCCATCTCTACAGACCATACCTTACTCCTTTTCGAACACCCATCAGTAGATACTGTACACTGGATAATTTAATTCTCCTTGTACTTAGAGCTCTCTCTCTCTCTCTCTCTCTCACACACACTCTCACACACACACACACACACACACACACACACACACACACACACACACACACACACACACACACACACTTGCCTGTAATATGGGATATTGGCTTTCCTGTTTTGTATCAAGAAAGATACCATCTGCTGTGGCTTTTATAAGGATTCATTCAGATATTAAAAATCAGGGGGTGCCTTGACCTCTTAACCCAACCTCAGGGTAGTCTTTGTGTGTCATTTGTCCACTCTTGATATTATATGGTGTGTGTGTGTGTGTGTCTTGAAATGCTTTTTAGACCATTTTCAGTATGCACTTCTCATATCTAATCAATTGTAGGAACTCTTTCAGCAGTCATCGTTCATCTTGAAGAAATCAAACCGAATCAAATAAATCTATAAATTCAATGTCAGCTCAGGCATTCTAAATCCAAACACACAGCGCCACCTCCTGGAATGAGAGAAACATTCTTGTAGTTAAGTGTTGTGTGTCATGAGTGTATAGTCATAATGTAGAGACAATGGATAAGGCTTTTTTATTTTTTCACTGAGAAAGTCATAAAAACTGTGATGTGTGGCGAAAGATCTTAAAAGGATCGTTCAACAAAATAAATAAATACAATTTTGTCATCATTTACTCACTATGTCATGTCAAAATAAAGGGAGAATGTTTTTTTATATTTACACACTTTACATGCAATGGGAGTTCATAATAAACATAGCTGCCAAGCTCAAACACATTAAAGGTACCATAAAAGTAGTCCATACGACTCTTTTGCTATTTTCCAAGTCAGACCAAATTTTAATTTGCATATTTAAAATGGCACATCAAGTTTAGTTATATATGAGAAAAATATTAGATAAAATCTGCATCAATGAGATCAAACCAGGATCATTTTCTATTTTTAATGCAAACACAAATGAGATTTCAGAGATTCAACAGAGAAGATTATCAGTTAATAACCAGTGTCAGGTAAGTTACTCAAAAATAGTAATATACTAATTAAATTACTAATTACTTCTCTAAAATTGTAATCAGGTTACTGTGTTCTTCATGGAAAAAGCAAGAACATTACAAACCAATTTACTTTTAATTTAAATAAGTGAATTTAAAATAATGTCTATATTTCCTATTTGTTTATTATCGCTATCCCTTCAGCTATCATATACACTCACCTAAAGGATTAATAGGAACACCATACTAATACTGTGTTTGACCCCCTTTCGCCTTCAGAACTGCCTTAATTCTACGTGGCATTGATTCAACAAGGTGCTGAAAGCATTCTTTAGAAATGTTGGCCCATATTGATAGGATAGCATCTTGCAGTTGATGGAGATTTGTGGGATGCACATCCAGAGAACGAAGCTCCCATTCCACCACATCCCAAAGATGCTCTATTGGGTTGAGATCTGGTGACTGTGGGGGCCATTTTAGTACAGGGAACTCATTGTCATGTTCAAGAAACCAATTTGAAATGATTCGAGCTTTGTGACATGGTGCATTATCCTGCTGGAAGTAGCCATCAGAGGATGGGTACATGGTGGCCATAAAGGGATGGACATGGTCAGAAACAATGCTCAGGTAGGCCGTGGCATTTAAACGATGCCCAATTGGCACTAAGGGGCCTAAAGTGTGCCAAGAAAACATCCCCCACACCATTACACCACCACCACCAGCCTGCACAGTGGTAACAAGGCATGATGGATCCATGTTCTCATTCTGTTTACGCCAAATTCTGACTCTACCATCTGAATGTCTCAACAGAAATCGAGACTCATCAGACCAGGCAACATTTTTCCAGTCTTCAACTGTCCAATTTTGGTGAGCTCTTGCAAATTGTAGCCTCTTTTTCCTATTTGTAGTGGAGATGAGTGGTACCCGGTGGTGTCTTCTGCTGTTGTAGCCCATCCGCCTCAAGGTTGTGCGTGTTGTGGCTTCACAAATGCTTTGCTGCATACCTCGGTTGTAACGAGTGGTTATTTCAGGCAAAGTTGCTCTTCTATCAGCTTGAATCAGTCGGCCCATTCTCCTCTGACCTCTAGCATCAACAAGTCATTTTCAGCCCACAGGACTGCCGCATACTGGATGTTTTTCCCTTTTCACACCATTCTTTGTAAACCCTAGAAATGGTTGTGCGTGAAAATCCCAGTAACTGAGCAGATTGTGAAATACTCAGACCGACCCGTCTGGCACCAACAACCATGCCACGCTCAAAATTGCTTAAATCACCTTTCTTTCCCATTCTGACATTCAGTTTGGAGTTCAGGAGATTGTCTTGACCAGGACCACACCCCTAAATGCATTGAAGCAACTGCCATGTGATTGGTTGATTAGATAATTGCATTAATGAGAAATTGAACAGGTGTTCCTAATAATCCTTTAGGTGAGTGTATCTATCAACTACATAAATATTATTATTTTTTAAATATGTGTAACCCAAGAATAATGCACTTAAAAGTAATTGACTTGATTGAAAGGCAGTTACTGTAGGAGTTCTAAGGAACAAATACACAAAAATACACATAAGTGGACATTCGTTTTAACAGTGTGGCATTTCGCGATAAATAGCTGAAATTTAAAAAAAATGGCAGATCGTATCAAAATAGAGACTAATGTTTTGACTCAATTAGGTTTCTTACCAGATGTATTTTTGTTGCCGTTTGTCCCAAAGACAAATTCTGCTGTGGTCAGCACCATGTTGTCTGGTCTGAGATCAGTCAGTTTAAATTAATTTTAATTATGCATTGCAGAGAGCGATGCCAAAATACAAATACACGCATGTGTAAGCGTGATTGCACGAGATTAACTATACATTTATGGATGTGACAGATGTGGTCACTATGAATTGTCATTGTCTGAAGAAGAGAGTTTTTGAAGAAGATTCTTCAGAATGTATACTTTTTGTGTAAATAATGACAGAATTTTTAATTTGAGTGAACCTTCCCTTTAATCTGAATTTCTCTTTTTAACTAGAATACAAAGGAATCTGGGAACAGCTTTTATACCAATATTTAGATTGGTTGTTGATAAATAAAGAGTTTTCAATGGCCTTTTCTCAAAATGGTATCTTCTGTCCCTCCAATATTGAATATTTACTTCCTTGTCTTCAGGCACATAACAAACAATTGTTCATCATACAGTCGATTCTATCAATGTGTCTGCTGACATGCATGTGTGAATAAATGAGCTAATTTTCTGTGTGTGTGTGTGTGTGTGTGTGTGTGAGAGAGAGAGAGAGAGAGTGGATTTAAGTGGTTTACGAAGACATTTTTAAGGTTACAAACTGGTAATTACAAGGGTATTATGCTATAAATGTGGTTTATGAGGACATTTCTAGTGTTCCCATAATTCATATCTCTTAAAAAATTTTAAAATATATATATATTTTTTTTTTTTGTAAAAATGCTGAACGTTTTTTGTGAGCTTTAGGCGTAGGGTTAGGGGATATAATCTATAGTTCATACAGTAAAAAATCATTATGTCTATGGAGAGTACTCAGAAGGAAGCCGCGTAAACTGTCTGTGGAGTGGTTGTCTTCTGTAATGGCACTGCAGCACTTTTCTGGCTTAATGACTTGTAAGAGATGATTTAGTGTGCGTTAAAAAAACATCGGGCTCTCTCCCAGGTGCTGTGTTGATTAGTGTTGCACTGCATGTGTACGTGTGTGTGTTTATAAACTGAGAAAGATGCAGACTTTAGTTTGATGGAAGCAGGCTATGAATCAATGTGTAAATGAGAGGATGTGTGTTGATTAATCATGTTTATATATGTGTGTGTCTCTGTACAGGCTGAGGAAGACTGTTTGATGGAGGGCGATGCTTCTTTCACAGCAGCAGTGGCTGAGGCAGAGGCTCTTTGTGCTGGGTAGTCTGGCCCTTGGGAGCCTCCTCTATCTGGTTGCCAGAGTGGGCACTTTAAATCGGTATCGTAGCATCCATGCACAAAAACCTCAAGCCCCATCTATACAGTGGGCATTTAGACAACATTGAGGGTGTGACATTTGAGGGTGTGATGGTTTTTTGGATCAAAGTGTTTTATTTAGTCATATACACAGACATTTAAGCTTACATAATAGGAACAAAAATAGAATAAAATTGTAAGAATATAAAAATAAAGTTATAATCATGGAGTAACTAATGCTGCTTTCACGTCATTTCAGAATGTCTGTCCCTTGATTTTATGTCACTGGTGTTATCAATGTTGAAATCATGTTGCGTCAACAGAGGAAGAAGAGGCTGGTCAAATATGCCTATAGGGATTTTCCCATCATTTTAACTGTATTTTTTCCCACATGGTTTATTTAAATATGTCTCTGGTGTTACAATGTTTAATGCTCACATGAAAGATTTTTATTGAAAAAAAACAAATCTATTTAACGGTATGATTTATTGATTTTAGTCTGATCAGTGGTGTGGTGGAACTAATCTTTTAGGATAATTTGTCACTGGTGTTACAACCCTTGCTTCATTCGTGAAACAAAATTAAATAACAAATTAAAAAACAACAGTCAAATTGTCCTTTACCATTAAATATAATGTAAAAAAATAATAATAAAACCTAATTGAAAATTACAATATTTTCTAAGTCGGAAAGTCAAACATCCTTGAGAATGACCCTTCAATGGCAATGCTCAGAAAAATATGAATCACTACTTTAATTCATTAAATCACCTTTATTTGTTCTTGCAAAATGTTTAAGAACATAGAAAGTGTGCCAGGTAAAACAAAACATACTAATATGGCATATCAAATAGACAGTGTAAATTACACAGGTTAAAATGTTAAAATACATTCTCTGAAAAACCTAAATATCTTCTGCAGTGTTGTTTCTAAAACAAGACCAATCAAACTGAACTTATTTTAAGGATTTTTAGATATTTTTACAGGAAAACAATACAAAAATTATTATCAAGAATATGATTTTTGCACTAATATCAAAGGCCTTACTAGAAAAAAAGAAATTATGATCTAACGTGAATTTTCTTGATAAAATATGATCGTGTCTGGTAACATGTGCATGTAAAATGGCTAGAAATAGCATTTTAGCTTAGCATAAAGCTGACAAATTACACAAGGTTTATTTCCATTTCTTCTGCTCTAAACTTACTTCAAACTTCCTTCTCTGTCTGCTGGTATGAATGTGACACATCATAAGAAAGTGTTTCACTGCTGTTCAAATGCACTTTGGATCACATCATTTATATGTATAAATGTTTTCCATCTGAAACTACTAAATATTAAAAGAAACAAATGACAATAAAATGCAAAGTAATCTCTTCAGTAATCAAAATACATTTAGAATGCAACTGTATTCTAATTACCAATTATTTAAATTGTAACTGTAGTGGAATACAGTTACTTATGTTTTGTATTTTAAATACGTAATCCCATTACATGTATTACGTTACTCCCCAACCCTGCTTCCCTGAGGTCCACAATGTTAGTATGTTTTTTTGCTTTAAAACAGTCATAATTTAGTAATATATTATATTTTTCCACCCTGTCTTTGGCCCTCTGTCTGAAATGCTTAGTTTTGGCATAAGCGCTACCTTATAACTTCCACGTAAACGCCCGCTGTTCTGATTGGCTAACATTGTGCAGCTAGTTTGAAACTCAGTCTGAAGTGAATGAACAAGTCTCTACAACATTTTAAAACTAAATTTCAGGGGTCACACATAACACACATTCAACACATTGCATCTGAATATATTAAAAATTTTATCTCAAGAAAAACTGTTAACACACCGTTTACACTGGACGCACCATAAACCAAAAATCTAACAGTCATGACATTAGAAATATTCATGAATGGAACTGTTTACTTACTGTTTTAAATTAATTTGGTCAATTAACTTATTTACTATGTGGTTATTTATGGCCATTGTCTACACTTCTTCATTGCAGGCAGGAGCCGATCTGCCTCATCGATAGCAGACTGCCCCCTGCTAGCGTGCCAGGACAGATTTCTTTACGAACACTGCAGCACAAACAAGCTCTTCGACACGAGCTGCACAGGACCAACAGCACAAGGGAGCAGCTGCGCATGCACCATCTTGTTCAGCAGCTGCCCAGAGCCATCATCATCGGGGTGAGGAAAGGCGGCACACGCGCTCTGCTGGAGATGCTCAATCTTCACCCAGCTGTTGTCAAGGCCTCCCAGGAGATCCACTTTTTTGACAATGACAAGAACTATGCCCGTGGCATTGACTGGTACCGCGAAAAGATGCCTTACTCCTTTCCTCATCAAATCACTATAGAGAAGAGTCCTGCATACTTCATCACAGAGGAGGTACCAGAGAGGATCTTTAAGATGAATTCCTCCATTAAACTTCTCGTGATTGTGCGTGAGCCCACCACTCGAGCTGTTTCTGACTACACGCAGGTCCTAGAGGGGAAGGAGCACAAGAACAAAACATACCACAAGTTTGAGGAACTCGCAATTGATGCCAACACTTGTGAGGTGAACACAAAGTACAAGGCTGTACGGACAAGCATCTACACCAAGCACCTAGAACGCTGGTTAAAGTTCTTTCCGGTGGAGCAGTTTCACGTAGTTGATGGAGACCGCCTGATCACAGACCCATTGCCAGAAATAAAGCTGGTGGAACATTTCTTGAACCTTCCCTCACGGGTCAGCCAGTATAATCTGTACTTTAACGCTACACGTGGATTCTTCTGTCTGCGTTTCAACTTTATGTTCAGCAAGTGCCTGGCAGGCAGTAAGGGCCGGATCCATCCTGATGTGGACCTCTCGGTCAAGGAAAAACTGTGGCGCTTTTTCCATCCATTTAACCAGAAGTTTTACCAGATCATTGGCAGGACATTCAGCTGGCCCTGAGGATTCCGATAGCACTTGACATGCAGAGACTTCTGAAGCAGCAGTATTTTTATGTTTCTTCTGGAAAAGTGACCAAAATGTTTTGAGAGTAATTTCAACTCAAATCAATGTTTCATGTCCATTTACTTATTCATTTTGGAAGTAGCTGTGTAATAAGAAGGATAATGTACAGTCAGTCGGTCATTATCGCAAAATAAACCCAATTAGGATGATACAACTCCCACAAATCCTAATAACCCCCTGCTGGATTCTTTAAACCCTATCTTTAACCTTTAATGTGTTTCTGTGCCTTGACAGACAGTTTTGGATGTGGATGTACTGCATAATAACTTTGCTGGACTGTGCATAATTAGTGTTTTGAATCCCCCAAATAAAACTTTAAAATTCATGGAGTAATATTTTTCAGTTTGTCTTTCTATGTTTTCAAGTTTCCCTTTCAATGTCACTGTAATCAGATCAAATAATTACAGAATCTTTGATTTGTATAAGCCTGAAGGATTTATCAGGGCCGTCTGCAGGATTTAATCTGAGAGTACACACAGAAATCTGGGTTTGGTTTTCATGCTCAAAAGGGTTTTCGAGCGGGGGATCTTCAAACTAGATCATGCATTTAAAGCACAGGGCTCCCCCGGGCAGTCAAGGGCCCCCTTTTAGTCAAGGGCCCCCTGGGCACAGGCCCCATTGGCCCGGTTGGTAATCCATCCCTGTTTGCTGGTGAAGTCTACACTTTTGTGTGAGCAGTTAGATGATACGCCAATATTTGGGACAAACTACCACATCATACAATTGCGTTTTAATACCTCAGAGTCCGTGTCATGTACCATTTGCGTTTGCATTTAAACATTAGCATCTAGCTAAATTCATAACCTTAAAATTAATTATTAATTTAATGAATAGTTATGAAATTAATTAAATCAGGTGTGTTAGAAAATTGAGGTGTCCAAAATGACAAACCCTGCAATAAACAAGTGAAATGCTAAAGCTAAAAGGTGCTGTTTTCCACTATAATAGGGCTGTATCACAATTCAAGCAGATTTATTGTGATGTTATAGTTCATCATCTGCATAAACGCTCTGCCTATATCTTTGGGTTTTGAAAAGTGATCAATAATTCATGTTCACCTTAGAATTTAAGTATTTCTAGTTACTTCTGAATAACTTTTTCACAGAACCGTCTTAGTGTTTGAAATGTGCTAACTCTTGACAATTTATGGTCTTAGTACAGTGCCCAGCCTGTTGAGTGTTTAAACAATTTTCAGTGAGATATGGTAGCCTATATCTTTTATTAAAATACTGTTTACAAAATTTTAAACCATTTAAATTATATAATCTATTTAGTAAATATTGTCCATAATCTTTGGTTCCTTTTTTTCCCCCCACTGTTGTTGTTGTTTTGTTATGTTTTTATTGGAGCAAAATGCCATTTATTTCATTTATATTCTCTTTTCCATTGGTGAGAACTGAAGCCGCCAGTGTCACGATATGGTTCTGACATCTTGGGACTTGAGTCTGCGCAGTTGCGATTTCGGGACCAGACCTGCACAGTAGTGAGCAGGAAGTAAAGCTGCGAAATGAAGGCCCCGCCCTCACTCTCGCTGAATCAATCGCAAGCACACGCCCCTGCACTTTTGACTTTTGACTTTGATTAATTATAGAAATTTAGATATTACATTTAAAGCTCCATTCTCCTCAGTCCTCCAAAGATCCTGAAAAAAAGTCTGTTGGTGCTTCAGTGACTACTTCGCTCAGAGAACCTGTCAATCACAGCTGTCAATCATGATGTCACAGCACTGTTTTTATAGCATCAAATAACTAACTAAATTCAAACTTATTTTGAAAACAAACACTTGAAATTACATTAACGTTTTTTTTTTTTTTTCTGGTAAATTTACAATGAAATAACCCAAAAAAAAAGGACTAGGCTGAAGCCGAGCCTTATGTTTTCCTACCCTAACATGATAGAAACTACAGTAAATGACAGAAACTATCTTTGGAAAAAAGATATGTGAAGCAGGGGCATAGCCAGAATTTTATTTTTGGGGGGGTCCTGTCTTTAAATGAGGGGCAACATATATATATATATATATATATATATATATATATATATATATATATATATATATATATAGCTTAACACCTATAAATAAAACAGCTTAACACCTGCACACATTTAAAACAGCATATTTACTTCACCGTTTCAGCAGAACAGGCATAACAGCCTACAACATAGCATTGTTTATTACCTTTTACATGAGTCTACATGGGCGATTATAAAGTGTCAATGATGCCATCATACTCAGTCCAGAGAATCCACCAATTCGAAAAACAGCATGGAAAGATTTAAAAGCACATATACAGCAGTGGGGATTTCTTTAAGACTGCAAGGGAAGCTCAGCTTCCCCTATAATGTCAAAAAAATAATGGTCAAATATGTACTATTGTGTAAACAATTTATTGACTAAAAATGTGTTAGAACACGTTCATCTCGAAGACGAGTTCGTTCAGAATCAGCTACATTACATATAGCAGGTCGGCTGACTCGATTTACTTCTCATACATTCCCGTAGCGTCAGTGCATTTCCCTGTTGAAGCCGAGCGTCCATTGACTTCAACGAGGCTGCTCTGAACAGTTTTTTTCAGTGCTCCGAAAATAGACGGTCATTGGATAAATGCTGCGATTATGTCCCGCCCACGGACGCTCAGCGTCTCTGGGGGTGAATGAGGAGTGGGCTGGCCCGGACTCCGGGCTTCCGCGTGATGATTGGAGGATCTGTCGAAAGACTGCATCTCCTTTTGATTGACAGCTGAATCTGTACTATAAGAAGTCACTGAAGCTATTTCACGCTCAGTCCCATCGCGGATTTCTCAAGTGTAGTCGAAAGACAAACTGCTGCAACCTATTTCTTTATATTTGTTTGGCTGAAATTGCTAGTCAATTTGCATAATACATTTCACACAATTATACACCACATTCCTTGTTTCAGTTTTACCAAGTTTAATATATTTTGTTTTAGAGCGTTCGTTCGTTCGTTCGTTCATTCATTCATACAGTAGGCTAGGCTAGCGTCGTACGGGTGAAACTGCGCACGATGGCAGACGGTGCTAATATTGTCGACCTGATTTTGGCGAAGCCATTTGAAAGTCTTCCTTACGAGGAAAAAATTAGAATTAAACAGCAGGGCAGATCAACACCTAAGATTGATTTAGTGCAAAAAATAGGGTAAATAAGTTTATAATGTAGGCCGAAAATGAGCTTCCCCTCTTTGAAAGACCAGCAGCCGCCACTGATATACAGCATAACATTTTTACATTCACTGTTTTTAGCAGCAAAACAAAGACATAGCTCAGCAGCTATTCAAACCATGGGATTAGGCCTACCTTTTACATGACAAGGCGGAGTCTACGGGGGCAATTATTAAAAATGTCAATGATGTCATCATAGTCCAAAGAATCCACCAGTTCCCGTTCAAAAGACAGCAGAGAAAGATTATTTAAACGCAAAGTTGTCATGTGTGATCTCAAAGATGATTTGACTCTTCCTACTGTTGAGAAAAGTCTTTCGACACTACAAGAAGTCATTGGCAGTGTGACGATTATCTTTAAGAGTCTACTTATGTTTGGGAAGACATCAGAGGGGCAGGTGTCCAAAACCTCCATGAAGGAAGAGAAAGAGTGGCCATCGTCTATTTTCCTGCACAGAAGTTGAAAGAAAATGCGTAGTTCGGCTTCTTCAAATGAAATGCCATAGTGTTCGCAGGGCATCCTCAGTAGCTCGCCTTTTGAAAAAAAATCAGAGCCGGGCAAACACGCTGCTGCTGCACGCAGTAATCCGCATTGATCCTCTTGAAAGCAGCTGTTCAGTTCGGTGATTTGTCGGTCTAAAATATCAACCCATAGTTTGTTGAGATCAGCATTCTCCTTTATGGCTGTGGTTTTGCCTAAACTACATGAAACCAGAGACTCTTTCAGTCGGGCCAGTAGCTTTCTTACTCTGGTGCTGGTGACATCCCAGATGGAAATTGAATTCTTTTCCATCAGTTCATCAGTCAACTTTAAAACTTTGTCGAAATCATTTTGCACATTTTCTCGGAACTGTACATACATATCCCTTAGATTTTTGATCAGCGATAGGCAGTCGGTGACGGATATTGTGCTGCTCTGTAAAGCCCTGGTAGCAAAGTCACTGGTATCAAATAATTTCCCAAATGTCACCAACAGAAATACAAATTTTTTTGTCTGAATTTGATGTTCAAGACACCTTCTGTGAGGATAAAGCTCCTTCTAGATCTCCAAAAAACGGGCATGCCTGTGCGCACCAGTCATGAAAGTGTGCAAAGAGTTCACAGTATCAAAAAAAGTATTGACATGGCCAGATACCTTCGTTGCGGTGCAGAGAACTAAATTCAGCCTGTGCGAGCTGCAATGCACATAAAAGGCATTTGGAAAAGTACGCTTTAGAATCAAGTGCACACCACCCTTGTTACCGGACATAACAGAAGCCCCATCAAAGCCAAAGCCAACGCAAAGAGATGGATCCAACTGTAATGGCTCAATGACTTGCAAAATCTTGGAAGAAATCCCATTAGCGCTCATATCTCCCGTTTCAACGAATCCAGCCGCTCTCTCTTTAACTTTGCCTGCATGAACGTATCTTACACACACAGCCACCAGCTCGCGTTTTAAAATGTCCTTGCATTCGTCAGCCATAATTGCGTAGTAGGTGTATGGTGTCTCATGCAACTCAGACTTGATCTTTCGTAGAAGTAGTGAGGCTGCACATTCAAGTAACTCGTTCTGAATTTCTGCACTCATTAGTCTGGCGTTTTTTGGTATTTCCTGGAGACGATTTTGCACGTTTGGGTCATGCTTGGCAATTAAGCTAAACAGTTCCAAAAAATTGCCCTTATTTAAGGCCTCTTAATTTTCCCTGTGGCCACGTAAAGCAATGCCTTGTTTTGCACAGAACATAACAATGTCAATGACCACTTTCACATGTTCGCGGTTTTTCTCCACAAACGTGCGGTCATCCCGAAAGAGCTGGTTTAAAACAGTACCATGGGTTTTACGGGTTGCTTTATATGCCTCATATTTACAAACGGAAAGTGAATGAGATTTGCTGGCTTGGTGTCTGATGCATGACCTGCGGAGGTGTTTCCAATCTGTGAATCCATCGCAGATGAACGCTTTTTCTGCGCATGCATCGGGAAAATGCCGACATGCTTTGCAAAACACAGCAGTATTTGTTGAACTATATTCAAGCCATGTGAATTCATTATACCATTTTGGGGAAAAGCAACGATTCTTTCCGGCAAACTCAGTGCAACGAAATGTGGTCATCACTGGTTGTGAAGGCGGTTCATCAATTGCAGACAAGTCATTGGGCATTGTGCCGATCTGTGTGGAAGTCTCACCGCTCCACTCCTGTGATGAAATAGGCCGTTGTGTTACTGTGTCCTGAGAAGCCTCAGGTGCCGCTTCACTCGCTGTTGCCTCATAGTAAGCTGAAGCAGACTCAGATGTAGATGGCACATTTTCTCCTTCTCGCTCATCTTTACGTGCTTTTTTAAAAAAGCGTAATATTGTACTTTGCGCACCTGCCATTGTCACTGCATATTAATGAACTCTCACGAAGATGACAGCATATGTTAAGCACAACACGTGACATAAACAAATCAAGTTTGAAAACAGCATTTTACCTCACATTTTATTGCGCAGCATTTTGATTGGTCAATCTATCAATCCTAACAAATCCAATTTATTTTTTTTTTTAAACAATCAGAAATCTCATGTAAATGAGGGGGCCTAGGCCCACCCAGGCCCCCTCGTGGCTACGCCACTGATGTGAAGTGTAATTTAATTGTTTAGTTGGTCTCACATCCCGTTGAATAACATGCGGAGACGGGGTTTATGACCTATACTAGGACCAGTCACCGGGGGGCGATCGAGACGTTTTGGCTTCACTATTGACCAATAGGGGCTGGCTGCAGACTACGGGGCGAGTGGAGCTCCATTCAAAAGCGGAAATACGTCACCTCCACTGCGCCGGAGCGCATATATACGTCACCTCTACTGCGGCCTTATACTGTCTATGACTGCGACCGAGCGCATATATATATATATATATATATATATATTTATTTATTTAACCGAGCGCATATATACATGACCTCACCTAATCTTCACACACAATATCAAAGCAGTATACTACACTTTTACGGTTTATGACTTTTAAATATAATATTATAGTAAAAATAATTTCAGAATTTTCTATTTAAAGCTAAATAACATGCACAAATCAACCAATGTAAAATAATGAAGAAAAATGTCCACAATTTAAGTTTTAATTGTTTTTATGTAAAAAAAAAAACAAACAAAAAAAACAAATAATCTTAAATTTTTACAACACAATAACTGGAGTTGAGGTGACGTATTTCCTGTTTGAGAGTGGAGCTCCAATCGCCCACAGTCTGCAGCCAGACCCTTCTCCTATTGAGGGCTTGTGTGGCACACTTGTCTTGAACGCTTACTTCCAGTCACGTGCACGCGCACTCAAGTGGCCAAGACCGCAAATCAGGCCACTAGTAAAACTGAAATTACTGTCCAACTGTCATATAGAAAGAAAAAAAGATTTGACACAAGAAGCGGTCAATGAAGTTATTATGGTAATGTGGTGAACACTTCAAACGGTTGTTCTAAAATCCCAGCACTTTATTCTTATCTGATATCGTCACAAGAGCAAAAGCGTAACGAAAAAAAAAAAAAAAATTTAAAATAAATATTAAAATATCGTGAATCTCCAGCACCCCTCCATTGTTGCCAACTTAGCGACTTTGTCGCTATTTTTAGCGACTTTTCAGACCCCTTTAGCGACATTTTTTCAAAAAAGCGACTAGCGACAAATCTAGCGACTTTCCAAATATCGCCAGTACTGCAAGCGTGAGGTCTTACTTCCCCGCTGCGTCTGCTCTGTTCAGTGAGCGGCTGAGAGGAGCAGCACATTCCGTTGACTGCACGCCAGCGGACATAGACATGAATGAGCTGCGCATGTGCACGCTGTGTTAGCAGGAACCAATCAGTGATCACATATCAGCTGCCTTCTCCTTTGTTTTAATTCAAAACATTTAATTTGGCCGTTTTTCGGCTATATACTTATATAAAAACAGTATGAGCACGGTTTAGAGGAGATAACCGTTATTATAAACTAAAGTAGGCTACAGTACCGAGAAATTAGGCAGAATGCAAATACGACGCGATGACGTCATTAATATGCTAATGACGCATGACGCATCTGGCGACATTTAGCTACTTTTCGAGCAGGCTTTAGCTACTTTCCATTGAAAATAGTTGGCAACACTGCACAACTCCCCATCCGCCCCCATTTCTGCAGTTACTCCTCCCACTTAACCCTATTTCTATCTTTCTCTTTTTCATTAGGGGCATTAGCGTATATTATCCACAATTTACTGTTGTATTTGTATTTGTATACGGGTGTGTGATTATTCTGCACAGTGGTCATGGCGTACACCCTGCAGAGCGGCACTAAGAAGAAAGTCTGTTATTATTATGACGGTAAGACGCTTCGGTTCCGTTTAATTCGCGATACGAGATAACTCCCGTCCACATTTAACCCAGATCTTTCTAAACCAACACTATCTTCATTATAATCTGAATAAATGTAATATAATCATGTCTGCTGAGTTCTGGTCCAGTACAGTTTATAATGCGACGAGTTTATGAATGAAGTTGTGGCTCGGTTAGCACATATGCTAGCGGTGCTGCTTTGTGTCATCTTATCAAGAGAGTAAATACAGGCTCTGCTAAACTTAGTTCTGTCTTATGATCGCATGTTATTATTGGTAATTGAACGTGTGGGGGTTTTAAATCTTTATGAACTGGTGTGATAAGTTTATTCAGTTTAAAATTATATTGCCGCCAGGGCCTGTGCAGTGATGCGGGTATTGCGCATGCGCAGACCCCAGTACTCGCGAACATACATAAATTATTTGAACTTGATTATCTTCTTTTTAGTGATTTGTGATATGCAGGATTTGTTCCCTCAGTAATTAATATAGTGTGCTGGAAATTAGTGGAAGCTCTTATTTAAAAGAGTTTTCTAGAATTCGTTTTCATTTAGTAGTTATGTCACGGAACTATTTATTTGGTTAGAAATCTCTTGTGAAATGATTTGGATAGTCTGTGTGTAGTAGTCATTGGGATTTGTTGATTAAAAAAAAAAGGTGTTGTTAACTGGGAACTGATCTGTTGGTTTTCTAATGTGTCTTATAATGTGAAAAATATCTATATTTGTCATTCCAGGGGATATTGGAAATTATTATTATGGACAGGGCCATCCGATGAAGCCCCACAGAATCCGCATGACTCATAACCTCCTGTTGAACTACGGCCTGTACAGGAAGATGGAGATTTATGTGAGTTTGGATCCATAAATGACTCATCTTATGAACCCAGTCTGATTCCTTTTAGATTAATAATTAAGTTTGATCCATCGTCCCTCAGTTTGTGAAAACAAAGGAAAACTTGTGTGAAGTACGGCATGTCAATGGGGCAAGGCATTGCACCAGGATACATGTTAAAATCCCTGCTATACAGAAAGTGTGACCTTAAGACTTTAACGTTATACATTTTTAGGTGAGAATAGTTTGATTTAATTGCTAACTAGTTTGGGAAAGGTTATGTCCAATTTTCACCTCACCTGCTGGGCCATAGCTAGTTGGTGAATTGTGGTAACGATTCTAAAGGCCCAAAGGTACAGAAGCCCCCACAACAAATACATAACCAGTGTTAATCTCATCAACTAAATCACTGACAAAGACGTTCATTAACGAAAGGTTCTTTTATCCTCTTTTTGGAATTCCCACTGCTATCTACTGTCATATTAGTTTAAATGTCCCTGATACATCGTAAATTTGATTTTGTCTCTATATATTCAACATTTTCAGTTAGAAATGACTTCGTGTAGTAAGCTTGAGTCTAATAAAACATGTGTTCTATTTAGTAATTTCCAGAGTTGGGGAACATGCTTTTTTTTTAAAGTGTATTACGTTAAGAGCGGCACTGACACCTTGGGACGTAGATGCAGCATCATTCAAAAACATTCGTTTTCAGTTTCAGATACCATTGTAGAAATGTAGTATTCACAGCCAACCAGCCAGGATTGATGAAATACTCACTTTTATTGTGACTTGTGAGATCACTAGAGAACTGGTTGACTTTTTATCTCTGTGTGTGTGATCATGCATTTTGTGACCTTCCAGAGACCTCATAAAGCCATCGCAGAAGAGATGACCAAGTACCACAGTGACGACTACATCAAATTTCTGCGCTCCATTCGGCCAGACAACATGTCAGAGTTTAGCAAGCAGATGCAACGTTGTACGTCTGTGTTACTTTAAAAAAAAAATATTACAAAAATACAGTAATATTCATCAAATGCATGAGGATTTAAATTATCTGAAATATTAAACCATAGAATTAGGATTGTGTAGAATTTTAGAAATGTGGACATGTCTGATGAGTATATGTAATTTGATGTGTGTGTGCTTGTGTAGTTAATGTAGGAGAGGATTGCCCAGTCTTTGATGGTCTATTCGAGTTCTGCCAACTCTCCACTGGAGGTTCTGCAGGTAAGTGACTGCTTTCATGGTCCATGCACATTTTGTTCATGGTAGTCAGTACACAGTGAAACGAGACAACGTTCCTCCAGGACCATGGTGCTACATAAAACAACATAGGACAAACACAGAACCACATGAGACTGCACAGACTAAATAACATACCTATATAAAATGCATGTGCAAATGTGTAAATAAAATTTACACAAATAAATTACTAAACATTAACAGGACAATAGGCACAGTGAGAGACAGTGCAGCGCCGACCAGTACACAGTAGTGCAAAAAGATGACTGTTTCTAAAAATGCCAAATGTAAACATAACATACTATGAGATAGTGTTCTATGCACATAGCAGTTATTGAGGTAGCAGCCAGGTATAAAGTGACAAAAATTAAAGTGCAACTCAGGACACGTGTGTGTGTGTGTGTCAGTGTCAGTCCAGTCTCTGAGTATTGAGGAGTCTGATGGCTTGGGGGAAGAAGCTATTACACAGTCTGGCCGTGAGGGCCAGAATGCTTTGGTACCTCTTGCCAGACGGCAGGAGGGTAAAGAGTTTGTGTGAGGGGTGTGTGGGGTCATCCACAATGCTGGTTGCTTTGCGGATGCAGTGTTTTCGTAAATGTCTTTGATGGAGGGAAGAGAGACCCCGATGATCTTCTCAGCTGTCCTCACTATCCTCTGCAGGACTTTGCGGTCCGAAACGGTGCAAGTCCCAAACCAGGCAGTGATGCAGCTGCTCAGGATACTCTCAATAGTCCCTCTATAGAATGTAGTGGGGATGGGGGGTGGGAGATGCGCTTTTCTCAGCCTTCGAAGAAAGTAGAGACGCTGCTGGGCTTTCTTGGTAATACAGCTGGTGTTTAGGGACCAGGTGAGGTTCTCCACCAGGTAAACACCAAGGAATTTGGTGCTCTTGAAGATCTCCACAGAGGAGCCGTCGATGTTCAGCGGAGAGCGGTCACTCTGTGCTCTCTTAAAGTCAATAACCATCTCTTTTGTGTTGTCCACATTCAGAGGTAGGTTGTTGGCTCTACACCAGTCCGTTAGCCACTGCACCTCCTCTCTGTATGCTGACTCATCGTTCTTGCTGATGAGACCCACCACGGTCGTGTCATCGGCGAACTTAATGATGTGGTTCGAGCTGTCGTGAGTCAGCAGAGTGAACGGCAGTGGACTGAGCACACAGCCCTGGGGGGCCCCAGTCGTCAGTGTGGTGGTGGTGGTGGTGGTGGAGATGCTGTTCCCGACCCGGACTGACTGAGGTCTCCCAGTCAGGAAGTCCAGGATCCAGTTGCAGAGGGAGGTGTCCAGCACCCAGCAGGTTCAGCTTTCCAATCAGGTGCTGAGGAATGATTGTGTTGAATGCTGAGCTGAAGTCTATGAGCAGCATTCGAACATATGAGTCCTTTTTATCTAGGTGGGTGAGGGCCAGATGGAGGGTGGTGGCGATGGCATCGTCTGTTGAACGGTTTGGAAGATACGCAAACTGCAGTGGGTCTAGTGAGGGGGGCAGCTGGGTCTTAATGTGCCTCATGACGAGCCTCTCGAAGCACTTCATGATGATGGCGATGGGACGGTAGTCGTTGAAGCAGGACACTGAAGACTTCTTTGGCATGGGGGACGATGGTGGTGGCCTTGAAGCACGTTGGAACAACGGCGAATGTTGAAGATGTTGGTAAGAACATCTGCCAGCTGGTCTGCACATCCTCTGAGCACTCTGCCAGGATTGTTGTCTGGTCCAGCAGCCTTCCGTGGGTTGACTCTACATAGAGTTTTCCTCACATCAGCCATGGTAAGGCAGAGCACCTGGTCATTGGGAGGAGGGGTGGTCTTCCTCGCCACCACGTCATTCTGTGCTTCAAACCTAGCATAGAAGTCGTTCAGCGCATCTGGAAGGGAGGCATCTTTGTCACAGGCAACTGATGTTGTCCTGTAGTTGGTAATGGCCTGGATGCCCTGCCACATGCGCCGCGGGTCGCCGCTGTCCTGGAAGTGACTGTGGATTCTCTGGGCGTGTGCGAGCTTTGCCTCTCTGATGGCCCGGGACAGTTTGGCCCTCTCTGTTCTTAGGGTAGCCTTGTCGCCTGCTCTGAAGGCGGAGTCTCGGGTCCTCAGCAGCGCATGCACCTCCGCAGTCATCCACGGCTTCTGGTTGGAGCGTGTGGTGATGGTCTTGGAGAAGGTGACATCATCAATGCACTTGATGTTGTAGCTGGTAACTGATGCTGTGTATTCCTCCAAGTTGGTAGGGTCGCCATATGTTGCAGCCTCCCTGAACATGTGCCAGTCAGTACACTCAAAACGGTCCTGAAGAGCAGAGATGGTTCCTGCTGGCTAGGTTTTCACCTGCTTCTGGAGCGGTTGAGTAGCGGTCTATGCTGGAATTAGCATAACAGAGATGTGGTCAGAGTAGCCGTGGTGGAGGCGTGGCTCAGCTCTGTACGTGCCTGGGATGTTTGTGTAAACAAGGTCAAGCGTGTTCGCCCTTCTCGTTGCAAAGTCCCCATACTGATGGAATTTAGGGCGCACTGTCTTGAGATTCTTATGGTTGAAATCTCCGGCGACAATAAACAGTCCGTCAGGGTGAGCGTTCTGCAGTTCGCTCATAGCCCCTTACAGTTCACAGAGCGCTTCCTTAGCGTTAGCGCTGGGGGGGATGTAAACTCCGCTGGTAGTTATTGACTAGTGATAAAATCATAAAAAAATAGCAGCACTGTTGAATATCAGCTAATGCTGTATATCAGTATAGATCACTAGTTCATTTACCTGATTTTGTGAGGGCTTGTGGAAAGGTAGATCACATTTTTTGCAAGTTCTCTAATGGATTAATTATTTTTTTAAATCACCCTTTTCTCTCCTTCACTGCACTTTCCTGATACAGCTGGTGCTGTGAAGTTGAACAGGCAGCAGACTGACATTGCAGTAAACTGGGCCGGTGGTCTTCATCATGCTAAGAAATCGGAAGCATCAGGATTCTGCTATGTCAATGACATTGTTCTCGCCATTCTGGAACTGCTCAAGTGAGCTGTCTATCAAACTCACATTTGCTTTCCAGATTCACTTTGATATTTATGGGATAGTTCACTTAAATGAAAATTCTGTCATTTACATTGTTACATAGCCATTTTAGTTTAGTTCTTCTGTGGAACACAAAAGGAGATGTTAGGCAAATGTTATTCTCAGTCAACATTCACTATAATTGCATATTTTTCCCATACACTGAAAGTGAATAGTGACTGAGGATGTCAGCCCTTAACATTCTGCCTAACATCTCCTTTTGCGTTCCATGAAAAAAGAAAGTCATACAGATTTGGGGCAACATGAGGTTTAAGTAAGTTATGACTGTGTGAACTGTCCCTTTAAGTGCATTATTAACAAATGGAGTCTGCTAAACATGATTATACTTTACAGGCAGAGTTTGTTAAGCTTTTTGGGGGGTTGGATTCCTGTTGTCTTGAAAACTTCCTCCTTATTCCTCCTGATTGTGTGTTTCTCACAGGTATCACCAGAGGGTGCTGTATATCGACATTGATATTCATCATGGAGATGGCGTAGAGGAGGCATTTTACACCACTGACAGAGTGATGACCGTGTCCTTCCACAAATATGGCGAATATTTTCCTGGCACAGGAGACCTGCGGGTGCGAGGCCATCTCTCATTATACAGCACTGACAGGGTGGAAAGAGCTGTCTTAAAGGAAACAGCTAGGGAGACATTTTATAAATAGTCAGCAATCAGAAGTCATCTTTTTCATTGTTTTTGTACATAATGATCACTCTTGTTCATGTTTTTACCCATATCACAGTTAATGGTCAAGATTAGAAAACATTCATTTACCTCATTTTAGTGTAAACCCATATGACTTTCTTCAATAGAATGCAAAAGATGTTATACAGAATGTTTTAGTCACTATTCACTTTCATTGAAAGGAAATAAGATGCAATTATAGTGAACGGTGACTGAGGCTAACATTCTGCCTAACATCTCATTTTGTGTTCCATGGAAGAAAGCAAGTTATATCGGGTTGTAATGACATAAGGGTGAGTTAACAATTACAGATGTTTTCATATATGGGTGAACTATCACTTTAAAGTCATATGAATGAGATGTAACAAATCTCTGGATTGAAAACAGTTCTATGTTTTTCTATGTTTTTCAGGATATTGGTGCTGGAAAAGGGAAATATTATGCAGTAAACTTCCCTCTGAGAGATGGAATTGATGATGAGTCATATGAGCAGATATTTAAACCTGTGAGTGTGAGCTTCTAATGTTCTTTTTATGTAATCAAAATTCAGAGTAGTCTGTTTGTGTATTTAATCTTACATCATAGCAGTAGATGTTTGAATTAGGGTTGTTACTATACTAATATTTTCAATACCAATGATTCTCACAAAAAGGAATATACTATAAAACACACTCCCTTTATTTAAAGAGTTAATTTATATAAATATTATATGTGCTAAAATAAAGAACCAAGCTATATTAGAAAAAATTAAAACTAAAGAATGAAGATACAAATTAGATTTATGTATCTTGCAAAGACAGTGCATCTCACGGAAGAGATGCGTTTTTAGATGTTTCTTGAAAGTAGCTAAAGAACCAGCTGCTGTGATGGAGTTCGGAAAGGTCGTTCCACCAGCGAGGAACTGTGGAAGTGAAAGTCCTGGAAAGCGATTTTGTGCATCTATGATATGCCGCCACGAGGTGCCGCTCACCCGCTGATTGTAAGCTTCTGGAGGGCACAGAGTAAAAAAAAAGATCAAGTAGTAGTGAGTCTAGATCGGGGGGTGCAGAGCCAGTTGCTGTTCTAGAAACTACTTGATGCGAGCACCCATTAGTGTTCAATTAAGAGAGGTGTGACGTGTGTTCTCTTGAAGACCACATGCACTGCTGCGTTCTGGATCAATTGCAGAGCTTTGATTGTACATCCAGAAAGTCCTGCCAGAAGAGCTTTGCAGTAGTCCAGTCTGGACATAACAAGAGCCTGGGGAAAGTGTTTTGTAGCATGCTCTGATAGGAAACATCTGATTTTCCTAATGTTGTACTGTGCAAATCTGCATGATCGGCTGTCTTTGCGATGTGGTCCATGAAGTTCGGCTGATCGCCAAACAACCTCAAGATTTCTGTCTGTCCTGGATGTTGCAATTGTTGAGTCTTTGCTAGATTCATTTGGAGTTGATGTTCTTTCATCCAACACACACACACATATATATATATATATATATATATATATATATATATATATATATATACACATATACACACCAGGTACATACAGATACATATTACAATACAAATGAAGCAAACAGTGCTTGGGGTTTTTGGGTATCCAGCAGCAGAATCAAAGATTCAAATATCACAAAATTGAAAAAAGTCAAATGTAAAATAAAAACCAATGAAATATTAAAAAGATAACAGCTTGTGTTTACGGCCTCTAGACCAGCTTTGAACATTCTCTGACCAGCTTAACGAAAAACATTCCTAGTATGCATGTTTGACATCCCCAATTGTGTATGTATGTGATCATCGAATGTCTAAAGTGACTGAAAGTGCCTGGCCAGTCCAGTGTTATTGCAGTGTAGTTTTGATAAAACTGTGTTTGTATCTGTGTGTGCAGGTGATGTCTAAAGTGATGGAAATGTATCAGCCCAGTGCAGTGGTGTTACAGTGTGGTGCAGACTCTCTCTCTGGAGACAGATTGGGCTGCTTCAACCTCACCATCCGCGGTAAGCAGCATGATATCACACAAGTTTTCAGCAATGTTCTGATGTGTTTAGGGTTGGGAATCAAGAACTGGTTCTCCAGTATGTTTGTAGTTTTCCTCATAAACACTAACATAATTGTTATAGAACCAGAATCATTGAGTGAAATTAGAAATGTTAAATTCCTTATGATTCCATATAAATGCACTGCTTGCTCTCTGTGGCAAAGTTTACCATAAAAGGATTATTATTGAGTTTGTTCATTGAAAATGTGGATCTACCTGATGCATTTCTCTCTTTTAAAGACGCATTCCTTTATTATCACATTCATGCAGAGCTTTCTCTTTACTGAGTTTAAACTGAATTCTTCTGATTTCTCTTTAAGGTCATGCGAAATGTGTGGAGTACATAAAGTCGTTTAACCTGCCATTAATGATGTTGGGTGGTGGGGGCTACACCATCCGTAATGTGGCTCGCTGTTGGACATACGAGACAGCCGTGGCCTTGGACACAGACATACCTGATGGTACAAACATGTTAGCATTTCCGCCTCGTTTATGG
Source organism: Xyrauchen texanus (assembly GCF_025860055.1). Lineage (NCBI taxonomy): Eukaryota > Metazoa > Chordata > Actinopteri > Cypriniformes > Catostomidae > Xyrauchen > Xyrauchen texanus. The sequence goes on from NC_068303.1 coordinate 34,174,636, forward strand.
GCTTGATCCAAATGCAAATGATCTGATCTCTAGTCTCTCCATAATCATTTGTACAACTCACTTTATTTTATTCATTGATTTTCTCCCCAATTTGGCATGCCAAATTCCCAATGCACTCTTAAGTCCTCGTGGTGGCATAGTGACTTGCCTCAATCCGGGTGGTGGAGGACGAATCTCAGTTTCCTCAGTGTCAATCCGCACCCCTTACCACATGGCTTGTTGAGAGCGTTACCGCAGACCTAGCGCATGTGAAGGCTTCATGCTATTCAATGCGGCATCCACGCACAACTCTCCACGCGCCCCACTGAGAGCGAGAACCACATTATCGCGACCGCGAGGAGGTTAACCCAATGTGACTACCCACCCTAGCAACCGGGTCTATTGGTTGCTAAGGAAGCCTGACTGGTGTCACTCAGCACAACCTGGATTCGAACTTGTGACTCCAGGTGTGGTAGTCAGTGTCTTTACTTGCTGAGCTACCCAGGCCCCCACAAATCACTTTATTGATATTAGTGCATTAATGTTATAAAGTGGAAAATCATGGGTTGTTTTATGTATTCTGCCCATTCAGAAAAACATCTGTCTATTCAATCTTTCAGTAACGCAAAGCAACTGCATAGCATTGCCCTAAAAACCTACACAGAAAATAACCTGGTAAAGCCATTCTGCACACCCAAGCAATCACTTTGTCACCACACAAACCAGCTTAATAACACTTTAGCAACCACCAAAAACACCCTAGGAATTCAATTGCATATCAACCAGCCAGATCAATGTAGTAACTGCCTATCAACCTCCCAAAAGAACCAAGTAGCCACCTAGCACTGCCCTAGCATTTGCCTAGCAACCACTCAGAACACATTTTTGGAACGCTCTCAGGAAGCTATTTCCAGTCATGTCAGTGCAGCTCCTATCTATTTGAACAGTGGAAAACTAAAATCCCAAAAACGGTTGGTCAAGATTACCATCAAAGAACATTTCAAATCAGTAGTAAAATCTGACAACACTGGAATCATAAATTGTGCTCCTTTTCCTCTGATTACGCTAAAAGAAACACAATTTTCCTGGCTTGTGTAGCTAATGCGCATGCACGTTCTTGAGTTGATTGACAGGTGATGTCTGTATCTAAAAGGTGATTGGCTGTTTTACCTCTAAGATGGGACTTCCGTTGATGTTTGTTGCTTACATTTTTCCCATTAATTTCTGTCTCTGCTAAGTATTCTCTGGAATACCTTAGAGAACAAGTTCTACATCTCTTCAAACTACATAATATTTGGAAAACCTTCAAACTAACTTTCAAAAGTTTAAACTTTATGGCAAGGCATTAAGCCAACATTATAATTTTGTATTTAATCTTTTATTTTTTATTGAAAGTACCTTCAGGAAGCGGCTGTAAGTGTTTTTTTATTTTTTATTTTATGAAATGGTATGCAGCAAAATGTTCCTACTCCCTGAGGATATCACTGAAATAATGTATCTATATCTCTATAGACTGTGTCTGTTTGTGAAAAGTGGTTTCTCTCTGTCTCTCATTTTGTAGAGCTGCCATATAATGACTACTTTGAGTATTTTGGTCCTGACTTTAAACTGCACATCAGTCCGTCCAACATGACCAATCAGAACACACAGGAGTACATGGACAAGATCAAGTATGTACTGCTTTCAAACATAAATACAAAAGGATGTTAGATTCAGAGGTTGTGCTACAAATCATCCTTACTTTGATTGTACATTTTCCGCTCTTATTTTTATCCATGGGTACGGCGCTCTTTTGTGGGTTCTTGGGTTTTTCTTTTTATTCTGCTCTTGCAGTGTCTTGTGATCTAGTCACCCGATTACCCCTTCAACCATGGTGAAAATAATACATTTGGTTGGTCACTCTGCTAATACAAATTAATTCCAGAACCCTATAAAATAATTATTTAAAACAATATTTATTGGCTGTATTGACACACTAAAACAGGAGAAAAAATGCAAATAAATGTTTCTATCAAAATTATACAGAGTGTTCTTTTTTTTCTTCTCACCTTTCTCCCCAATGCCCAATGGCATGCCCAATTCCCAATGCACTCGAAGTCCTCGTGGTGGCATAGTGACTCGCCTCAATCCGGGTGGCCGAGGACAAATCTTAGTTGCCTCCGTGTCTGAGACTGTCAATCAGCACATCTTATCCACGTGGCTTGTTGAGCATGTTACTGTGGAGACGTAGTGCGTGTGGAGGCTTCAGGATATTCTCCATGGCATCCACACACAACCCACCACATGCCCCACCAAGAGCGAGAACCACATTATATTGACTACGAGGAGGAGTGTACCCTCCCTAGCAACAGGGCCAATCTGGTTGTTCAGGAGACCTGGCTGGAGTCACTCAGCACACCCTGGATTCGACCTCGTGACTCCAGGGGTGGAAGTCAGCTGAACGTCTTGACTGGCTGAGCTACTCAAGCCCTGATAGAAACATTTCTTAATTTTCGGTCAGTGATTCGGTAAATAAAAGACATTTTTCGATTAATGCAACCCCTGGTTAGAATGGATCTAGGAAGAGACTTTTTTTTATGTGAAAGAGTAATCCATTTGTATAAATTGTGGCATACTCTGTTCAATATAATTTATGCCTGCATAAAACAGTGTACAGTTTTGGTCATTTATACATACATTTCTTTCAGTTAGAGACTTAATATTAAGGGTGGCCATTGTTATTAAAAACTAGAAGTTGTCCAGTTGCCTGAGTGTGTTTGCTCTGTGTTTATCACAGGCAGCGTTTGTTTGAGAACCTGCGAATGCTTCCTCATGCTCCTGGTGTCCAGATGCAGGCCATTCCAGAAGACAGTATTCCAGATGACACCGTAGATGAAGACATGGAGGACCCAGATAAACGCCTTTCCAGTAAGATCCACACATAGTTCACTCTCTCTCAACAGCTGAGGAATATATATATATATATATATATATATATATATATATATATATATATATATTCCATTTTGTCTCTTACATCGTTTCCATTTCTGTCATGTTTCAAGATCACACCCAGTATGAAAATTTATTGTTTGAAAATCAATTCCACATAGCTGTATATTTAAGCAATCAGCACCCCTGTAATTCAACAAACAAAATATCTTGTGTTGCGATTTTTACAACAAAAACTTTCACTTGAACAAGATGTGGTTCTTACAACAGTTCTATATACAAGTTAATGTTGAATACAACATTTGGCCAGTTAGTATGTATATTATATTTTCTCTACCAACACAAACAGTTCTAAATGCCTCAGTGGAGTGATACAAACAATGAAGGGTTGCAGTGCTGTTATAAGAAATATCAGCATGATTGAAATGTTGCCAATCAAATAAGAGGAACATATCTAACTTTTTCTTAATCTGAAATGCTCTTATTGGCTGATTTGATTTGATGGATTTCAGTGAGGACAGAAACATGTCTAGATGCACTTCAGATTCTGTTCCAGCTCATACATGTCTGCTCTCCTGTTGTTTGTGTCCGTGTCTAGTCCGTGCATCTGATAAGAGAATTGCCTGTGATGAGGAGTTCTCTGACTCTGAAGATGAAGGAGAGGGTGGTCGCAGAAATGTTGTCAATCACAAGAAGGGAGCCAAAAGAACACGTATAGAGGAGGAGAAGAAAGAGGCAGAAGAGAAGAAAGCTGGTAAGAGTTTGATAGAGCTGAGAATAGCATTTAATTGGTGATCTGTTGATAAGTGAGCATGCATTCTAGACGAGGTACTACACCCCATTCCAGTGCGTAATGTATTTATTTAATTATTTTCTTCCCATAATTCAGAAGAGAAAGAAGAGGAAATCTCAGAAAAAGCTGAGGCAAAAAGGTAAGGAAAGCACACAAAGAATGCAAAAAGGTAAAGAAGGCACAAAGAATTAAGTCAGGTGTTCAGATTAAATTATGCATTTTTGTGTTGTGATGACTAGTAAGATGCGTGGGCTTCTGGGACTTATGCTCAGAATGTTGTTTATCACCTTTTGCTTATCATGGTTGATTAATTTAACGTTCAGTCTTGCACATTGTATGAAGCATTTAACACCCTCTTTTTAAGCGCACCATGGCATAAGCTTTCCCATTAATTTTCTCCAGAGATTTAAAAAACAGAAAATGTAATAAAGGGTTATGCAATGAACTAAAGCAACCAGTTCCAAGATCAGTCATGAAAATCCAAAAACTGCATATTTTAGGAATGACTGAACTGCTCATTCCATTGAGCATTGCAAATGATATTACTGAATCAGAAACTATGGTACAATTTGACCTATAGTCAGTGTTTGTAAGTCTAACATACTCTAAACATAATTAGTTTATTCCAAAATCTAGTCAAAATATATTGTGTATTTTCTGTGATTGAAATGCAAGAGCTGAACACCTGTACGATAAACTTTGCTAAAGGGTTGTGAATGCGCTGTTTCCTTAAAAATGCGCTGCACATAACTCAATATACTAAACTGTTTAAATGTACGAAATTCACAACCAAGTAACTTCTAAAAAGTAGCTAATACTTTAGTGTATTTATTATATACTATCATTTCAGGAAGTCAGGTTTTCTCATGTTGCTTAATCTGACATATTACACATTCATCTTTATTAGGTTTGATCTACGTTTAAATAATTGTTAGTAGTTTATATATTTTTTTTAAAACATTTTAATATTTGGTTTGTTACAGTTTGATAATTTTATTATTGTCATTTTGCACTTTACCTTCAACTAAGATTTGTATTTTGTTGACTAAATTTATATGCCATTTTAGTCAGAGTAAAATTGACTACAATTAATGAATATACCGTGAAATATTGACAACATTTTCATCAAATGACAAATTATGACTAAAATGAAAATTAACATATATACAAAAAATATAAGTTGTTTGGGAGTGTAGGGTGACTGCCTCAATTTAGTTATCTGTCTTCAGGATTATGGGCAGTGTAGTCCTTCATTGTAAATTTCGCAGTTAACCCATTTTCTAAAAAACAAGAAAGAATAGGACTGACCTGTGGCTTATACCGGAGCATGGGATTATAGAAAAAGAACAGCTTTCCAAGCTCTGACACATTGAATGATGGAGTGTTTGTGCATGTATGCATTATGACCTACATTTAAATATTTTGTAGTTTCATTTTAATATAATTTTCCACTAATTACAAACACTCAACTCAAATCTACCTTAAAACCTGTTATTTTGTCAGGTCCCATTAGGCTTGGTTAGGGTAGCAAGACTCTAGAGCACTTAAAAAGAGAAAAAGATGGAGGCCTGGGCAGCTCAGCGAATATTGACGCTTACCACGACACCTGGAGTCTCATGTTCGAATCCAGGGCATGCTGAGTGACTCCGGTCAGGCTTCCTAAGCAACCAGGTCAGGCCACGAGGTCAACCTCCTCATGGTCGCTATAATGTGGTTCGCTTTCTATGCTACACGTGCGTGGATGCCGCAGGGAATAACTTGATCCTCCACACGTGCTAGGTCTCCGCTGTAACGCGCTCAACAAGCCACGTAATAAGATGCGAGGATTGATGGTCTCAGACGCGGAGGCAACTGAGATTCATCCTCCGCCACCCAGATTAAGGCGAGTCACTACGCCACCACGAGGACTTGGGAGTGCATTGGGAATTGGGCTTTCCAAATTAGGGAGAAAATATAAAGATAAGTGAAGCAGATTCTGTCATTCGGTGGTATTAGAAAAATACCCCAGTGCTGTTAGAATGCTTATCTGTTTTGTGTGTGGATTACTAACATGAGTTTCATTTTCCAGTGTGAAGACTGAACAGACGAGCAGTGCCTGAGATGGCCCAAGGGTATGAATACATGCTAACTCAGGCTCTTAGAGCAGAGAGCGTTCCTTCACTGTTTTTTGGACTTGACTCTTTAAGCATTATATTTATTACTCTGTGTTTAGACGAGTGTTTGCCAGTAAAGTTCCCTTTGTATCATTGTGACTTATTGGATCTTGAAGCAGCTGACAGCATTTAGAGGTCTAACTCTGCCTGTCTCTCTCTTTTTCACCCTTTTCTCCTTCCTCCGAGAAGCCTGTTTCTGTCTCCAGGCCTCTGGGGTCATTTTTTGGAATAAAGTTTGGAAACTGTTTTGTACATGTTTGAGAGAGCATAATGTGGATGTCCTGATGACATTTTGATTTCTTATGTTTAAATTTGGTATTTTGTATTTGAATATTAAAATTGTTTTATAATAATATGTGGTGACGTCTATAACTTTAATAACTATGTGAAATCCAGTTAAGAATACAAATGAAAAACAGTGGTGGTAATTAAGCTACAGTAAATTTGCATTAACTTTAAAGATTTGTTTGGTGGACCTGATTATATCATGTAAAAATATGAAAATCAGTTGGATTTATGTTATTTTATGAAATGAGTGACTAAAAAGTTAAATGCTGTCAAAACTAACAATTAACAGTTATTAAAAAGAATACCTTTTGCCATCCAGCGCATGGTTTTCATATAAACGTTTTAATAAATATTGATATAAAAAATTATAATTTTTTTAATTGTAACCAGTAGTCTAGACTAGAGCAGCAAGGGGTTTACCCCAAGAGATTTGTAATGGAAATGCAAGAGATTTGTGTGGAAAAAGGGGTGGTATAAATCTGGCAGTGCCACTTGGTTAACCATGTGCTGACCTGTCAAAATCAGAAATTTGTATCGACTGTGGAGTGGTTGAACCATGTCAGCAAAGATTTTTATGAACCACCTGTAGTACGAACCCAGTGCATTTGAATGCTGTCTGGCTGTTAAATTCCCATGAGCCATGTCTTCTGGTAAATACAGCCTCTCCACAATCCAATCTGAGAGGCTTCCGGATCATGAGCACCACTTTGAAAGAGTGCCTCTTCTCTCCTTTCCTGCTATCCATATTTTTTGGACCAACCACTGCTTTCTGTTTTCGATCTCTATAAAAAGCAATGTAAAAACTAGCAATTTGAGTACAAAACAACTGCTGCTTTGCCTGAAACACTCAAGTGTTAGTTGGGCTCAACTTGTAGTTGAACAATATCAACATAACTTACTTGGGTCCATAGCTTTACATCACCCACCCACTCCTAACTACGGTCATTGTGAAACTAAAGTATCGCCAATATGGAGCCAGGCTTATATATATATATATATATATATATATATATATATATATATATATATATATATATACACACATACACACACACACAGTGGGTACGGAAAGTATTCAGACCCCCTTAAAGTTTTCACTCTTTGTTATATTGCAGCCATTTGCTAAAATCATTTAAGTTCATTTTTTTTCCCTCATTATTGTACACATAGCACCCCATATTGACAGAAAAACACAGAATTGTTGACATTTTTGCACATTTGTTAAAAAAGAAAAACTGAAATATCACATGGTCCTAAGTATTCAGACCCTTTGTTCAGTATTCAGTAGAAGCACCCTTTTGATCTAATACAGCCATGAGTCTTTTTGGGAAAGATGCAACAAGTTTTTTACATCTGGATTTGGGTATCCTCTCCAGTTCTGTCAGGTTGGATGGTAAACGTTGGTGGACAGCCATTTTCAGGTCTCTCCAGAGATGCTCAATTGGGTTTAAGTCAGGGCTCTGGCTGGGCCATTCAAGAACAGTCACGGAGTTGTTGTGAAGCCACTCCTTCGTTATTTTAGCGGTGTGCTTAGGGTCATTGTCTTGTTGGAAGGTGAACCTTCGGCCCAGTCTGAGGTCCAGAGCACTCTGGAGAAGGTTTTCGTCCAAGATATCATCTTTCCCTCGATTGCAACCAGTCGTCCTGTCCCTGCAGCTGAAAAACACCCCCACAGCATGATGCTGCCACCACCATGCTTCACTGTTGAGACTGTATTGTACAGGTGATGAGCAGTGCCTGGTTTTCTCCACACATACCGCTTAGAATTAAGGCCAAAAAGTTCTGTCTTGGTCTCATCAGACCAGAGAATCTTATTAATCACCATCTTGGAGTCCTTCAGGTGTTTTTTAGCAAACTCCATGCGGGCTTTCATGTGTCTTGCACTGAGGAGAGGCTTCCGTCGGGCCACTCTGCCATAAAGCCCCGACTGGTGGATGGCTGCAGTGATGGTTGACTTACTACAACTTTCTCCCATCTCCCGACTGCATCTCTGGAGCTCAGCCACAGTGATCTTTGGGTTCTTCTTTACCTCTCTCACCAAGGCTCTTCTCCCCAGATAGCTCAGTTTGGCCGGACGGCCAGCTCTTTGAAGGGTTCTGATCGTCCCAAACGTCTTCCATTTAAGGATTATGGAGGCCATTGTGCTCTTATGAACCTTAAGGGCAGCAGAAATTGTTTTTGTAACCTTGGCCAGATCTGTGCCTTGCCACAATTCTGTCTCTGAGCTCTTCAGGCAGTTCCTTTGACCTCATGATTCTCATTTGCTCTGACATGCACTGTGAGCTGTAAGGTCTTATATAGACAGGTGTGTGGCTTTCCTAATCAAGTCCAATCAGTATAATCAAACACAGCTGGACTCAGTTGAAGGTGTAGAACCATCTCAAGGATGATCAGAAGAAATGCACAGCACCTGAGTTAAATACATGAGTGTCACAGCAAAGGGTCTGAATACTTAGGACCATGTGAGTTTTTCTTTTTTAATAAATGTGCAAAAATGTCAACAATTCTGTGTTTTTCTGTCAATATGGGGTGCTGTGTGTACAATAATGAGGAAAAAAAATGAACTTAAATGATTTTAGCAAATGGCTGCAATATAACAAAGAGTGAAAAATTTAAGGGGTCTGAATACTTTCCGTACCCACTGTATATATATATATATATATATATATATATATATATATACAAATTGAATACACTCATCACATTATCCGCTAGAACATATGCAGATGTGAAAACAGTGGAAACCAGAAAGCAAAAACAGTCTTCCAAATCGTGAAACAACACCACATTCAGGAAAAGGTGGTTAGAGCCCAAAAGTGCTGCCTACTTTAACTCTCTTGGTTCTGGAAGGATTTTTCCAATTCATTTTTATTTCATCAAAATCCTTCATAGATATTTTCTCAGCTATGAACCAAATAAACTATCTCTGAGGTAAATCCCAACGTTACAAACTTTGATTTGAAGCAAAAGTATATTTGAAAATGAAAATTGGACAAAAAGACAAAGGGTACAAAACTGTTGACTTACCGTCTTCAGTGAGGGAATGACTACAATCCCATGAAGCATTGCAAAAGACAATCAAATAAAAAATATGGAAAAATGTAAAACTACTGATTTAAAGTTGTTGATTATAAGTATATGACCAATATATTTGAATTTTATTACAAAATAAACAAACTTATGCAAATGTATAAGTAGTTTAGGAGTGTAGACAGATCGTCTCGATTGCGTAATTCACAGTGAGTGAATGAGTGGGCGGTCTCAGCTGGGCTCTTTTGGTGTGCTTTATTTGCTGCAATTCTCTGATTGGTGGCTCTCTCTTCAGGATCATGGGTAGTGTATTTCTTCACCAGAAATTCCACCATTAAATATTTTTGTTTAATTATTTTATAAAGATGAAATAATGTGGACTGATGACTTCAACAGAAGCATGTGCCATCAAATAACGACCTTCAAACTCACGGTAGGTCTGTCTTTAAAAGTTTATATGGTTAAAAATCTATTTTGAAAATGAATGGTATTTCTACTAGACTGTTGCACTCTACTGTCATAAAGCATCGTCGGGTAGCACAGTTGCTGTCAGGGTGTTAGATACTGGGCCACATAAGACCATTGTACCACAGGCATTGAACCCATTTTGTAAGAGATTTTTTTAATACTTCCCCTTCTAGGGTGTTCACTTTGTGCACTGTTTGTTCAGGATCATTCTATCCAGTTGCACTTCCGTACGCCATTGTGACCGATGGATGTATTCAAATGGAGTCCTAGAGTGCAATTTTGGAAGCAAAGTTACATTCCATCTCTAAGTTAAACAGGTCTAAGCTAGGTTTTGTCAAAGACCAGAAAAAATGCATCATATGTTGTAAAAAAAAAAAACAGTATAAACAGGAATATGTCACAGCTTGATTTGAGTTCAAAAATCTATTCTGAAAGGTGTCTCAGGATGACTTTTGGTATTTTACCAAAGCGATCTAATATCAATATGTTACACTGCTATATGTTCTGTACTATTTCTACTCTATGTAAACTCTGTGCAGTATGCAAATTGTTTGTATCCATAGAATATTGTTTTGCTTCCTCTGTTTGAACTTTTGTCTTTTCCTTTGGTTTGAATGATCTCAGAGTGATAAATGAATCAGCTAATTGCACTGTCATTTTTTCCTCATTAAAAAAGTTACTTTGAAACATATGTATAAATTCATGAACACTTACATTAGAAGGCTTCAGTCATACCAGTAACCTTATAAAAGCTGCTTTAGTCTACATGGAGATGGTCCCGTCATGAGGCGGCCATGTTAGAATCACATGACCATCTGAATACTATTAGCTTAATCTCAGTAACCGTTCTGTTATGGATTAAATAAATCCTGGTCTGAGTCTAAAGGGCGTCAGTAACTAAAAACTACTGCATTTGAAGGATGCTGCATCCACATCTCTAGGGGATCAGCTGTTTTTAATTTCCAAGTTGGTAACTGGATAATACTTGGTCAATTAAACATGCAATATGAGGACATTGCAATGTAATGATATTTGTATCGTTATGTAGCCTAATGTGTGATTCACACACACAGATATTTTGTTCTTTGAATATGTAACGCTTCGATTTCGTCACATAATGTAATCAAAACTATTAAAGTAAACATTATTTAGAGACATTTATTTGAATAAGGCTGAACTATCACAATCGAAAACCTTCCAGGGCATCTTTACTGTGGGCAATTTTAGCAAATGGCCGGAACTCAAATCAATTCACCAATTTTTCAACAGATGGAGCCATTTACCACATTAACATGTCCATTTTAAAACGGTTAGGAGGGGTCAGAGGTATGGCGAGAATTCATATTGAATTGACCACTTTTAAACTTTTCTTGTCCGGAAAAATCCACGATTGTCCTGACAGAGTGCTTATCATCTTCAGCAGAAAATAATGCTGATGTGATATTGGAAGCTGCATTGCATCATTATTTCATATTATAATTTGGCAGCTAAACTGTCTTTCCTCATTAAAAAGGACCATTATACAATGTTTTTAGTACATGTACCATGGTAAAACCATAGTATTCTTTGGACTACCTTGCTTGGAGTTTCACGTAAATGCCATGGTACGCATATGGCTAACATTAAGTGCCATGGAATATATCAAAGTATCATATTACCTTGTACGCTCTGAAATGTATTCTTGAAAAGGTTTGTTACAGAATACAATACATGCCTATGGGCAGGGTTGGGAGGGTTACTTTTTAAATGAATTCCACTACAGATTACAGAATACATGATGTAAAATGTTATTTGTAACGTATTTCATTAGATTACTCAAGGTCAGTTATGTATTTTAAATACTTTAGCACTGGTAGATTTTTTCACTTGTTTTTACTATAAAAACAGATCCACTTTGGATCGCATCATTTATATGCATAAATGTTTTCCATCTGAAAAGACTAAATATGAAATGAAACTAATGACAATAAAATGCAAAGTAATCTCTTCAGTAATCAAAATACATTTAGAATGCAGCTGTATTCTAATTACCAATTATTTAAGTTGTATCTGTAGTGTAATATAGTTACTTATATTTTGTATTTTAAATACGTAATCCCATTATATATATTCCGTTAATCCCCAACACTGCCTATGGGCCTATTTATTAACTGTTACCCTGCTCTTTGACCTAACAAACAATTGAGAGGTTCCCTCATTGCAAACCTTCTCATAATAGCAGACTTTGCTCTGTTTTGCTTACCCACCCCATCTCTCTCTTTTTTTCTGTATGATTGTGTGTGCGTGAACTTGATCTTGCAGAACTCTGGGTGGGGCAGCTATATAACTCCTGCTGTATGACATGATTACTGTGTTGAATAGCACTATTGGGCCACTGGGTTTGAATGAGAATACACAGAGGTCTCCGTATTAAAGAGTCACGCATGCTTTTATATTTTAATAGTCAAGGAACTTACTTTATTTTTGACTAGAAGAGCAGGATTTCCAAAAATTGAACCCTGAACTGCTGGAGATTTTTTGGGTTGTGATAAAGAAAAGTGGATTGAAATTAATTAAATGCTGAAATAAAGCTACAGTGTGGGATTTGTTCACTACTAACAGCACCAAATGGTCTGCCAAAATTACAACTGTTTCCAAACATCCAGCTTTAGGGATGTTATGGTGATGAATGTGCTGTTGGCAGTGAATGTGATGTGAGTGGTTGCTGTTTGGAAATAAGTTCAACAGGCAGCTGAATGAATGTCATCTCTCTGCTTCTCTTGATGGAGCATCTATAGGGTGGTTTGGTTAGGACTCAGAACTAAAAATCATGTTTCTTGTTAGATCCCCACAACAAGGAAGTCACAAGTCAATTGGAAACAGTGGGCTGACTTTTCTATAGCTAAAATCGTTCTGTGCTTACCAAAATTCAAAACAGTGGCCAAAGTGGTAAATGTTGCTGGGTGTATGGGCACGTGTGTGTTCCTTTTTCCGAGAAGAGTCTGTCTGCTTCTTGCAAGACTACAACAAGGCACGCCCACTTCAAGTTACGCCCCCCCCCTTTATTAAAATGCTGAAGTCTTGCAAAAGTTTGATGTCACATTAATACACTGTTTGTTGTTTATTTGGAGTGCCTCAGAAACACTTAACCTACCCCTAATTTTTTATTGAATACAATCATACCACCGTATCACTAGGTGGCGACAATGAGGAGACACATGATGAAAATGAAGAGGTGCAGAAGCTGTACCATGCAACTAGCAGTCTAATTGGCTAACTGAATGCTAAGCTAATAGGCTAACCGGTTAGCTTGTGAGAAAATTTAACTTTTTATATCTTCGGATTAATGTGACACATAACTTAAAAGTTATTATTTATATTTACATAGCAGAGACAAAATTAATCATACAGCAATTACGTAGGATAACAAATTTCCTTTAGCCAATAGAATTGCTTTCTGATACAAGGGTGGGGCGTTACTTGGAGTGAGAGTGTCGTGTAGTGGATTCCTTGTCGTCTTTGCATGACGCAGACAGATACACTTGCATTTTGTGTATAATGTCCACAGAGGGGTGCCAAAAGAGAGTTGTTTTCATCTGTACAGGCAGTAATATAGTGAGGAAGAATGCATATTTTATAAATTGTACTATCCAACCCCCAAACCTAACCATCAGTGGAGTAAATATTGGTGTGTCTCCCAAGCATACCTTACACAATGAAGTGAGGTTTAACACGTAGTAGTCGATGCAAAGATAGCTGATAGATGGCGGTTGTTAGTGAGTCGGCATAATGGGGTACTGGAAATATTTTTCCAGCCCGGGTCTTGCGGCTATATATTACTGCAGAAATCCCCTGGTGAAACATGGGTCCGGGTGCCTTGCTCAACTGAAGATCTTCACTCATAGCAGAGATGCTTCTCACCATGAACATATAGTAGACTTTTAGAAGCAAAGTGCCCCCTGTTTGAAAATTGTATTTGAATAGCCACATGAATCAGAATCTAATTGAGAGCTTGTGAATTGGAATAAATGAGAATCTGAATCAACCAATCAGGGTAACCTTTGGACAAATTTGCCATATATAACCAGAACACATTACATAGGATACTGTAATGTGCTTGACTTAACCCTCCATTTCCAGTGTGATGAATGAACAGGAAGTAATACTGACCATGATATTGAGTGTCTCTTGACTTATTTGATCAGACTAAGAGTTTGTTGGATTAAAAATTTAAAAAGTGCTATTTTGGAAACAACAACTGGGTGTGAGTTCAAATGACAGCCTAGCACTCAACTGTATGAAATGTTTATTGTTGCATAATGTTTCACACATTGTTTTGGTAGCTATTTTTAGGTGGGTATGGTTAAGTGGGTTTTTGTCAGATGCACTCCCAAGTAAGATCTGTACTGAAATGAGTTCAGTTGGTATTATGTTTAATTGTGTTGACTCACTATTTCTTGTGAGAGAAAAAAAATGCAGCATGTACATGTAAAGGGTTGAAAGACAAACCTGGTAATTAACAGACGAAAACAATTCCAATTTTATTCACATTTATTTTGCTTTTAGTGTGCTCACAGAAAATTAGAACACCTTCAGCAGAGGAGTTTAATAGCAATTTTGTAAGCAAAGTTACATTCCATCTCTAAGTCAAACAGGTCAAAGCTTCTCCAGTATTTACAAAAGAAAAGAAAGAGAAAAGACAAGATGCTACACAAACATTGCATCTGATAAATTCCTTAATTTTGTCAAGACCACTGAAAAAGCATCATCGGTTGTAATCAAAACAAACCACAGTATAAACAGGAACCAGGTCACGTGTCACAGCTTGGTTTGAGTTCAAAAATTGCTTCAAAAGGTCTCTCATGATGACTTTAGTTATCTTACAAAAAACGAGCTTGGTGGTAGAAGAGCTGCATGTGCTTCTTAAGATCAAGATTTCATTTGTACAATAATCACAGTTAAAACACCCCTCCTATACATACTTACACTTTAATAAGCTCATAGAACCAGCAATAAACCATAAAGCCTATACAAATTGTGTTCCTACTGAAATCACTGACGGTTACAGCTAAAGAGAAGTGGAAATTTCCTAGGATCTTTAAAATGCCGTTCTAAACCTAGTACTGTGTATTATGGTTGGCTTGTTTTCGGAGTAAAAATAATTGACTTTAGTGTTGTAAACTGTGGTACATAAATTGTTGGTCATTCGCTTTTAGACTACTCTTTGAGGAGTAGTCGGTGTTACATTTCTGGGGCACAAAGGTGCCAACTTTTAAAAACTCCCATTCCCGTGCCCTGGCCCACTCCTTGACCCCTAACCCTGCTGCCTTTATTTTATGGGCATATCCATACATTTTTAACAAGTTTACTTTACTTTTTCTTTGCTTGTATAAAAATAAAAAAGAAACAAAAACAGTTAATACTGATGCAAAAAATATACGGCAGATAGATGTAATTATTTTTCTGTACTATTGAACTTAGCCACCCACCTCACAGCTCCAGCAAATGACCATTAGGGTGGAGTGAGATGGGTTTTGTGGAGGGGGAATGCCAAAAATGAAAAAAGCTTTAAAATAGCCCTGGTTGCGGACAAAGTTCTCCAAAGCCACCTAGGCACCACTCCACCACACAACAGGGAAATGTTCTTTGATTACCTTTTTTTTTTTTTTTTTTAACTTTATTCTCTGTTGATCTGTGTTGTGTATTACTCTGCAGTGGATTCGGCAGGGGCTGCTGGACTGGATTCTACTTCCTGTGCAGAGGGTGCAGCTTCCTCTGCTGCGGGTGCTTCATTCTGAGCGGGAGCGGGCTCCGCTGCTGCTGGCTCTTCAGGTTTCACTTCCTCTTTGGGCTCCTCTGCGGCAGGACTCTCAGCCTTTGGCTCCTCCGCTGGTTTCTCCACTGGAGTCTCCTCAGGTTTGGCTTCAATGGGACTAGCTGCAGCAGGTACGGCCTCCTCGGCTGATTTGGCCTCCTCTCCTGATGCACCAGCTTCTACAGCTTCCTCGGTTTTGGCCTCCTCGCCTGCTGCTGCCGCCTCTTCGCCACCATCTCCTTCCCCTGTCTCCTTCTTGGTTTTCTTGAAAGAGAAGCCACTTAACTTGAAGGACTTCTTAAAAGAGAAGCTTCTTCTTCTTCTTAGGGGTCTCGTTGCTTGTGGAGGGAGTGGCACCATCCTCAGCTTTTGCAGCCTCACCTTCAGCGGGAGCAGCTGCTTCTGCATTCGCCTTATCCTCCTCCACGGCCTCCTTTTCAGCTGGAGCTGCCTCTGCCTTTTCGCCCTCCTCAGCCGCTGCACTGCCGTTGGCCTGAACCTCCTCTTTCCCCTCAGCGGCCGCAGGAGATGCGTCTCCGTTCACTTTCACGTGGCCATTTTCCTAAAGCAAAACACAGACCGTCATTACACTGCCAAAATGAAGCCTGACACACTATAGTCCACGAGCAATCCCACAACAGAGGGTAGCAGATACCACATCATAAATCCAAACAGTGACTAGGCACTAGATTTGTTATGCACTACAACTCAAGACAGGGTGTAATTGGAAAACATTTATTAACCGATTATTTAGGGTAAACATTCCAGTTCATAAGCACAGCCTCTGGCGGATACCGGACGAGCCGCAGTACAACATTATGAGCGCCAGAGGGCGCCGCGCCTCCATTAACGCTACGAAGGAACTGAAGCGCCAAAAAAAGAAGCGGATGCCAACTGATCAGCACGTATTCATGAAAGCGCATCATACATTTTAATTCTCACTGCAGCCTTTATCAAATTAAACACACTCGAATATATAAAGCTTGATCACATCTACCTGTTTAATGCAATGTACGAGCGATTTGGGAATTTTAACGCTGCTCTCGTGCATTTCACCGGTGGAGAGGAGCATCTATCGAGCATCTGTGACTAAAGGCGTGGCGAATCATTGTTACTCTAACAATAAACCCCAATTTTCCCATGCAAAAGCTAGATTTAAAAAAAACAGAAATACCTCCAAAAATAAATACATTCTAACAAAAACATTTCGAACAAAAATTGCAAATTTGTCTGGATAAACCAAATTAGATTTTTTTTTCCCTATAAAACTCTCTCCAATTCTAAACAAAGACTCAAGAACCAGAACACAGATAATTCTAATAAATAACTCCCAAAAACGTTCATTCCAAAGCAGACTAAAAACATTTAAGCAGCATTTAAAAAAAGTTTTGATCATGAAAACCCAATTATTTATCTAAAAACACCGACAGAGCCTTTGGGTTTAATTAAAAATGTATCTTGTAAATGTATCTTTAATTTGTAATCAGACGTGTGTCTGGATGCGCGTGTCAAGCAGAACTCCGCGCAAAGCATTCGCATAATTTATATCCTAAATAAATCAATGCTCTAATTAAACAGGTTTTTACCTGTCCGTTGGCTTTAGAGGGTGAAGTTGCAGCTTCTCCGGGTTTTTCTGCCGCCGCGGTCTCTCCTTTTCCAGCTGTCTTAGAGAATTGCGCTCCCATGCTTTCACTCCAACAAAGAGCTCAACAGATCCCAATACAGAACAAAGACCAACAAGACTCTTTATTAGAATAAAACACCTCCTGACCAACGAGTACCCTTCAAAGTGAAAGTAGGGAGCAATCGAAGTCCAGTCTCAGTGAAGAAAATTGGTAAACGGTAGAAAAAACCCTGGCAAGCAGAAGTAATTAAAAAAAATCCCAGATTTGTGCCCGTGTCGCCGTAGACAGCGCAGAAAATGGAGAAATTTCCCTTGTCGCTAATAAGATGCGGAGTCCAACGCCCAACTGCACAGATGAATGGGCATTCCGTGCGATGACGTCACCCACAGCCGTAGCCGCCCAATCAGAACAGACTCTCAGAGAGAGGGCGCGGCTGAAAATCTGAACCAACCAATCAGAGCCGGCACTGGGAAAGTGGGCGCGGCTTATAATTAGAAACGAACAATAGAGACGGAGAGAATGTTATATCTCTAAAAACCAACAGCAAGCATCATTTTAGAAAATTATTTTGGGGGAAAAGGATTTCATCACACGACTTTTACAACATAATTTTCTTTATTTTAACATGAATACTTGAAACAACATTTTTATAAGCGTAAATGTACGCTTTGATTGGTTGTGATTGCTTTCCCGTTTTACTACTGATACGTGCATTTTATTTTCCGATCTGGACAATCTGCACGTGTAATAGTAGATTTAGCCTCAATTAAATAGTGAAAAGCCTCCCTTTAAAAATAGACTACTCACTAACTGAATGGGTATTTTAGCCAAATACGTACCATTTTTTTATTATTTTTTGTCCATTTGCAAACAATCACGCTCTTTTTGGTATTAAGCGTGAGTAATAACGTGTGGGCAGGAGCACTTGCAAGAACGAGGGTCTTTAATCACCCATAAGAAATTCAACACAAAATGACAGGTTTATTTCACTGGTTTTGCTGGCAATTTAAAGAAGCACAGATAACACGCCATTCATCCATTTTGTTGTATATTTAAAGACAGTGACAGGAAACTGCCATCTTCAATCACTTTCCCATTCAACAGTGAAGAACCAGGAGTTATGTGGTTTCCATGGTAATGCCTCAGGCAGGGCTGGAGAGAAATAAAGATAAATGATAGGAAGAGAAGAGCGTGTCCAGAGTGTGAGGTAGTGTAAAATGATTCCATTTGATGAAAATATTCTGTAATTACATTTGTTGTGCTTGCTGCAGTCAGTTTCTGTGAGAGGTCTATTAATTGAGGCCACGTCTACACTAATGCATTTTAGTTTTGAAAACGCATCATTTTGTATCAACCTCTCTCATTAAAAGGCGTTTATATCTGCAGAAGTGCCACTCACTGGATGTTTTTTGTTTTTGGCATCAATATAAGTAAACTTAAGAGTCTGTTGTGTGTGAAAATCCCAGGAGATCAGCAGTTACAGAAACACTCAAACCAGCCATTTTTTCCCCATTCTGATGGTTGATGTGAACATTAACTGAAGCCCCTGACCCATATCTGCATGATTTTATGCACTGCACTGCTGTCACATGACTGGCTTGTTTGATAATCGCATGGATGATTGTTGGTGCCAGACGAGCTAGTTTTGAGTATTTCTGTAACTGCTGATCTCCTGGGATTTTCACACACAACAGTCTCTAGAATTTACACCAAATGGTGCCAAAAACAACCAGTGAGTGGCAGTTCTGCAGATGGAAACACCTTGTTGATGAGAGAGGTCAACAGAGAATGGCCAGACTGGTTCGAAATGATAAAGTCTACAGTAACTCAGATAACCACTCTGTATAATTGTGGTGCTATTCTGAGATGCGGGTTGGCGCTGTTTGGTGGCACGAGAGGGGCCTACACAATATTAGGCAGATGGTTTTAATGTTGTGGCAGATCGGTGTATCTATTGTTGTTATGTGATGCAGTCATGTGATCCATTCAACCCAAAAAAATCAAGATGGCAGCCCATGTTGAAGCAAGCAGTATTTTGGTAGCATTAAAGATAAATGTTACTTTGCAAAATGTTCACAAAGCATTCTTTCAAAGGCTACAGGAAGTTTAGTTGGAAAGGCTGTCCGGCGACGGAACACGTATGGTTACGTTTTAAGGGGCGGGCACACTAGGCTTTAGGCATGCAAATTTCTTTCGTAAAATGCAATGGACCAGGATATGATGTCATGCGGGAGGACTTCTGGTGTAAGTAAATAATACATCACAGATAGCAAATAATATTATATTGAGGATGTTAAAATATACTCTCACTTTCCTGCAACAATAAAACACACAGCTTTAAAATATGTATTTTTTTGTATTGAGCCAAGAGGTCAGTGTGTGACATTTCGATCTTCTATTGGTCACGCGTCCTCTCATCGTTCAAATTTACAGTTAAGAGTTCACAAAGCTTGAACTTTGGTATGAAACATAGTATGACATTTCTTTGCATAAGCTTACATTTCCGGTCTGCTGTATTCATATGCATTTGAATGGGAGTGAATGGAGCACGATGTGTAGTGTGACCGCCCCTTTAGACCAGATTTTTTGCATGCACAGTAAGGGGATTTAATAATTTTCATATGTTTCAGTGTGGATGAGAAACCTTTGAAAAACACTTTAAAATGGCAGTGTGGACAGAGAACTTTACGAAAACACAATTTTCAAATGTATCTGGATTAATGTGGATTTAGCCTTACTTGCTGTATACAGAGTTATTTATCTGGAAGTCACATTTCTTTATCACGAAAATAACTGGCATTGGGAATGTAAATCTTTGCACTCTTGTGCCACCTGCTCCAGTAGTTTGTATAATGTTGGACGACTTGCAGAATTCTGGAGTATAAAGAAGTGCTACAGTTGTATGGTCTCGATTTTGTCACCTCAATCCATTAAAATACCTCAAAAGAACAATCTATGACATTCCAAAAAAAAAGTACACTAAAGAACACTGAAGTTTTCACTTCTATCAACTTGTGAATCCACAAGTTCTGTTTTCCAGTGCCACATGGAAACTTTCAGGAGTGACATTTCGAATCTGTCCTACATTCTATTTCACTTCCCCTAAAAGCAAACAAATGAACATTAAATCACACCAGAAACATTGTTTACATGGGGCGAAGAATTGATTCCCTTCTGTATCAACAACAGTAGAAGTAGATTTTGTCCGCATGTAGATAGGCTGCAGGCTTTTATTGAGTTTATTGAGTAGACTGAATGAGTTAATATAGTTCATCTGAAAGAATAAACACAGACACTTGATTCCTTAATCCCTTTTGGTTTATGAAATGTGCAAGAAAAGGAAATCTAAGACAGTTACCGATCAGGTTACAGATATGGGCTGCTGATGCAATGATTATCGTGACCTTATGTAATCCCAGAATTCTTATCCTTTCATTCTATTCTAGTCTCTACTATAACTATGATTAAATAACAATTTAATTAGTCTATTGCTATTTTTGTTACTATTATGATTCAACAGCTTAGAAGCACACTCATAAATGACAAAATGACCAAACATGATTATGTACACATATCAGAGAAACACAGTCGCGTGTATAGGTCATTTCCTGAGCTGTTTTAGAAGTGTGTGTTTGTATGAGTTAGTCTGGTTTGAACTGGTACAGAGTTTGCAATGCAAATCTAGTAAAATCTCTGAATCTAAAATGCAGAAACTTCCATCTCCACTAACACAACCACTCACACACACACACACACACACACACACACACACACACACACACACACACACACACACACACACACACACACACACACACACACACACACACACACACACACACACACACACACACACACACACACTCAGAAAACTTCCTGGAGAAGGTATTATACAGTAAGCAAATGTCATTGCAACTATTCAAGTCCATATACACAGCTACACATATCTGCTGAATTTATATTAGTCCACTAAACAAGACAAAAACTATTTTTGAAGTATCAAAGTTTTTGTAATGGCTCTGAATGTTTTTGCCTGGCAGAAGGTCATATGTGGATCAAAACTACTTCTCTAATACACGCCAGCAGTGTCATGAACTGACATTGAGACAAACATTTGTAGTACAGATTATGGTTGAAAAAAGCCTAGAACATGACGATTATGAACTGTCCAGACCCAGTTTGAGAATTAGACAAAACAATCTCCTCAAATCTAAAATATTGGATCAGGGAAAGCTTTGCGAAGTTAATATTTAAACGTAGGAGTTACAGTAGTAGTTTCAGTTACAGATTCCAAACTATTAATAATTCTAACTGCTTTTTACCTTCAGTCTCTTAGACAGAAGGACTAGCAATTGTTCTTGTTTTGAGTGGCACATATGCACATCAAAAAGGCATGAGACTTGTGAAAGCAGTTTTTGTTATACTTGTGTTTCTATGTGCTGTGCCTTGTAGTAACAGATTACATGTAATCTGGATTGCATAATAAAATTACACAATTCAAGTACTTCTGTAGCAGATGAGTTAATCATTGATAAGAACATACAAAAAGCAGCTATAAAATACAATGTATTGTTTACTACCATATTATTGATCATAAGTCAATCATTGGCATACAGTTCACGGCAATCCATTTCACAAGTGAATTTGTCAATCCGTTCGAGATTTATTATGAGGGCTTGTTTAAGGGCCTCTCAATTTACACCTACGTCAGACGTCTCGGGTGTGTTGCGTCATAAACTTAAAATGTTTAGGTCTCTGTGTCAAGTTAAATATAGTTTAATACTCAATCTTTAAACACATCTTGAGATCCCTTAGTTCGCATTTGCGGTCCTTCGAGTATTTTGAACGCAAGAACGTAACGCAAGTTTGTGTTGTTCTGCCTACTGAAGTGTTTTCTTCACTGTAGAAACTGCGCGTTGCTCATACAGCTGAAATGTCTCTTACTGCCCTCTGGATTAAACAGGTGGTACTACAAGCTTACATTTCTCAAGAATCTTCCTTATTATTGTTCGTGGGCATGCGATTAATTGCGTAAATTCTTTTAACGTGTTATTTTTTGTAAAATTAATCGCACTGAATTAACGCGTTAAATCGACAGCCCTACTTTGAAGCAAAAAAATCATTTGAAAATAGGACAAAACGAGAAAACAACAGACTGTGCACTTAACATATTTAACGAGGGCAAGAACTACAATCCCATGAAGCGTTGCGAATGATGTGATTGAATATAAAATTATTGGAATATATAAAACTATTAATTTTAGATTCTTGATTATAGGTATAGAAAAATATATTTAATGTTTATTTCAAAATATTCTGATATGTACAAATATTTACATATCTAGTAGTTTAAGGGTGAAAAGTCAACAACTCGATTACATCATTCACAGTGCGTCATTGGGCGGTTGCTCTGAGGCAGGTTTCACAGGTTTTCTTGGCAGCAGTTCTCTGATTGGTGAATCTTTCTCTGCTGTACCATGGGTAATGTAGTTGTTTACCATGAGTTCTGCAATCAAACATGATGTTTATACAATGAATTTGAAATAACACAGATGGATGGCTTCACATAAGCATATACCATCGATGAACAAGTCTTTTATCTTTAGTCTGATGCACTGTATTGGCCTTCTTAGTTGCATTTATTTATTTGCATAATGAATTGTCATTGGTTATTGGCAATGCACAGTGCAAAGACAGTGTCACGTCATGTGTTTATTGTCATGCACCGCTGACATGAAAACAACAAACATGCTGAGTGTCATCAAAATGGCAAAATGGCTCTGATGCTGCACGTACACAAAACCAAAGCCTAAAACCTGAGATATTATTTAATAATATTTTATATTATTCTTTGGCTTTCTTGCAAGCACTGGTGTGCTTTTGGAAATGAAAGTAGTTTGTTGTTTGTCATTAAGCAAATGATTTGCATCCAAAGTGACATGCAGGACTTTCCTCCTAACATTCATCCTCTTTGACTTGAACTACAATTAGTGAAAAGCCATTTATGATGAGCTAAGAGGTTTCAGATCACCTCTGCAAGGGCTGATCTGAGTCACTAGTATGTGCTAGTCCATCCAGAGAATACAACTACTGTATATTCTTTGAAAGACCCAGAACACTACAAGTTTCACTGAGTCTAAATTAAAATGATGTTTGTTTTAACGTAAACATTTGCATTTACAATGCAAACCAGTTTTACCACAAGGTCTGATTTGCTTCATTGGCTAATAATTAACTAGGTTTAACAAAACACACAGGCACATGCACACGTACACTCAGGGTCTAGGTGTGTTCAGTGAGTTCTTTGAGCTGAATGAGTTAGTTCCTGTGCATAGAGCAACAAAAGGCAGCAACTCAACACTCACTCCACAACAACAGACACAGAAATATGATCCAGTCCCATTCTATGAATCTTTATGTATGTGTATTTGTTTGAGAGGAAGGGCTTAGATTTTGTTTGGTTAAATCCCCTTTTATGTCTCAGGCCCAAATCTCTCTCTCTCTCTCTCTCTCTCTCTCTCTCTCTCTCTCTCTGGGGATGTCTTTTGGTTTGGGTGTGTCTCTGTATGCTAACACAGAAGGCCATTTCATCTCATAAACACATATTCACAAAGGCAAACACCCACTCATTTCTGTATACCTGCAGAATCGCCAAAACTTGTGTTCTATTGTCTATCAAATACATTTTATTTTTTGCCCATTTTTATCATTTAGGAAAATAGTCTTATTCCTTAAAAAAGTAGTGGCATACCTCTCCTAAACAAGCTGTATGATTTGAAGCCTCAAATCATACATGTCCATAGCACTACCGAAATGGTACAGGAAAAGCCACTTTTCCACCATCGGGCCGAGCGGTTCTGAGAATGCTGAGGAACAGTTCCAGTGGCATTTACGCTTGAGCACGCTTTGGTGCGGCCAATTTCAAAACGTTCTCAGCCCGTATTTCTCAGCACGGTTAGCTCAAAAGTGCTGCTGGAATGGTTTTAGTACTTGGCGATACACAATCTTCAATTTGCCAGTGCATAGGTACTGTAACTAAGTTGTTTGTAGGTAGCTGGCCAAGTTTGCTAATATTTGGTGAAATTAATAAAAACGTATTATAAAAACTTAGATTATGTAATGATTTCATAATGATAGTTTAACCTCTTGAGACCCGAGCATGACTGCTGTGTGCAGTTTCCATTTTCCTTTTTGATTTGTAACTAGCAGCACCTAATAAACATGCAAAACAAAGACATTACAGACATTACTACATTAGAAAATTAGTATAGTTAACACCCTGTCTACACTGGTCGTGACTGGAATGCCACGTTGTGTCAAAAGCAGTAATCAATGATGCTGTCTACACTAGAAGCATCTGTTGCGGTGCAAAGTAATGGCCAGCATCATCCAATCACCGCAACCATGTTAAAATAAAATTATAGTACATTATCAATTTGCAATATACTGTATGTACTAATTACCACTGTCCCATGTCTGCCAAACATGTTGACTGGTCCATACATCTTCTGCAGACTGAAACTGAACTTTTGAAGTTTGTAGTGAATGCACTTAGCTGCATATGAAATCTATAGGATTCTCCTTGCTTATCAAGTGAATGACTTAACCTCCAGTGTGCTGTCTGTCTGCACTGGTCTCAGAACAGTTAGAAATGCACCTTATTCTCATCCTAACTCCATATAAAGCCTCTGAAAGAGACATTTTTCAGCTTTTGGAAGAACCCATTGATCCTCAATGTGATGATGAGAGGAGGAGAAAATTAGCTAATGTACACATTAGTGAACATTGGGTTTAGCAGTGTGGTATACAAACTTTGCTGTGATTGGGCAATGTTGTTTTGTCACATGACTCTGTGCGTTGAAAGTTGAATTTTTAATTCTGACATCACAGAGTGTCCTGAACAGTCGGTTTAAATTAATTTACCTCAATCGTTGCATATAGCGAAGCCAAAATACTATGTCAACGCATGTGTATGTGGGGTCGCACAAGGTTAAATGGAATAGTACATTATGTTGACTACACGGCTTTTCATCAGGGAGAAGTATTACGCTAGCTAAACTCATATAATACATCAAAATATTATAATAGTTTTCGCAATTCTGGGAACTCCTCAGCCTATGATGGTAACGCTCTTGCCTTTTTTATTAAGTGAAGCAATTTCTTCAACAGTCACTGAATCACATTTCCTGTGGAAACGATATCAACATAAAAAATACAATTATAATAATTTCTGATATTATGAAAACGTAGTATCTCATTCTATATTATTGCCACACATCACATGCAAAAGAACGGTCTATCTCCAAGTTGTTTGCCAGATGCAAAGTGTTGTTTTGTAGAAATCTTCTCCAGTCATTCAAGAGTAATTAACCTAGTAGGGCTGTAAAACCTTTGACAACCTTTGACCAACTGTTGTCCCATTTTTGTTCTGTTTATAAGCTGGCATGGCATCAACTGGCGGCAAAAAGACAATAGGTGACTATGCTGGTTTTATGGCCATTTTTCAACCAGAAATGTAATGTTACTCTTTAGGTATTTGGCACTTGAGTGAAGCATTGTGCAGTATTGCAGAACATTCACTTCTGACTTAAGTACAAATTATAAAAATTTTCTCTACCCAACATTTTCAATGACTTCCAAAATTGTGAAGAACAATGTCACTACAAAACCATGGCAAGCTATATTGAGCGCAACAATGACCACTTACTTTAGAAGTGCCCAGGATTCAGAAATGATGTTCCCATTCATTCTTACCCATTCAAATAATACAATATATGAGTTTTAAGCTTTGAAGTAACATTGACAATAAATGTATTACAAAATATTCAAATATACACAAAAACTCTAAAGAATGCAAAGTTATTACATCAATCATAATGCTTTATGGTAATAGCCAGGGTTGGGGAGTAATGGAATACATGTAATGGGAATACGTATATAAAATACAAAATATAAGTAACTATATTCCACTACAGTTACAATTAAATGATTGGTAATAAGAGTACAGTTACATTCAAAAAGTATTTTGATTACTGAAGAGATTACTGCATTTTATACATAAAATGATTGATTGATTAATCTTGGTTTAGAAACAACACTGCATAAGATATTTAGGTTTTTCAGAGAATGTATTTTTAACATGTGTATTTTGTCTTACTGTATTGAGTTTTTAAAGTCAAAACAAGTGAAAAAAATCTACCAGTGCTGAAGAAGTAATCCAAAGTATTTAGAACACATTACTGACCTTGAGTAATCTAATGAAATACCTTACAAATTACATTTTACAGCATGTATTCTGTAATCTGTAGTGGAATACAATTCAAAAGTAACCCTCACAAGTGTTTTTAATTTCATTTTGTTAAACAAAAGACATTCTGAAACAGGTGTCTAATTCAATGAAAGAACATGCAGTTCACAGACCACTTAAACAAAAGCTCCATTTTACCCTTAATTGAATTTTTGGACAGCCCGACAACTATGTCTGCCTTTCGTTTGCTGGTGATGGGTCAGTGGGTTCTTTCTGCTGACTGAAAATCAATCATATTGCTTATGATCTTCAGTTCAAGATGACACAGGCAGACGTGAATTCCAGAATTTCGGAGCCCATGCTGAGCTCATCCTTGATTTGCTACTTTTGTCCTCAATTTTGAGTGATCAGCAACCTCAAAAACACTGATGATTTTGCTCTCAAAGCCTTCTCTCTGTGTGATTGCCATAGTAACTGCTGCTAGGAGACATCTTCACATGATGAAGGCTGAGCAATTGCACGTAGAAAAGAAATGTTCTTACAGAATAAAATAAGAAACAATTTCTGTTCAAACAACAGATTGAAAATCTGGACAGGAGTAGTTGTAGATGTTTATGTGTTGAAGACTGTAATGTCTGTATAACATCCATGTCATTAGACATGGGTTCTGGTCCCACGGAAAGTAAATTGCATTCACGTAAACAATGGTAAGTGTGATTTGGAGGTTGCATTTGCTGTCGAAGTTTAAAATTTCTTCGGAGCCGATGGTCTGTTTGCAGTCTGCTGCGAGAATACACACCCTGAACGTTCCTGTATCTCTGACGATCTGCTTGCTGTTGGATTTGACGGCGCACAACAGCGGCTTTCTCTGTACTTTGCACGGCGTGCATTGTTGCCCCTGAGCGCTTCGACAGCGCAGACACACACACACACACTGTGTATTAAAAGAGTGATTTCCTTTAAAAGAGCAAATTTCTCTAAAAGAGCAAACACAGCGGCGTTGAACGTCCTTTTAAGGACGCGTCTTTTTGAAGATGCCTTTCCGCCCCTGTGTCGTTCCTGGATGCGGTAGAAGTCTCTCCGCTTCAGACGGCCACAGGCGCTGTCTCGTGTGTTTGGGCTGCGATCACACCAAGGCGGCGTTTGTGGATGGTTCATGTTCTCACTGCGAGAACATGACCATGACCACGTTGCGGTCGCGGCTTGCTTTCAATAGAAAGCAAGCCACCCCAGCCGCACCCCGCATTGCTCCTTCTTCCCACGGGATTGAAGACGATGCGGTTGGCGTGGGG
Organism: Xyrauchen texanus; assembly: GCF_025860055.1. Lineage (NCBI taxonomy): Eukaryota > Metazoa > Chordata > Actinopteri > Cypriniformes > Catostomidae > Xyrauchen > Xyrauchen texanus. Next base: position 34,202,236 of record NC_068303.1, read on the forward strand.
GCGATTTGGGGGCGGCAGCGGGTGTGGTTTCGCCAGGTAGCCCCCCGCGAACCTCCCGTTCCCCGACATGTTCGCTGGTCCCCATCCAAGCTCGCGGCGATAGCGGCTCGCCTCACGGCCTGGCCGTCTATCCTCCCGAGTCCGAAGCAGATGAGCTCGCCGCTGCATCAGAGAGTGCGGTGTCTGATGCCGAGGACTCCCCTGGACTGCCGCCTTCGGGCCAGCAGGCCCAGGCTGAGGCCGACGCTCAGATGTCCGACATGCTTTCCCGGGCCGCCGTGAGCGTGGGGTTGGATTGGAACCCTCCGTCCTCCCCACAGCCTTCACGGTTGGATGATTGGTTCCTGGGGGGCAGCGTGCCATTCGCGCCCTCGCATCCCCCCGGTCCCGTTTTTCCCGGAGGTGCATGATGAGCTGACGTCTACGAGGAGAGCCCCGCTCTCCGCTCGTCTAGGTGCCACCCGCTCCACTCTCTCCACCCTCGACGGCAGAGAGCGCCACGGATACGAGGCGATTCCCCAGGTCGATAGGGCAGTTGCGCACCATCTATGCCCCGGTAGCCATACCTCCTGGCACGGTCGCCCCGTACTCCCATCCAAGCCCTGTAGGACAACATCCTCGCTCAACGCGAGAGCCTACAGTGCAGCTGGACGCGCTGCCTCTGCCCTGCATGCGATGGCCCTCCTGCAAGTCCACCAGGCCAAAGCGCTCAGAAGCATGCACAGGGGTGGACCTGATCATGATGTGCTGCAGGAACTGCACTCAGCGACCGACCTTGACCTGAGAGCGATGAAGGCCACAGCGCAGGCACTCGGACAGACGATGGCCACCCTAGTGGTCCAGGAATGTCATCTTTGGCTCAATCTGGTCGAGATGCGTGAGGCCGACAAGAACCGCTTCCTGGACACACCTGTCTCCCAGATTGGCCTTTTCGGCGACACCGTCGAGGACTTCACCCAACAGTTCTCCACGGTGAAGAAGCAGACGAAGGCCATCTCCCATATCATGCCCCGCTACAGACGGGCCCTGCCCCGTCTGCCCGCCGAGGGCGTCCCCTTGCGAAGAAACCAGCTCCTGCTCCGCCTCAACCCGGGCCCAGCTCTCAGCCCCAGCGTCGAGCACCCCGCAGGTGGCGCACGCCCCCTGTCTCACGAACCCCCTCTAGGACCCAGAAGGCTCCCAAGCGTTCCTGAGACAGCCGACCCAGAGCCCAAGACGTTAGCTCCGGAGGTGGTAAGACCGCTCCGTCCCCCGGTGGAGAATCCTTTGTTTTTTCATTTGCCACACCCCCTGACGGGGGCTGTGGTACCCACATTCTCAATAAAAGAGCTATTTCCTTTGCCTCTGGGTCACCTGGCCCACAAATGCCATTCTCACAGCAGTCTGCTTTCAGATTACGACAGTCCCAGTACACCGGACGCGGTGATCCCGCCTTCCGCCTGCCTACGACTGCCCCCCGGCCGGCCGGTTCAGACGAGTCCAGAGGACGCCAGCAGACCTCCTCCTCAGTCACGAACCTGCCCCCTGCCGGGTGCGCAGAGCAAGGTAAGTGCTTTGAGTCTATTCTCAGCACCCCAGCCTCAGGCCGCAACGAAGCCGCCCGACGCTGCATTACCTGTTCCGCCCCGCTGCGAGGCCCCGCCGGGTACGTCCAAAATACTCGTCCCTTTGGTGCCCCTAGCGCAGAGCTGGGAAGCGTGGTTTTCGCTTCCCAACGCATCATGCTGGCTGCACCGGACCATTCGACTCGGTTACGCAATTCAGTTTGCCCGGCTCCGCCCCCTTCAGGGCGTCCGCTTCCGCAGTACACGGCGAGCATGCCAGTTCCCTGCGCACGGAAATCGCGACCCTCTTAGCCAAGGGCGCAGTAGAGCCCGTCCCTCCAACCGAAATGAGGAAGGGTTTCTACAGCCCTTACTTCATTGTACCCAAGAAAGGCGGCGGCTTACGACCAATCCTGGACCTGCAAGTTTTCAATCGGGCCTTGTTAAAACTCTCGTTCAAAATGCTCACACAGAGAAATATTCTGGCTGGCGTTCAGCATCTAGATTGGTTCGCAGCGGTAGACCTGAAGGACGCGTACTTCCACGTCTCAATTCTGCCACGACACCGACCCTTCTTACGGTTCGCGTTCGACGGCCAGGCGTTTCAGTACAAAGTCCTCCCCTTCGGCCTGTCTCTGTCCCCTCGCATCTTCACGAAGGTCGCAGAGGCGGCTCTTGCCCCGCTACGAGTAGCCGGCATCTGCATTCTCAACTACCTCGACGACTGGCTTATCCTAGCACACTCTCGAGAGTTACTATGCACACACAGAGACCAGGTGCTCCGGCACCTCAGCCGCTTGGGGCTTCAGGTCAACTGGGAAAAGAGCAAGCTCACTCCGGTTCAGAGCATCTCTTTTCTCGGGTTGGAGTTAGACTCAGTCTCAATGACAGCACGTCTCACGAGCGAGCGTGCTCAGTCGGTGCTGGATTGCCTCGCTTCCTTCAAGCCAGGCACAGTGGTCCCTCTAAAACTTTTCCAGAGGCTCCTGGGGCATATGGCGTCCTCCGCGGCGGTCGCACCACTGGGGTTGATGCATATGAGACCACTCCAGCACTGGCTCCAGACTTGAGTCCCGAGACAAGCATGGCACCACGGCACGCATCGGGTAAGGATCACCCCCCTGCCTCAAAACACTCCGACCCTGGACAGACCTCTGCTTTTTACGGGCAGGAGTGCCCCTGCAGCAGGTGTCCCGACGCGTTCTGGTCACAACCGACGCCTCCCGGTCCGGGTGGGGTGCCATGTGCAGCGGGCATGCAGCAGCGGGCCGTTGGAAAGGGGCCCCGCTGCGTTGGCACATCAACTGCCTGGAGTTGCTGACCGTCCTTCTCGCCCTCAGGAAGTTCCTCCCGTTAGTTCAGGACAAACACGTCCTCGTGAGATCGGACAGCACCACGGTGGTGGCGTACATAAATCGCCAAGGCGGCGTACGCTCCCGCCACATGTCACAACTCGCCCGCCGTCTCCTCCTATGGAGCCAGCAGCGACTCAGGTCGCTGCGTGCCACTCACATCCCCGGCAAGCTCAACGTCGTAGCGGACACGCTATCATGACAACGCCTGCCCAGCGGGGAGTGGAGGCTTCACCCCAGTCGGTCCAGCTGATTTGGGAATGGTTTGGCAAGGCCCAGGTAGACCTGTTTGCCTCCCAGGAAACCTCCCACTGCCCGCTCTGGTATGCCCTAACAGAGGCTCCCCTTGGGACAGATGTGCTGGCACACAGCTGGCCCCCGGGGCTGCGCAAGTACGCATTTCCCCCAGTGAGCCTTCTTGCACCAGTGCTGTGCAAGGCCAGGGAGGACGAGGAGCGAGTCACGTTAGTGGCCCCCTACTGGCCCACTCGGACTTGGTTCTCGGAACTCAGACTTCTCGCGACAGCTCCTCCCTGGCGAATTCCCCTGAGATAGGACCTCCTCTCTCAGGGACGGGGCACGCTCTGGCACCCGCGCCCAGACCTCTGGAACCTCCACGTCTGGTCCCTGAACGGGATGCGGAAGAGCTAGCCAGCTTACCGGCGACCGTTGTGAATACAATTCAAATTCCAAGCCAGAGCCCCCTCTACCAGGCACCTTTACGCCCTAAAGTGGCGCTTGTTCGCAGATTGGTGTTCTTCCCAAACTGAAGACCCGCAGAGATGCGCGATTAGGTCAGTGCTCCTGTTCTTACAGGAGAGGCTGGACAGGAGGCTGTCCCTGTCCACCCTCAAGGTGTATGTTGCCGCCATTGCCGCCCACCACGATCCTGTAGACGGCAAGTCTTTGGGTAAGCACGACCTGATCCTCAGGTTCCTGAGAGGCGCCCGGAGGTTGAATCCCTCCCGGCCAGGCCTAGTTCCCTCCTGGGATCTCTCGGTAGTCTTGGCAGGACTCCAGAGACCCCCCTTCGAGCCGCTTGAATCAATTGGACTCAGGGCCCTCTCTCTTAAGACGGCCCTGCGCTCGCCTCTATCAAGAGGGTCGGGGACCTGCAAGCGTTCTCTGTCAGCGACACTTGCCTGGAGTTCGGTCCGGCAGATATGTCTGTGATCCTAAGACCGTGACCGGGCTATGTGCCCAAGGTTCCTACCACACCATTCCGAGATCAGGTAGTGAACCTGCAAGCGCTGCCCCGGGAGGAGGCAGACCCAGCCCTTTCGTTGCTATGTCCAGTGCGCGCCCTGCACATTTACCTGGACCGCACACAGAGCACCAGACGCACTGAGCAGCTCTTTGTCTGCTTTGGGTTACGGCAGAAAGGGAATGCCATCTCCAAACAGAGGCTCGCCCACTGGGTTGTCGACGCCATCACACTGGCTTATCACACCCAGGCCGTGCCCCTACCCTTGCGGGTCCGAGCTCAATCAACAAGGGGTGTTGCGTCCTCGTGGGCACTGGCCAAGGGCACCTCCCTAGCAGACATCTGTAGAGCCGCGGGTTGGGCAACACCCAACACCTTCGTGAGGTTTTACAACCTACGCGTTGAGTCGGTTGTGTCTCGTGTTTTGTCAGGTCCGAGCCCGTAGAACTCGGTAACACGTAGACCGACCGGCCGGGTGGATCGCTTGCGCCCAGCACCCTTTTCCTGACGTCAAGGTTAAGTAGTGCGCCTTTTTCCCAGGGCGCTCCCACTCGAGTCGGGACCCTGGTCGATTCCTCCCCAGCCCTCCGGGTCCGCGGTTCAGTGGAGGAACTCGCCGACCCAAGCCACTGCGGGTACCCTGATGGCTACCCTGTACTGGTATAGGTGCTCCACAGGTAAGGCCTCCTGCTCGGACTCCACCTGTGTGTATTTCCACGGTTCTGTCCCCTTACGAGCGGACCCCCGTGTCTCCCTTAGGCAGTTACAGCTGCCCCGGTCGCCGTGCTGTAGCAACTCCATCCTTTCGAGGCTGGATCTACCACCGCACCATACTTTCCACACAAGCCCTAAGACGGCCGTGTGACGTGTCTACCACTTTTCCTCCCCAAGAAAAAGGGCAGGTGTGGTCTCCGCAGGGTCTGGGTAAGACCCCCTTCCCTATATGCATGTAAGGGCCCTGGCCGTGATTGCTCTATGCGAGAAACATAGAGAGAAAAGAGGCCCAGCCAGGCTGTTCCATTCCCATGTTGGCAAACATCGCCTTGTTCCCCTCTCAGGGTAACTAGAAGGATCCCGATGTTCGTATGGGGCATTGGGGAAGGGTACGTGCAGCCGGGTACAGACGATGCGTGGCACTGGATGAATCCCTGCCCGTCTCTGTATCGGCAGTTCACGTACACGGTTCAGCACATGGCAAGATTGGAATGGGTCCCCTAGAGTCGCTTCTCCAACACAACGTGGAGAGAGCGACAGAAGGGGAACGTTTGGTTACGTATGTAACCTCCGTTCCCCGAGGGAGGGAACGACACGTTGTGTCTTTCCTCCGCCATGTCGCTGAACCGAGCCACTGTTGTGGCCGGACCATTTCCAGCTCCTCAGAAAAATCCTGACTAATCTTCCGTATTTGCCCCGCTTAAATACCCGTATGCGGGGGCGGGGTATGCAAATACTGACTGCCAACTCTCATTGGCCCTTTTCAATAGGTCAGAGGTGAATATTTGCGCTCAAGAGAGACCCCTAGTGTCGCTTCTCCGACACAACGTGTCGTTCCCTCCCTCGGGGAACGGAGGTTACATACGTAACCAAACGTTTTTGCTTAACAATACTTTACTCATCTGCCTGAATAATGTTATGCATTTTAATTATCTGAATTAATTTACAGTGGCAAGAAAAAAATATGTGAACCCTTTGGAATTACCTGCATTCAGGTATACATTTAATTTAACATAATCTGTTTTAATTAATAACACACAAATTATTGTATTGCACTTATACATATTAAATACATCATTCAAACATTCTCAGTGTAGGTTGAAAAAAGTATGTGAACCCCTAGGCAAATGACATCAACAAAAGCTAAAGTCAGGTGTTGGCAAACCAATTATCCAATTAATGAAACGAGATTGTAGGTGTGGGTTAAAGCTACTTTGACTTATAAAAAGCATGCAAACATTTTGAGTTTGCTATTCACAAGAAGCATCTTCTGACGTGGACCATGCCTTGCAAAAAAAGAGGTCTCAGAAGACCTACAATCAAGAATAGTTGCTTTTCAAAAAGTTGGAAAGGGTTACAAAGTTATCTTGAAAAGCTTATATATTCATCTTTCCACAGTTAGACAAACTGTCTATAAATGGAGACGATTTAGTACTGTACATACTCTCCCTAGAAGTGGCCATCCAGCAAAGATGACTCAAAGGGCACAATGCAGAATTCTCATTAAGTAAAAAAAAAATAAAATCCCTAGAGTTACAACTAAAGACTTGAAGGAATCATTGGAACTGGTTAACATCTCTGTTCTCTACTATAGGAAAACATTAAACCGGAATGTGTACATGGCAGGACACCACGAAGGAAGACACTGCTTTCCAACAAAAACCTTGCTACACATCTGAAGTCTGCCAAAGACCGCCTTGACACTTACAACACTACTATGTGAGCTGTCAACTAAGGTTGAATTGTTTGGGAAGAACACGCAGCACTAAGTTTGGCGTAAAAAGGGCAATGCATACCAACATGAAAACATCATCCAAAAGGTGAAGTACGGTGGAAGGAGCACCATGATTTGGGGCTGCTTTCAGGCAAAAATGTATTCCCAAGTTTATCAAGATATGTTACAGGATTTTGTCAGTTGTGGCTGTGCACCAGCTGAAGCTTAGAAGAAGTTGGGTGATGCAGCAGGACAATGACACTAAACATAGAAGTAAATCCACTACAGAATAGCTTAAAAAAAAAATCTGACTTTTGGAGTGGCCCAGTCAGAGCCCAGAATAACCCAATGGAGATGCTGTGGAATGACCTCAAGAGAGCTGTTTATTGTTGGTTACTGAAAATAAGCAAGTATTATTCAGCTGGTCTCCCAAAAGGGGACCCTCATCATGTAGAATAAAATACTTTTATTAGGCGATGTGACTTGAGTACTCATCGAATGTGTCATCATGACTTTATGTTCAAAATTACTAATCTTTTTTTAGGAGTAAAACTTTTTTTTATTAAGGAAAGAAATTACTGAGAGCACCTTTATTGCAGATTTAAATGTTTTTTTAAATGTTTTTTTTTTCTTAAGAGATCATTCTACAAACGCACAGAAATGTGATCTGAATATATTCACTCTCTTTGTCTCTTTTACATCTGTCTCTGTCTGTTTGTCTGAAGGTCTGTGATAGTCATTATGTTTGGTTTGCTGTGACCCACTTTACTGTTACTGTGCATGCTGATCTCTTCTGTTCCTTCATTCTGATACCCCATGCACTCCATACACTCCTTTGTGTTTGAGAGAGGGATCACAGAACTTTTAATCCCTATCATCTCTTTTCTTCAAGCAGAGAACAGAAAACATATAATCCTTTACCTGTATGAATGAACCAGGTTTAGAAGTTTACCAGGGCTTTTTTTAAAATATATGATAGATATTTAAAATGTGCCGACAAAAATATTCCTGTAGTAAATTACTCATTATGTTATGTACAGTAATATTTCATTTCATTCATAATATTATATTCTAGGCCTATGTAATGTTTATTGTAAACAACGTTTTTTTCAGGTAACCTAAAAATGTGGTGCATCATTATAAGAGTGTGTATAGACAGTTACAGTAGGCAGTTAACTGCTAGCTGTACACACTCTAATGAGCATGCAGTGACTTCATAACTCATAATTCGTTATGATCTTGGAGTGATGCATGCAGCGTACGTCTGTTTTGCAGACTGAAAGAACTTCCTCTCCTTAAATGCATAATTTATCCAATTATGCAACTATGGAGGTCTATCAGAAGTTGATTCTGAAGGTCAGGTTTAAGTCCAGCCTGCAAAGTCTCATGCTCAGATTATTTTCTTTTAAAGAATATTGTTTAACAAAAGAGCAATATATATATATATGTGTGTATATCTTTGTAGATTTTTTTGTGAGTAGATATTCTATTTAATTTTTTTTTTCAAATGTATTTACAATTAATTTTTATTTTGTTATAAAGGGGTTCATTAATGATTCATAATTATAAGAATAATTATTTAAAATGCATTATAAATTATTTATATGCAGTTATAGCAACATGCATAATAGGGGTAACTTTCAACCTGTACTTGCTAAATAGTGAGCATTTTATAAATCCTTAATTAATATGATTATTCATACTTACATTAATCAAAAATATATAAAATGCTATATTCTATATTGCTTTACTCATTGATCAATTGCTATGCTAACCAAAGCATAGTGTTTCTAATTAGCATGCATTCAGTATGCAATCATTTAATGTACTAGCTAGTTTATAACAGATTAATTTAAGATATTTTAACATGTCTAACTTAATTCAATTAGGTTCCATCTACTTGAAGAATTTCAATTGAGATTACATGTTAATTTTTAGTTCAGTGCCATCAAGTTAGCTTACTTAATACTTCATGTTAAGGGCAATTAACGTACGTGTGTTGTACAAAATCAAAATTGGAAAGTTCTGCTAACCTAAACTTAAGCATGTGATGTAACTGATTATGTTACATCTGTAGTGGGCTGAGTGGTGGTGGTTTAGTGGGCTGAGTGGTGGTGGTGTAGTGGGCTGAGTAGCAGTGGTGTAGTGGGCTAAAGCACTGAACTGTTAAGCAGAAGGTTGTCGGTTTGATCCCCACAGCCACCACCATTGTGTCCTTGAGCAAGGCACTTAAATTTTTGATGCTTGCTCCGGGGGGATTGTCCCTGTAATAAGTGCACTGTAAGTCGCTTTGGATAAAAGCATCTGCCAAATGCATAAATGTAAATGTGCATTTATTGATTATGTCAATTTTTGTTTTAGCTCTGCTAACTTGTAAGGGTTTACGGTAAACATTAATGCAAGTAAAAACATTCCACCCCCACCCCACAATCCTAATCTAAAGAATAGTTATTAATTAATTAGTTATTATTACAATTATCATGTAATTGCATGATAATTGCAAAAACATATTTTGCAAACTTCTTTACTACAGACATTCCCCAGTTGCCTGCAATATTCAGGTTTTATGGAAGTGTTATGTTATATGGTTATGATTACAATATACTGAAATTGAATGGGTTATTGTTGTACATACACCTTGCTGTCTTGGTAGAATGTCATAACCATCATGGAACCACATAAGTGACTAATATGCAATGCTCTACATAGGCTGCAACATTTATTATCAACTTTTTATTGACTCTTTACACCATCTTGGGTGAGGTATCTTATAATGGGGAGTAATATCACTGCCTACCTTTCAAAACAGCCTTTCGCAGCAGGACTTATGAGTATGCCTATGATGACTTAAAGTTTTGTCTGGGTTGGCAACTCATTAGGTTTTGAAACAGAGCTATAGTGGTGTCATGATTACAGTAGAAGTGTACTTGCAGGAGTTCTGTAGATGTTGAAATAGCAGGTGTTAGCAGGTGTATGAACTGTGATACGCTGGTGAGTTTGCCTTATTGGAAAGATTGTTCTGTCAACATATAATATGAAAGTGAATTGACAAATGTGGTCTGATGTGTGCAGTTTTTTCCAGCAAATTTTCACAAGATTAGATGTTTCATAAACATCGGACAGTATTGTAGATTATATTAATATTCCAAATTAAACGCTCTTATAAATAATGTTGATCATCAGAGCATTGCCTAATGATTGAAGCTTCTAATAAAATGGTAGGACTAGTGATCATAAATGCAACAGGATGGATAGGTCTTAACTATAAATTAATCTGGCTCCAAATATATCCATAATTTATTTGTTTATTCAAATCATATACTCGTTATTAAATCATAGCACCAATCATACACATAATAATCCTTTCCATATTATACACCATAGCTTGGGCTATAAAACTATAAAAACAAAATTTTTAATTATACTGTGATAATTGCAATGTAATTTATAATCTATAATTTAAATGTACATCTATATTACAATAAAATGAGCTTGCAGCCTATTACACAGATATTAAACAGTGCAGTAGTCATTTCATTTGTGCATTGGTTGATTTTTGATACAGTTGAAGTCAAAAGTTTACAGTCATTAAAAGTTGTAGTCATTAAAACTCATTTTTTAACCACTAAATTTTTTCATATTAAAAAAGCAAACTATAGATATAAATTTATAGATTTCATATTAGCAAACTATAGTTTTGGCAAGTCGTTTAGGACATCTACTTTGTGCATTACACAAGTAATTTTTCCACCAATTGTTTACAGACAGATTGTTCCACTTTTAATTGACTACATCACAATTCCAGTTAACTGTGCCTTTAAGCAGCTTGGAAAATTCCAGGGGAATTAAACACCATGGGAACACCATCCATCATACCGTTCAGGAAGGAGACACATTCTGTCTCCTAGAGATGAACGTAGTTTGGTTCGAAAAGTGCAAATCAATCCCAGAACAACAGCAAAGGACCTTGTGAAGATGCTGAAGGAAACAGGTAGACAAGTATCTATATCCACAGTAATACGAGTCCTACATTGACATAACCTGAAAGGCTCTTCAGCAAAGAAGAAGTCACTGTTCCCAAACTACCATAAAAAAGCCAGACGACAGTTTGCAAGTGTTACATGGGGACAATGATCTTACATATTCAAGAAATATCCTCTGGTCTGATGAAACAATAATTAAACTGTTTGGCCATAATAATCATTGTTATATTTGGAGGAAAATGACGAGGCTTGCAAACCGAAGAACACCATCCCAACCGTGAAGCATGAGGGGTTGTAGCATTATGTTGTGGGGGTGCTTTGGACTGTTGCACTTCACAAAATAGATGGCATCATGAGGATGGAAAATTATGTGGATATATTGTAGCAACTTCTCAAGAAATCATCCAGGAAGTTAAAGCTTGGTCGCAAATGGGTCTTCCAAATGGACAATGACCCCAAGCATACCTCTACATTTGTGGCAAAATGGCTTAAGGACAACAAAGTCAAGGTATTGGAGTGGCCATCACAAGGCCCTGACATCCCTCCGATAGAAAATTTGTGGGCAGAACAAAGGAAAAAGCCTGTGCAAGCAAGGAGGAGGCCTTCAAACCTGACTCCGTTACACCAGTTCTGTCTGGAGGAATGGGCCAAAATTCCAGAAGCTTAATGTGAGAAGTTTGTGGAAGGCAACCCAAAATATTTGACCCAAGTTAAACAATTTAAAGTCAATGCTGCCAAATAAAAACAGTGTATGTAAATTTCTGACCCACTTGGAATGTGATGAAAGAAATCAAAGCTGAATAAATGATTCTCTCTACTATTATCTGACATTTCGCATTCTTAAATTAAAGTAGTGATTCTAACTGACCAAAGACTGTAGAATGTTTTCTACAATTAAATGTCAGGAATTGTGAAAAAATGAGTTTAAATTTATTTGGCTAAGGTGAATGTAAACTTCTGACTTCAACTGTAAGTACAACCATAAATGTTAAAACGAGTTAGCACTGTAAATAAATCCTACTTTATGCAAAATTCCTGTGGCTTCTTTTCTAAACTCCTAAAAAATTATTCATAGCAAAGATATTAAAGATTATCACACAGACAGTCAGTTTCAGGGACTAAAAATTGTTCAATGAATGATAACAGAAATAGAAAACGAACAAAATTTGTAGCAGAAGATAACCGAAAAGTGGAACAAAGTGATTTTCAATTGTTCCGAAGTGAAAACGTTATTTTTAAATGCTGGTAACTGGTTAATTCTGTTCAAATATAAATATGAAAAATATATTTTTCATGAAACTAAAGGCCAAAGGGTTTATCACAGTACATATTTGGAACCACGCCACTTCACGTTGCATGCAAAAATAAAACTTACTTAAATCCTGAAGGAAACTGCTGCATCAGACATTTCTTTTCAGCCTAATTGCCTGTTGTGGATGTCACATTCTGTGAATGAAGAAAACTTTGTATAATTACTGCATATACATGCACGGTTAATCAAGGAAAACATTATTAGAGGTAAACATTTAATTTCTCAGTTGTTTCCAAGTCTTCACTGAATTATTGTTAGACTATATTGTTGACTGTTAATTAATTGCTTATTATAAATTAAAAAATAAAATTAATGTTTCTTTGTGAGATCTGGCAACACTGCAATTGGTATTTCACACATATTTCAAACACAAAAAACATTTAGTTTTTAGTCCCTGGTCAATTTATTATATGTTGAACGTTTTAGTTTCCACACAAAAGCAGCTTGTTTAGGGCTCTGTGGCATCGACTCCATTGACTTACATCAGAGACTATTTAGCAGAGATGGGCCACTTCTATTAAAATAAATGGGAGAAAATGGACGCTCAACATTCAACAGCTGTAGAACGGATGCTCCGCCTGTAAATGTGACAATACCTTTTTAGATACAGACATCGCCTGTAAAACAACTCATGAACGTGCATGCACATTAGCTATACAAGCCAGGAAAATTGCATGTTTAGCATGATCTGAGGTAAAGAAGCACAATTTATGACAGAAGTGTTGTCAGATGTTATTGCTGATTTGAAATATGGTCTTTGATTGTATTGTTGAACAGCCATTTTGGAGATTTCAGACTTTCCCCATTCAAGTAGATAGGAGCTGCACTGTCATGACTGGAAATAGCTTCCTGGGAGCATTCCAAAGATGGCTGCCAGTGGATTGACTTGCTAGAAAGACTTTGCTTACATTCAAACCGGACTCCTTGTTGACTGTTCCAACTTGCCGGTGTAGTTAACGTATTGCAACTGGCGGTCTTTACGTATGTATATTTAAGCTGATGGCAGCTTGATTTTTGTGTGTTGTTGCATTACACAATGTGTCAGATTGCAATTCATAATGCAAGACATTTGAAGGTAACTATCGCCCAATTGAGTATTGAGATTTGCAACTGCCAGAACAACTTGTGAGTGTTCAACAGTTCAACTGGACTGTGTACTTGCAATACCTTTGCCAAGCATTCGCACCTGTGTTTGAGTATGTTTTGGGCCTTATTCTTATATGTTTTCAGTATGTGTGGCAGTCTAATCCATTGCTATATATAGTATGATAGTATGGAATGTGCCCTCTCCCCTGCTCATGTCCCCAAAGGACAAACATACTTATATATCCCAGGAATTCTTGATGAGAATTATTTGGGGATTTGGAGAGGGCTTTGAGAGCTGCTGAATTTAGTGTTCCCAAGGCCTCCTGCTCATTGTGTGCGACAGGCAGCTAATTGCTGTGGTTGAGCAGTGTTGAAGAGAAAGGTTCAGCCAGGGCCGGGGTCGCTCAGGGTTCCTAAGGGAATAAAGACATCAGTCGACATGGAAACGGACTCCTAAGCTGCTCCTCACAATGGAGAAACCTATACCAGAATACAGGACCTGGGGGCGGTGATACTAACTCCACACAAAACGCTACCAGGAAGAGTGTGTGTGTGTGTGTTTACGTCTTTTTTAATAAGGGTGTCTTGTTACTAGAGAGGGAACTACAAGACAGTGCCAGTCACTCAGTTTTTGGTTTCTCTGTGTGTGAAAGAGAGAATGAGAGGGAAAGAAAGAAAAAAAGATTGAAATGTGTGTTTGAGAGGATTAAATCTGCAGATGTTGTGCAAGAAGACATATGCCTGCTGCGTTATGTGAGAGTTCACATGGTTTCTTATGTCACACCTGAAAACAGGAAATGCCACAATATCAATGTCCTGTCTCAACTTTCATTTATCTTGGCTCATCAGGCTGCATTTAAAGAATGCAGCCTAAAAAAACATTATAATCATTAATGCAAAGTCCATTTTGACAACATTTCATCAGGTTATGCCATATAGGCTAGTCCATAGCCTGTGTAACTACGAGAACACATGCAGTGGCCCCAAAGGTTTTAAGTCACACTTAAATACATGTATAGCTTTGCTTTATATAGGAAAATATCAGGTACACTTTGCAATAAAGTTTCCTTTGTTAAGGGTTTATAAAGGGTTCATTAATGACCAATAACCAATTCACAAATGCATTTCAAATCATTGATATGTGGTTATAAAAACATGAATAAATGGTGAAAGTCATTCAAAAACCGCTAAATGCTTAATAACACTTATTCAATGTTAGTAACCTATGAAAAGGTGACATAATATAAAGTGGACACAAATGAAAGGAGCCGTCTAGATTAGAAATGTATGTAAGTAATGAGCATGAAAAAGGACTTTAAGTAGCTCCAAAGTCTTTCTAGCAAGTTAGTCCACTGGCGGCCATCTTTGGAATGCTCCCGGGAAGTTATTTCCAGTCATCTGTATCTAAAAGGTGATTGGCCCTTTTACCTGCAAGGCGGGACTTCCTTTCTATTAATGTTGACCGTTGGGCATTCCAATTTCTCCCATTAATTTTTATAGAAGTGGCCCATCTCTGCTAAATAGTCTCTGGTAATTAGGACTAGGTAAAACCATTCTTTTGACTTCAGCTTGACAAGAAAAATGACAACACAAGTGAGTCATGACATACAGTAATTATTATAAACACAAAATGGACTGTAGCTTAATGAAATAATCCCTCCTTTTAATCGTACTATGAGTCTATTTTTGCATCACTGTGACATAAAGCATGAATTTATGTGAAAGTCGCCCTTTTAATGAATTATGTCATGACAGGATGTCAATGATTGATAATGCATTTGTAAATTACTTTTTGGTCTTTAATGAACCCATTTAAAAACCTACAATAAAGGTAACATTAATGTAGCATGTTGCCAAAATATCAAACCAAGTGGCATTTGCAGTATTTTGAATATACTGTACTAGATATATCATAATTTTTTGCATCATTATTTGCATCATTTATTTGCAGGCTTTGATATTTTGTGGGCTATTAAGTAAATGTCATTCAGTCATTTTGAAGTGTGACTTAGTGTCCAAAATTGTCCAAATCTTTTTTGGTGCCACTATTTATTTATTCTATGTAAGATATATTCTCTGGTCATACTACCCTTTAGTTAGAGGCATGGTGGCTTCAGTGGTTTCCATGGTAACAGCGGAGAAATCTGTCACTCTGCAGGATGTCACATGGCCATTATTGATATAAGCATATGATTTCCTGGCTGATCTCGAATTTACTAAATTCCCACTGAGCAGAAATTTCAGCACTGAACTGAAATATGCCTTGATAGTCTATGTCCTCTGGAATATGCAAAATCTACAACCATTTGAAAATTTATTTCCATTCTATTCTAGTAAAGAAGTTGTCTTTAAAAGACAGTTTAAGCACACTTATTACAGCGACAGTCCCCATGGAGCAAGGGGGTGAACACAAGTGTTAGTTACAAGAAAGTTAGTTAGTTACAACAAAGAACACATCTTGGAACATAGTATCTCACAATGCAAAGTGCTTGACTTGACCTTCCATTTCCAGTGGAAGAATGAAATGTGATTGTTCACATCTCTATATTGACTTATACACTCACCTAAAGGATTATTAGGAACACCACACTAATACTGTGTTTGACCCCCTTTCGCCTTCAGAACTGCCTTAATTCTACGTGGCATTGATTCAACAAGGTGCTGAAAGCATTCTTTAGAAATGTTGGCCCATATTGATAGGATAGCATCTTGCAGTTGATGGAGATTTGTGGGATGCACATCCAGGGCACGAAGCTCCCGTTCCACCACATCCCAAAGATGCTCTATTGGGTTGAGATCTGGTGACTGTGGGGGCCATTTTAGTACAGGTGGCCATAAAGGGATGGACATGGTCAGAAACAATGCTCAGGTGGGCCGTGGCATTTAAACGATGCCCAATTGGCACTAAGGGGCCTAAAGTGTGCCAAGAAAAACATCCCCCACACCATTACACCACCACCACCAGCCTGCACAGTGGTAACAAGGCATGATGGATCCATGTTCTCATTCTGTTTACGCCAAATTCTGACTCTACCATCTGAATGTCTCAACAGAAATCGAGACTCATCAGACCAGGCAACATTTTTCCAGTCTTCAACTGTCCAATTTTGGTGAGCTCTTGCAAATTGTAGCCTCTTTTTCCTATTTGTAGTGGAGATGAGTGGTACCGGTGGGGTCTTCTGCTGTTGTAGCCCATCCGCCTCAAGGTTGTGCGTGTTGTGGCTTCACAAATGCTTTGCTGCATACCTCAGTTGTAACGAGTGGTTATTTCAGGCAAAGTTGCTCTTCTATCAGCTTGAATCAGTCGGCCCATTCTCCTCTGACCTCTAGCATCAACAAGGCATTTTCAGCCCACAGGACTGCCGCGATACTGGATGTTTTTCCTTTTCACACCATTCTTTGTAAACCCTAGAAATGGTTGTGCGTGAAAATCCCAGTAACTGAGCAGATTGTGAAATACTCAGACCGACCCGTCTGGCACCAACAACCATGCCACACTCAAAATTGCTTAAATCACCTTTCTTTCCCATTCTGACATTCAGTTTGGAGTTCAGGAGATTGTCTTGACCAGGACCACACCCCTAAATGCATTGAAGCAACTGCCATGTGATTGGTTGATTAGATAATTGCATTAATGAGAAATTGAACAGGTGTTCCTAATAATCCTTTAGGTGAGTGTATACTCTAAATAGACTGTCAAGAGGTAAATAATTTTTACACAAAATTGAATCAAAAAAGCAAAATAACCATTTGCATTTCCAAGATGATAATAAGTACTGCTGAACTGTGAATCCTCAAGGTTTTTTGGAGGTTTGGATTGAATGACACCAAATCTGGGTAATTTAAAAATGTGATTTCTGTGTTTCTGTGGTCTGTATGAAGATTGAAGCAGTATTAATTAAAATTTGATTTTACTGTTTCTTTTAAGAATATCCCTCTTGCCAAAATGCTGCTGTTACTAGGCAATTGGCTACATAATAACAGTGATTCCAGTGTGTTTTTCTTGTGTGGACGGAATGACAGGTTTCCATGGTGAAGCTATTTCTGGTAGCTGAATCTGCACTTATGTAAATGTTTTCTACTCATTTCGACTGCACATTTTATTAAAAAAAAAAAGATCATTAGCTGCCAAGAAAGCAGCATGCAGCCTCTTGATAGGTCTGCTCATGAGTGCATCTACAGTATAATACACATGCCACGTGTACACATGGTAGATACCTGAGATGCCTTTAATATAAGAATAGGAAAACAAATATGGAATAATTTTTAAATAATTTATTTTGAGAAAAAATATTCACTAAAAACAATAGAACATAGTTCCATTGCAATGTGAAACTGTGATATGAGGAACTGAAAATCTGATTATTTTTACCATTAGCTTGTGAAGTAGTTATTGGCTAAGTTTAGAATGGAATACTGGCAAACTGCATATTGGAAAAAAACACTCCATATTGCAAGTAAATACTAAGTGCTCCAAGAGTGCTAATTAAGCAATATTACATGAGGAAGAGTACTGTTGGTCTTAATATCAGCAGGTAATCCCAGCCGTGCTAATATTCAGACCAACAGCATGATTGTGAGTCTGATATTGCTTTTGTAGAACAGTTCAACAAACAGTAAATATGGTTAAATAACTTACATTTCAGCCAGAAATTGGGCAGTTAGTTTGTGTATTCCCTCTCCGCCAGTGAAAATATTTCCAAAAGAAGGCAAAGGTTCAAGCACAACTCTACTCACTGCACTGCTCTCATACTCTGGTTTCAAACTAATTTTGATTAATTTGGAAACAAATCAGTGTTTTGAACGAATCTTTTAAGCAAATCAATCACTTCCACTGTTTCAATTGTTTCACTCCCAACAACTCAGCGCTTTGCAACAAATCAGGCGAGTCAATGATTCAGTGAAGTGTAAAGATGTAATCTGCAAAAATGGTCACTGAACGAATTGGTGAACTAAACAAAAATACACAATGAATCAAAATCCCCACTACTATTTGTAAAGTCGTGAACACAAACAAGCAGAGTGATACAACTAGTGAAGCGTCCCATTGCAGTTACACTAAAGCCCACCACTCTGGGAATGCTGCTTTGGCCAATCAGATTTTATTTCATATGGCACTCTATTACCCTGCTTGTCTGTTTTCACTACATAAATTTCCTTTTTCGACCAAACTGAAGTTCATTAATTTGCACTCAGTGACTACGCTTACTTGGACACCAGAAAGCGAGTTATTGTGAGAAAGCAGTATTCCGGTTTACATGCAGTGTATTAGCGTTGTACTCATACTCCCATATACACACGGCTCGTCGGTAAGCAGCTTTCTCCCCAGCAACATAATTTTCCTGCAATGCTTGTCTTAATAACAAACATGGTATCCAAGGAAGACGTCCCTATTTGATTCTCTGTTGCTTTGCTTTATTTTCAGATATTCCAGAGATGTTGCTATGCTTGTTTCATTACCTTTCTATCGTGACCTGCAGTGGATTTGCACTTCAATAGTGGGGTTTCCCTTTACGTAAAACTCTGGGATTCCCTCAATGTTCCAGCGCATATCCGTGAACGTCAGGGACCGTCAGTATTTTACAGTGGTGTTTATAAATGGGTATAGTTTATAGTGTCTGCGGTTTTCCCATTGTACTCCCAGAAAATTTTGATGACTTGTTGTTGGGCTCAATCCTATGACATTTGTTATGTGGTCTGTTCACGCACATTCACAGTTCAGAGTTCACCAAACTAAATTTCTTCGCATGAGCTTGCATTGCATTTCTGGTCTCCCGCATTCTGATGCGATTGAATGGGAGTGAATGAAGTGCAAAATATAGTGTGACCGCCTGTTTACACTTTTAGGTAAAATCAACCTACAAATGGCTAACTTATAGTTTAAGCTGGGATATGAGAAATGATTTTAACACTTCTCTCTTGCATCTATTTGTAAACTGAGTTGATGATTGGTCTTGCCTTCCTTGTATATATTTATCTATTAAAAGCCTCAATTACAGGGAACAGTGACTGTATGTGTTGACACTTGTGTGATTGAAAGGAAGACATGTGCTGAATGTCTGTTGCAGAATTTCATTTACACAAAACCAAACACTGATACCTAAGCTTATACCTTCATTTGCCAGATTTCAGCACTGGTATGACCTTCATGAATTGCACATCCAGTATTCTCTGTGTGTGTTTGTGTTGGGGGAGAGGTCTATTATTTTATAAGCATCACAGCCTTAAAAATAAAAGACACTGCACAACAGAATGTTTTCAGTGTAAATGCCTCACCCTTTATCCACAGGGAGGCCACACATTCAGTCACTTTTGAAACAGTTAAAAGCAGACATGTTTGTATTGGCAGTTTTGATCTCAAATAAAGGCACTATGTCTCACACTCTTAGTGAGAGTAACGTTTGACTCTACAAACGCATGGAAACTTTGAAACAAAAGCTTCCCAGTCTGCACGATATTCATAATACAATGTTGTCAATCTACCTTCAAGCTATTTATTTATTTTTTTTAAATAAGCTACTATCAAGTCTGACACGAAACTCAAGATTAGTCATTCATAAATGACCAGATGTTTTTCTTTCTCTAAAACTCATTTTACCGACTAGCATTGGAGTCACTCTATTAGCTTTATCTTTATACAGCTTCGGTTTAGCATCACAAAAGACTGTGCAAGGTTATGCTAAAGCTCTGTCCTGCATGTCTTTAAGAGGGGCCCTCACAGGAACAGCCCGCTGGCTCTGGGGCTATTCAGCAGTTGAGGCAGGGGCTCTTCAGAGACAGACATCGGTAAAGAGTGAAGAATGACACTGATTGTTTCAGATTTTCTGCAGAGTCAAAGATTTACTTTGCCACTAAAGCCGCTTTGCTGACAGCATGGGGGTGGTGGAGGGGTACTGAGGCAGCACTGTTTAGTATGTATTAGCCTATGGGATATCTTGAGGAAAGAGGATGGATTTCAATGTTGAAATCTTTATTTGGCTTTCAGACACCATTAGAATGAAAATAGCCAGACCTGTTTCCCAGTATCCATGCACCCTAAGTGAGAGATCAAGTCATGCAATTGAAGTCATGAAGTTCTTTTGCACCAGTTTTCCCCATGACATTGCATTTTCAATGGATTTGTGTGGTTGTTGAGAAACTCACATTGCATAAGAAAATGTTATTAGATACTACAACTTGTTCTCAGAGAATGTATCTTGAACCTAAGAGTATGTTTTCTTATTCCATATGGAACAGATGTCAATATTGGCAGATTTATTTTTTCACTTGCTGAAAGCATGTACCTCAGCCATTTTTTGAAGTATGGAAAGATGATCTGCTGTCATTTGTTGAGATATGTTCTATGATATTCTCATAGAAAAAAAAGCTAATCAATTACTCTTGCTTCATTGTTCAACTGAACTGTCCAAACATTCTGAGTAAATAAAAACCAAATGTTCAATTGCATTGAAAGGAATGTCTTCTCTAAAAGCGCTGACAATGAAAAACACAAATTCATTTTAGGAGTACAGGTGTGCCTGGCATAACATAATTTGTACCATACATTTTCATAACCAACTCCAAACTCACTTTTCCCCCAAATCCCTTATGAGAAGAGAGTGTTTCATTATGAATAAAAAATTATACATTTTTATTTGCAGATTACTAATAAATGCAAATTTTTTTTTTACTTGGCTCGTTGTCAGGGACAAACAAAGGCCCCAGGGCCAATTATCTCCAAGGGCCCCCCTCCAAAAGTTGTTTGATGGGACAACATTTTTCGTTTTCATTGTTGATGGGTTTTCGAGCGGGGGATCACCAAACCGAATTGCGCAACCTTAAAGACCATGGCTCCCCAGGGCAGTCAAGGGCCCCTGGTACTCAAGGACTGCTGGGTACTGGCCCCATTGGCCCGGTCGGTAATCCATCCCTGCTCGTTTTACATATCGTGGCAGTTTCCTGGTGAAATAAACACTACAGGTGCTACAACAACAATGACTTTTATTCACTTTCACACAAATCATGAATAAAATTGCAGATTATCAGTTCATTATCACTTTTCATTCTGTTCCTCATTCAATGCTATCTTACGACATCAAAACACTTTTACTAAAGTGCATAAGATTGTAAAGCGTAACATGTAAATGGCACTACATTACCAACTACATGTATAAGCTTATTCATGCACATTAAAGATGTGTGATAAAGTGTTGCACTTGCAACATCAAGGATGATTCCAGCAGAGTACGAAAATCAACACGTGAGTCAAAAGTGTCATCGAAGCACCACAAAATGATATGGTTCCTTTAGAAATTTGTTTTTTTTTACCTCACATTTGCTTTTATGACACTATCGGTTGGGTTTTGGTTTGAAATTCGATAAAGCATTACATTTTGAAACCATCAACAAAAAATATGGGAAGTGATTTTTCATCCCTTTTACAAGATGATAAGCCTATTTATTTTCCTATCCAATCTATACATTATATCAAGTTTTATTGCATTGTATTATTCACATTATTTGCATTTAGCATTGTTTTCCCCTGCTGTCTGTGACCCATTCACAAAAGACCTGCTGTCCATTTTTGGGTCACAACTGACCAGTTGGGAATCAGTGCTCTATACTATCTACAGTATCTGTAGAACTTCAGCTTTCTACAGGTTAGAAATGTTAGCACTTGCTGTTTCATACCAAACACACACTCACACAGAAGAATCCCAATGACATAGATTAAATCAGTGGAGAGAGACAATCTCATCCCTGTCTCTCTCTCTATCTCTCCGGGTCTATTTCTCTCTCATCAACGGGGTGCTTCACAGCAGTCTGACCCACATTTCCATGGCAACCGCTCTACAATGCTCCAGCCTGCCGACAACAGAAAGAGAGAGTGAAGAGAGTGAAAGAGAACAGCAGAGGGAGGGAAGAAGTGGTGTGGGTGGAGAGGTGGAGGAGCGGGTATTACCATGGTGACCTGTGGAGTGGAGACTGCTGCACCCCCTGGTATTGTTGTTTCTCCTCCACCCTTCTTCTCACTCTTTTTTTTTCTTTCTCTCTCACGCTTAGATGCCTCCTCCATTTTGTTATGGATAATGAAAGTCTTGGGTTGGAGAGGAAGAGGCTGCTTTGATCAGTGAAGAGGAGTGTAGAGACCATCTCTCGCTCTCTCTCATTGCTGAAAAAGACCAGCTTAAACCAGCCAAATGTGGATAGCTGGTATTCCAGCCTCGCCAAGCTAGTTACACTGGTTGGTTTTGCTAGTTTTAAAAGGGTTTTTGGCAAAGTCTCTTAAGTAAGTCAGTCCATTCGGCGGTCATCTTGGATCGCTCTCAGGCAGCTGAATAGACTGAAATCTCCAAAACTGTTGGTCAAGATTAAAATCAAAAAACATATTTGAAATCAGTAGTAAAATCTGACAACACCGGTACTATAAATTGTGCTTCTTTACTTCAGATTACATAAAAAAATAAAATGCACGCTCTCTAGTTGATTAACAGGCAATGTCTGTATCTAAAAGGTAATTGGCTGTTTAACCTGTAAGGCAGGATTTCCTTTCTACATCCATTGACCGTTGGGCTGTCATTGCTAAATAGTCTCTGGTTTTGGGAACTTATAAGCAGGTCAGGCTGGGAGACTTTTACTGTGAAGAAATACAGCTTGAACCAGCCTAAACTGGTTTTCTCATCTTAGCTGGTTTAAGCTTAGACAGATGGTCTTCCAGCCAGGCCAAACCAGTTAGAGTGGTCTGTTTTTCTAGTTTTAAAGATTTTTTGGGCATTTGTAAACTGGTTAGACTGGTTAGACTGGGAGACCACTGTTACTGTTGTGGAAAAACAGCCTGGTTAGACTGGGAGACCACTGTTACTGTTGTGGAAAAACAGCCTAAACCAGCCTAAACAGTTTTTCTCATCTTATCTGGTTGAAGTTGGTCTAACTGTCCTTCCAGCCTGGCCAAGCTGGTTAGAGTGGTCTGTTTTTCTAGTTTTAAAGAGTTTTTGGGCATTTGTAAACTGGTTAGACTGGGAGACCACTGTTACTGTTGTGGAAAAACAGCCTAAACCAGCCTAAACAGTTTTTCTCATCGTATCTGGTTGAAGTTGGTCTAACTGTCCTTCCAGCCTGGCCAAGCTGGTTAGAGTGGTCTGTTTTTCTAGTTTTAAAGAGTTTTTGGGCATTTGTAAACTGGGAGACCACTGTTACTGTTGTGGAAAAACTGCCTAAGCCAGCCTAAACTGTTTTTCTCATCTTATCTGGTTGAAGTTGGTCTAACTGTTCTTCCAGCCTGGTTAGACTGGTCTGTTTTGCTAGTATTAGAGGGATTTTGGCACTTGTTCGCCAGTCAGGCTGGGAGATCACTATTAATGTTGAGAAAAAAAGCTGAATTCGGCCTAAATAGGTTTTATGATCTTAATTGGTACTGTATAAGTCTTCCAGCCTGACCACATTGTTAAGCTGGTTTGTCTAGTGGCCAGCTGATCTCCTAGCCTGACCAGCTGACTTGTGCAGAAAAACCTCTAAAATCAGCCAAACAGAACAAGTTTGGAAAACAGCTGAGACCAACAAACCCACTTAGGCTGATTTGAGATTATTTTTTAAGCAGGAAAACCATTTTCTCCATGCTGGGAGACAAACTAGGCCATCTGAAGATTGCCCAAAACCCTCTATTTCCAACAAAACAGACCATTCTGAATAGGCTGAGAGACCAGCTAGAACAGAAAACCAGCTTAGGTTGGTTTAAGATTATATTTAGCAGGGAAACCAATTTCGCCATGCTGTGAGACAAACTAGACCAGTTGAAAAGTGCCCAAAAACTTCTATAACCAACAAAACAGTCCAGACTGATGAGGCTGAGCAAGTAAATCATCTTCGAAATGCTGGGGAGGTGAGTTAGCTGACAATTATCTGAAACGTCTCTAAAACCAGCAAAACAAACCAGCCTAAACAGAATGGGAGATCAGCTAGACCAGCTAAGACCAACAAACCACCTTAGCCTGGTTTAAGTTGTTTATTTTAGCAGAGCTCTCTCATCCCTCTCTCCACAAGCCACCCAGATAACTCTTCCTGCACCTCCCCATTCCTGCCATATGCTCTCTTAGTTCAGTGCCAAACATACTCCACTCACCCCCTAGCCTCTCTCTGTCTCTCTCTCTCTCTACTGCCTCTTCTTTTCTCTTGGACCGTAGAATGAAAGCCAAACCAAGAGGGAAAGTCAGAGGGCCAGCTCAGAATCGTAGCTCTGCGATGTCCTGCGGTGAGGACATCAGCCGTCCAAATCCCCATTAACTTCTAAAAGCACAAACTTAAGCCAGAAGAACAGGATATAGATCAGCCGGAATGGCTCATTGTGATTGTACCAACAGCTCGATCTGTGAGCACTCTCATCACACTTTGAATGTAATATTATAGATGGGATTCAGTATATTTTACTAACAGTAGAATTCTTAAAGGTTAAGTATGTAATTTATGTGGTGCTAGTGTCACCAACGGAATTCAATAATTAAAATAATAATAATGTTAGAGCTATGGATGAACGGTCAGTGTAGCTGCTCAAATTGAGTTCTGGTACCCATGAGGGTAAGGCCAATTCAAATCCAACCTGAACATATCCCCATCCCATTCACCACACAACCCTATTATTTACAGCCCCTCTCTTTATTATGCCAAAGGTTGAACTATCAAAAAAAGTTATTTTTGATAACTTGATAACTAAGATTTTTGGTTATTGTTCCATTTGTTAAGGGGTTATAAAGGGGTTCAATAATGACAATTTTTTTTTTTACAAATTAATCAGTGATTAAAAATCATGTATATGCGTTTATAACAAAATAATGAAAAAGAGTGACTTTCATGCAATAGTTGCCAAACATTGAGCCGTTTTACCTCATATTTTACAATATAAATGCTTAAAGACACTTATTCAACATTAGTAAATTATGAAATTGTTCCTTAATATAAAGTGAACACGTATGAACAATATATTAGGGAGTTGCATAAAGTTCATTATGGTTTAAAGGTCATCAGACCTTATTATATGATATACAGTATGTATTTGTCCTGCTCCATTTTTAGTCGCACTGACCCAGAATCGCATCTTAAGATTTTCACACTGAAGTAAAAAGAAATATTTTAGCTTTCTAAGCATTTTTAGCAGTTTGCTCTTCTCTACAGTTCATTTTATCAAGCAAACAAACTATAGACATTGGACAACTTTTGAGACGTAAATGTTTACAGTTAAGGGATTGATATTATTGATGTCTACCCATGGTTAAAACAGTGATTCACCGATTACACAAGCAATGATCATTTCTGCCAAAAAAACCTAAACAATGTATAGTTTGAATTTCATGACAACATTGACGTAATTTTAAAACTAAGACTTTGTTTTATTAAAAACAAAAGAAAACCCAAAACGGGTAAAAAGAAAGTTATTCCAAAAAACGGCATGTTGCGACTTATGACTAATTTTGATGAAACACATCACATCTGGAAAGAGATATAAAAAGATAAAATCAACAAAAGAAATCGTTTGCACATGACTGAGGGAAGGAAGAAACACAACCTGGCAAGTTTACACAATGAAGTTGCACGGCAGCTCAACTTATAGAGCATTGCACTTGCATGGTTTGCTTCAGCAATTGACCCTTTGCTAAGCCCCACCTTAAAAGTGTTTCTAACCAATCCTGTCTTAGCAACTGTTGCAGGCTGCCATTTCTCTGACAAACTATTTTCCAATGAGAGTCTATGAGAGTGATGTGTTTTTGAGTTGTTTTAGTGGGATTTTACCAAAATGTAAAAAAATAATAAAAAAGTGCTGTTGCCGGGTCACTTGTAATGGTGACACGAGGTATAAAGCGAGGATAGATGCAGTGTTTTTTCTTTGTTCTTTAAAAATATTTAAATAAATCTTGAGAAGAGCATGCTATGGATTAATCTGTGTCATTCCACATTCCCAAATGAACATGCATAACATCAGCACCTACAGACACCTACATTTGCTCCCAGGTAAATGAAAGCTAATAACTTAAAAGTAATTAATTTACATGTTGATTCAAGTCTTAGTAAAACCAATAGTAAATAAAACATTCACAGGTTCATAGTGAGTGTGCTATGAGATGTTATGAGCAGTTCTGTTCACTTACGCTAAAGTTATCAAGTGTGTAATCGCCATTAAATGACGCCTTACTCATTTTATGTGATTGGGATAATCGTTTGCCTCAATTTTGATTCACAGTCCCCACAGTTTTCAATCAAATTACTGTGCAATTGAACAGTAACTTTTACAAAAAACTTGTATTACAATGCCACTCTTTATTCCAGCTCACGTAAGAATATTATCAATTTCATTTCTGAGAATATTTTGCCAAAAGCCGTGCCGTTCACTGCTATCTCATTCCTATGATTTCATCCTCATTCCAGATTCATTCTTATGGGGAGATCTGAAGAGCTTGTCAGAACAAGCAACCGTAACCAAGGGGGGCGGAGCTTAGCGAAGGGTCAATTGTGTTTTTCATCTCACATTTGCTTTTGTGACCCTATCGGTTAGTTTTAGGTTTAGCGTAGGGAGGTAGGTTTTGTTAAATTAATACTCAATACGGCATTAACCTTAAAAATAGGGTGAGCAGACGTTCCATATTTCCCTGGAAAGTCCCGTATTTCATTTCTGCTTGTGTCCCAACTTCTGAAAAGATTGTGTTTTGTCCTGTATTTTCTCAAGTTAGCCAAGGATACGGCTTGTCAGAACCAATAAAATCACACCATATGATATTTTGAACTTCTCGATTAAACTATCCAATCACAATTCCCTATAAAATATGGTTAGTGAACAGAATGGGTCAGTCAGTGTCAGAGAGCATGCAGATCAAGCATGTACATTTCAAATGGAATTTCAAAAAGAAAAAAACTATTCTAAAAAATGAATCACAGTCAGACCCTGGTAAAGTGATGTGTGAGTTTTTCTATTGCCTATGAAGATCACATAACATCGCTCAAAATGCATGTGGATGCTGATAAAAGTAAGTGTGCCACACCAAGTGTTTGTGATTTTTGTGAACAAAGTTCATAATCAAATAATAATAATTGCAAACAAGTGAAGGACTTTTTCCATATCATTCTGTTGTGCACAGCCATACTTTTCAGTCAGCTGACTGCACTGCTATATTGATCAAGAAATTGTATGATCTAAAATTGTCTTCTGCCTGCACCAAATCTGAGGCTATCACATCTAGCAAACTCGCTCCTTTGTCAGAGATAGAAGTTGAGTGGGCCCTAGTGAGAAGTGTACCAGAGTGAAGAGACATTCAGATCAGCCTCAACAACTTCTAATTCAGAATCCCTGCTCTCAGTATGATTGACAAAACCATGCTCTTTGATTGCTCAATAAAGAGCTATTTCCTCACTCCCTGGGTCATCCAGCTGGTACGCGCCATTCTCACGGCACCCCGGCACCAAAACTCTACAGTCATGGCTCCCCGGACACAGTTCCCTCGCCTCCGGCCCCACGACTGCTCAGCCCCAGCAGGCTAGCGCTGATGAGTTCAGAAGGCGCCTCTCTAGGACCTCTTTATCAGTCTCTAACCCACCCCCTGCCGGGCTCGGGACGCTCTTCTGCCTCCCGACACACTCTTACCTGCTTCCCCCCGCTGTGAAGCCCCGCCTGGTATGTCAAAAGCAATCTTTCATATGTCACAACTGGCCCACCATCTCCTCCTTTGGAGTAAGCTGCGACTCAGGTCTCTGTGGCAGGTTTCGCCCAGCGGAGAGTGGAGGCTCCACCCCCAGGTTGTCCAGCTGATATGGGACCAATTCGGCAAGGCACAGATAGATCTCTTTGCCTCCCAAGACAACTCCCACTACCCGCTCTGGTACTCCCTGAAAGGAGCTCCTCTCGGGACTAACGCGCTGGCACACAGCTGGACCCGGGGGATGCATAAATACGCATTTCCCCCAGTGAGCCTTCTTGCACCGGTGCTGTGCAAGATCAGGGTGGACGAGGAACAGGTCATCCTGATGGCCCCCTAAAGTGGCACTTGTTTGCGAATTGGTGTTCTTCTCGAGCCGAAGACCCGTAGAGGTGCATTGTTCAGTCAGTGCTTTCATTCCTGTAGGAGAGGCTGGAGGGAAGGCTGTCCCCCTCCACCTTGAAGGTGTATGTAGCTGCTATCGCAGCCCACACGACACAGTAGATGGCAAGTACCTAGGTAAGCATGACTTGATTATCAGGTTCCTGAAAAGTACCCAGAGACTGAACCCTCCCCGGCCTAGCCTGTTCCCTCCTGGGATCTCTCTCTGGTCCTCTCTGTGGTCCTCTCGAAAGGGAACGCCCAACCCTTGCGGGTTTGAGCACACTCAACGAGAAGTGTGGCATCCTCGTGGGCAATGGCCCATGGCACCTCCTTAGCAGACATCTGCAGAGCAGCGGGCTGGGCAACACCCAATACATTTGCCAGATTTTATTTGTCAGGTCCGAGCTGGTAGAACTCTGTAACGCGGCACAACTGACTGGGTGTTCTGCTTACACACAGCACCCTTCACCAAGTTGATCCAGTGCACCTTCTATCCCAGGTTAGCCACTAAGCGTCGCTCCCTGGATGCCCTCCCTAGCCTTCTGGCTGGCGAATTCAGTGGAGCAATTCGCGGACAGACCCACTACGAGTCACAGGTGCTATGTACTGTGGTGGGGCTCCAAGGTCCATTTTCAGGCAAACACCCTGTGATGTATTTCCTGCTGTAGAGTCCCCCCTTATTAGGCTGGACCTACCACCGCGCCATTCACAACCCTCGTGGTGTATTTGTCACATGTTACCTCCCCCTAGACTGGGCAAGATGTGGCCTACGCAGGGTCTTTTCCCCCTGAAAGAATAGGACCGGGAAAGACCGCCTTCCCCGATGTATTTAATTGTGTTAAGATAGCCCCAGCCGCTTCACATCCTATGTGAGAGACATAGTGAGAGAAAAGGCACGGCTGCCGGGCTTGCTCCCAGGCTAGTCATGTAGCGCCTGTTCCTAAGGTCTGTATGTGACACCTTTTTGGGGGCGTTGGGGAGGGCTACGTGCAGCCGACACAGTTGCCTTGCACCTGTCTCGGCAGTTCACGTAACGCGGTCAGTGCGTGGCGTTTCCCTGTGCTTTACAAGGAGCAAGGTCTGGTAAAGCCACAGCAACCGGTGATGATGCTGTTCGCCAAACGATTCCATGCAGATGTTGATGTCCCAGAAGTGACTCTCAGACTGAAACAGTTGTAATAGTCCATAATGCATGCCGTTTTTATATGGGACCCCTTGTGTCACTTCATTCGACACAACGTCCAGTGAGTGACAGAAGGGGAATGTCATGGTTACTGTTGTATCCTCCGTTCCCTGAGGGAAGGAACGAGACGTTGTGTCCCTCCTACCACAGCACTAGATCTACCACTGTAATCGGCCGTACCTTATTTTCGGCTCCTCAGTGCAAAATCCTGACTGGCACTCGCTGCCCCGCTTCCCTTTATACCCCTATGTCCTGGTGGGGCATGCACATTCTGTCTGCCAACTTGACATTGGCCTTTTCTCAGGTTCAGAGGTACGTTTGACGTCCCAGGAAGACCCCTTGTGTCACTTCATTCGACACAACGTCTCGTTCCTTCCCTCGGGGAACGGAGGTTACAACAGTAACCATGAAGTTTTTTTCCCATTAACATATTTAAATGTAGAAAAAATGCATTTAATTGACATAACTATACAATAAATCAATATATGTTTTAGAATGTGTGATGTAATTTTAGTGAGTTGGGACTGCGTTCTAATGGAAATTTTGGGTGTTTCTCAATTCTAAGAACTCATTCTCTTTCTTATGTGAAAAACTGATATGTGAAAATCAGTCTTGACTACATAACTATCATGAAAGAGCAAACTCATAAGACATGAGGACATAAAACGCATCTATGCGAGTTTTGAGATGTGTTGCACTAAGTAGATTCAACAACATCTTAATTCTTTTATTTTTTTGGAGGTGGGTGATGATGTCAAACAAGTCCACAAGGAAGTAAGAACGCAAAAAGAATGGACATTGAGAAACCTCTTAGGACAGGTTTGAGAGTTTTTTTTATGTTTTAAATGTTGATTTAAGTAATTTTTTTGAATATCTGAAGGCAAACAATACCATATTTGTCACCTACAAAGAGTATTTGAATAGAACAGATTTATAAATGTGAAAAACTGACAGCTTTTTTTCCCATAATTCAAAGAGTTCCATGCTTTAAAGCTTTTAATTACTTTTTTAATTTGTAAGAATTTCCACAGTTTAAACCACGAATGGCTCATTGTTGAGTATGTGAATAGAACAAACAGCATTTTGTTATGGAATAAACTGCCTAAAAATTTAAAATCTATATATCTATTTAAAACTGCCTTTTATAAGAATCAAACTATTCATTTAATATGAATCTATAACAATTCTCTGAAATCATACCTGTTGCTATAGTTGATGTTACTATAGTAATAGCACACACTTTGTTTTCTCCTTGTCTTTTCCTTGTCAGCGCTGTTTATAATGTCGGATCTGTCTGGCCTTATGAGATATTTGAGATTCTCCATAGCCCTCACACAATTTTTTTATTATCAGGTAAGAGCAGTCTTCATTTAACCAAACTATTGTGAAGTGGCAATTCTTCATGAATTCATGCAGCAAAAGTCTTTTCAGTATGTCCTGCCCCCCCCCCTAATTTTTATGAGATTAAGCAGAAAGACCTGCACGGCAGCAGTCATGCTACTATTAACGGCACTAGATCAGTTAGCATTATATGATTTAAAGTGTGTCAAACGGATTAGAAACCATGCAGATGAAACGCTTCACTTTTCTAATAAATCAAATATTAACTGCACTGGTCATGTGGAGTGTAAGACACTGCTGTGCAGAGTTTGACACATGCCATCATAAAGGAATTGTTGATTGGTATAAATGTTATATTTGGAACTTCAAAGAGCATTTGAATAACTGTCAGTCATATTTTGTGATGTTAGCGCACCATTAACACCACTTAAAGGGCAAGTGTTCTGTGATTCATGAGGATTCACTGTAAATAGAGCCGCTGCTACCCCTGCTTCTGTTACCCTTTTCTCTCTCCTGACAGCCACATAAATGTTAAATGAGTCATCGGATTACGGCAGGCAGGGAACGATGTAAATGTAGGTGCCATTGAACTTTCTCACTCTCATTAATAGTGCTCTGAAAGGTCAAAACAGCTGCAAAGATTTCATGATCCGGCTTGATTAGTATCAATAAAATATTTTGGAGAAATAATATCATGGTGCATCATTGTCCTTGTTTACTGCATTGTGTTTTGCACATATGCCCAACTCGGGTTGGATGTGCTTACCTACATAAATTACTTTGTGAAAGTCAAGGTTTATAGTTTGAACAGCCCTGTGGATAAAATTAGGCACATGACATGGCTTAATTAATACTTGTATCTAAATAACCTTCAAAATCTTTAACATGATTTGACATTTGGCTTAATGAAATCACTTAGTGTGTGGGATCCCTCCTAAAGTCTAAATGAAATCAAAATAGTAGTTTTGTGGTATTTAATTCATGTTTATTACATTTGAGCCAATCAATATGCTAGTGTATTCCTAAAGGCACTTCAGTATGTGAAGACTTCCTGTTTAATTATGGTTACATTCACTCAGCATACAAATATGGTTGTAAATACTGTTATAGTGTGCTAAATACAGTTCTGTTTACAGTCGCAAAATTATATACATCCCGTAATTTCGACTACACCACCCCAGGAATTTAACCCAGGAAACTCGCAAAACAGGACTCCAATTTTAACCAAAAAGGTCACACAGTTTCATAATACACAAAGAGGGCAAGAGATGTGGGTCTCAAAAATAGAATTCTTAATTTGCTACAAAAATAGACAATTAGAATCAAGGCACATTCAAGTTAAATAGAGCAGCAAGACTAATAATTACACATGCAATATTGAAATGAGTCACATGTCTCCTGGTTACATATACACATACAAATACAGTACTTAGGATGGCAGGACAGTTAACACATCACAACATACACACACATAGACACAGTTATCACACACTATAAACAAGTACAGGGTTAACTTCTGCTGCACGAGTCATATGACATAACAGCATGCCATTGATTTCATTGAAGCACTCCTACAGACACAGCACCAACAAAAGTGCCTTTGGTAAGAAATCTCTTTACCTGTTTGGTTGTAAAGAGTAGAGTCTCTTGTTTTGTTTGATATGGCGCTTTAAAAAATCTGTTCATTTTTCCCACGTCAGCGCCCTGATAAACATGATGTCCACATATGAGAATTTTGGGACATTATGCCCTCAAAACTAGAAAAAACATGTAGTTCTGACATACATCTCAAGATGAAACTTAGACACATCATCAGTGATCTAACCTGGGGTTTCGGGTCTTTAATCATCAGACATCTGCTATGACCAAGAGATCTTCTGGTCCAGTGTTTGCTCTCATCTTGTACACGAGCCCTGCTGCCGCATCCCCGCCATCCTACTCAAGCGAACTTCCTCCATTTCTGCTCATACTTCCTCCTGAACCAACTGACACCTTGCATTTCCCCACGCTTTACAAGGAGCAAGGTCTGGTAAAGCCAAAGCAACCGGTGATGATGCTGTCCTCCAAACGATGCCATGCAGATGTTGATGTCCCAGAAGTGACTCTCATACTGAAACAGTTGTAATAGTCCATAATGAGGTCCCTGATCTTGCCTGGAACATGATGCCGAACCACTGAAGTCTCCACCAACTTGTGTGGGATGGACCCATAGGCATTGGTGAGGTCCAGCCAGAGGTTAGCCAGGTCTCCTTTGATTTCCTTTGCCTTACGGATCAGCTGGATAACAGCCCACATGTGCTTAATGCATCCCCACACTTTTGGGACTCCACTTCTAAAGTGCATGTAAAACGGGTTAATGAGGTTAAATATTATTGATGAGCACAGCACTTGGTGAATGGGACACCACCAATGAATGCGGTAGAGGTAAAAACTAGCCTCCCTGTCTTGGGCCACATCTCATGTAATTAAACAAAAGAAAATTAATTAAAGGGTGACAAACTAATTGGCACAAAATGCCAGCGTATTGGGCTAAAGTCTTCAAGTTCCAATTTTAGTGTGTAAACAATTAGGAAAAACTGTAATTGGCATGGCATGTAATAAGTTGCTTTGTAATTTTTTCCTTTTCTCTAGTCCTTTCAGGAGCCCCAATGAAGTGACTATCAAATGTTTTTACAGACCTTTTATTGCATATTGCGAGTGTGTGCTGATTATGCTATTTCTGCTCTACCAATCATGCTCCTAACTGGATTAGTCGTTTTTTGGGACAAGGGTAGTTGGGTGGAGGGTCTTGACTCACGGTAACATGACAGGTAGATTTATGGGTCACTTTTAACAGCAGCGAGATAACGTAGGTATTGTAGCACTTCCTCCCAGTGTAGACCCTTGATAATTATATGGACAAGCATACTGTGACTGATGGACATAATTCCCTCCCTGAGAGATCCTGGTTTGACTGATTCCAGCAATGTTCAACAATTTTTCTGGCTTCCAGCCAAGGCTCAATTGTTCAGAATGTGCCATCACCCCTCTCATCTTCATTTGTTTCCATTGTTCACTCAGAGCAGGTTGATTCCTTTAGAATGTTCGACATTGTACAGCTAACATAAACATATGGAGGGAGGAGAAGATTGAAGCAATGTCTGAAACCTTGTGAACTCCATTCTATGTTTTTTTTGGCATATGGAGCCACTATGTTGTTAATAGTAAATTTATGCAACCTTTTGAGATACTTGAGGCAACTTGAAGCAACATTTCATGTACGTTTCTTGGTTAAGGCCATTTCCTTAATGGCCTGAGAAGAATGTAGCTAAATATTTCCATCTTACATGGCAGATGGAGCCAAGGTTGCCGATTATTAGCTGTAAAATCAACCACCTTTCAGAAACTTTCTGCCTGAAATTTTGTTAATACTTTCCCTGAATAAAGATAAACATAAATGATAATGAAAGCTAAAATAATGAATACCTTGGATAAATATTTATGGAGTAAATCAAACAATCAAACGCAGGGTCAAAATTAAAATTTTCTGCCAATGATTTTGGAGCCAAACTACAGGTAAATCAAGAAAACCAGTCCAAATACAGTACAGTTTCAATGTATTTGGTGCTTGAACCCCTAATTATGCATTACAGAACTTTGCAGATAAAAAATAGCTATAGGTATTGCACTTACCGAAGATCTACATGTGTTGCTTATTCTTAATAATAGTGTTTTGTTGACTCTCAAAAATCAAGATTTTGACATGATTGTTTTTATGTGAATAGATAAATATTATTTTCTAGTTTCAACATTATTTGTACTTCAGACCTTTGTTTTGTAGGACAAGAAAAACTAGCTTCATCCCATGTTACCCCCATTTGGTATTTGACTTGAAAATGGGTCAAATGTATCAATTTACATATTAATTTATGCTAAGTTATTGTCAATGACCAATGTCTTTAATCAGTTGCCAAAAATTGTAATTTAAGTTATGAAGCTGTCTGCCCACTTAGGCAGTGCACAGCAAGTCAGCTCACTAAGTTTTGAGCCTGAAACACAACTGATGCACCACAGTTGACTGTGGCAGTCACTCAAAAGATCAGTTTAGAATATTTTACAAAGTATTTCAAGAATATACAATAAAATAGAAAACAAGAACTAAAATTGGACTATGGAATACTTAAGTTTGCTTAATTACAGCTGAAGTTTTAGAATGTTCACTTCGAAGATATGGACGAGCAGCACACATAATGCTTAAAAATGATGGTGCTGGTATAGCTTAGGGCCTAGCCTAACAGCCAAGTAGACAAAACTTATGAGAAATACCTAAAAGGATGTGGGTTGGTGCTTCTGTTGCAATGTGAGTGTGGATTATTCAAGGACTTGCCACAAACAAGTACAAAGCAATTTAAGAGTTTTGCATCCAGTTATGGTTGCATATCAATCGCTTACATCACTTACACTTCAAATAAAGTTATTAAATCATGCTAATACCATAATAAGGTGGCTAACGTCTGGATAGCCTTATACAACTTGACAAATTTCATCAGAACTCGATTGGAACTGTTTGAACCATTATATACAACTTAGTTCCACTGTCCACATACTGTAAGTGGAAATACATTTTTAGGAAAACTATTTTGTCTATATATTGCATGTTCTCTTGTGTTTGAGATCCACCTATGGGAAGGGTATCCGTACCTGACCTCTGCAGAAGCATCCAATTGCACTAAGTCTGGCTAGACAGACAGAAGCGCTTGAAATGTGCACGGTAAGGACGCGCCCTCTTACCTAAGAGCATATAAGGACCTGCGCATGCTGCTGTTCCTGAGTTGACATTCACTTCTTGCGACCTCTGTTTCTCTCAGCTCGGTTGGAATTGGACTTTCACTATTTTGTCTACAGGAGGACAGATCTTTCAGATCAGACTCCACCAGACGTGACTGTCTTGCTTCAGCCAGGTTAACTGTTTCTATTTGCTGCAAGCCACCCACACTCCACAGCTGCTCGCCACAGAGTTTTTTGCTAATATGGCTCTTTCCAAACCTACGGCTGCTCCCGGGGACAACCTGTCGCTTGCCTGCCTAGCCGCGTACGGTGCCCTCATTGCCGCCAGAGACCCTCATCCTTTCTGTGTAATTTTCATGGGTCTCAAACAAGCAGAGGAGGCTCTAGAATTCCCGGAAAACTATTGCCACTGCCTGGGGCTGCCCAAAAAACTCAGGCGCTGGAGGCTTAAATTTGTCGCTACCCAGTGTGCTGACCCCTAACTTTCCGACTCTGATGGGGGAAATGTGATAACCATGATGCGCCTGTGCACCTGCACTAAGGGGACCCCTGCCTGCAGAAATGCAAGGTCTGTCCAAGGGCTAAAAAAGTGGCGGTGATGACCACGTGATGGACCATGCCCATCTAGGGAATCGAGTCTGAAGCCAAACTTGAAGTGGTCTCATATGCATCAACCCGAGTGGCGTGACTGCTGCCGAGGACACCATATGCCGCAGGAGCCTCTGTAATGAGGGACTGCCGTTCTCCGCCTAAATGACTTCAGGAAGTTCAGCAACGAATGCGCGCACTTGCTCGTGAGGCATGTCATCATAGAGATTGAATGCTCTAAACCTGGGAGAGCTTGCTCTTTTCCCAGTTGACCCAAAGCCCCAGCCGGCTGAGATGCCTGAGCACAAGGTCCCTGTGCACACACAACAAATCTTGAGAGTGATCTAGAATCAGCCAGTCATCGAGATAGTTGAGGATGCAGATGCCCACCTCACTTAGCAGGGCATCTCCTCCAAGTTGAGCCAAATGTGGCGCTCCTGGACCACCAAGATGGACATCACCTCCCCGAGAGTCCGCGCCATGACCTCCTTCGCCCGATCACAAAGAGCATCTTCAATCCCGGGTCAGAACTACCCTCATGCGGTTCTCTCAGTGCCTTGACTTGGTGTACTTGCAGGAGAACCATGGCGTGCAGGGCATGCAAGAGTGGCCTGTATAGAGGCAATGTAGGCCTTAGTTGCCAGTGACGACGTGAACCTACAGGCTCTGGACGGGGGTCTCAGACGGCTCCGGCAGGTGGCGGTGCTATGCGGGCCCAGGTGCACCGCAACCACCTTTTCCACCTTGGGAACTGCTGAGTACCCTCTGATAGCCCCACTATCGAGGGTACTGATAGTGGAGGAGCTCAGAGATTGGGTCCATGCAGTAAAAGTTGTCCACTATGATTTCGTGAGCTCCTCATGCACCTCCGGGAATAAATGGACCGGGGCGGGGCATGGCCATGAGTGGCACTCTGAGCCCAGGAACCAATCATCAAGCAACGATCCTGACACTCGCAGCCGGCTGGGCAAGCATGGCCTTCAGCTCCACATTGGCCTGCGACTGGGCAACCGCACCCGAAGGTGGGAGGCCAGTTGAATCCTCGCCGTCAGACTGAACCCGCCCGCTCTCCAATGCTGCTATCGAGAGCTCATCCGCTTTGCGAGCCCCAAATGAGACCGCAAATCCGCCCTGAGACGAGCCTCATCCCAGAACTCGACCGGAGTGAATGAGCCTGCTGGGGAATGGTATGTCCGGGTGGGGGGGGGTGTTACCTGGTGGAGTGGCTCACATTGGGGACCCCAAATTGCCCCACAGTGCTAACTGATGCAACCTCAAACCCGTAGGTAGAAGGATAGAGAAGGACTGTTTTTGATGATCAAATTTAGCATGTCCATGAATACTGTATTTGACAAACTCGTTTTGTTTCCAAGCAAACCAAAGTCATGGTTTACACAAAATCCACAATAATCACTGTGCCAAACTACTTTGCACTGAACAAATGAAGACACATGCCATTTCATAGAGGTGGGGGTAGATTTACTTACTATAGCTGCGATATCAAAGAAAAGAAAATTACACATTGCTTTCCGGGTTGCATCTGTAAACACCGTTGAAAAATGTCCATTACTAACAAACGTTGACTACACGCATAATTTTAAAATGTTTGAAGGAAACTTGTATGGGTTTTCTGTAAATTCAACTGATAATATTTTAGAGATTGGACTAAACAATGAATAATTCCTTACCTGTCCAACAAAAAAGAAGCAACATCGTCAACCTTGTGTATGCAATACAGATGTTTACTCTAGTTTTTTGCCTTCCCCTGTCTTTCCGTCTTCTTTCATAGACCTTTTCCGCTTCTTCGGCAGTACAGCTACTAAATATCTTGTTTTCTCCACTTCTAAAGCATGATAATAAGTGTGTTCCATTGTTTTCTTTTTGCTCTTCGCATCACCAAACAACACTGCGCTAAGCATAGCCAAGCATATCTACATAGGCTGCAGCCAATTAGCGTGAGGATTCGCTTCTTCCCCTCATGTAATTTCAACATGGCGAAACACATTAAAGGGGTGACCTGCACCATATGAAATAAAAATACTTTTTATAGAAAACTATTATGAGGACAGTCTTCATCTCATGTGAGTGTACACAATTCAGATCACTATTTCAAAAACGCTATTTATTTGTTAATGTGTAAACAAATTTAAATTTGCCCCAAATAACTGAATGCACCTTTAACAATGAAGAGATCATTCAAGCACATATGACCTCATTTTCTTGTTCCTGACATGCTTCATAATAATGTTCCTGCACTGGCTGGTTTTGTTTTAGTTGTGTTGTCACTACGAGACTGATCTTAAAGATTCTTAGTTGATGTTTACTCTGATGCGATCGTGCGGATGAAAGCATTCTCAACTCCGGTCATGGGAGACTTGCAGTAACTGAAGCTGAACCAGTTCCTCGCTGCCTCTGAATTACAACTGTCCTCCAGCCACTCAGCTGAACCTGAAACAGAGATGTTGCAATAAGGCTGACAGTGCTCTTTATCAGTAAATCTACAGAAGGGAAATGTTGGCTGAGCACAACTTCACTTCAGCCCACATAAATCACTCTCCCTAGTTTTATATCTGTTACTAGTCTGCAGTTTATTAGCCGTGCAAGAATGTGGGTTCAACATAGAGCTGAAATATGAAGTGTATTGTCCCTTACTGATGCAGTGTCTTTCTCTGCCCCACTGTCTGCTCCCTTCACATAGACATGCAGATAAATTGCTATAGAATTTCAAAAAGTAGCTTCCCTTTCTCTCTGATCTACCTGTATGTTTAAGAGCCAAGCAGAACATCTAGTTTTAATCAAATCAGCATAGGCGATGTGTATTTTCCATGTCACAATCAATAGTTCAGAAAGTTAAAACCAAAACTCATGCCACTGGTTGAGCCAATGTTGCTGTGTCAGGCTGATTGGACAATCAAGTATGGAACAACATGAAGGCACATTTTAAACTATTCTTTTTACACATATCATTGAATGGACGACAAATGTAAGTAGAGATTTGTGCACACTGGGATAATGTGAGCAGAGCATGAGTG
The DNA here is from genome assembly GCF_025860055.1 of Xyrauchen texanus. Taxonomy (NCBI): domain Eukaryota; kingdom Metazoa; phylum Chordata; class Actinopteri; order Cypriniformes; family Catostomidae; genus Xyrauchen; species Xyrauchen texanus. Next base: position 34,241,094 of record NC_068303.1, read on the forward strand.
TTTTCAGTTCTCTGTCGCTCTGTGTTTGGCCTGAAACTGTGCTGCGTCAGCATTCACCAGCTGCATCCTGTCCTGCCAGACTACTTCTGCCAGAACCCCCCCCCCCCCCTTCCCCTCTCTCTTTAATTACCACTAGAGGTTTCCCCACTGGATGTCAGGTCGGCAATTTCAGGCTCACCTCATTTAATATGCAATGACGAACAAGCAAATTAGCTGAAAAAAAGCAAGAAATGTTAGGAATTTTTAGAATTACTTGTATTTGTCAAGTACTGTATGGATCTCATATTCCAGTAATGTTCTTAGGGGGGGCTCTGCCCCATATCTGAATGTGAGATTTTGTGGTTTAGAGAAAAGTTCCAATCTTTATTGTAAATGTGAGAGGTGAAATCCGCTAGATTTGACCATTTTTGACCAAGTTTCTCAAAATAAGTAATCCACTACAAATTACTTATTACTTCTCTAAAATTGTAATCATATTTTTTTCTGATTACTTCATCAAAAAATAAATCACGTTACTAATTACTTCACTATTACTTTCTAAAACACTTTTTTCACTCAACAAATTCAAAATAATGTCTTTATTTCCTCCATTGTCACACATGCTTCAGCTATCACAGAAATGCAAACAGACATACATACTGTATGAACATTTGAATTTATATGTAAATAATATGTAAATATTATTTTTGAAATATGTGTAACCCAAGTAATAAGAATACGAATAAGAATAAAAATGTAATGTGTTACACTAGCTTTGGACTAAAAATTTATGAGATTACAGTAACTAGTGGAATTACTTTTTAATCAGATTACACCCAACACTGTTTAGGAACTAATTAAAATAAGGTAGTATGTTTTATGATTTTGGGGAATGTTCACTGGAATTCACTGATAGAGAAGTTGAGCTTGCATCTAAGAGCTATATGCTGGGATGGCGGGCTATTCACCACTGACTGGGAGACAGGGGGATTGTTCAATAAACCTGTTTGAAGCATTTGCTATATTTGCAAGTTCAATGTGGCGATTCAAGTGGCACAAAAACTGCACATTTCACCTATAAAGTTTTTCTTTAACTGGTTTATTCAGAGTGAACATGAAGCGAATTCACAAAACCCCATAAAAATTGGGTTTCAAATCGCCTGTAGGTCTCGGATTCAGAATGAAAATTGTAATCAAACAGGTAGTCCCACCACAAATTTACGGCATCGGTTGAGCCAGAAGTTGACTTTATGGATTGTGCAAACAAACGGGTCATCAAACAGATCAAATCTGTTTAGTAAGTCAACTTGAGAGTCTCTGAATACTAAACTGGGATAGGAAAGAGTATTTTTAGATCCAAAACAATGACACATGTCAACATTAAAGCAGTTTTAAACAGTTCTTGTGAAATGCTTGTTTCCATAGAAATACTGTAATTTAAATGCTAAAGATTGCCAGCTCAGAACCTCTGAATTTTGAAAAATCCTTTTGTTTTTCATTCTTCATTTCCCTTTTCTTTTATCTCTTGCTCAGAGGCATCTGAGCATCCGCTGTCTGGAGGACCTAACGGTATTTTTTCTCTCTCTCTCTTTCTTTCTGTTCAATTGTTCAATAAGGGTCCACACTGCAAAAAATACTCTGAGAATTTCTGTCTTGTTTTCCAGTAAAAATATCTAAACAATCATGAAACAGATACAATTACTTTAGAAACAAAATCACATTAGATAATTTGACTTATTTTCAGAGAAATCTAACAATGTATTAATATTTATGCTTATAACAAGATAAAACTAAAAATGGGATGAGAAAAAAAAAACTTGATTCAAAGGGAAAGCAAGTAAATTATTCTTACCCCATTAGCAAATAGTTTTTCTTTTTTTTTTATAACATGAAACCCACTAAATGCATGTGGCTGCGCTGCATGTGTGTCTGTGTGTCCTTATATGGTTGTTTTAAGTTGATCAATTTATATCATTAAACTTTATGTTGACTGTTCAGCCAGTTCCCGCCTCCTCCCTGTCCAACCTTTACCTGTTACAGTGGTGCCGAAACACGGAAGGGAAGAGGTATGCGCTGTCATGGAGTCCTCACTGCTGCCATCCGCCAGGGGAACAGCTGCGGCAATCTGCCTGGAGACAGAGTGGTCGCTGCCGGCCGCCGAGAGCCAGAGAAACCACTGCCGTCCGCCAAAAAGGGGAGGAGTGGTTTCGTCCGCTAGGGGTCGAAGGGCTCGCTGCCGTCCACCATGGAAGGAACAAGCTGTCATCCGCCAGAGGGCGGAGGATCGGTTTAGGACCGGGCGACAGCATATCCGGGAACCGGCAAGCAAGTTTTTCTCTCTCCTCTCCATCTCTCTATTTGTCTCCCCACGCCTCCCCTCGTCTCTCCCCCAGGTTCCCAGGAGGCAGGGAGGACCACCGGCTTACAGAGTGGCCGAAAGGGCAGCGTCTCCCCTCCAGAGATGGTGGTGCCCTGGCCTGAATCGGGCGGGGGAGGGGTGTGATGTGGAGGAGGGCGTAGAATCAGAGAGAGAGAGAGAGAGATGCACTCGGCCACGCTGCATGTTTTAAGTTCATTTATATCATTAAACTTTATGTTGACTGTCCAGCCAGTTCCCGCCTCCTCCTTGCCCATCTTTACGTATTACACATGACTAAAGATCTCTCAGTGTAACAATGGCCTTGGTCAGGGGTCGGGAACCTATGGCTCGCGAGCCACAAGTAACTCTATGTTAAAAATTAATTTGCTAGCGGGGTGTCTCACCATTCACCAACACATAATCGTTTAAAACTTTCTAAAGATAATTTTCCAGCAGAAAGTGTGGGTGCAATTGCAAAGCTTGAAGTCAATGGCACGGTTTTGATTTCCTTTCTCCTGAATTTGCCATACAGCCTACTCCTGGTGAACAAGGTTTGAAATGCCCGCCAAATGCTGATTTTTCATGCAGAGTATTTTGCTGATCTAACAGCCACTGTGGAAGGCGTTCGTTATTTTTATGTGCGGCCAGGACCCGCGCAAACACGTGTATTCAATTTCATATTGCAACATGTTACCTATTAATTTTTGCATATATATTTGTTTTTGTGTTTTTTAGTAGTCTTTGTGCAATATTAAAAAAAATATATCGAAAAACGTTGTTTTTGAAAGTAGTAAATTATTAGTTTGTACTATGGCTCTTCCGAAAAAAAACGCATCAACCAAAAATTCAAAAATTGACTCCTTAGTGAAAAAAGGTTTTCGACCCCTGGCCTAGGTGATAACAACCTTCTCACACAGTCACACACACACTTAAGACAGCAGCGGTAATACTTGTATCAAAGGAATTATTTATCCAAAAAATTTATATTCCATCATTGTGTAATCACCCTAATGTCACTGTAAACCCATACAAGTTTCTGTTTTTTCGAGGAAAACAAAAGGTACACATGTACGACTTCTCATAGGTTTTTGTCATACAATGACAAAGAATAATGACTCCAGTCTGTCTGCTATATATGAACAATGAACAGTTATTATTCACCCCCAAATCATTGATGAGCTGAGTAAGCAGTGCCCAAATCAAATTTGGCGACTATAGCACAGGTCTGACATCATAATGTTTGGTGAAAAGATGTGCAAGGCCCAACAAGGTTTGAATTCTCTGATCTGCACTGTATTCATCATATTTGTATGGAGACAATAAGGTGAGTAAATAATGACATCATTTACATGTTTGAATGCAATTTATTTTCCCTTTAAGCTCTGGATGAGTGTGCAAATAACACGTTGCATTGTTGGGTGAATTACTTAAAATAAGTAATCCACTACAAAAACTTTTTAAAATGTAATCATATTACTTTGCTGATTACTTAATCTAAAAATAGCTACATTACTAATTGTTTTACTTTTAAGTTACTTTTTTATTTTTTTTATATGCATTCATATTTTAAATCTATTATACATATTACTTTAGGTTCTAATCCACCCTATTACATTTTTTATTTAAATAAACAAAGAGTGTACTGTCTAGTCTGTGGATGTATGTATATCACTGTCTGCATCTTGCATTGGTATTTAAATGGAAAGGAGTGTGAGCTGCTAAACAGGGGAGCGAAAAGAGTGCAAGTCTGAATGCACGAGAGCACGCTCCTTGTTACTCATTTCTACTGAAAACAGCTGCAACAAGCACTCATCATAACATTAAAAATAACAACCTTCAGCGCTGGATCGCCACTTATTATAACACACACAAACGAAATGGAAACTCATGCTGAAGAACTGGAGATGTTTCTTCTGCATTAGACACTTCAAAAAGTGGTGGAGGAAAAATTGGCAAAGGCAAATGGGTAGGGACATGTCCCACCAGTTCCATCTGTAAATGATGCCTTTGTGTGTGTGTGTGTGTGTATGGGTGTGTGTGTGTGTGTGTCAGTATATTTTGTTCATGTTACAGCCTCCATTCTTTCTACCCACACATGCAATGCTACGGCAACAACTGCTGCCCAATGCCATATCTCATTACACACACCATAGTATTTGGACACATGACGTGCTTGCACAAAAACACATTATATACATTTGTAAGCTGTAACACAAAGCTGCAACAATTCATTGAAACAAAATCAGAAAACTTATTTTCTGGGTTTACCCGTGTAAAGAGGAACATTCACTCTGCTTTAAAGAGAAGTGTTGCTCTTGGGAAGTTACTTTAAGCTGTGTTATTTGAAATTCAAAACATCTGGTCCAGGATGTGTTGTGGGATCATTTAAATTTGATTTATGGACAAATGTTTTGTTTTTGTTAAGAGAGTACATATATGTTCCGTTGAAGAGGAGTATCATTTAATAAAGTGTTTTATAATATAGTATCAGCCTCCTGCATTTATGTATAACATCCAACAAAATATGAGTCATCTGGCCTCATTTAAATATTTTTAGAGGTTTTCTCTGTAATTATGAATAAACTTTTCCTTGCAAAAGGACTGCTTTTTCCACATCCAGACAGTCCAGCTGCGTGATATGACAGATTTAGACAGATTGCTGATGTAAACTTATGATTTATTTATTTTTATATCCAGCAGCCACCAAAATGTTTCCAAATTGGCCTCTTATGGAAACTTCTCTTCTCTTCTCTTCTCTTCTCTTCTCTTCTCTTCTCTTCTCTTCTCTTCTCTTCTCTGCTCTTCTCTTCTCTTCTCTGCTCTTCTCTTCTCTTCAGATCCTCTCTCTTCCTCTTTTCTTTGAAAACTGTGGTGTCAAAGGGTCAAGGAAAATTCAGGGCATTAAAGTGGCCTGCTGTGTGTGTGTGCGCTTGGCCAATTGTGGTGGACTTGTTTCCGCACACTCAGCAGCTCCAGTCGAGATGTTGTTCCTCTTGAATTTTTCTTTCTCTATCATCCCCAAAACAGCTCAGTTTCTGTCTTCATAGGCATCAGTGGCAATCTCCACATAACCAATAAAAAAAGCACTTAAAGAACGAATATTGAAAACTTCTAAAACAAGGTTTATTGCAATGTTAGGTGTTGGTCTCTTACACCACAACTCATTTAGTTTTTGAGCACTTTCCACTCTCTCTCTGACACTTACAGATTCTAAGACAGTTTTTGCTACTGTACTTTTATGTAAAAAAAACTGTTATGACTGGTAAATATCCACATACCAGCCTTGTTCAAGCTGCTATATCTCTACACAGGAAAAAGTTGTATGAAAAACTAAATTGACATTGATAGGTAAGCGTGAGTGGTGCTATGATAAAGTGGTCAAGGTTTGGCTGGTTAGCATGATTCTGTTAGATCCTGCTGGTAGATCAGGGGGTTGCAGGGCTCTAAAACTATAAAAGTGTGAAGTGGACTTAATTTTTCCCTATCTGCTGCATTTGACTTCACAGCTCAGGACATCATGCTCGGGTGAATGGTTTGGTTTTTCACAATTTCTAAGACACATTTCTTGAAATCTTCATCCATTTTCTCCCAACTTTAAACACAAAATCAAATCTTCAAACTATACTCACAAAACCCCTGACTCTTCTGGGAAATACATAAACACTATAGAGCATTCATTAGACACTACATCAAAATAATTGGAGAACACAGCATCCAGGGCATGAAGTTACAGAAAATTTGTTTATTGTATATAGTAAACTAATTTTGCAATTACTGTAAAAAAGTACAGTGAATATATTGTTTACTGTAAATACTGCAAGTAATACAGTATTGAATGTCTGTATATTCAGCACTTGCATACTGTAAAAATACAGCAGTCCAACTGCAAAAGCCCAAAGAACAAAGAAAATGCATAAAAAGCACATTACAGTACACATTTAAAAATGTTGTGCAACTGCAAAATCAAATCAATGTAAGATTAATTCAGCCTCAACATCAAGTCTTCATGCCTCATGTATTTTGTACAATGCTTTGACCACATCATTAGAAACAATTGTGAACAATTTTGAGTTGGTGTGTGTTAACGATGACAACTGTGTTGTAGTTGTGTTTAATGCCCGTGATGACCGGTTTGCAACACAAGTGCATCACAGTGCGAAATGGTGAGTGAGAATGTGTTTAGAGTTTTGCAAAACGAGTGGATGAGATTTTGTAATGGTGTCTAACTACCTGAACTTGTTTAAGGTTTTGCCAAAAGAGCGATTGAATCAACAAATGGGTTTAGGCCACTGAGCATTTGGCTCAGAGAATGAGGTTTAGTGTTTTAGCAATTCAGAAAAACTGTAAGATGATTGGGAATGCTAACGGATAGCTTTCTCCAGGTATTTTAGTCCTACTTATTTCATAATATTTTCTCTAAGGACTTTCGTGACTGCCAGCTTTCACACATGGTTTGCTTGGCCTTCATACAAATCATGCAGGAACACTTTATTGAAAATGCATGAAATCAGGGTTAATTATCAGGCATCAGATTATGGTCAGTCAGGCCCAAAGGGAGTAGGAGGTCTCGTCTACATTATTGAATACTTATGTTACACTTATCTTCAAATGAGACACTACTGTACTTCCCTACTGAAAAGACCATCTTAGATTAGCTTGGATGTCCATATTCTAGTTTAGTGCTGGTTTGTTATTCACCAGCAAAAAATGCTGGTCAATCATGGTCTTTCTGATGAAGCTGGTTGACCAAGGTAGGCTTGCTGACAAACCCTGTGCATATCATATTTGATACATGATTTTCTATAGCCTCTACATCAACAATGCTGCCTTTGTATTGTGATGCATATGTATTTTTGCTGTGAATAGTAAAAGTAACAATAATCTATTGTTACTGATATTTCAAAATGAGTATTTGGTCAATTGATGGGACATTGTACATTATACTGTACATGATACACAAATCATGTATAATGTGTGTATCAAATATGATACAACAGGTCTTTTAGCTATATCTCTAAATCATTCCATTTATGCCTTCAACAATAAAAGAAAACACAGAGCTTTGAAAATACTGACATATTTTTTTTATCAGATATAAAAAGCGGAAACTGATATTTATATGTATTTTTAAATATGCAGCTTGCTCTATCATTATACATGTCTTATTGTTTTACATTACAATTTTTTTTTTAAATGTCAGTGTAGTGTTTGGTGCAGAAAAGGCATATGATAATAATTGTATTTACAGAGATTTGAGATTAGAGATTGTATCAATTATATTTATATATATATATATTATAAATAAATTGATGCAGTCTTTCTCTCCTGGTCTTCATTGTTTGTCCTCTGTAAGAGTGCGTTCCAGTGTGAGTTCCTCCCTTGATGTGCTGCTCAACTCTCATTCCTATCACCACATTGCTCTCCAGGCGTTGTGGTATGTGCTTTCTAGCTCAAGGTTTTATTTTTCTACTGAATTCCTGCTGTCCCTACAGAAAACATATATTTCCTGCTCAGGGTTGGATGAGAGGGTATCCTCTGGCTGCCTCTGCAGACAAAACACACACACACACACACACACACACACACACACACACACACACACACACACACACACACACACACACACACACACACACACACACACACAAGGAGGTTTACTGTCTATTTTGTCACCAAACTATTGGTAAAAAAAACAGTACATACAGTAAACACATTATTGTATGGATTTTTGTGGCCTAAAATGGAATTTATCTCAAACACATTCACACCCATATACCAGCAAAACCACACACACCACAAATATGCACACAGAGATATTCTAATACAAAATCTCAGGGGTATATTATGAATCTATCAAACACACACACATACACCCTACTTTTGCACACTGGAGGAGCTAGCATACGGATTTATGAACACTTAGGCATGTGAAAACATGGGTTTCACACAAAGCTGGATTGATTTAACATTATTTTCTACATGCCTAATTGTCTTAAAACATCATTCTTTTCACAGCCATGCCAAAGAATTTAATGACACTGCAGGGTTCTCTTATCCAAAGGGAGAAAAGCAGAGCATACCCATATGTTAGATATTACAGCCAAAACACAAACAAATGCTTCAAAGAGTGTATGTGTGTGTGTGTTTGTGTGTGTGTGTGTGTGTGTGTGTGTGAGTGACAGCGAGAGAGAGAGAGCGAGAGAGAGAGATTTATCAGATCACAGAACACTTACTGGCATAAAAATAGTAGAAAAAGCATTTTTAATTAATAGTGATAGTGTGTGTGTGTGTGGGCAGGTTTAAGTGGTTTATGAGGACTTTTTTGTTACAAACTGGTAATTACAGGGTACAATGCTGTAAATGTGGTTTATGAGGACATTTCTAGTGTCCCCGCTTAAAAAACATATTAAACAATGTTTTATTGAAAATGTTTGTGAGGGTTAGGTTTAGGGGTAGGGTTATGGGATTGAATCTATAGTTCGTACAGTATAAAAATCATTATGTCTATGGAGGGTCCTCATAATGATTGCTGCACCAACATGCATGTGTGTATAATGAACAGAGGTAAGAATGTTTCGATTCAGGTCTATAAGATAGTAGAGAAACTCATCTCTGCTCTTTAAGTAATGAAACAGCGTTAACAGAAATACAAAACTGTCCCCTTAAGCCTGGTTTATACTTAGGAAGAAACCAAACTTTTTCTCCTGGAGGAACTAAAGCACCCAAGGCGAACAAAGTTACAGTTTATACTACGCGCTACATCATTTTAAAATGAGTTTGTTTAGGGTGATATCATGGTGTTTAACATACTGTCCCAGCCACAAGTAAAGCCAATAATGCAAGTTTTTATCTCCAGTAGAAATCTCACCAAATGAAAACCTTGGCAGAACAAAAACATTACTGCATTTCGTCATCATTTGTAGGCGAACTAAGTGAAGCAAGTTAGCCCAGTAAGTATAAATTAACCTTTATTCTGCAACTGCCTGATACAGAGGAGATTGTAGATCTTAGATACAGTAGTACTGTGTTGATATACAGGGTTGGGGAGTAACGGAATTTCAAATACTAAAAAGATTACTTGTGTTGTATTGTCATGTTTCTTGTCATATTTAGTCTATTCAGTTGGAAAACATTTATCCATATAAAAGATGTGATCTGAAGAGCATTTGAACAGCAGTGAAACACTTTCTAATGGTTACATTCACACTAGAGGACAGAGGGCAAGTACTGTCACGAGTAAAATGATGGATATGACGTCATTAAGAAGCTTCCATTTGGTAGATCATGCTGTGTTCCATTCAAAGTCAGATATGGCATATTTTTACCGTATACCCCTGATAAAGGCATTCCATTGCCTGATGCTTGGAATTTGATGTACAGTATAATCAAAGTATAATCAATCACAGTATAATTCCAGCCATTTTAGCAGGTGTTTGATAGTCACCATAGATGTCTGTTAGCAATCAAACTGATAAACAATGCTGCAATGGTAGCGATTCTTGTTCAGTTGGGAATGCTTTGACAGATAAGTATGTTTGGAGCAGGCGAAATAGTTAACCTTGTGTAAATTGACTAACAATTTTTATGCTTAGCTAATATGTTATTTCTAGCCCATACATGCACCTGTTAAAAGGCAAGATTGTATTTTATAATGAATTCTATCAAGGAAATCCACGCCAGAAGGGATGGATTTGCTTTAGGGATTACCGGGACTTTTCCAGTAATGGGGCGTTTGGCCGAGTAGTAGACCACAATAGTGGACCGAGAAACAATCAAGGGTTAGACACTTACGCCAAACTTATTTATTAAGCACAGCAATTTTCTACTTCCATGTGAAACACCAAAAGCCAAATTCTCCAAAAGTGTGACGAAACAGTTAAATGATGCAGTGCGTCCGCTGGCTTCTAACAAACCTGCTCTGTGGCCACGTTGTCCAGTGGTAAACACAGCGTGAGTCACGATACCAATTTGAATTCGTCAGAATTATATGGAAACTTTTTAAATATAGTAACTTTGGCAATGGAATGCCAAAGTTACTATATTTAACAGCCATGACATTGTAAACAGCAGTGATGAGGTAAACAGGAAAATGGTAATTACAGGCTTTTCAATCACCATATTACAACCCTAAATGAATTTTGCCTTGTAGTTAGTAACATTAAAGGGAAAGTGAAATGAAAATTCTCTCACCATTTACTCACCCTCATGCCATCCCAGATGTGTATGACTTTCTTTCTTCTGCAGAACACAAACAAAGATTTAGAAGAATATCTCAGCTCTGTAGGTCCACACAATAAAAGTGAACTGTAACCAACATTTTGAAGCTCCTAAAAGCACTTTAGGCCACATAAATGTAATCCATAAGACTCCAATGGTTAAATACTTGGCTTTTGAAGTGGTCCAATTAGTTTTGGGTGAGAACAGACCAAAATCGATCTATTTTTTTTCTCTGTATAGTTACTAGTCCCACACCATTGGTGCCATGGACATGAATGATACCTCAAATCATGCAGCTTTTGAGGAAAGGTGTGGTGCAGTACTACTTAACTAATCAGACTAACGATTTTCATGGTGGACAATAACATTTTACGCATAAAAGAAAAAGTCCCATTGACTTTCATTCAAGGAGGACATCTAGTGACCAAAATATTATAGAGACTTTTTGGCCTACATTGGCTCTTTTGACTTGGGCCAGTAAGACAACTGGACCACACAGAATGCCCTAGCAACCACACAGAATGCCCTAGCAACCACACAGCAAATCACTTATAACCACTAAGAACATCTTACCAACTGCATAGCAACACCCTGAAAACAACCATGAATCATGGTGTTGACCATTGCATAAGAGTAACACCCAAAAGTGGTTCACTCCAGCAACAAAGAAACTGAGGAGTAAAACAATGTATTATTCTTAATTATTATACTTAAATAACAATTATTCTTGTGTGCATACACAGTTGGATGAACCATAACTCTGAATGCAGGGGTCTCAAACTATGTTTAACCTGACACAGTGTCCTAAAAATGCTGCGTTTATGACATGACGCAACCAAAGTGAGACACTTTAAATGGTCCATCTGACCCATGTGGACAAATGATTGTCCTTAGAAATAAGTTTTATAATATATAATAAGTTTACCTTGGACAGATTGACGAATTCAAATATATATAGATATAATAGGGCTGGGAAATTTAACACACTTTAACCTGTGTTTAATAGTTTACTTTTTTAACACGTTTTTCACTTTCCCCACTTCCTGTGGCTACAATTGGCATATATACTGTAAATGTCCAGAAGGTACATGCTCAACTCTATTGTACATCCTAGCACAGAAACTGATTGTGTGAAGCAGTACAAGCTTATTCATTAAGCGAGACGCATGTCCCGTGCATAATATGCACAGGAGCGGATTTACTGTACAGAGAATAGAGACTTCACCCGCAAGTGGCGAGCAAAGTGTGGGAGCGAAACTGCTAGAGAGACCCATCATGTGTGCTATATAGACTGAGAAAATAATAAAGTTTTGAGATTTTCAACTTCAGCAAATCAAATGACAGCAATATATTTGTTTTATATCTGTATGAATAGTGTCCATTGCATTGGCAATATACACTTAAGATTATCTTGACAATAAGGCTTGATATGAATTGAATCAGCCCATTTGATCCTATTATTAAAAAAGAAGGATGACAGCAGTTTTCAATGTTTCATTAGCGCAGTTTAGGGCCAGAATTGCACTCCAGAATTCTCCAGACATAGTTTTGTTATATTCATTAAGTTGCATGTCTCAGAAACCGTTCCCTGAATGCTCAGGATCCAAAGGTCATTTTTCTTGTCTTTTCTATCTGTTATGATGGGCTGAGTTTAAACATGACACACTGATGTGTTTAACATACTCTTAGGCTCAACAGAGATTCAAACACAACTGGAATTGTCATAAAACTGCATTTTTAGGGTTTTATTTTATGTTTTACAATTCACTTAGGAGTTAAAGAATTTCCACAGAATGCTACAGTAATTTAACAGTAGAACGTTGGCACTTTCATAACACGAACAAAAAATGGGACAAGGCCATTTAAGAACAGTTTCCTCATATGAACTTTCATATAATCATATTACTACATCAGCATATTTTATATCACGGCACACTTTCTTAAGTAGGACCATACAGTTTGTGTTATTTACTGTATGTGCTTCAGCATTTTCTGTTTGTTGTGACGCTCAAACAACCTATGGCTTATTTATCATACAGTGTGCATTAGACTTAAAGCTGCCTGGCCTGATCAGCGTCCCTGAAGTTAAGAACAAGATCAGTTGGATAATGATTGCTACCTAATGCTGTATAAAGGGGTCATATGATAAGGAATCATAGCGTAGGAAGTATGCTATGCTAATATCAATATAAAATGTGGGTAAGTCAGTCAAACATTGTGCTGTTCCTGGCTGTATGTAGCACTCTACATATTTTCTTCCGATGATGATTTTTATTTCATTTAACATTTTGAATGTAGGCTACCTGGCTACAACGGCTGATAGGATGAATTTTAAATTATGATGACGGTTTTAGGTCTTTTTTTAAGCAAAACTTTTCGAAATGTGGCCCCTGGTTGGTTGGTTGCTTGGGGCCTCAGAAATCACAAACCCACCACTGGAAACAGGCAGTTGAATATATTTTTAACAAGGTCCCTGAACGTTTCAGTCCGATCTTAACAGTTTATAAGGCACATTTCAGAACAGAATGTTTTATGAATCTGTCAAACTGTGAAAAAGAAGCTGTTATTGAAGGATGGGCCAGCTATAAACTATTGGACTAGACAGCAAATCCGCAGCAGCTCGTAAGTACAGCAAAATGCTATATCATTTCACATTCACTTTTACATAGAACTCTTATATAGATTGAAGAAAAAATGGCCTGTTTAAGTTTTAAGGGTCAGAGAGATGGTGGAAAAAGTTAACACACACACACACACACACACACACACACACACACACACACACACACACACACACACACACACACACACACACACACACACACACACACACACACACACACTATTTTATAGTTTTCCCAGCATCCGTTTAGGTCTTTGAAGTGTGCTGTTTTCTTGTTAACACTACAGATCTGACCTCTCATGACCTGTGGTGTCTGATGTCTCATATTCCACTCATATTAACACAACCCTCCCCCCAAACCACACACACCAGGCTCAGCTGACTTCTGCCAGGTTCACCAGAAAATGAAAGTTCCATAATTATTTAGTCACCCTCATGTTTATTCTAGCCTGTATGACATTTCTCTATGCTTTTGTGGTTTCTCTATGACATATTTTCTGCTTTTGACATCAAAACATAAAATGGCATGTGAATGGCTGGAAAGTTGTTTACATGCAACATGAAATTGAGGTAATGAGCAAAAACGTATCTGTGCAGATCATTCTGTGCTAAAACTGTTTAAAAACCTGATAAAGGAATGCTGTTTAAGGCCTTTACATCTTTTACACGTTGTCTGCTTTTTAAGCATAATAGTGCAAGATTGTGCATGTAAACGTGCTCAATTACACATAACTGTTGTTTTTACAATTTGCATCGGAATATGGAAAGATGAAAGGGTCAAAAGGTTTGGTAACATTTTATAATAACTTTTATTAATGAATCATTAACAAACATTATATACTGTAGTGCTTAAAATGTCATTCGTTAATGTATATTCAAATAGATAGAAATATAAGATTATGCGCTTGTTTAAATGTAACTAACATTATATAATACAGAACAGATCATTAGTTGATGTAAATTAAAATTATTTCAAATGTTATTAAACTTTCAATCATATATGGTCTTGTATTTTTTAACAATTTCTGTGCATCCAGGATTTTACTATTTGCACAGCTTTACAAATTATTTAATAATTATTTGTTTATGTTATGCAGTACCCAATCTAACTTGGACTTTAAGCTACTATAACAAAGTTTGTGTAATGTGTGGTTTGTTAAATGTAGTTGTATGCTTGCTACAGACATTAACAACAACACATAATAACAACAAGAACAGCCTACATTGAGATAACTGTGGTTTCCAGTTTCCTTGGTTACCATTGCTGTGATAAATGAGCAAGTATTTTATTTTTTGTGTTAAGGAAATAAACAACATTTTGCTCCCAAATTAAGTCTTGTTATTACTGTTGTTATGTGCTATTACTGTCCTTATCAAGCATTAATGTCCGGATAAGCATACAGCTGCATTTAACAAACGACCCCATACACAACATTTTCTTTCTTGTTTTTTTTTTTTTTTTACAGTAACTCATAGTCCATGTCCATAAAAGTACTAAATAATTATATGTAAACTTTTATAAACATTTACAATGGAGGAATAGTTTCAACTTTAGATTGGGTACTGCAAAAATATTATCATATTAATACATAATTTGTAAAAATCTGTAAATAGTAAAAGCATGCTATTAACCAAACAAACAGCAAATGTGTGGCTTTTACAGACCTTGGGTCTAATTAATAATTACTGGACATTATTAAATAATTTGTAAACATGAACCGTGTGTGAAGTGGTGAGAAAAACATTAGGAATAAAAGTACATGAGGCTGGTGTAAAACAAGCAGGGTATAAAAGCGGTTCAAGGAATGGAAACAAACATAATTTATGTTTGTAAATAAAAACCGGTACAAAGTGATTTTCAATTGTTCCAGAGTGAAAACGTTACTTTAAATGCTGGAAACTAATTATAATCGATTAATTTTGTTGCAATATTTATTTCATGAAACTAAAGGCCAAATGGTTTATCATGGTATATTTTTGGAGCCACACCACTTCATGTTGCATGAATTATTTTTAACTTTGAACCTGAAGTAAACTGCTGCATCAGACATTTCTTTGCCTAAATGTCCTATTCTGGAAATGAAGACCTTTTTAACAACTATGTATAATTACTACATATACACTGGCACAACATATTTTATTGTTTCTGAAGGAAATTAGTACTTTAATTCACCAAAGGGTCATTCAACTGATCACAAAGTATAGTCAAGACATTACTGATGTAAAAAACAGCACCATCACTTTTATAAAAATTAATTTTTTATCAAATCTAGACAGACCCCATTTCCAGCAGCCATCGCTCCAACACCTTATCCTTGAGTAATCATGGTAAATTGCTAATTCGGTACTAGAAAATCACTTGCCATTATAACAAACACAGTTGAAAGCTATTTGGTTCATTAAATGAAGCTTAACATTGTCTTTGTGTTTATTTTTGAGTTGCTGTAGTTTGCAATATTCTGACATGTCTTAAGGTCAATATTAGGACAAAAATAGCAAAAAACAAACCGCTTTCTCTAGAAACTCATCAGTCAATCATTGTTTTGAGGAATTAAGACTATACAATGCTTGAAATTGCCACAAACAAAAAAACTGAAGATTTCATACAAAGGTGTACACTACAGTCTTAAAAGACAAAGGACAACTGTCTCTAACAAGGACAGAAAGAGATGTGGAAGGCCAGATGTACAACTAAACAAGAGTATAAGTACATCAGAGTCTCTAGTTTGAGAAATAGACACCTCACATGTCTTCAGCTGACAACTTCATTGAATTCTACCCACTCAACACCAGTTTCATGCACAACAGTAAAGAGAAGACAAGGGTACAGGCCTTATGGGAAGAATTGCAAAGAAAAAGCCACTTTTGAAACAGAAAAAGAAAAGGTTAGAGTGGGCAAAGAAACACAGACATTGGACATAATTGGAAAAGAGTGTTATGGATCTTAACCCCATTGAGATTTTGTGGGATCAGCTAGACTGTAAGGTGTGTGAGAAGTGTCTGACAAGACAGCCACATCTATGACAAGTGCTACAGGAAGTGTGGGGTGAAATGTCACCTGAGTATCTGGACAAAAATGACAGCTATAATGCCAAGGATCTGCAAGCTGTCATTGCTGCATGTAGAGGATTTTTTTACGAGAACTCTTTGAAGTAGATTAAGAAGTTCTGAATTTTTTTTTCAAATAGTAATTTTTCACATTATTAATGTCCTGACTTTACATTGTGATCAGTTGAATGCCACTTTGTTGAATAAAAGTACCAATTTCTTTCCATAAGAGCAAAATCTGTACATCATTCCAAACTTATGGCAGCCAGTGTACATGCACGGCTAATTCAGATACAAGGAACACATTATTAGAGGTAAAAAGTAAAATTCTCAGTTGTATTCAAGTCTTCACTGAAATATTGTTAGATATGATGCATTAATACAGATTTGATGCTCCTGGTTTTGACTCGAAAGCAGATCTTTAATATAAATGTTGCTTCGGTTAATTAACTATATGCTTGTTGTGATTTCTATTGTGATAAATGACTAATTTGTTTCTTTTGAGACAAGTGGCTTATTTTGAGCTTGTTTTTCCAGACCAGATTGCTTGCTTCTCTTGCTTAAAAAGAGCACTAGTAACCATTCTTTTCATTTGTTCTAAGCAGTATTCGTTTGAGAACTTTTGAACCGGAACGAAACATTTTTAAATACATATATTACAATATGATACAAATGCAAGACTTCTGATCTAGGGCCATGAGATAGAGATGAAGGTTAGTGGGACCTTTATATAACTCTATATAATATAATATAATATAATATAATACTCTATACTTTATACCTCTGATGTATCAATTCAAAATGTGTTTTAAGGTCTATCACATTCCAGTATTTAATCGAAGGATGACCTACATACGTGTACACTCTGGGTAAAGCCCTGACTATTCACTGACCCTAGAACTGACCCAGTTTCTACATTTACTACACAGTAAAGTCCAAAGTCCTATCGTATAGTCAACTTAACTTAGCAGTCACTATGTTTATAATTGAACAATTATAGTTTTTTTCCATTTATTTTTATAGTACATTTCACAAACAAATTGTTCCAGAGCAGCTTTACAGAGAATACAATTGTGTCTTACAATACCCAAGGAAACACTTCCTAGATTAATAATAATAGATTAATATTGATGATGATTATATAAACACACAAAGTATATTGCGTGTGTTTGTATGCGTGTGTGCCCAAAGTATAATATTAGATTACCATAGTGTCTCCTTTCAAGTACCTGTAGGGGCAGTGGTGGCTTAGTGGTTGAGGCTCAGGGTTACTGACCAGAAGGTTGGGGGTTCAAGCCCCAGCACCACTAAGATGCCACTGTTGGGCCCTTGAGCAAGGCACTTAACTCCAGGTTGCTCTGGGGGGATTGTCCCTGTAATAACTGCACTGTAAGTCGCTTTAGATAACAGCGTCTGCCAAATGTAAATGTATATACATTTTCATAATCACATTGACTGGTTCATTGATTATAATTGTGGTCTAAATTATTTATACCATCTCTGTGCATTAAATACTCTGCGAAACACCCATTTTCATTGTAAACCATATGACATTCAAAATTCAAAAGGTTGTTTTATCCCCGTCAAGAAAAAAACTAAAAGTTTTAATTATACTAAATAATGATAAAACACCTTCCAAGTCACATGCAACCAATCTTGGACGAATGGGAAAAAAAGAAGGAAAAGCTTATTCATAATTCTTTTGTAAATGAAACCAGGCCTGTTTGTTTATGGAAGACAAATTCATCTCACATCTGATTTCATATTTACAGTTACAGTGAGTCTTTACAGTGCTTGTCGTGACTTTCAGTTTACGTGAAAAAAAAACCCCAAATCTTTTCAAGTGACACATTTGGTGAAATATGTTGTATAAATGCCTCCAAGAGCTGGTTTTGTCATGTTCAAATCACTCCACTTACGAACACTGCTGATGATTTTAGTGCTGTGCTATAATGCACATATGCTAGGCAAGAGGACGCCAAGTTTTAGAGGCAAATTATAATTAAACAAATGATGCTTGTTGCTGTTGAATTCTTTTTTATGTTAAATATTGAATGTCTTATAAAATATATTTGACAGCATAGCGTATACATTATATGTATAAATGATTGAGTGCTCCACACACTCTCTGATAGCAAGAGCTGCTTAGGCTGATCTCTGCTGAACCAAAGAGGTCAGAGGTCACGTCAATTACACCAGCCTCAGGTTACTTTCCTCCTGTCAGATTATGTTTTCATCCACTGTGTGACAATTAACCTCTTCCACCCTGCTCACTTAAACTAAACCCCTTACCTACAGAGGACAGAGATACAGATAGCCATAAATGGGTGCTATACATAAGAACAATGCCAAAAACATGTAAAGCAGCTACATTGAGGAGTTTTAACCATTTTGAATTCTACAATCAGAATTCAAGATAAGATTTACACATTTCTAACTGTCGCTTCTTATACTGTCATAGTGGCCATTCACACTAAAAAAGCAAACCGCAGCAGCAACAAATAGAAAAGAATACAGGTCTTTTAAAAGTTTAAAGAGAACCACACATTACAGCGACCATGAGGAGGTTACCCCATGTGACTCTACCCTCCCTAGCAACCGGGCCAATTTGGTTGCTTAGGAGAAATGGCTGGAGTAACTCAGCATGCCCTGGATTCAAACTCGCGACTTCAGGGGTGGCAGTCAGCGTCAATTCTTGCTGAGCTACCCAGGCCCCAAAAGTTTGAAGTTCTTTAAACTTGACACAGTATTTTACAAATGCTGCACTCAAGGCATGAGATGCTCAAAAAACAGCAAGAAGCATAGCAATGGTCAAAGGTGTCCATCTAGCACGTTCATATGTTTTCCAAAACAGCACAGACAGATGCAAAAATGCATTTTGTGTGTGTGACCTCCCCCATAATATTAACGATTAGATGCAACAAGTGGTTTTCAGCTGTACAGGATGTAATATACCCCCCCCCCCCCAATTGATGAATAGAGAGAGAGAAAGAATACATAAATGTGAAAGTCTGAAAGAGAGTGATTTAATGGATGAGTCTTATTCAACAAATTGGTCTTGTTTTCATTGACTTACTGTCAGTAAATACTGCACCCCCACTAACCCCAAAACTAAACCTAACCATCAGAGGAGTAAAAATGTAACGTTAGTGAGAGAAAAAGGCAACCTCCACATCACACTCATCAAATATTTTGCAAATGCAATCCCATCCTGGTTTCAGTAGGTATCTGAACCCGGGCCTTCCAGGCTGCTGAACCAAGGCACTTCCGGTCATGCCACAGGGAGCGGAAAACCTGCTAAATCCAATTCAAAAATGTCTGATAGGAAATGGCACTTATTGGTGAGTCGGCATAATGTGGCCAATCCTAGGGTAACTCTCAAGAACAACATTAATTTTGCCTTCTCGATCTTTTTCAATTGTCATTTTAGAGAGATAAACCATACACCAACAAACCATGAAGATTCTTGTTGTGAGTGAATAAGAGACAAAATGTGACAGATAGAGAGACATTGATGAATAGAGAGAGAGAGAGAGAGAGAGAGAGAGAGAGAAAGAGAGAGAATACATAAATGTGAAAGTCTGAAAGAGAGTGATTTAATGGATGAGTCTTATTCAATAAATTGGTTTTGTTTTCATTGACTTACTGTCAGTAAAACCGGCCAATACTGCCCCCCATCTCTCCCTGGTCTTTAGGAGATGAATCTGTCACAGGGTGATGTGATTAGGTGTGTGATTGATGACTGATCTTTCCAGCGCCATCTGGGGTCGTCATTCCGAGGGTCTCTCTAAGTAGAGAGCTGATACATTTGTGTCTGTCCTGGCCAATCAAATTGTCCCGTCTCTAATGTTATCGCTCATGCTGATAAATAAATGGATTATATTGTATGTTTACAAAAAAGCCAATGACCCCCATCCACACAAACAGGTGCAGTCCGTTCTGGTCGGAGACGGTAATCAGCCTAATGGACACTGAATGTATAATAGAAAATACAATCCACTTTAAATTTAGCTTGTGTGTGAGTTTATATGTCAAGGGAGCCAAAAAGATTATGTAATTATCTGACCTGTGGTGTGACAAGCTGCTCTTACTTTTGAGAAATGTGTACGTGTGTGTGTGTGTGTGTGTGTTTGCATCAGACATCTTCCCTGAAAGATTGAGAGAGAGAAAGTGAGGCAGACAGAGCGGGGTTATAAAGTTGCACCATTTTACATTTCTAGCTCAGCTTTATGAACCATGACCCCTCCTGTAATATCGCACTTGAATTAAATTGTACCACCTCTCTGCAAACACAAACAAACACACAGTGAGAACCTCTGCATTATCTGATTGATTACAGAGGCTGGAAAAGAGTGTAAAGAATGTAAGTAGTATCCCAGACGAGCCCATCATGAAACATAACTGGCTCACAAATGCTCAAAATTATAATTTATTAAAGAAACTATGATAAGCACAAGTGTAACTAACCAAATGACCCTGGCTGTGACAATATACAAAATAAGTATATTATAAATAACTAAAAATAATGGCCCAAATAATTAAAAGCGGATGAATGCCGAGCTGTGTTAATGCACTGACCTCTGGTGCAAATATGCCTTTTAAATGCTTCCGCAAATAATAAACAACCTGCAGAATGCATCCGCTGTCAAAGCAAAAGCAGACTGAAGCTCACATCATTTAGATCCTGATAACAATAGAACAGGGGACTGTCTGCTAGTACTTCCTCTTTCTGTTCCTCATAGCTCTGCATTGCTAGATCCCTTTCGATTTTTTTTGCAAGACATTGCATTTTTACCGCAATATGTTATGAAGTTCTAAATGAAAGTTTGGGAGGAGCTTATTCATCTAGTCCTATCAATAACAACATAAGGGTATTTTGAGTTCCACAGTATATGGGTGTTGAACAACATGACAACATTTTCATTTTAAGGTTGAATTTTCCATTTAAGTTGTCTGGGGGTAGCACCACCATTACAATATACAGGGGCCTGGGACCAATTTTTTGGGGTGTGTTCTCTCTTCCCCTGGGCCCAATACGTAGGCTATCCCATAGAGTACTTTAGTGGTCCCCCCTCATCATAGGGCCCGGGACAACGTTCCCGACTCTCCCCCCTTGACGAGAGCCCTGCAGCCCTGCTGTCGTCAATGTAGAGCTGGATTTAAGGGCTCATAGCCCTCCATAATGGACTGCAGGCCAAAGCCAAATCTTTATCACTTTCAAGGACCTCTCTGACACATTTGGAAAGATACAGATCAGTGACATTATCTAATAACAGAATAAATAGAATATAATGTTTAATTATTGTCATATGACCAGCACCATTAGTTTCCTTGATTGTCATGAAACATTGCTATATTAAGTTACAGGTTAATTTCCCCTGGAGCAGCCTAAATTTAAGTGCTTTGCTCAATGGCACAAAGGTGATGGCTCAAGAATTGATGCTCTTTTACCAGAATATCTATCCCTTCCATGAAGCATATGGTTTGGTAAACAGTGTTAAAATTAAAAGAAACAAAACAAGTTTGAGTGCTGTTTACACCTGATTGGTCTTAAATACCAGATCAGTTGTGTTATAAAATTTCAATGGGAATTTGTTATCAGCATAAAGTCTAGTGTAGTAAGTACACTGTAGCATGTTCTGAGCAAGAACCACCAGCTTAGACAGGAAGGGACCATGCAGCAGAGAATTTTTGCTTTCTTTTACACGCTAGTTGTTCCCTAACAGGCCTCATTGCCTCTGTCCCAAATTGTGCACTTGTTGTGACCATGATGTGAATTCCATGAAGCTGTTGTGTGTCCTATTTGTAATTTACAGGCCCTGAATGATCTGTGGCTGACACTAGCCCTAGAATGCATAAAGGGGTCAAACTGAGCTGAAAGGGTGTGATTTTTGAAATGTTAACACATTTTAACAAGTCAGTAAGTTTTGTTTCAAAATGCTGTATTTTTCAAACTTTTTCAAATACATGACAGATAGACATTCAAATATTCTAAATCAGCTAGCTAGCAAACTACTTCAGCTAATAATTAGGTGGCTAACACATTTTAGCAAGTTAGCTAGCTTTCTGAAAGTTGTTTTACAGTATTACTATTATATATGTTAGAGTTGCTGATTTATGGAATATACAAATAAAATAAAAGTGAATTGTGGTCTTTTTGCGTAGATTTCTTTCATTACATGTGATGGCAAATATGCTTGCATATATCAGAGGAGGTTTTGGAAATGTTCAAGGAGACACTTGCTTTAGGCCAGGTTGAGCTGGAGATTAATGTCATTGTGAAAAGGTATTGTGTAGTTTATGGTGTTTTAAAGAGAAGCAGATTTAGAAAGTTTAGAAAGAGAAAAAAACTGCCTGCACTATTAGATGTTTTGAATACATTTATGATGAATGGTCAGAAAGAGTTTGTTCAGGAAACGTTGGAAAACCTTTTGAATAATAGTCAATTATATATAAATATATAAACATGAATTAAACATTAAAACAGTTGTGTATGATCCTATTCTTAAACTATTGAAGGTAAAAATATATTTTATTAGAGGAAATCCATTGAATCCAATAGGGGTAGTAATTTTATCCAATTTATGCATTTATTTGTAGATTTTTTTTTTTGGGGTCATGCATCCTAGGGCTAGTCCTAGGGCCCTATGATGATACTTGTCTGGTATCCTGGTATCATCTAATTGTAAATCTCCACATTTGAATTTCAACCTATGTTTCATTAACCAATGATAGATCAGATTATGTAATGTGGGAGGGGCTAGAGTAACTGTGCACCGCATAGCAGAGTTTAAAAAATGCTTTCCCATGGAAATGAATAGAGAGTCAGTAAGGCTGTCTCTTTCTTTCACTGTTTCTGGATCCAGCTTACAGATGAATTATTCTGTGTCAGAGCACCACACACACACACACACATACTATCGAGCGACAGGTGCCAAACACAGCCTTGCTTTGTCTTGCTGTGCCAGATACAAATCACACCCTCACACAAACAGGATAAGGCGCTCTAATGTGTGTGTGTTTGTGTGTGTGTGTGTGTGTGTGTGTGTGTGTTTGTGTGAAAGACTTGAATAATGCCCATATGTCTCTTCAGACTTTCAAACTCTCTGTGTAGTTTCTGCTTTAGGATGAAAACAGCCCCCGTTTCTGATCTAGAATGACCCAGTTTAACAGCTGCTGGGAGTACTAGGACAAAACGACTGACCACAGCACTCAGAAATTTGAGATTAGAGTTTGTAGCGGGATTTGTACAGTGTGTAGCAGAGTTGTAAAGCCGAGTTTAAAACTCAGGCCTGAGTCACGCTTAACTTACAAATAAATGTACTTAAGACTCTACTTATACTCATGAACAACTGACTGGAGACAGGACGTTGACTCCAAATTCAAGACTATTAGATTTTGTGAACAACACAATAAATGAAATCAAATACTCTTGGACAAGGTTTAAAAAACTAATCTGTAATGTACACAGAATGCAGATCGATTTTGGTCTTGTGGCTCAAGATCTGAGGCTATTGGACCCGGATAACCAGTTGATAGCCTTGGCTCGCACAGGCCCAATAGTGGAAAAGCGGCTGTTGGGGTGTTGGGTGTATTTATACCTTGTATAGGTTTGTAGTTGGGCAAATAAAGGAGGAAGCAGGAGTCAGCTTCAGTGCACAACGTCAGTTTATCTACATACTCTAGCTGCAACTCAACCAAAACAAAGCTTTTCAGCAGCCAACGTAAAACTGCTGCTTTTCAGCCAGATAGCATACACAATACATGTGCTGCATTCAGGTTCAACTCTCTCTGTCTCTCTCTGTGCACTGGGACGTTTTTATCTCCCTTGTCTCTCACTGCAAACACAGAAACAGTAATTACCAGCAAATTCATCTCAGGTGAAACTCCTCACAGCTTCCTCTCTCCCCAGACAGCCGCTCGACCACGGCCTCACTTCCACAACAGTATATACAGAATATGTGTGTGCTTGCATATGTGTAGGGTACTGTATATAGCCTGTGTTGCAAACATTACAAAATGCATTGTGAGCTTGTGTGTGTAGATTTGTCCATGTAAATAAGCTTTTTCATTAGCGGCAGAAGCATGCACAGTCAAAAAGGAGACAACAACTGTCAGGAAGTGAGAAAAATGTGCTTCTAATGGGGCAAGCAGGAGACCGACATCCAGTGTAGCGTGATCATGCACAAATTAACATATCGTAAGGACCTTGAAAATAATTTATCTGTTTATAATAGCCCACTTGACATCCTAACTGGCTCAGGACGTTGGCTTAACTGATAAACATTGTCCAGTCTTTAAGTGGAATTTTTAAATTACAAGCTCTATAACTCCAAACAACAGAAACTTTTTTGCCCGAATATGTAGACCTTTAACCACATACACGCACATGCATAATATATGCAGATCTATAGACAGTTCAGAGTTCATTCATCATTCCTTTTTGTCTAAGATTTATGCAAGATTAATGCAATAACAGAGGCCTAGAAACGACTAGAAAGGGAGAAGCCTCAATAATTTACATATATGTAAATGTGTATGCGTGTGTGTGAAAGAGAAGAGAGTGAGAAAAAGACAGAGACAAA
Organism: Xyrauchen texanus; assembly: GCF_025860055.1. NCBI lineage: Eukaryota > Metazoa > Chordata > Actinopteri > Cypriniformes > Catostomidae > Xyrauchen > Xyrauchen texanus. The sequence goes on from NC_068303.1 coordinate 34,265,905, forward strand.
AAAGTTATGTATCTTCTCTGGCCCCTCATGTGAGAGATCTGAAGAAAAGTTTGGCACTCCACAAAACACCACATTGCACATGGCCACCAAAAACTCTCTCAGACTACCTCAAACTTTCTTGGACTCCCTTAAGCTGTTTAAAAAACAATATCAACAAAACATCTCACAGCATTCCAACTCTCTCAAACTATAAAATGAAAATATTGGAAAGGTTGCAGGTTCAAACTAATGCAAGGGTCAATCCATGATTCCATGTCACCATTGTGATATTCCACAATACCACAATTTTAATGCTCAGAGTTAGCTCTTTAAGAGCTCATGAGACTAAAAGGAGTTCTCAGTTAAGTGCAATTTAGGAATTAAATCTGTCTTAGATGTTTCTCCTATAATGCTGCAACATGCAATAAAAGGTATCATTTCCATGATAACAGTTCCCCTTCTGTCACTCACTCGACGTTGTGTCGATTTTAGTGACACAAGGGGTCTTCCTGGGAGCCTCGCATACCTCTGAACTTGAGAATAGGCCAATGTGAAATTGGCAGACAGAATTTGCATGTTCCGCACCCGGACATATGTGTATAAAGGGAGCGGACATGCATCTGTTTAGTCAGATTTTTTCTTCGGAGCTGAGCGGTTGTGTGATCAGCGAGCTGTGTTCATGACTGCTTCACTCACGTCTGCAAGAGAGCTTCTGTTGGATCTGACGGCACATTCCAGCGGCTTTTTCCTCTCTGCATGCGGTGCAACCTCTGCCCTGTGGGTGCTTCTACAGACTTCTCTCTTAAAAGAGAGTGTTTTCTCTGAAAGAGTTTATTTTCCAAAAGAGTTTATTCTGGTAAAAGAGCATCATACACTAGCGAGCGTTGACCAGCCTTTTCAGGACACGTCTTTGTAAAGATGCTCTTCCGCCACTGTGTATTTCCTGGATGTGGCAGATACCTCTCCAGATCCGACAGTCACAGACGCTGCCTCGTGTGCCTGGGTCGCGATCACACTGAGGTAGCGTTTGTGGATGGTTCATGGTCTTACTGCGAGAACATGACCTTGGCAACGTTGCGGTCACGGCTTTCATTCTTAAAGGCGAACGCCACTCCAGCCGCCCCCGCATCACTCCTTCTTCCCACGGGATTGAGGACGATCCGGCTGGTGATGGAGGCGATTTGGGGATGGCAGCAAACTTTTTGGACCACCTGCCTCCGGCACGCTCGTTTTCTTCTCTCCGTGCTCGGCACGACGGCAGCGGCTCGCCCCGCAGGCGGCGCACGGCACCCATCTCCAGGACTTCTTCTTGGGCCCGTAAAGCCCCTACATGCTCCTGAGATGATGCACCCAGGAAGTCAGACATTTGCCCTCAGTTCTCCCTTTTTCTTTCACCACACACCCTTCGGTCTGCAGTACCCACATTCTCAATAAAAGAGCAATTTCCTCACTTCCTGGGTAATCAGACTGGGGCGCGACATTCTAAAGGCACCCTGGCACCAAAATTTTGCAGTCCCGGCTCCACAGAAGCGGCCATCTCACCTCTGACCCATGACTGCCTGGCCCCGGCAGGCCAGAGCCGATGAGTCTCGAAGACGTCCCTGCAGGACCTCCTCCTCTATTGGAGTCTCCGCTGTTGCTTTGAGTCTTTTCTCAGCACCCAAGCCGTGTTTTTGCACGTGTTTTTGCCTCCCGATGCATTATTACCTGCTCCCTCCACCGCAAAGCCCCACCCGGTACATCCAAAATGACCGTCCCATTAATGCCCCTCGCACAGAGCTTAGACGCATGGCTTGCACTACCCAGCCCATCGCGTTGGCTGGTCAGGATCGTCCGACTCGGCTACGCGATTCAGTTCGCCAGGCTCCCACCTCGTTTCAGCGGTATTTGCTCCACGTCAATGCACGATGAAAATGCCAGCACTTTACGAACAGAAATTTATAATCTGCTACTCAAGGACGCGATAGATCCTGTCCCTCCAGCCGAGATGAAGAAGCTTTTCTACAGCGTTACTTCATCGTACCCAAAAAAGGTGGTGGGTTGTGGCCAATCTTGGACTTGTGAGTTCTCAACCGGAATTTACACAGACTCCCATTCAAAATGCTTACGCAGAGGCAAATCTTAACCTGCGTTCAGCATGAAGATTGGTTCGTGGTGGTAGACCTGAAGGACGCGTACTTTCACGTCTCAATTCTGCCTCAACACCGGGCTTCAGGTCAACCGGGAAAAGAGCAAGCTCTCTCCGATTCAGAGCATCACTTTTCTCAGCTTGGAGTTAGACTCAGTCTCAATGTTAGCACGCCTCACAAACGAGCATGTGCAATCAGTGCTCAGGTGCCTTGTTCGCTTCAAGCCAGGCACAGCGGTTCCTCTCAAACAGTTCCAGAGGCTCCTGGGGAATATGGCATCCTCAGCCGTGGTCGCGCAGCTCGGGTTGATGCATATGAGACCGCTTCAGCACTGGCTTCAGACTGGAGTCCCGAGATGGGCATGGCGCCGTGGCACTTTCAACCCTTGGACAGACCTCTGTTTTCTGCGGACAGGAGTCCCCCTACAGCAGGTGTCCAGATGTGTCGTGGTCACCACAGATGCATCTCAACTGGGTTGGGGCAAGTGTGCAACGGGCACACTTGCAGCAAAAGCAGCACAGCCGCTGGCTCCTGGACGGGGCCCCGCTTGTGTTGGCACATCAACTGCCTCGAGTTTGTGGCTGTATTCCTTGCCCTGCGGAGGTTTCTCCCACTAGTACGGAGCAAGCACTTCTTGATCCGTTCAGACAGCACCACGACGGTAGCGTACATAAATCGCTTGTTTATATAGTACTTTTTTTTGGACTTCAAAGACGTCATTGCATTGTAAGATCATCTGTTCTGATTGGTCTGCCATCAATTGTTTCATGCTATCTTCAAGTGGACCTGGGAAGCTCCTACCTCTGAATTGGGCATTCGTTACTATGACATGTCACGCATTTAAGTGAAAAAACAAAGAAACTGAAGAAGCCAAACTTTCACAAAGCACGACAGCAGAAGCTTCTGTTGTACAAGTGAGTAAACATTACTGAATAAACCTGCATCACTTACTGTATACATGAGTCACGACATACTGTATATGATATATTAATGCATGGTATCTAACAATTTATTAATTAATTTGCATAAAACAAACTACAAAGTATGAGTAATTAGTTGACTGTCTGTAACCTGCACAAGAAGAGACAGTCACAATGTCGAGTAAAACTGCTTTTATTTGCAGAGAAGGCAAAAGTACAAAAGGGCAAATCCAGAGAAGAGTAGTCAAGGGGAGCGTAAGATCGAAGCCGGGGAATCAGAGTATGGCAAAGGGGCAAATCCACAGAAGAGTATTCAAGGGGAGCGTAAGGTCGAAGCCGGGGAATCAGAATAGATTTAGACGTAACAAGCGAGTTGAAAAGACAGGGGAAGCTAGGGGAACACTAGAGCTGGCAAAGCAAAGGGGTAAACTAAACAATAACCAACAAGTGTGGAGAGAAAGGGCAGCGTATATATAGGGGAAAACGAACAGTGCAGGTGAAACTAAAAATCTAGTGATGGGAGCAAGTGCAGGTGAAACTAATACTCTGGTGATTGGGAGCGAGAGTGAGAGCTAGAGGGGGCGGGGTGAACTTGAGGATCAGAGTTCGTTACACTGTCATTTATAACAAATGAGTAATATTCAAATAAAGTACAGAAGTTAAAATAATTTTGCTAAATCATTTGTTTCCATCATCTTTCATGTACACACGCTCCTTCCAACATCACAACTCAGTAACATGAGTATCATCTAGGAATTTCCCACTATACGACTTTGCTTGATCATTTATGTGCTCGGAACTCGTAATTACGACTCCACTTGAAGGGCACATCAGCTCTTGTGATTACAATTTAATTGGCTCATTGATCATTGTCTGTGAGTGCAGATTGCAACAATCAACTTTTACAATTTTTCACATTGGGACTATGAGTGTAAATTTCAATTTAAATTACAAATATTTATTTTACAAGTTCTCAAGTTCAAATCTAAAATATATTGAGTTTAGCAACAGATTTACCTTCATAGTTATTTATCTTTAAAGAAAGAGCTGTATGTGTGCATGAATTACAGTAACACCCAGTATTCTGGAGGAATTCCAGTGTTCTGTGTTCTTGTGATTATTCCTCATCTGAGAGCATATACAGCATGGAGGAATGTAGAGGCCAAACCAGACAAAAAACAGCTTCACTGTGGCCCTAGTGCACAATCTCCCTGTTGTCTGAGTGATTTAAAGGCTGGATGCAGGACTGAGTCTCTGTCAGGCAATCACAGAGAGTGACTGAATGTCCTTTTGTGACTGCATTTCACAAAAGATCCATACATTGTGTCAAAGGAGCATGTGTGAAATTAAAGTGTGTTATGCAGTGATGGATGAACTGGTACCATCTGAGGTTCTGGGCCGTGACCAACAGATAGAGGAAACACTGATGTTCTGTTTCTCTGGGTCTCTGTAATGATCTCAAGAAGATTGTTGATGTCAGCGTGGGACACAGAGATTACATAAAATGAAGTCACAAAACAAATGAGAGAATGGCTGCAGTGGTGGCTTTACTGAAATAAAGTTTGTAACCTCAAGTATTCTTAGGCAGAGAGTCTAAGGGAGTCATTAGATATTTATTTGAGTACAGACTACTTCCATCAAAGGTATACATTTTATGCAACTACACAGTAAGTAAGCCATTTGTAGGTTGATTTCCTCAAAAAGTGTAACTACTAAGCATTTATAATATCTTCACAGAAAGGTCACAGTAGTGCCGGATGCTCTTGATTTGCGTGGACTATTTGGACATTTTCCAACATTGTTGATAACTGCATTGTCACACTCATAAGAGAGTCAATACTTTCACACACCTGACAATGCAACTGAGTAAAGTGCAGATGTGAGCGTGTATAGAGTGAGATTGCAGTCAATATATCCCTGATAATGTGTGCAAACACTTTATATGGTAGAGCCAACAGGAAAAAGATGCAAGTGTGTGGAGCCACATACAATAGTAGAAGACAAACATTTCAGTCAGTTTCAAACTCTCTTTCCTTTTTCATTTGGCATATTCTGTTCGTCTCTCTGTCTCTTGTTTTTTTGTGAGAGCTGTGTGAGTTTGTGTTGTGCGTGTTATTGATTTATTATGGCTCTTATTAAATGGTCCACAAAATTAGTGAGGGATCCAGAGATGGCAGAATTCCTTTGGTGCAATTAGCTTAAAACATGCACTAAGAACAAAAATCTCGCTAACTTTTTTTTTTGGCATTTGCGTAATTCCATATACATTCAAGCAAATACATGAACATACCTTGCACATTTGAATGGTTGCTGGCAGGTGCGTTGAAATGTATGTTTTTTCCTAACTTTTTGTTTATATCGTCTTGGACTTACACTGACACCTAGTGGTGTGGATGTAGGATCATTCAAAATTCAATAGTTTTTAGTTATTAACACATTGTAGAATTTTACAGTTCACAGTCAGCCATGACTAATTTAGTTCATGAGTGAAAGTAATAACAGGGTGGTTACTGAGATTAAATGACTAGTAAACATAATATGGCAGCTTCAATAAGTATACTTCCTACATGTAGAATAAAACAGCTTTTCTATGGTCACTGATATGACTGAAGACTTCGTCTCATGTGAGTTCTCATGATTTTATACAAATAATTCAAAATGACAATTATTAGATGTCAAACTTTTATTATGAGGAAAAAATGACTGAGTGCACAATTAAGGGGCAGACTGATCTCACAAATTTGGTGACAGTAGCAGAGATCTTCTATATTGAGATAACCTCTGCATTTTTACCATAGGAGAGAGCGTTGTGGTCAACTAAAATGTTACAACAGCAAGTCAAAGTTTGTGGATACCATACACATGACTGGGAACAGCCATAAACTGACACCTACCTGTTGCAAAATTGTCTGTGTCTTCTCTTATAAAACAGCAGTTTTATCGTAGTAAACTCCACACATAGTTAATTCCAAAAGAATTGTTTATTGTAAAATGTGTTGAAGATTAGCGGAGAATAATGAGCTATTTCCTCACAAAAGCAGTTAATTCAGCACACTGAAGCATTTCCTCAATATACATCCATAAAATAAGACCTCTGGTCTCAGTGTACCTCCCATAGAATGAGACTTGCTTACCTTGTAGGTTCACCTTGATAGAAGGGCTTTGATAGTAGGTCGAAAGTTCTTCAGTGGCCAAAGCTGGCAGTGTTGTTGAACATATGGTCATGTGTGAGCTCCTGTTTCCAAGTGAAATGTCCACAGAGTTGCGGGAAAGGAAAGTTGCAAAGAGAGTTTTAATTGTTAATGATGTAATTCATTGAACAGGAATGCATATTTTATTGGCCAGACACCCATCCCAAACCCCAAACCTTAAAGGTGCTTTTAGCCATTCTACTTCCATGAGACAGAGCTGTTGGATTAGCCACACCCCCTCTTGCCAAAACTCTGCACTCCAAAGATACCAAATTAGTTTTATTGAGACCGACATCATGCAGAAACTGTTGTTAAAAACAACAGCAGCAAAATTGCGCTGACAATTGTTATGAACAACATGGCTTAAAAATGGCAGGAAGCCACAATAATTCGCTGCAACTACAACACTTTGAGAATATACAGAATTATTGACAGGTCAAAATTGTCATTGTCTGCGATCCGCAGCCACATTTTTGTTTGCTGTTTACAGAGTTTAGAGCTGTCACAGAGACAGGTGAGCTGTTTTACAACACTTATTGCAGTAATATTTCTCAGGGAGTAGGAACATTTTTTGCGTACCTTTCTATACAAATAAAATACAGCACATTTAACCTAACCGTCAGTTTAAAAATGTAAAAACGTAATGTAATCTAAAGAGGGAAAATGGAACCTCTGAATCACGTTCATAATTTATTGATGATTAATGGGACCAGAATATCCAGACTAAAAACATTTCTCCAAAGCTGCTTAGTCGCACCACATGAAAAGAATAAACTGTTTTGAATTGATGCAAAGATGTCTGATGGAAAATTTCTCTTTTCAGTAACTCAGCACAATGAGGCCAGTGCATATGTACAGGAACATTTTGAGTGTGATCATGTTGTCAGGAGCAGCCTAAACTGGCTACCATAAAAAAATCGTGGACAGATCCACAATCAAAAAGATCCTGTTCTACTTCCAGTAGATGTCTTTTAAATAGTTTCTTTGGGGGAAAAAAAAAGCACAATGAACACAGCACAACTCTGGTACATTGGATAGTTCTATTGGTATGCCCATTAGAAATATTTTGCTCACAACTACAATCATGAGAGCGAACATTGACCACTTTTACACCTGGTATTAAGATGCGTCTTGGGCAATCCAATCACACAGTCAGGCGAGACACATGGCTGTTTACACCTTATCGCTTAAATGTGTCTCCTGTGACCATTTGTTTCGAAGGGAGGGTCTGATTTCATGATGACATACATCAATCGCTAAGAGGTATACTGCATGGTAATAAACCGCAAAAAGTCATATAGATAAAGAAAGTGCAAATAAAACCAGTACATTGTTTCTGTACCAGATGAAGTTGAACTTCAATCTAAGCACAATCACAACATTTCGATCAGAATTCTTTTTGTGGAGTATATTTACACTTAGTCACTTAGCAGACGCTTTTATCCAAAGTAACTTACAAATAGAGGAACATAAGCAATTCGTCATACAAAACCCATCAATATCGCAATATCACACTGTTAAGTTCTGTTCATTGCTGGAGTAGTACAGAAGAATACAAATATTTATTAGAACTTTTGTTCCAGTATTAACTTGTCATCTGTGTCCCAGTATGCTGATATCTGTCACAATGAATATGACATTTACTGTATATCTGTCACGAACCCCGCTCCTCTGCTTCTCCCCGCATCGTCTAGCACACACACGCACACTCCCTCACTCCGCCCCCTCGAGCTTTTCACACTCTTTTTGCTCGCTCGAGCCCTCACGCCCACTTTGCTCCTTCTCGCTCACATGCTCGTAGGCAATCTCCCTTCCTCGAGTTTCTCACGCGCTTCCAATCCTCCTGCACATTAGTTTCACCTGCACTCGTCTCAATCACCCCTTTATTCGTTACACCTGCACCGCTCGTTAGTTCCCCTATTTATATCACAGCACATTCGTTTCACACCCGTTGGTTATTGTATTTAGTTTCCCGTGTCTTTGCCCCCCGCTAGTCTCGTCTAGTTTTGAACTCCTCTTGTCTTCCTCTTAGCTTGCCAGCTCCCCTTGTTCCCCTGTCTTTTGCTCCCACTAGTCTCGTCATTCTTATATCCTGTTTCCCCGGCTCTCGACCCTACGCTTACCTCGACCATTCTCCCTCTGGATTTTCCCCACTGTACCTTCGTCTGCTCTTTAAAAATAAAAGCAGTTTTGATTTACATTGTGACTGTCTCGTCTTGTGTGTGTGTGAGCGGGTTACAGAATAACCAACCTCACCATTGACAGTCACAATGCCCCGCGCTAAGGATTCGCGCAGCTCACTAGAGCGGAGAAGCACGTCACATTCGGCGCGAGGAGCTACAGTGTGGAGAGATGACCACGCGCTCACGGCCTAGGGGCAGCAGGTATGCGCTATTTCTGATTTGTTTCACCCTATTTCACCTGTGTTTGCCCCTGAGCCCGTTTATGCCTCCAGTGCATTTCTGAGCGCCGTGCACTCTCCACCCCCGGAGAGGTTTTATGGCTCTTCGGACGCTGACCAAGGGTTTTTTATGCGAGGCAGCAGTTGTGTAACTCATAACCCCGCCCTCGACATTATGGAGCCAGCGGCCCGACTCGTGGGGTTGCGTCAGGGGAGTCAACCCTTGGAGGTTTATGTTGTGGATTTTTGTGCCCTGGCCAACCAGGTGAATTTTAATGAGGTGGCTCTGAAAACCATTTTTCAACATGGACTGAATGAGCCAGCCTCATCATTCATGCCTGGTGGTCACTGCTCCCTTAACCTGGCTCAGTTTATTGACCTCGCCCTACTGTACGCTGGTTCCTCGTTTACTGTAGGGGAGGCAGACACTGAACCAGCATTCCCTACCACGGCCCCCGTCTTGAAGCCTACCATGGCCCCCGTCTTGAAGCCTACCACGGCCCCCGTCTTGAAGCCTGACACGGCCCCCGTCTTGAAGCCAGACACGGCCCCAGTCCCGAGGCCTGTCACGGCCCCAGCCTCGAAGCCTGGCACGGCCAGCGAGTCAACGCCCATGCCTGCCACGGCCAACGGGCCAGCGCCCACGGCCCACGAGCCAGCGCCCATGCCCGCCACGGCCAACGAGCCAGCGCCCATGCCCGCCACGGCCAACGAGCCAGCGCCCATGCCCGCCACGGCCAACGAGCCAGCGCCCATGTCTGCCACGGTCAGCGAGCCAGTGCCTGTAGCCTCGACCGCCCCAGAGCCAGCGCCTGTAGCCTCGACCGTCCCCATGGCCATGTCCCCTGTTGGCCGAAGACGTCAGAGAAGGAAGAGGGCCCCTTCTCCCCAGTCTCGTCTTGTGCTCAAGACCGCAGAGGTTCCCTCAGAGTCTTCCACAGCTTCCTGGCCTCCTTCCCTGGCCTCCTGACCCTGTTCCTGTCCGGTGGTCACCTTCCAGACCCCCGGACCCAGTCCCTGTCCTCCAGTCGCCTTCCAGACCCCCTGACCCAGTCTCTGCCCTATGGCTGCCCCCTAGATCTCCTGACCACCCACCTGTCCACTATGTTCCCCCTGACCTTACCTTGAACTGCCCATGGACTGTCTCACTTCCCTTTGTCTGTCCCCCGATCATCCTGCACCACCTCCCGCGGCCGTCAGGAGCCGTCCTATTCAGAGGAGGGAGTACTGTCACGAACCCCGCTCCTCTGCTTCTCCCCGCATCGTCTAGCACACACACGCACACTCCCTCACTCCGCCCCCTCGAGCTTTTCACGCTCTTTTTGCTCGCTCGAGCCCTCACGCCCACTTTGCTCCTTCTCGCTCACATGCTCGTAGGCAATCTCCCTTCCTCGAGTTTCTCACGCGCTTCCAATCCTCCTGCACATTAGTTTCACCTGCACTCGTCTCAATCACCCCTTTATTCGTTACACCTGCACCGCTCGTTAGTTCCCCTATTTATATCACAGCACATTCGTTTCACACCCGTTGGTTATTGTATTTAGTTTCCCCGTGTCTTTGCCCCCCGATAGTCTGGTCTAGTTTTGAACTCCTCTTGTCTTCCTCTTAGCTTGCCAGCTGCCCTTGTTCCCCTGTCTTTTGCTCCCACTAGTCTCGTCATTCTTATATCCTGTTTCCCCGGCTCTCGACCCTACACTTACCTCGACCATTCTCCCTCTGGATTTTCCCCACTGTACCTTCGTCTGCTCTTTAAAAATAAAAGCAGTTTTGATTTACATTGTGACTGTCTCGTCTTGTGTGTGTGTGAGCGGGTTACAATATCACCCCTTCTCTGAAAGGTTTGAAGGGGCTGATTGTATGCCACAGCCGAAAATGCATCTTAATACAAGGTGTAAACAGATAATTGATGATGTGCGATTTCATTTTAGTGGTCTTTATCCATTTACTCTGTCAGAAAGTCAATAAGGGTTCAAATTGGTGAAATTCAACGTCTCATATTTCTCAATAAAAACTATATTGCAGTTTTAAGGTTGTTGGAAGCCTGTAGATGTGGGTTTTGGCCACAGTTCCGGCAGTCACCATTCCACTACACAGCAGCTGTGCGTTTAAACAGTTTAACCCTAAACAGCCCCTGGGGGACTGACACTACACAGGGCTTACATTTGATCACTTAAGAGTACAATGTCCACTAAGTGTCATTATCCATAGGCCAAGTTTATACCATGGTCCATTACCATGTAAATATTTTTCTGAGATTAATATTTCAACCACATCAATGAATGTACATGTTTATTCTGAAGAAAGTTAAGGTTTATGGATTATCTAAACAGTTCAGATAGCTAAGGGTAAAGTATGTAATTGTTTTTTAATTTTGTCAGACCTATTGAAGACGTGGGGAGTGTTTGGGAAACCTCTTTGAAATCAGTCATTCATTTTTGCAATTCCAATTCGTGATGCCAGTGGTGCAGACAATACACACTTCACTTTTATTATCTAAAATGGAAGTATACTTTATTTAAGCAAGTGATATCCTCTTCATGTTAAACATACAGAATTTGACTTCTGTATAGTTGATGAATATGTCTACTTCATTTGAGATATGTATGTAAGTGCACTTTGGAGGTTGGTTATTAAAGAAATGACAGTGGGGTGAGCAATATCATTCACAAACCCTTGAACTCTCCAATTACCACTCAGCAGAGAAGGAGTTCAGATAGACTAGCACTAGCGAGTGTGTGTGTGTGAGCCTCAAACACAGGAAGTGCTTTGCAGCTGGTCAGTCTTCCCCTCTGTGACACCACTATTGAATCGAAGGATGTCCTGTCCGTACTTCCTCTGTGTCTGTGTGTACACTGTATACTCAATAGATGTCCTGGAGGATGAAGTTGAAAGACCATACATATGGTGACCTCCCCTCCCTGCATCTCTATGCCAACTTACCTGAGACTGGATATAGGATTTTCTACTACTTAATAGTGTACTCTGATACAACACCAGACCTGGTTCAACATCACTGACTTCCAAAATCTGGTGAGCTGTCTACCGTGACAGACTTTAAAGAACTATAAACATGCTCATGAGTCTGACATGAAGGCTGTTCCTACCTTCTAAAATACACTTCCTGACCAAAAAAAAGTTGCATACACCAATGTTTTTATTGGACCGCCTTTAGCTTTGATTATGGCGCACATTCGTCATGGCATAGTTTCGACAACCTTATGCAACATCACAACATTTATTTCTGTCCAGAGTTGCATTAATGTTTGGACGAGATCTTGTATCGATGATGGGAGTGTCGAACCACTCCGTAAAGTCTTCTCCAGCACAGCCCAAAGACTTTCAATGTGGTTAAGGTCAGGATTCTGTGGTGGCCATTAAATTTGACATGACATTTATTTGATTAAATGATATTGAACTACAGAATATATTCTCTCTTTTGGCGTAAGCCCCGTCTGGCATTCCAGATCCTGCTGGAGATAGGAGGCAGGGTGCGAGGAGCCTACCCCCATGCAGGACGGGACTGGACTGGTGGCGGTGGATGATGCCGTGTTGGCACACTGAGACAGCAAAGAGGTACAGTAGATTGAAAGCAAGCTTTTAAAGCAATGGCTGATGTTTGTTTGGCAAGGAGATAACTAGATAATGGTGTGATGATGTACAGCTGCAAGTCTCTCACTAGAACTACACTTACGCTTACATTTGTCGTTGCATTGTGCATGTGGAAATGCTCTTATTTTCATACTGCCGATTTTTTAAAATGTGACCTAACCGAGCATTGTAGTTATCTCCGATCACGATCATTCAAGATTTTTTTCCAACTCATTTGTCCTGCGAAGCTGATGGATCACCACTATCCTAGTGTGGCAAGGCGGGTTAGAACCCACCCTATTATTATGTGTGATTATTAAATGACTGATGGGTGTGACAGCCAATGGGCTGCTGTCCCTGACCTATTTAAGGCGGAGTTCGGGCCACCTGGGTATGCGTCATCGTCAGATTCGCTTTTACGTGTGCGCGCGCAGCTCTATGGGAGGTATGTACCTAGCTGTTTGGCTAATGTTACTGCTAGTACACACACATACACTATTAAAGTGGTGGTGTATTTGTTGTAGCCAGGTTCTGACCAGGATTGGTGCGACTTTGCTTTTGGGGTGCAGGCTGTCTTTTCTCCGGTATGTCTATTTCAACGGACTAATGTTTGTTTTGGTGTGACCCCCGGTAACCTATGCTTTTATCGTATTACAGTTCGTGTACGTTCCGATGGAACACCGGTACATTGGCGGTTTTGCTTATGAACGTGAGCTGTGAGTAACCGAATAATCTGTGGCTCTAGCGATCTTCTACCGGTATGTATATTTAACCACTTGAGCATGATGAGGTTGAGTATTTTTTTCATTCATTCATTTTGTTTATTTTTAGTGCGTTAATCTGCTCTGGAGCGGTTCGTCACTGTGGACTGCGGGGCAAATGCTTCCTAGACAACCTTTTTAGACTGCATTGTCTGTTCTGCTGCTTTCTATACTACAGTGTGATTATTTGTTTTGTTTTGTAAACAGCTTTACGCTAATACTGGTGGTCTTGGTGAAGGGTGGCTAGTCTCAGGGCTGTCACTAAGCGTGAGACTTTCCAATGTTGCACCTTAGCCCCACCTTTTGCGATATCGCCACCAACTGTTTGTTTGTTTGTTAATTTGTTGTTTTCTTTGGTCTGTGCTTTTCCTAGTTGAATTTTCGAATTACTTTTTGTTTTGTGATTTAATTTGTTTGAAGCATAATTAATTGTCATTTCTATTTTGTATTGTTTGACTTATGATGTTTGTGGGTTATTTTTATTTTTTTTCTTTATAGCAGTTGGCTGCTTCATTGTTTGTTCAGGCCTTACTGGCAATTTAGTGTAAACCTTTCTGGGTTACACCCGTCTGTCGAACTGGTGGCCAGTAATTCGCCAGTTGTTGACCTTCTTCAGCGTTGGAATCTGCTTTCCTATAACTGAGTGTCTGTTAATTGTGAAATAAATTGTTTTGTTTTTTTGTTTGTTTCAGGAACTGGAGGCCCCGGTGTAGGGAAGCTAGCTGTCCTTGTCCTTTTGTGGTGTTTCCTTCACAGAGTGTTTTGCCGTTGGCACTTGCCTTTCTCTCACTTGGCGTGTGTGAGTGTGTGTGAGTGTTGGTGTGGTCTTAGGATACTCACTGTGCAGCTAGCCACCCTACTGGTAAGCCTCAGCCTGAAAGTTTTTCCTCTTTATTTTCCATTTTTCTGGTCTGGCGCCCACTGAAGTAGTGAGAACTCTTACCTGTTTTTATACATTTTAAATTTATTATTGTTGTGAAAATAAAAATAGTTTTGTATTCATATCCACGTCTCTTGTCCTCTGTGGTAGCGAACCTGTGTGTCTTATGAAATTTCCCCATTCATAGAAACGGGGTGGCGTAGTCTGCTCTTTATCTTGCTTCATTTCGTACATTTAGTGTAATTTTTGTCCAACCACTGCCCCGCCACATTCTGGCGCAGTCGGCAGGACGTGCCACATTTAGACCGAGACGTGGGTATCTATACTGTTGTTTGTTGTTCTTTGTTTTCTCTTTTTTTGTGTGTGTCTTTATTTGTATTGCAGGATTGAATTTACCTTGGTGTGGAGTGGCAGCAGAGCAGCAGTGCACGTCTGGTATATAAAATCGTATTTGTTACCTTTCACTGGTAAGTGCCTCTGTAGTTAAAATATGGAAGAGGAATTACAAGAATTAAGGGAAATGATTGTTCTGCTAAGAGCAGACAATGAGAGGTTGCGTCAGGAGCATATTCCTGTGCCCCCAGGTCCCGGTGACGCACCGCCTCCCGTTCCAGGGCCTTCTGTTCCTTCGCAACCCAGCAATGTTGATGTCACTCGACCAGAACGATTTGTTTTTGTACCACGAGATAGGAAGTGTCCAAAATTTAATGGCAGAGTTGGCCTTAGTATTGAGGAGTGGGTTGAGGAGGCCCAGGCTTGTATGCGCGTTCGTCACCTCTCGGAAACCGATAAGGCGTTTTACTTGTTTGAACACTTGGAAGGGGAGGCAAGGGAAGAGATCAAGTACCGCCCAGAGGTGGAGCGTAAAGACCCAGACAGAATTATTTCAGCTTTGCGGGAATTATACGGTTGCTCACAGTCATATGTTTCATTGCAGGAGGCCTTTTTCTCGAGAAAGCAACAGGAGGGGGAAAGCTTGTTGGAGTTCTCCCTTGTCCTGATGGGTCTCCTTGAGCAAGTGAAACAACGATCCCCTCATGGTATGCCAAATTCACATGTTTTACTATGAGACCAATTTGTCGAACATGTTTTTGATAGCACCCTCCGTCGTGAATTAAAACAGTTGATACGTCGTCAACCTACGTTAACTTTGTTGGAGGTTCGTAGCGAAGCCCTTAGATGGGAGAGGGAGGGTATGCCAGGAAGCACAAGGGCCCGAAGTCATTCCGTCCCCTCAGCTCACGGGATTCAATATGGGGTGCAAGGGGACCCATTCGTAGGTTTGAGTAGTTCATCAGGGAACTCTGAGTTGGTTGAGATGAGGATATGCTTAAATTCCAGCAAGAACAGTTAACTAAACTCACACAAAGTTTTGCCCGTTTGCAGACTCCCCAGTCGTGGAGTCAACCTCCCTGACAGGGCCCTGTTGTATGTAGGAGGTGTCAAAAGCCTGGTCATTTTGCCAGAGATTGCGACGGGGAACGTGTCCCCTCTCGCTCTAAGCTTCCTTTCCTCCCCAACCCGTCATTAGCTGGAGGTAGACAGCCTGGCCCATCAGCAACGTCGGGAAACTAGTCCCCACCATGCTTCAGGGCCATAGCACGGATGGGGAGGTAACTGGCTCAAATATGTCACGTCTAATGTCGTTATGCCCGCACCTTGTCGTATTGATTGGCGGAGTTCGAGTGCCCTGTTTGGTGGATACTGGCTCCATGGTAACTACGATTACCGAGAGTTGTTTTCGGAAACATTTTGAACCATGGGGTCAGGATCGACTTAAATCGTGCCAGTGGCTGCAGCTTCGAGCTGCTAATGGTCTTTCAATCCCTTATATTGGTTATGTGGAATTGAGCATCGAACTGTGTGGTCAGTTAATTGCAGGGTGCGGTGTGCTTGTTGTACGGGACCCTCCTGGTGGGTTGTGTACTCTGGTCCCAGGTGTTCTGGGAATGAATGTCCTTAGTCGATGCTACAAGGAGCTTTTTGGGCAACATGGCCCGGCCCTTTTTGATTCACCTTCGACCGCAGAGGTTCCAAATTTTGTTCTACAGGCACTGCAACATTGTCGTTTAGTTGATAAGCAGACTCCTGAGGTAAGTTCAGGAAGAGTTAGAGCGCGAGGGCGGAGACCATGTCGCATCCCAGGTGGCATGATGAAGTTTGTGGCAGCTACTTGTTCCGAGCAATACGCCAAGAGTACTGTTCTTTTCGAGCCCCCAGAGTCCGGGTTACCAGCTGGTCTGTTGGCTTCTCCTGCATTAGTGCAGGTTACACGAGGTACTGTTTATCTACCTGTGGTAAATGTGGGAATCACTGACGTGTTGCTCTATGCTAATACTGTCCTTGGTACACTAAATGATGTTTGTGTGGTTAGCTTGCCATCAGGAGTTAGTGAGGTCAGGTCTGTGGTGGCCACCGTGGGTTCCCTAGCCCTTGAAGTGATCCCTGTTGTTCAAGAACAAATTGAAGCGCTTGATTTGTCTGTTTTATCAGAAGTAGAACAAGGTCAGTTAAGGGACTTGCTTTACAGATTCCAGTCTGTGTTTTCCACTCATGAGGGTGACTTAGGATGTACAGGCTTGATATCTCATGACATTCCCCTGATAGACACCGTCCCTGTCCGGCAACGGTACAGGCGTATACCTCCGTCAGAATATGAGGTGGTGAAGTCCCACATCAACCAGCTGTTGGAGGCTGAAGTTATAAGGGAGTGTTGCAGTCTGTATGTTTCCCCAATTGTCCTTGTTAAAAAGAAAGACGGTAGTCTGCGTATGTGTGTCGACTACCGCCAGTTAAACTCAAAGACTCGCAAGGACGCTTTCCCTCTGCCGCACATCGAGGAATCATTGGACTCCTTGACAGGGGCCTGCTGGTTCTCCACTATGGACTTAGCTAGTGGATACAATCAGGTCCCTGTCACTGAGAGCGATAGGCCAAAGACTGCATTCTGCACCCCTTTTGGGTTGTTTGAATGGAATCGCATGCCCTTTGGGCTTTGCAATGCCCCAAGCACCTTCCAGCGTTTAATGGAACGGATGTTTGGGGACCAGCAGTGTAGGTCTTTACTCCTGTACCTCGACGACATCATAGTCTTCTCTTCCTCGGTGCCGCAACAGTTAGAGCGATTGGAGGTGGTTTTAAGTCGTCTCGAACATGAGGGTTTGAAGGCTAAATTGAGTAAATGTGCATTTTTCCAATGTGAGTTAAAGTATTTGGGACATGTTATCTCAGCACTGGGGGTATCAACTGATCCCAGTAAAATTGAGGCCGTAGCTAATTGGCCACGCCCCACTAGTGCATCAGAGCTGCGTTCATTTTTAGGCTTTGCAAGCTACTACCACCGCTTTGTTGAGGGATTTTCGAAATTGGCAGCCCCTCTGCATAAAATGGTAGCCGAATGGACCGCTATTAAGCCTAGAACAAGAGCAGTGCAGGGTTTTTCTAGCGCCTGGACCGAGCAGTGCCAGCAGAGTTTTGATGAGCTGAAGAGTAGGTTTACTACTGCCCCAGTACTCGCCTATGCTGACTTTTCCCTGCCTTTTATCCTGGAGGTAGACGCTAGCCATGGTGGATTAGGAGCTGTCCTCTCCCAGGAACAAGGAGGTAAGGTACGGCCCATTTCATATGCTAGCCGCAGTCTCAGGCCCACTGAGCGCAATATGTCCAACTACAGCTCCATGAAGTTGGAGTTTTTGGCGCTCAAGTGGGCATTGACTGAGAAATTTAGGGAGTATTTGTTAGGGCAGAAGTGTATTGTGTACACCGATAATAACCCTCTCAGCCATCTTACCACTGCAAAGCCCAGCTTGCAGCGTTCCATTTCGATATCCGGTATCGGTCAGGAAGGAGTAACCGGAATGCTGATGCACTTTCCAGACAGGACCCTTCTAGCCATAGTGAGGTGAGGGATTTGTTACTAGGGACTGAGCTTCCAGAGGTCATGAGGCAAGCATCAGGGGTAGATCTAGGTATACAAGCTACCCAAGCTGTAGTTTCTGTTCTGCCTAGTTTGGTGGGTGACATGAAGGCACTGCAGGAGGCAGATCCGGTGATTGAGGAGATTTTGGTGTTCTGGAGGCTGGGAACACCCCCCACCTCCGAAGAACGCCGGCAGCTGTCCAAGGCTACCTTGGTCCTACTGCGTCAGTGGGATTGGTTACTGGAGAAAGAAGGGGTTTTGCATCGTCGTGTGTTTCGTTCCAATGGTGGTGATGAGATTCTCCAGGTAGTTCTTCCAGCTGTTCTACATAAGGAAGTTTTGACACAAGTGCACCAGGGGCATGGGCACCAAGGGGTCGAGCGGACCACCGAGCTGGTGCGGCATCGCTTCTACTGGCCAGGCTTGACATCTGATGTAGCCCAGTGGTGTCGAGAGTGCGAAAGGTGTCAGGTCGCCAAGGATACGCAGCCGGTTGCCCGCAGCTTTATGGGTCATTTGTTGGCCTCCAGGCTAAATGAGATTCTGGCCATTGATTTTACACTGCTGAAACCATCTCGCTCGGGGCTAGAAAATGTCTTGGTGATGACCGATGTCTTCACCAAGTACACTCTTGCAATCCCCACTCGAGACCAGCGGCACATTGGTAGTGGAGTGGTTCTATAAGTTTGGTGTTCCTGGTCGCATTCATTCTGACCAGGGCCGCAGCTTTGAGTCCTCCCTAAGACAACAGCTCTGTAATCTTTACCAGATTGAGAAGTCCCGCACTACACCATATCATCCGGCTGGCAATGGGCAGTGCGAACGTTTTAACAGGACTTTGCATAATCTCCTGCGCACCTTACCCGTCTCCCGAAAGACAGATTGGGTTTCTGCTCTCCCTCAAGTCCTTTTCTGTTACAATACCACCCCTCATCAAACGACTGGTGAGTCGCCCTACTTCCTGATGTTTGGCCAAGAGCCAAGGCTCCCTATCGATTTTCTTTTGGGTAGAAGCCAAGAGATGGTGTCTGGAAGCGTGAATGAATGGGTTTTGGAGCACCAAACCAGATTAGAGGTTGCCTTTGAAGGGGCCCGAGAGCATTTAAAGGTAGCGGCAGATCGTCGCAAGAAGCAGCACGACCTGCATGTTCGAGATGCACCATTGGGGGAGTGCCAGTTGGTTTACCTTCGGGATTATGGTGCAAGAGGGCGCCATAAGATCCAGGACCTGTGGAGCCCAGTGGTGTATCAGGTGGTAAGAGCGCCTCAGGCAGGTGGGTCAGTGTATACAATTGCGCCAGTAGATGATTTGAGTAGGGCAAAGCAGGTCCACCGCTCCTTATTGAAAACCCGTGTACAGAGAGATTCTCCTGCTGATGTTTCTGCAGGTGGTCCTTTGGCGGTTGAGGTACTACCATCAGAGGAATCCCCATCCGATGAGGTTGATCTGTGGGTTTTGGTACCTGAAACCCCACAGGCACATGGTGGGTTAGCACTAAGGGATCCAGTGTCATTACCTGCCCTTGCTCCTCGATGCTTAACCGAGAATATGGACCCAACAGCTCTAATGGCCTCTGGACAGCTTGGTGTGGTGCCTCCAAATCCAGAATTGCTACTTGAACCCGTACCAGTAGATCAGCCTGGTAATAGTGGAATTTCCTTGCGACGGACGGGGCGAGCTAACGCCGGTCATCATCCTAACCGACACCACCTTCCTCGGGCAGTGGAAGTGGTGAGGGGCGGTGTCGCTATGGTGGCTCCTGTGTCTAATGCTGTTTCTGCCCTCTTTAGGCCCTGGCACTAGGTAGTTTCCTGGCTGTAGTAGGAGTTGGTCCATCGTCGGTGCGACGATGCAAGAGCTAGGGGTAGATTGTGGCAAGGCGGGTTAGAACCCACCCTATTATTATGTGTGATTATTAAATGACTGATGGGTGTGACAGCCAATGGGCTGCTGTCCCTGACCTATTTAAGGCGGAGTTCGGGCCACCTGGGTATGCGTCATCGTCAGATTCGCTTTTGCGTGTGCGGCCGCAGCTCTGTGGGAGGTATGTACCTAGCTGTTTGGCTAATGTTACTGCTAGTACACACACATACACTATTTAAGTGGTGGTGTATTTGTTGTAGCCAGGTTCTGACCAGGATTGGTGCGACTTTGCTTTTGGAGTGCAGGCTGTCTTTTCTCCGGTATGTCTATTTCAACGGACTAATGTTTGTTTTGGTGTGACCCCCGGTAACCTATGCTTTTATCGTATTACAGTTCGTGTACGTTCCGATGGAACACCGGTACATTGGCGGTTTTGCTTATGAACGTGAGCTGTGAGTAACCGAATAATCTGTGGCTCTAGCGATCTTCTACCGGTATGTATATTTAACCACTTGAGCATGATGAGGTTGAGTATTTTTTTCATTCATTCATTTTGTTTATTTTTAGTGCGTTAATCTGCTCTGGAGCGGTTCGTCACTGTGGACTGCGGGGCAAATGCTTCCTAGACAACCTTTTTAGACTGCATTGTCTGTTCTGCTGCTTTCTATACTACAGTGTGATTATTTGTTTTGTTTTGTAAACAGCTTTACGCTAATACTGGTGGTCTTGGTGAAGGGTGGCTAGTCTCAGGGCCGTCACTAAGCGTGAGACTTTCCAGTGTTGCACCTTAGCCCCACCTTTTGCGATATCGCCACCAACTGTTTGTTTGTTTGTTAATTTGTTGTTTTCTTTGGTCTGTGCTTTTCCTAGTTGAATTTTCGAATTACTTTTTGTTTTGTGATTTAATTTGTTTGAAGCATAATTAATTGTCATTTCTATTTTGTATTGTTTGACTTATGATGTTTGTGGGTTATTTTTATTTTTTTTCTTTAAAGCAGTTGGCTGCTTCATTGTTTGTTCAGGCCTTACTGGCAATTTAGTGTAAACCTTTCTGGGTTACACCCGTCTGTCGAACTGGTGGCCAGTAATTCGCCAGTTGTTGACCTTCTTCAGCGTTGGAATCTGCTTTCTTATAACTGAGTGTTTGTTAATTGTGAAATAAATTGTTTTGTTTTTTTGTTTGTTTCAGGAACTGGAGGCCTCCGGTGTAGGGAAGCTAGCTGTCCTTGTCCTTTTTGTGGTGTTTCCTTCACAGAGTGTTTTGCCTTTGGCACTTGCCTTTCTCTCACTTGGCGTGTGTGAGTGTGTGTGAGTGTTGGTGTGGTCTTAGGATACTCACTGTGCAGCTAGCCACCCTACTGGTAAGCCTCAGCCTGAAAGTTTTTCCTCTTTATTTTCCATTTTTCTGGTCTGGCGCCCACTGAAGTAGTGAGAACTCTTACCTGTTTTTATACATTTTAAATGTATTATTGTTGTGAAAATAAAAATAGTTTTGTATTCATATCCACGTCTCTTGTCCTCTGTGGTAGCGAACCTGTGTGTCTTATGAAATTTCCCCGTTCATAGAAACGGGGTGGCGTAGTCTGCTCTTTATCTTGCTTCATTTCGTACATTTAGTGTAATTTTTGTCCAACCACTGCCCCGCCACACTAGGTTTTAATAATGCGTTGGACAGTTATTAATCCAATTCTAGTGATTTCAGCAATATTCTTAGTTGATTTCTTTGTTTGATGCAGGTTAATAATTTGCCCCTTCTGAATCACAGTAACATCTTTTCCACAACCATGGGATACGTCCAATAATTTTTGCCAGCTGAAACATATTAATCACTGCAATAATGATCCAATCATAGGCTATTAAGTATCTGCTTATTTAAATCCAAACTGTGACTTTCTTTGGCCAGGAAGTGTACTTACTTTTTAATAACATATAAAGCTGGCATCACACTAGCTGATATTTTGAAGCAATTTTAAGAATGATTTACACAATCGCCGGCCAGCGGTAAGAGAAGAAATGTACATTTGCATCTGCCAGCAGGGGGTCATTAATCTCTTGACCGTTGGGACTCCCTGCTGAGTAAATGGTTCCAGCACCTAGAAAAGCAGATCAATATTTTTTAGAAACAATCATTCTGTCGCAGGGCGGGGTCTTGTGTAATCTTTAAGTGACCAATGAGCTTCTTGTATAACTAAAGAACTGACAAGACGTCATACTGATCTGAACAATTTCATCAACGATCGCACTCAGCCACTTATAATCATAAATGTGATTGTGATCCATAGTGATTCTGTCACCAAGTGTTTTTACTGGGGTTCCCCTACACTAAAATGACTAATGAAATAAGAAAGCTGAGGCACTACAGTCTGTTTTTACAGAAAGTAATTTCTTTATTCACTGAAAGCTGCACATTGACATGCACATTCTACAGCAAGCCTCAAGGGGATAAATACACAATCGCACACATTGAAAAGGTAAAGTTGCTCTATGAACCATATCCTAAATCAATTGATTACAATAGTTTATGGTCATGCGGTACTTCTGTTGTTATTTCGGTAAGCTCAACGTGACAGGGAATCAGAGAAAGAGAGTCGTTATGTCTGTCACCCGGTCATGTCTGTCGTTATGTCTGTCATCCTGGAGGAGGCGAGAGAGTGAGGATCTAAATGCAGAACTTTAATTGATGACAACAGAAGAGGATTAAACTATGAAGGAATAATATGAAGAAGAAGGTAACAAAAACACAACAGCAGAATGTTGACTACTAATGCACTACACACAAATAAGAACTGACAATGGAACAAGGAACAAGAGGATATTTATACACTAGGGATAACAAGGAGACAAGGAAGATCTGTAATACAATTAAGGCAATGATAGGAAGACAGACATAACAGAGGAAGACACAAAACTTCAAATTAAGAGTCTCTTATCATTTTTTCCTTGTGGGGGAAAACCCAAGTAACCTCCGAAGTCATAAGTGGGTGCCTCAGAAAGACGGCGAGCGGCGGTGGCAGTGTGCATACATTCAGAGAAAACAATTGTTCCCCGTCTGTCATTCACTTGACATTGTGTCGCCGCCGTGAACGTGCGATTGGACTGGAACTCTCCGTCCTTCCCCCAGCGTGCGATTGGACCTCCTCGCTTTTCCACTCTCACTACACTTCACTTGTGGCTGAACCTGGTCGAGATGCGGGATGTCGACATTTTGCGACACCGTCGATGACTTCGCTCAGCAGTTTTCGGCGGTGAAGAAACAGATGGAGGCCATCTTTCACATCATGCCTCGCTGCCATTCCAGCGCAAGCCTATCTCTGTCTGCTCACTAAGGGCGTCCCCCTATGGCTACCAAACATCAGGCAGCTCCGCCTCAACCTGGGCCCAGCTCTCAGCCCCAGCGTTGAGCACCCTGCAGGAAGCGCAATCCACCCATCTGTCGGACATCATCGAGGACGCGGAAGGATCCCAAGCGTTCCTGAGATGGATGACACAGGGAACGATACGTTTGCTCTGGAGCTGGTAAGCAGACCACTCCGTCCCCCAGTGGAGGGCCGGGAGGAGAATCCTAATTTTCCTTTATTTATTTTGCTGCACCCTCTTCGGACTGCAGTACCCACATTCTCAATAAAAGAGTTACTTCCTCATTCCCTGGGTCATCTGGCCTGCAAATGGTGTTCTCACAGCAGCCCGGCACCAAACATCGGCAGTCCCGGCACCCCGCCAGGCCCCCGCCCCCTTCTGGTAGTATCCACTTTATCTCGGTGCACAGCGAAGACGCCAACACCCTACATGCGGAGATCGCGACCCTTTTACTCAAAGACGCGATAGAGCCTGTCCTTCCAGCCTAGATGAAGAAGGGTTTCTACAGCCCTTACTTCATCGTACCCAAAAAGGCGGTGGCTTGCGACCGATCCTGGACTTGCGAGTTTTCAACCAGGCCTTGCACAAACTCCCGTTCAAGATGCTCATGCAGAAACAATTTCTAAAATGCGTCAGGCATCAGGATTGGTTCGCAGCGGTAGACCTGAAGGATGCGTACTTCCGTGACCAGGCGTATCAGTACAAGGTCCTCACCTTCGGCCTGTCCCTGCCCCGCTAAGGGAAGTGAGCATCCGCATACTCAACTACCTCGACAACTGGCTCATCCTAGCCCACTGAGAGTTAGTGTGCGCCCACAGGGACCAGGTGCTCAGGCACCTCAGCCGTATAGTGCTTCAGGTCAACTGGAAAAAGAGCAAGCTTGCCCCAGTTCAGAACATCTCTTTCTCGGCATGGAGTTAGACTCAGTCTCACGACAGCGCCACCAGCGTGCGCAGTTGGTGCTGAAATGCCTCCCCTTGTTCAAGCTAGGCACAACAATTCCAGAGGCTCCTGGGGCATATGGCATCCTCTGTGGCGGTTGTGCCGCTGGGGTTAATGCATATGAGACCGCTTCAACACTGGCCCGAGATGGGCATGGCACTGCGGCACATACCGTGTGTTCATCACCCCCTCTGGCCGCAAGATTTTCAACCACTGGACAGACCTCTGTTTCCTACAGCAGGTGTCCCGATGCATTCTGGTCACCACAGACGCCTGCAAATGGGGTTGGGGCGCCGTATGCATTAGGCACGCAGCAACCAGCTCCTGGACGGGGCCCGGCTGGGTTGGCACATCAACTGCCTTGTAATTCTTGCCCTGCAGAGGTTTCTCCTGCTGCTTCGGCAAGCACGTCTTGATCCGTTCAGACAGCACCACCACGATATCGTACGTAAATCGCCAAGGCGGCGTGCACTCTCGTCACATGTCGCAACTCGCCCGCCATCTGATCCTTTGAAGTCTGGAGAGACTGACTTCAGGTTGCTGTGCGGCACTCATATCCCAGGCAACCTCAACGCGGCAGCGGACACACTGTTGCGAAAGGGCATGCTCAGCGGAGAGTGGAGTCTCCACCCCAGGCAGTCCAGCTGATTTGGGAGCGGTTCGGCAAAGCACAGGTAGACCTGTTCGCTTCCCAAGAGAGCTCCCACTGCCCGCTCTGGTACTCCCTAGTGGAGGCTCCCCTTGGGACAGACAGGCTGGCACACAGCTGGCCCCGGGGGCTCCGCAAGTACGTAATTCCCCCAGTGAGCCTACTTGCACGGGTGCTGTACAAGGTCAGGGAGTACGAGGAACAAGTCACTCTAGTGGCCCCCGATTGGCCCACACAGACTTGGTTCTCGAAAATCTCCTCGCGACAGCACCTCCCTGGTGAATTCCTCAAAGGAAGGACTTTCTTTCTCATGGACGGGGCACCCTCTGGCATCCGCACCCACACTCTGGAACCTCCACATCTGGCCCCTGGACAGGATGCGGAAGATCTATGTGGCCTACCACCTGCTGTCGTAGACACGATCAACCAAGCCAGAGCTATCTCTACCAGGCTCAGTGCTTCAGGGACCAGGTAGTGAACCTGCAAGCGCTGTCTCAGGAGGAGGCAGACCCAGCCTTATCATTGCTGTGTCCGGTGTGTGCTTTGCGTACCTATGTGGATCGCACACAGAGCTTTAAATGTTCTGAGCAGCTCTTTGTCTGCTTTGGTGGACAGCGGAAAGAGAACGCTGTCTCCAAACAGAGGCTAGCCCACTTGGTTGTCGACGCCATCACTTTGGTCTATGAGACCCAGGCCATGCCCGCCCCCTTGCGAGTTCGAGCACACTCAACGAGAAGTGTGGCATCCTCGTGGGCACTGGCCAACGGCACCTGTCTAGCAGACATCTGCAGAGCAGCGGGCTGGGCAATACCCAATACCTTTACGAGATTCTACAAGATTCTTCCGCTTGCACATAGCACCCTTCCCCTCCACTGAGTGCGCTCTTTCTCCTAGGAGAGTCCACTAAACTCGCGTTCCCTGGATGTCCTTCCTTCCTAGCCCTCTGGTGTGTGAATTCAGCAGAGGAATTCCCAACCAGACCCACAAAGGGTACTAATTACTATGTACTGGAATAGGTGCTCCACAGGGTTGGCTTTCACGGATGAATCGCCCTGTGTGTATTTTCTGCGGTACTGTCCCCCTGCAGGCGGACCCACATCTCCCTTGGGCAGTCCCTCTTGTGTTTGTAGCAACTCTTCCCTCGCTAGGTAGGATCTACCACCGTGCCACTTCCACATGTTGCCTGAAAACCCATGTGATGTATTCGCCACATTTAACCTCCCACCAGCTTGGGCAGGATGTGGTCTCCGCAGGGTCTTTTCCCCCTGAAAGAATAGGAGTTGGAAAAGAATGCCTTCCCGATGCGCATTATAGCGTTAAAAGGCCCCAGTATATAATAACTAGTAAACATGGCAATAGCAATGTCAAGGAGATGGGTTTGATTCCCAGAAAATACACAAACTTATAATATTTACACAGTACCTTAAGTAGAAGTTTCTTTGGATAAAAGTGTCGGCTAAATGAGTACAGTAAATGTAATATAAATAAAAGTCCATGTGATTCCTGTCGTGTGTGTGTGTGTGTGTGTTTGTGTATCAGAGCTCAGAGCTCAGTCCTATTTGAACAGATTGTGAGGCAACCAAGCTAGAGTTAGTGTCTTCTTATAGTCTAAGATTAGAGATATGTATTGTTGCGTTTACAAAAACTATTTTTCTTTGATCTTTGAACTTCACTGCATGTAAAAACATTATTTTCAAACAAGTTTAAACATGGCTAGATTTGAGCCACTGTTGGATTGGTGTGTTCAGAGGGACACAGTCTTTCGGAGTCCTTTTCTTATATTTAGTCAACAGTGATTATAGTGAAAAGTTTCAACTAACTGGCAAACACCCACAGACTGAGACACGATTTACTGGAATGCAGAAATGAAACAGATGTACTGCTGGCAACATGATCAGCAACTTACACATGCTGGCATTTTGATCTTCATTTTCTCATTCACTGGCTTGTGTTACTTTCTGTCTAAAGTGTCTAAAATGGTTGAAAAATGTAAGAATGCACCCTTTCAATGAATGAGTTGAAATTAAGAATTGGAATGACAGGAAGAGAAATTTACTGAATCCCAATTCAATACATTTTAACACTAAATAGATGATTTACATATGTTTTCTGACAAAAAATAAATAATTACATTAATAATTTTCATATTGTGAATATTATTATATTGTATAATTATAATAGGTTTTCCCTGATATGTAGAAAACAGTTTGGTAACACATTTCTGATCAACATATTTCTGGACAGTTCAAACAATTAACAACCATCATAACGGAATTAAATGTTTCCATACTGCACAACGTCCTTTTTTCAGTAAAAGTTTTAAAGTTGTGGTGCCCAACAAATAGTTTTGGATAACATTATAAAAAGAATTATTCTTATCAAAATTGGAATCTAATGATTATGTAATATATTTAAAAAACTAGAACATTCTGGGAAATAAAGAGATCTTGCACCATGGGTTAGGCTCTGGTAGTTCATTTATAAAAAAATTGGCATTTCTAACATTGATTATTTAAATCATCAAATGTAACCACATATTTATTGTTTTATAAAATGTTTTTGTAAATTAAAGATGGCGTTAGTGTGAATAAAGTCCTTAAAGTCATTGTTTTATACTGACAGTCGAGTTCCGACGTATGACGCAGGCATAGCATAAGCTCCGGTGATAAGTGACGAACGCGGAAGTTGTTTACAACAAAGGAAAATGGTGAAAAAAAGGGAGTTGTTTTAGCTATACTGTAGATTTGTATTAGTCTTAAAATGGTGTGTTCGTGCATCTATCCAGTCATTCTAATCATCCATTCATGGCAGCAAACACTCTCAGCCTCTGTTGGAATTACCTCGCATTTCCTGCATGAGCAGCACCATGTCTCCCGTACTCTCCGTCTACAGATTATTTTGTTTGTGCCGCTGCTGCAGCCTCCTGCATCTCCCAGAAGTCCTGGTTGGTGTACTCTGGTTCAAACAAATAGGGCTTGGCAAAAAACTCAATCTCCTCTTCTCTTATATTAAATTTTTCTTTAAAAAACCTTGTTGTAGTGTTCTAATTCGTGACTGGCATTTTGTTTTCCTCTATCCTCTGCACTTCCGCGCTCGTCACATTTCATACGCCGAAACTCAACTCTCTTGTGAATGCGTGGACGGACATTACCAGTAGTTATAGTTTATAAAGTTATAAATATGGATATTTTTCTTACAAAAATGCATTGCTTCACTTTAGAAGGCCTTTTTTAACCCCCTGGATTGGTATGGATGACTTTTTTGATGGATGGATGCGCTTTTTGGGTTTCAAAAACTAAGGTACCAAATAATCAAATTATAAAGCTTGGAAGAGCCAGGATATTTTTTAATATAACTCTGAACCCTTATCAGGCTAATCAAGCCTCCGAGAGGGATAAAGGCCGACTGCGGAGGATTGTGCGGGAGAGAGAGAGATAGTTTAAGGACATGTCCGTCATGTGTGTTTGTGTCTTTTAAGTTTATCATTAAAAATATTATTTATATCGTCAAGCCGGTTCTCGCCTCCTCCTTCCCATTGAATCGCTTTACACTAACCCTTTAAGAATGCTTTTTACTTGCGATATATCTTTTTTACAAGATAATTACATTTGCTCTCAAATACGGCATGTTTGATTGCATAATAATGACACAAAAGTAACTCTATAAGTGTGTGTAATGTGCGTCTGTTCTCACGTGAATGTGCCAATGTGATTACGTCACATGACTGTACTGCTGCTGACCAGAAGTGATGATTTATAGTTAAAAAGTACTAAAATATTTATATTTTCACAGCAAAAGCGATCGTTTCGCTTTAGTAGAAATTAATTTAAGGATGAAATTCATGCACTTGCAACCACTTGCATTTTAAGGACCTACTGAGCTAAGATCATTTAAAATTTTTCTTATAAAAAATGTGTTTTGATGAAGACAGAAAGTCATATACACCTGGGATAGCATGAGGGTGAGTAAATGATGAGAAAATTTTCATCTCTGGGTGAACTAACTCTTTAATATTACCTGCATAGGCCAAACAATGTGCAAAATTATTAACATAGTGTAGGCTGCTTAGGAAAATGTGGTTTCAAAAAGTTTTTTGATGTTGTTTGATGGTTCCATGCTTTGGCAGTCAATCATTGGTTGCACATTGTAGTCAGGGCAGGACTGGGAAGAGAAATCAGCCCGGGATTTTACATGACAACTGGCCGTGTTGGGGGTGTTCTGCATATCGCAGCACCGTTTTGTGGTCCATTTTGCATAACGTGGCGGCTCGTTTTAATTTATCGCGGCCCATTGGGAACGTTGCGTGGCCAAAACACCGGCCCGCTCGGTTCTCCCGATTGCCAGTCCGCTCCTGATTGGCCCAAAAGTGCATCGGCCCACCGGGAAAATGCCCGGTATGCCGGATTACCAGTCCAGCCCTGATTGTATTAACATCATGCAGTCTGTCCACATTGGCACAATATAGCTAATGGAAAGCAACAGATATATTTGCACCACAGTACGATAGAGTTTTGTTGGACACAGCCTGTGACATCAACACCAATTGAAACTGAAAACATTTGAATCCTCCTTTTAAAAAAGAACTGAGAGTCAATGGTGTAGGCTGCAAATAGTGCGACTTCAGGATTATTGTTGATTGATGATGACATTTTGATTGATGATATTGATTGATGCTATCTACATATGGTTTGTTTTAACTTGCATGAAACTTGTACTCTGTCATCATGCCAAACATCTGTGTAACATACCTGTATGCCATTTCATACATCAATAATTCATTAACTGCATTTTCTCCTTAATTCATCAAAATCAAAAATGTAAAAAAAATAAATAAATAAATAAATAAATAAATAATATATATATATATATATATATATATATATATATATATATATATATATATATATATATATATATATATATATATACTGTATATATAATAATGAAAGGAGGTAAATGATACAATTTTTTAAAAAAATGTTGATAGATGAATGCACTTCACTGACCTTTAACAAGCACAATTAACTTCAGCCTCACAGACATGTACAATCACATAAATTCCAAATGCTTCATGTCTGTACTGTGCACGCAGAACTGAAATCTTGTCCCATCAATCCGTCAGTATTGCGGAACAAAAATGTGTTTAATGGCATATATGCGTTCTGAGTAGAACTGAAATCACAGATATCCGGGTGAATAAATAATAGTGTTTATCACAGCACTTGGCATGTGTGGCTCTATTTGTACAAGAGTGTGAATTTCTTTGAATGTGAACAATGGTGTTGGTGGTGACAAGATAATGAAAGTTGCCAGACAGGCAGTGCTGCCCATCGTTGCATGCTGGCTACTGCAAACAGAACGCAGGAAGGTCAAAAGATAAGAAGAAATGACAAGTTACTATTTTACTCACTAGTTTACACATTACCATGTGGCATCACCATTACAGAATTATTTGCACATATTGTGTCAGGTTCAACATATAAAATAAAATGAATAAGTATTTAAACATAGAGTTACTATAACTAAATATAGACACCCCATTGTGCACTATACTATTACCAATATACACTACCAGTTTGGATGCATCTACTCATTCTTTATTATTGTTTTCCACATTTTAAAATAGTAGAGTCATCAAAACTATGAAACAACACTAATGGATGTGTGTAGTGACAGAAACAAAAATCTGTATTTGATAATCTCTGTTTATTTATTTATTTATTATTATTATTGCTGTGATGAAACAGTGTTGATCCTAAAAATGTCACACCATAATTCCATGCCTATATTTCTGGCTGCTCAGTATGATTGAAGTGAATGGTTTCTATGGTTTCTGTCACCAGGGAGACAGATCAGAAGCCTGCTGGACTTATCAGGCTCAGACAGTGGATGCTGTGTACACCATCCATTCTTCCGCAGTGTGCCGTATGTATGTCTGCGTGCATTAGATGAAAATACGTGACCTTTCTACAAGTTGTTACAATGACATCCTCATATCAGGACAATCCTTTAACATGTGTTCATGTATTATATTTACACATTTGGCGCTGTTTTATTCAAAGCGATTTGGAGGGCATTTAAAGAACATCTCATCAGTTTGTGTGTTCCCTGGGAATTTAACCCATGATCTTGGCATATTGAGCTACAGGTAAATGAAAGTAAACCTTAAAGAGGGTGCAAATGTTATAATTGGTTCCTATAATTTTTGGGCAGAAATCTTATAAAGGCCCTAAATGTAAAAACATTACATCCAACATGTAATAAAGGCCTTAAATGTAATAACATTTGGTCTTAAATCTTTTAAAGGCCCCAAATAAAAATTCTGAAGTCCTAAATCTAAATAAAGGCCCTAAATTCAATAACATTTGGTCCTAAATGTTTTGGTCCTAAACTCTGCTTTTTGTTGTGCCTGACAACAGCCTTCAGCCATGACTACATTCACAAAATGGCATGGCCTCTCATGCCTTATTGCTTAATAATTGATAACTAGTAATCCATTTCCAAATGCATTTATAATCATTTATATTCAGTTATAACAAGAGTCATGCAACATTAGTCAAATAGTAAGATGATTTTAACTCGGATGTTATACATTTTTAATAAAGAACTTCAAGATTGTTTAATCAAAACATGAAATGCCATTAGTCATGATGTCAGACAAAGAGACCCAAGAGCCAAGAGGAACAGTTCTTAGGATTTATTTACAATAAATATTAACTTCCACTGTGCTGGCGAAGACTGAGGATCCCTGCAGTTGCGGGTAGGAGTTTGAGGATGCGTGCACGCCGTACTTTATTAATAAAGGATCCAAGAACCCACTGACAATGAATTCCATTTCATGTAGGGAATGCATGTGAGAAATGACTAAATGTAATTTAGGACACATTCTGGTTGTCAAATGCTAGTGGAATATGTCATTAGTCCATATTTATGAGACATGATCAACTACAGTCTTGAAGGAAAACTGAGTAAACTTGAGGGGAACGGACTTCATAGACACTAAAAATGACCTTGACATTAGCTGGTCACACTGAAAAAAGCATCATGTGACTGTATTTGACAATTGGTTTGATATTCTGTTATCTAATATAATGGAATTCACACATTTCTAAGTGTTGCTAAAGGGTACAAATAAGTTTGGGGCAACTTTATAATACATTTGATTCATTTTTTGGATATAACCATACAAAACCTGCATTATCTATCACAACTCTTACAGTCTAAGTTGCACTTTAACACACTAAAACAGCGTTTCATTGTTTTATTTTTATTAAATCAATAGGATTACTTTTTTGTGGATTCAGATGAAATCAGATGTCCATTTCAGATACGTTAAGTCTGACTCAGGCTTGCAATCAGACAGTTCAGTGGTATCTCTCTGTCTGGTTCCGCTTGTTTCTTTTTTGGTTTGGTGGAAACTGGCAGTTTCTCTTTCTGGCCTACTTTGTGATTTTCAATGAAAAATTCAGCTGAACAGCCCCAGGGGCTGCAATTTTGTGCCATTACTGCATGAGCGCTTAAAAGAAGAGGAGATCAGCAAACACACAGCAGTGAGGAAATGACAGTAGAGACATGGAGAAACCAAAAAACACACATCAAGCAGTAAAATATTGACACCACAATGAGAAACACTGGCTATGTTTGGAATTTCACCCCAGAAAATTTAATTCTATTATTTACTCATTTTCAACCTGTATGCTGTTATTTTTCTGTGAAATACAAACAAATATTTCTATTTTGAAGAATATTTAGAAGCTTTTGTCATACAAAAACCAGTGTCACAGTGACCACGGCTGTCAAGCATCAAAAAGAACAAAACAGCCTAAAAGGACCATAAAAGTATCGTAAAAGTAGTCAATATGACTTATATGTCCACTATATTCCAAGTGTTCTGAACACTGTGACGTGCACAGAACGGGGCCAGTAGGGGCCCCTATTGTTAAAAAATCTAAAGGTGCCCTTTTGGTCGTCCAGAAAAAGGGAAGCAATGTGATAATCTCGTAATAATCTCACAATTATATTAGTAATGTGTTATTATGAGATTTCTTTGTAAATCGTGGGTGTGTTCATTAAAATTAAGGGGAGGAGCCTTTAAATGTGCACGCCATAGCAGATTGGGGGCACATACCATCACAAGTGATCCTCCCTATGCCATTTATTCACACCGAAGTGCAGAGCTCTTGAAGTGGGTACTCTGAAGGAAAAATGGCATTACTGTATGAATGTATCCTTCGCTAACAGTCTTGCATAAGGGCCCTTCGAGAAAAGATTCATTTTCTCACTTTCGTTTTGAACGAGCTTTCGAGAGCCATTCAAGGAAGCAAAAAAACAGAAGTTTCAAAGTGCTGTTACCGCAGATGAGTAACAGGTCAGATAAAAAGTCCACTCCATATTTTGTGTTGTAAGGTCATCAAAAGAATAATAATCGATTGCTACTGCATTTCCAACATTGTGCAACTGCAGTGAAGACAGATTTATTAATTATACTAGGATTATAAACGGTTGCGTCGCTTTCAGTGAATTCGGCTTTTATAGAATACTGCCATTAACTGAAGGAGCTGTCTGGTTCAGCCAAAGCCAGTTTTTTTATTGAAACTAATAAGCCTTTAGACTAATCACTTTCAGAACATAACATGGTATTACCATTTTTTAGACATGTAATCTACCATGATAACCATTCAAAGCCATAGGACCATCTTGACACAATCATGGTACCATGGATCTGCCATTATATTATTGCTGTAAGGTCCTGTAAAATAAATAAAAAGAAAATAATATAAGTGTCAGTTATGATGACTGAGAAATGGATGACTGATGACATGAGAGACAGTGAAAAGAGTGATGAGACAAGAAAAACATTAGAGCCTTATAACAAAAAAAGACACTGTGCCATTACCAGGGTAACACCATAGTACTGAATGATTATATTCATTGATGATCATGGTACTCCAAGGTACTTTAAAAAATATGATGGTTTTACTATGACACGTATCACAGACCATGTCTGAAATAAAAAAAAAATAAAAAAAAACAAGTTTAATACCATGGTGATTTTTGTGACAAATATAACTTTTTGTGACAGAAAAAAATGAAAACTTATAAACAGTATATAACAGCGCAAAACAGGGCACTTTTTCTTCCTTCCGCCCCTGTCCCTGCTAAGGTCTGTACACGTCACAGTGTGAACCTACACAACATGTTTGTGTGAGGAATGTAGGCTTGATTTAGTCATATTCAAAATTTGATATTAGGAATTGATAAGGTATTACAGCCTCTATTCAAAGATTCTTGATGGAATATCTGCTGTATTTCTATCTTGAAAGTGTATTTTGCAACATATTTTATTCACTTGTTAATACTTAAAATACAACAAGAAAAAAATACCCACAATGTCAATAGGCCACAATGAGAAAAACAGAAAACATGAAGAAGAAAAAAACACACACACATTTGAGATACTCTCTCTGAAAACAAATCAAGTTAATGACTCATGCTATTTTGGTTTGATCGTGATTTGAGTTTTTTTTTAATGCCATTCCAAACATTCACTCACTTCCATGACAGTGTGTAATGTTCAACATGTTCATACAAAGTCTACCGAATGTTCAGGTACCCTGACATCAACCCCATGCTGCCAAGTTACTGATAAGTGCAATCTCCCATCAGATGTTTTTTGCATTAGGTCAGGAATGTTTCCCTTCTCCTGTGGCGCCACCGATTGCGCATTGCATCAGCAACATTGGAGATCTGGGTTTTTGTCCTGCGTTGATACCAGCATATAATCTTGTAATCATAATCAGTGACGAGCGTGATTCAGAGGTTCCATTTTTCTTTTTTTCTCCACTGACGGTTAGACATTCCTGTGCACAGTGCTACACATTCAAATAAACAGGGAAATGAAGGGAAGAAAGACTGTATCAAAGGAAACTACAAACTTTTAACTGTCTTTGTTTAAAGGTTGCAAACACATAAACACACTCGGTACACATACAGAATGAGAAACTTTTTGAAGGGTAAAGAACAAAGAAGGTGTTTTCCATTGGATTCTTACTACCTCTGCAGTCATGTATGGCTAACTGCACAGAAACGGGCTTCTCTGGACATTTTTTAAATGTTTTTTTATTGTGGCCAGCTGCAGTAACTTCTTGTTGAGGGGTTTTCCAGAGTGTCAGAGCAATGAATTATAATAGCTGACTGTGGTCTAAAGATCAATCTGGAAAGTTGATGATGATCACATTATTTGTTATGTTACATAATCAGTGCTTTTGCAGAGCACAACAGCGAAATTAACCCTACGTCTGTAAGACCAACTGTGATTTCGAGCAGCAGTTTTCAATGGGTTTTGCTTGAGGACTCAGATTTCATATTGGGATATAACGTAGTGACCTAACACAGTAACAAAATAGTACAAAAAACAACCAAAAATGTCCTTATAATCAAACATAACATGTATTTGTCACGATTCCCTGGTTGTCTGCCCCGTGTCTTCCATGTCACCGTCACCATGGTTTCTGGTCCCCAACACTCTGTCACGATTCCCTGGTTGTCTGCCCTATGTTTTTCATGTCACCGTCACCATGGTTCCCGATCCTCAACATTGTGTTATTGTTCGCACCTGTTTGTTTTTTGTGATCATCCTGTGTGTGTATATTAACCCTGTTTGTTCTCCACTCCTTGTTGTACGTGTTCTGACTGTTTTGATGTTTCCCTGTCCTGATGTTCGCTCTGCTGCCCGTCTTGCCATATTTATCCTGCCATGTTTATCCGTTCCGTGTTCCTTTGATGTCTCCCTGTTTTAGTTTCAGTTTCCCCGTTTTAGTTTTGTTTTGCCCATCGTGGTTATTTCCTTTGTTCCTGTTTTCTCCTTTGATTAATTAAAAACCGCATGTAGATCCAACCCCTTGTCTGCCCCCTCCTGCATTCATTATAACAGTATTACTTATGTAATAATTTTTTTTTTAAATACATCTTCTTGACCCAGAGAAGCCTAATATTGGCTATATTAAACTGAAGATGAAGATGCTGTGCCTGTGATATCATGATGTGCTGCAGGCATGATAAGGTAATTCTGTAATACAAAACTTTAATTATTATCACTAGAAAACAAAATTTCTAGCAGAAAGATTTGGAAGAAGTTTATTAAAAATGAATAAAACAGAGAATAAAGTTATTTGACGTGAGCCCACCCGACTGTCAATGAGAGAATCCTGAGCGAACCGACAAAACCTGAAGAGGACAGCAGAGGGGAGGAGTCTTCCCAGGACAGGGACTTAGTAACTGGTGGTGGAGGAAATTGCCATGTAGGCACATTGTAGGCAGCAGTACGGTATGCTGTTCACGAACCTATAAAGTGAGAGGTGCAATATGATTGGTTAAAAGAAATTATGAATGGGAGAATGACCTGCCCGACTCCTCCGAGTCTTCCTGATAGAACTGTCATTTATGCTTTCATTTCCCTTACAAAAAATCTAGAGTTCTGGCAAACTAGCCACAAACCTGCCTCAAATTTGCTGCATTTTTGACACTCAAATGCTAATTTTTACATGCAAATGAGCTTGTGATTCACCACAAATGTTTGCCAGAAGTTTGCTGCTCTTTACCAGTATTAGTGAACCTGCAGAAAACCTTTAACAACAATGGACAATGTGAAATATATGCATGTGAAAATAATGTGTCGAATTTGTGGCAGGTTTGTGAAAAATTTGCTATAAACTTAAGAGCTGTTATGTCGATATATCATGAGAAATGTAATTAATGATCATGAGAAAATAAGACAAAAAAAGTATTAAACCAAGGACAAAACAGGCTTTCGTAGAATAAGAATTTACTTGATATTTTCAAGTTCACGAATAAACTAAATTATCATGAGAAAGTACCTAATCTTTACTGCTATATTTACTTCACCACAAAAATCGTTTTTTGTTTTTTTCTGTGTAGTGCGATTGGATACACTATATTTGATGTCAAAAACAAAAGATATGGAAAAATTTTCTCATCCTAACAATGCACGAATATATAGTTAGTTGCATTTATTATGTGCATTTAGCATTGTTTAGCAATTCTATAAGACATTTGATAATTTTTTTTACCACCTGCCAGTTGAGAACCACTGATTTATCATTAACATTCTTTTTGATTGTGGTGCTACTGTATACACAGAGGCAAAGCATCTGAGTGAAGGAGGAGGACTTTGTGAGTTGAACAGGTGTGTGTGTGTGTGTCACCATGATGAGTGTGAGTTGAAGCTTCCTCATTCTCTTGACTTAAGCAAATACCCACTCTAACTGCGCACAATGGAAATGGTGTGTGTGTCTGTGTGTGTGTATTCCTCAGATAGACATACTCAATGGCTCTCTTTGTAATGCAGCTGCAACTGTGGTCACTGATTTATTCAGAGTGTGTGTGTGTGTGTGTGTGTGTGTGTGTGTGTGTGTGTGTGTGTGTGTGTGTGTGTGTGTGTGTGTGTGTGTGTGTGTGTGTGTGTGTGTGTGTGTGTGTGTGTGTGTGTTGCAGATCACCACAGCCCTGCTAGACTGCTGACCCCCCCACCCCTCAATGTTTCACAACTGCCCAAAGTTTAAACCCTGAAAACTATCCAACCGGTTAAAAACTGGAAAACCCTTTGAAACTGATTCTCTAGCTCCAGCAAATCTAAAATCAGCTTTAGTTTTCACCCGGTCTCAAATTATATCTAAATACAGCATTGGACCAGTTCGCTTGACTGAGGAACGTAATGGAACGTAATGCTGTAATGGCAGTGGTCATAATTTGGGACATCAAATTTAGTTGCATTCTGGTACATAGTGAACATACTCACAAATAGAAGGCTTTCAAATATTATTTATATCAGGACCACTTCCGTCAAATGTACAGGGGTTGGCGGTATGGTTTTGTTCTAAGCTCCCTTTCGCACAAATCACAAGATAAAAGGGAGATTTATCAGTTCATAAAAACTTATTTTTCGCCCTGATCCTCACACAATGTTCACTTATGATACCAAAACACTGACTATTGTGCATGACTTGTAAGGTGACACATTTTAACATTTGCATTTCATTACCAGCTATATTTACAAGCTTATTAGAGTGTGGCTAAACTACACCGTAACTTAACTGAGAGCATTGCACTTGCAATTCAGAGGACCGAGCTAAGTCCTGAAGAGCATGTGAGTCTAGTTAAGTCAAGTAATTTACTGTATATTTTCACAAAAAAGCAGCTTTACAGAAAATGATGCTGTAATGTTTGTAATGCATTAAAGTCCTCAATGAGTATTTTAAATGAAAAACAAGATGTTAATCATTATTTAAATATGATTTGTCTTTAAGCCCCCAGTGAGCAAGCCAAAGGCGACTGTGGCAAGGAACCCAAAACTCCATAAGATGTTAGTTAATTGAGAGAAGAAGAAAAAAAACTTAAGAGAAACCAGGCTCAGCTGGGGGAGCCAGTTCCCCTCTGACTAATGTGAGTCAACACGTGAGTTGAAAGCGATCAAGAATCAACTCCAATGGTTGCAAATGTAAAATTAGTGTTATAAAGGTATAATGCTTAGAATGCTGTTATTACTCCTATTGATACTGCCAGTCTCAGTGTGTCTCAAGTTAATTGTGAAAACTTTCTTAGCTTTTTTGTTAATAGGATTAATAATATTAGATTGCTTATCTTATCTCCATCTCAGGATCCTTCTGTTTCTTTTATATGTCCTGCTGCTTTTAACCAGTTTGACCAAATAGTAGGTGATTTGAATCCTTCAAACTGTCCAAATGATATTATTCCATATAGGCTTCTCAGTCAAATTTTTGATACTATAGGGCCTAGTATCCTGACAATAATTAATAGCTGTCTTATAACTGGGTCTGTGCTGGCATATTTTAAACATGCTGTGGTACAGCCAATTCTTAAAAACCTAATATGGACCCAACAGTTTAAATGAACTTCAGACCGATTTCAAAACTGCCTTTCCTTTCTAAGGTTCTTGAAAAAACATTTCTCAGTCAATTGAAGAGATTTTGTATACAAATGATGTTTTTGAAGTTTCCAGTCTAGGTTTTCGAGTGCACCACAACACAGAGTCTGCACTTTTAAAAGTTCTTGAGACTCCAGCCAGGTCTCCTAAGCAAACAAATTGGCCTGGTTGCTAGGGAGGGTAGAGTCACATGGGGTAACCACCTCGCAGAGAGTAGCACATGCCTCCACATGATAAGATGCCTGGATTGACTGTCTCAGAAGTGGAGACAACCACACTACCATGAGGACCTACTTAGTAGTGGGTATTGGGCATTCAAAATTGGGAGAAAAGGGGATAAAAAAAAGGTCTTAATGACATTTTTGTATCTGTTGATTCTGGAGTCTCTGTGATTCTTGTGTTATTGGACCTCAATTCAGCATTTGATACCATATATCATGGTATTCTTCTCTCCTGCCTCGAACAGTCAGTAGGTATCCAAGGAACTTCTCAAAAATTGTTTATATCTTACGTGTCCAACAGAAGTTTTTCAGTTAACTTTGGTCAAGTCTCATCCTCTTCTGCCCCCCTCACTTGTGGGGTTACCCAAGGGTCCATCCTTGGTCCTTCTTTGTTTTCACTTTATATGCTGCCCTAAAGGTCCATTTTTAATAAACATGGCATCTCTTTTCATTATTACGTGGATGACAAATGTATCTGCCACTGAGAAAAAATATTAAGAGTGCTGTAGAATCCTTACTGGCCTGCTTGGATGATATTAAGCATAGATGTCTATGAGCTTTCTAAATCGAAATTAAAGTAAAAAAGAGATTGTTTGTTTTGGGGGCTTGGACATTCTCGATTCCTCAAACCTGGGCCCTTTTGTCCCTTTTTATAAAACAGTTAAAACCAAGGTGTACTGTTTGATAACACTCTTAAACTTGACAGATTAATTCAGTTGTCAAATCTAGCTTTTTTCATTCATGATTACTGGCCAAAGTTAAGAATTTTCTTACTTTTATTGATTTTGAGAGGGTGATTCACGCCTTTGTTTCCACATGACTGGACTACTGTAATTCTCTTTATGTAGGAGTCAGTCAGTCATTGTCTCATCTGCAAATGGTTCAGGTTCTGCTGTTAGGCTCCTGAAGGGTACAAGCAAGCGAGATCATATCTCCCCCATTTTGTTCTCTCTCCATTGGCTGCCGGTGCACTACAGAATAGATTTTAAGCTATTATTATTTGTTTTTAAATCGCTGAATGGTTTAGCTCCATCTTACCTTTCTAATCTACTGCAGCTACATCATCCTACAAGGTCTTCTGAACAGAGAACTTTGATTGCTTCCAGGTCCAGGTAAAAGCAAAATGGTGTCACAGCTTTTACAGTAGCCACCCCAATATTCTGGAACAGCTTACCCTTGTACATAAGAACTACTCCTTTATACATTTGTATCACAGCTGAAAACTCATATTTTTTTCTGTGGCATTTGTTCCAACAGAGTTTAGTTAATTATTAGTATTTTACATGTTTTTTGTTGTTGTATGTTAATTGGTATTATCCTTATACAGTGTTTTATAATTTTTGTACAGCACATTAGTCAACAGTCTGTTGTTTTTAATCATGCTTTGTAAATAAATTGACATTATATGACATTATCGATTAGTTTTAAGGTTTAGGGTAGGGAGGTAAGTTTAGTTTATTTTTAAACTCAGTAGACAATTAACTTAATTTAAAGTAACTTAAAAAACCTCATCTGTTTAGGTGAAAATGTAACTCACTTTTAGCACCACTCAGTGGACATTTCTCCTCGGAACTGCCACGATATATGTAAGGTTCCACATAATATAATTTGTAAAAAATGTTGCCACTGTCATGCAATTTTCATGAGATCGTGCCCATTATTGCTAATGCATATGGATAGGGACATGAACAAACCTTAACCCTACCTATTAAACTTCAGAGTATAACTCTTCCAAAACCATTTGGACTTCAATCATACTTCAGATTAGAGGCTTTTTAGTGTGCTAATACTTTCAAAGTCATGAGACTCACAATTTGCACCTGATGGGAAAATTCCCATAGACATATAAAAGGAGGAACTCGCCGCTTGCACATATCTAGAGATTTGAGGGTGGGCTCATTTGACTTAGGCCAGTAGGCAACCCACTGCAACACTAAAAATCACTCAGAACCACATAGCAACTGCCTAGAATGCCCTGGCAACCACCCAATACACCCTAGCATTGTGGCAGCGAGTTCTGCAAAGACAAGGACAACTCACAATTTCTTCAGAAAATGGCCCTGAAGAGCTGTGCTTTTAATGTTGGTAGAGGGAATAGACCACAGCAATAACATTAACATCACTTAGGAATAAAGTAATTTGAGTGGTTGGAGGTTTCCCCCACAGCATGAAGTTTAATTGAACAGTCTGTGTGTCTCTTATGTTTCAGTTTGTTAATGAGCTTCAAATGATGTTCAAGTGAAGCTCGCTAATCGATCGCTGCACTAATTGTGCCAGCAGGATAGAGATGAACTGTGTTAAACCATCTGAGAGTGACGACTGGCTGAAACAACTGCTTAAATCTAACACCAAACATTTGCATGTATGTTTCTGTCTGTTTATTTACGTACAATAGGTCCATATGTCTTCATTAGGGCTGTCAAATAAAAATTTTATTTTTTAAATTTGTGCAAATTCGAATATTAAATAATGCATTCGAATTTTGGATGTGTGCCAAGCACTGAAATTCGAATTTAGTTTCTCAGCCTAGTTGATGGCCCTTGTCTTCATTCAGCATTTTTTGACAATATGAAATTTTGTTTGTTCCTAGTGTGTTTGATGATATCATTGATCTCCCTACAGTTTCTCAGCATGCTTTGTCCAGTATGGAGAGGTCAAAGATGGTCACACATGGAGATAACCTAGTGTGAGCTCTATGAAGTGGATTAAATCCCTTACTGTAACAAGATCATGTGTGAACAAACACATGTTTGCCTGAGAGGGTAGCAGCTGAGAGGTCTTGATTTCTGAGGGGTAAGAAATAATCTAAATTAAGGTGTACCACAGAGTTAAAAGGTTAGTTCACCCAAAAATTGTAATTCTCTCATCATGTACTCACCCTCATGCCATCCCAGATGTGAATAACGTTCTTTCTTCTGCTGAACATGTTTGAAGAAAAATAGAAAAGTATCTTAGCTCAGTAGGTCCTTAAAATGCAAGTGGATGTGATTAGACCTTTGAATCTCCAAACAGAACAGACAGTCAGCATAAACATCATCCATACAACTCCATTGGTTAAATTAATGTCTTCTAAAGTGAAACGATTGCTTTTGCTAATTTTAATCTATAAATCATTGCTTCCGGTGAGCAGCATTATGCACTGCATTATGTCATTGCATTGGCATGTTTACACGAGAACAGGTGCATGTGCGACACAACCGAAAGAGCAGTGCTCTTTACAGCAGAGTAGGACGAACACTGTATAGAATCTTTGTTTGTTTTATCTATTTGTTTACTCACAATGAGGCATTTGTGTGCTCATCCTGGATGTCTCAACCGAGAGAAAAACATAAGATATCCCTTTCACCCACTGCTTAGTCACATCTCTTATTTTAATAAACATCCTTCTCACTTTCATATTTAGTTTCAGTGACAGGGTCTCAGTTTTGAATAAGTTGAGTTGAGGATAAAATGCCATTGACCCCTTATTTCACACCAGCACTTCTAACTCAAAAGCAGGTCAATTGTTTTTTTCTTTCTATGGTGGGGTGGTTAAGTGGTTAAAGACCTTGGCTGGTAATTGAAAGGTTATGGGTTTAGTTCCCACTTTGGATGATAAGCCATCACCTTAATTAATACACTCAGGGCACTTTTTTACACTAGAGCTTTTGGTGTGGACCCAAGTCAGAGTTTGGTTTGTTTAGTTGGCATAAAAGGGCGTTTTTTTATTTTTTACTCCAGTGCACACCAGCAAACCACACTTGAATCATTTGGAAAGGTGGTAAGAAAGCACTTCACTCTAAATGGCATAAGATAACTGCTATTGATAATATATTTGCATCTTTGCATGCTCCCAGTCAAATGTATTATAGTATATTTTAACAGTGGCCAACACATTTTTTTTATCCATCTTGGTTTTGAAAGTGTTTTTCCTATTATTATTTTTTCTGTAAGAGTTCTAAGCTTTGAACCACACCAACCAGCTTCGAGATCAAGCACAACATTACAAGCTTTGATTTGAAGCCAAAAATATTTGACAATTGGACAAAAAAAAGGCAAAGGTACAGATGTAAATGTAGTTTGAAAGTGTACTGAGACCAACTTGGTTTGGTCGTTCACTGTGCGTCATGGGAGTGTGCAGCTGGAGCTGATCTTTTGCCAATATTTTCTGAAAAAAAAAAGAAAAAACGAACCCCTTCAGTATATTCCTCCCTATCTTTATTAGTGCCCTGTACACTGCTTTGTATAAACGTGTCTGATAAGTGGCTATGACTATGGCTGTAGCTCAGGTGGTAGAGCGGGTTGGCCACCAATTGCAGGGTTGGCGGTTTGATTCCCTGCCAACAAGACTCCACAGGCCAAAGTGTCCTTGGGCATGACACTGAACACCAAGTTGCTCCCAATGGCAGGCTAGCACCTTGCATGGCAGCTCTGCTGTCATTGGTGTGTGAATGTGTGTGAGAATGGGTG
Source organism: Xyrauchen texanus (assembly GCF_025860055.1). Lineage (NCBI taxonomy): Eukaryota > Metazoa > Chordata > Actinopteri > Cypriniformes > Catostomidae > Xyrauchen > Xyrauchen texanus. The sequence goes on from NC_068303.1 coordinate 34,309,118, forward strand.
AATGAGTCACAGTATAAAGCGTTTTGAATACCGTTAAGTTTAAAAAGGCGCTATATAAGTGCAGACCATTTGCATCTATGAATCATCGTCATTTTTCTGGACACTCCACTTTCTGTTTGTAAATCATTAGCAAATATTTATTAAAATCTTCCCTTCATCTATGACCTCAAGGTTTAATGCATAATGCAGCTCATTTAAAAAAACAACAATGTCAATATAGTGGGTTCACAAGCAACACACTTACTGATAAATTAAATGCACTGTAAATCAATTAGCATAAAAGTGCCTGAAAATTTTATAAATGTAACTAAAGTGTAGACACAGGTGTGACTATATATGCTACTCTTCTATGATTTAAACATGGCCCATCCAATCAGATCTATCCGTTTAATAATGTTAAATTAACAAAGGTGTCTCAGATGGGTGCATGGGTAGCTCAGCAAGTATTTACACTGACTACCTCCCCTGGAGTCACAAGTTTGAATCCAGGGGATGCTGAGTGACTCCAGCCAGGTCTCTTAAGCAACCAGATTGGCCCGGTTGCTAGGGAGGGTAGAGTTACTTGGGGTAACCTCCTCGTGGTAGCTATAACATGTGGTTCTCACTCTCACTGGGGTGCCACGGACAATTACGTGAAGCCTCCACACGCGCTACGTCTCTGCGGTAAGCCACGTGATATGATGCACGGATTGACAGTCTCAGATGCAGAGGCACCTGAGATTCATTCTCCGCCACCTGGATTGAGGCGAGTCACTACGCCACCTTGAGGACTTAGAGTGCATTGGGAATTGGGCATTCCAAATTGGGTAGAAAAGGGGAGAAAAAAACACAAAAAACAAAGGTGTCTCAGGACAAGTTAGGAACTAAGCTGTGTGTGCAATGTTCTGATGTGTGTTTCATTAGAGGTAATGTGATGGGCCCTAAGTCTGTACAGTGTTCACAGATTGTAGCCCCATGAGACAATTCACTACCTATCAAGCTGTCACAAGTAAATGTAATGACCTCAATGGTCTAGCTAAGTAGCTGAGTACCAGGAGCCATACATTTAGCACAGTAATGCTTACAACTTTTTTCAGGCTGCCATAACATTCACTAGAATAGCAGATTGTAATCTGTGTCATAAACTGTGTATAATAGGTCTGTATACTACTTATATTACATGCAATAGTGTGTAGACTAAAATGTGATGTTTTACATAATTTATGTTGCCACAGAGATAAATTACATTACGGCACACAATTCAATAAAGTCTTTCTTCAGTAATACTTTATAATAAGGGTGCATGAATAATAATGAAGTAATACTTACTTCAGCATGAATTAATGATGAGGTAAGGAATGGACCAATCAAGAACTAATGAAGCGCTAACCTTAACTATGATTGGAGTCACATGGATTCATGCATGAATCAGAAAACTTTACTAAATATTAGAACATGTTTGATAGTTAATGCATTAATTAACATTTTGGAGTAAACTACATTAAACAGGTTTAATAATAAAGAATTTGAAGTACTTCCTGTCACATCTGCTTCCGCCATTCAACCTCTGCACCAGCAGAGGGAACCCTCACCTGAATTCTGAACTCTCCACATGCCTGCTAGCCATCACTCATTAAGATCACTATAAACAGTCCTGGACTCACACTCAAATTTGCAAAGTCTTTTCTCGTCATCGAACATTACTGAGCATTATTTACCTGCCTGATCTGTTTATCCTGTGTATTACATTGCTGCCCGTTTCCTGTTCCTGATTTGTTTGCCTGTTTGGACTCATTACTGTGTACTGGACCTTCTACCTGTTTATGACCCCGATCTGCTTTCTGCATAATAAATACTGCACATGGATGTTAATGAGCATGATGAGTCTCCCTCATTACAGAAGGCTTCGCCACCGATAAATCCAGCAGAAATGCAGACCACGATGGCTACACAAGCAACACAAGCAGCATTGTTAGATGAGCATCACAAACAGCTCACCCGGCTGTCTAACGTTATGGACGAAGTGCTTCACCATCTCCACCAACCAACCGCAGCACAAGCGGCTGTGATGCCCAGTCCACCATTTTCTACTTGCAACCCTCACGCAGCTCTCACTTCCGCCCATGTTTACCCATGCATTGCATTATTGGAGAAGTTTGATGGCACCCTGTGTCGCTGCAATGAATTCATGCTCCAGTGTTCTCTTTACTTCATGCAGCTGGCTCATGCTTTTCCCACCAAACAAGCCAAGGTAGCTTTTGTCATTAATTTGTTTGTTCCACAATTAATAGTGTTCCACTATTTCCTTCTTAGGATACATACTGAGTGAGGAGGTTGCTCATATTGACTCTGCAAAGACCCAAGCGGTGGTGGAATGGCCTACTCCATTCAATGAATTACAACGTTTCCAAGGATTTGTAAACTTTTACAGATGGTTCATCTGCAACTTCAGTATAGTAGTCAAACCTCTCACCTCTTTACTGCAGGGAAAACCACATTCTCTGAAATGGACTCTCATTTCAGTCCGTATTTGCGGACCTCACCAGCGCTCCCATAATCAAGCATCCCGATCCTTCACTTCACTTTGTGATCGAGGTAGATGTGTCAGACACAGGTGTGGGAGCAGTTCTCTCTCAGCATCATGGTTTACCTGCTAAAATGTTCCCTTGTGCATTCTTTTCCAGGAAACTGTCAGCCGCTAAACACAACTACAATGTGGGAAACAGAGAGTTACTGGCCATGAAGGTGGCTTTTGGGGAATGGAAACACTGGGTAGAGGGAACTAAGCATCCACTTGTGGTTCTTACTGATCATAAAAATGTCAAATACATCCAGGGTGCCAAACGACTCCTTCCATGTCAAACCAGGTGGGAATTTTTCTTCTCCAGTTTCTTATCACTGAGGCTCCAAGAATGTCAAAGCAGATGCTCTGTCCTGCATATACTCTGATTCCGTTCTCTCTGAGTCACATACTTCCATTCTACATCCATCTGTCATTCAGTGGGTTCACACTTCTCTAAGCTCTGGACACCCAGAAGAGAATCGCACTACTTTCTAGGTATCTACTTTCATCCACAACTGCGCCACATGTGCTCAGATGAAGTCCTCAAAACAACTACCTGAAGGTCTACTTCAACCGCTACCCATTCCTCACCGACCATGGTTACATCTTGCAGTTGATTTCCTAATTGACCTCCCGCCATCACAAGGTAATTCTACCATCTTGGTTCTCATCTGCAGTTTTTCTAAAACCTGTCATCTCATTCCTCTCCCGTCTACCCTGGAAACCGCTGAAGCCTTGTTCAATCATGTGTTTGTCTCTTTACTTGACTGAAGACATCATATCCGACTGGGGCCCTAAATTCATCTCCTGCGTCTGTAAGGCATTCTGCGAGAGACTGAACATCAGTGTGAGTCTCACGTCTGGTTATCACCCTAAATCCAACGGTCAAGTTAAACATCTCAATCAGGAAATCAACTGCTTTTTATGTACATACTACCATCTGATTGGAGCCAGTTTCTGCCTTTGGCTGAATACGCACAAAACTCACTTCACAAACCATCCACTGGCATGACCTCCTTCACGGTTTCAACCTCCATTCTTTTCAAGGTCAGGAGAACCCATCGACATCCCTGCTGTCAATCACTGGCTTTGGAGAAGCAATCAAGTCTGGGACGCTGCCCACGTACATCTGCAATGGGCCATTGGTCAACAAAAGATTCAGGCTGACCGGCATCGTCATCCCTTCCCTTCACTTCACTTCATCCGGGGAAAAGTGTCTGGCTGTCCACTTGCAATCTCCAGCTCCATCTACCATACAAGAAACTCAGTCCCAGGTATGTCAGCACATTTAAGATCATCAACCGTATTAACACTGTCACATATAAGATGCAACTTCCTACTAATTACCGCATATCTCCCTCATTTCATGTATCCTTGCTGAAACCTTTGGGCAGCTCTGGTCAACCTCTGATGGATGATCCGGTTCCTCCACCCCCACTTGAGCTTGACAGCCAGCTCACCTACAGCGTCCAATGTAGGGGCTGAAAAATTTTCAACCTGGTTGACTGAGATGGATACAGACCAGAGGAGCGCTCTTGGGTCGACGACATACCGGACCCCAACCACATCAAGGAATTCCACGCCGGTTATCCTAATTGCCCTTGTCCTAGACCTCGAGGTCGACCGTGGAAAGCGACAATTACCCCTTGTAGAGGGGGCCCTGAGGGAGGGAGCCACTGTCACATCTGCTTACACCTTCCCCCCTCTGCGCCAGCAGAGGGAACCCTCATCCGAATTCTGAACTCTCCACACATCTGCTAGCCATCACTCATTAAAATCACTATAAATAGTCCTTGACTCACACTCTATATTTGCGAAGTCTTGTCTCGTCACCGAACATTACTGAGCGTTATTTACCAGCCTGATATGTTTATCCTGTGTATTACCTTACTGCCCGTTTCCTGTTTATTCTCTGTGTCTCATATTTTGGATTTGTTTGCCTGGTTGGACTGATTACTGTGAACTGGAAATTCTGCCTGATTATGACCTGCATGGTCATACACCCGATCCATTACCACAGTATTTTTCAATCCTTTACTGGAGGACCACTAAATCCCAAAGTACGCTTTGGTCAGATATGAATGCTAAGTGTCAGAGTAAAGGATGCGTGACACAAATCACATCATCGCGTGCAGCCATGATTCATCATTCAACTCATTCAATCATCATTCAACAAGGCAGCTTTAATTAGGTCTGCCGGAACCAGAAACCAGAAACATTGATCATGATCGAAAACTCTGCAATAAATTGAATGGCATCTATGCTAATATTATTCTATTTGTTTCCCTGTCTCAACCTCGTGACTCTTATCCTGAGTTCAACAGAATCCAGCTCCATTCCTGCTTCATGTTGGACTCCACTGTTACGTGTCTCTGGGTGATGATGACTAATAGCAGCCGGTGCCATTCAAACATCCCTTTAGTCTATTACGATGGACTTCATAGGATGAATTGATGCCAAATCCAACCTGAACCTTGGATTTAGGAGAGACCTCACCGAAATTACCAGCTGGTTGAACTGCAATGAATCTAACTGATCTCTTCCTGCATCACCTCGGTCCAATGATGGACTACTCTCTTGAAATGGAATAAATTAATTGCCAACAAAACCCTTCATCAGCCAACTATCAAGGACAACTCATCTATGTGAATTTCTGCAGTTAATCCAGGACTTTAAAGACTTCAAAGGCTTAATCTTGCAGGTCATACAAAATCTTTGTTTAAACACTGACTTTAACACTTACTTAGTTTCATAATTTTAAACCATGACTTGCACTATAGATATGTAATATTGACATTATATTCATGGTGTTAGCCAGAGGGGAACTGGCCCACACAGTGAGCGTGGTTTCTCTCAAGGTTATTTTTCTCCATTAACCAACATCTTATGGAGTTTTGTGTTCCTTGCCACAGTCGCCTTTGGCTTGCTCACTAGTGTTCTAAATACAATTATAATATAATTACTTATTTTTAAACACAATTCACAATCGTATTTTATCAAACTACACAATGATGACTCTAAGACATTAAAGATATCATAGTGATAAAGATGCTGGCTACCACCCCTGGAGTTCACTATCCCAGTTCGAATCCCAGGGCATGCTGAGTGGGATCCAGCCAGATCTCCTAAGCTACCAAATTGTCCCGGTTGCTAGGGAGGGTAGAGATACATGGGGTAACCTCCTCATGGTCCCTATAATGTGATTCGTTCTCGGTGGGGCGTGTGGGGAGTTTAGCGTGGATGCCACAGTGGATGTGTGAAGGCTTTATTTAGTGGATGCGCAAAGTGCAGTGCTACGTCCGTTTGCGACGTCTTGCTAGGAAAAAGCACAAATGGGCATCGGTTGGAGTGTTTGCACTACTGTATATAAATTAAAAATAATTTATTTGACCGGTAGAAGTGAAGTGCATTCCAAAACACTCACAGTTAATACATGATTTGTGTGTCAGTAGATGAAAGTGATTAATAATACTTACATTCTCTATAATTTAAAGGAGCATACATCCAAATTCTGACAAGAATGACATTTTCCATGCATATAAAAGGAGCGTAATGAAAGGGAAGGCTTTGTTGGGAACAACTATGACATAATGGAAAGGATAAAATGTGAAGTTTGTTGACTTCCTCTTTAACTTAAAAATCTGGTTTTGAAAACAATCATAGAAATCTTTTTAATATTCTATCTCTGATTGTGTTATACATTATTAAAGACTCAATTAAATCAAAATGGTAGTTTTGTGGTTTTCGGTCCACATCTGTAAATTTGAAAAAAACATCTGTCATGTAGATGCTAGTGTACTGCTAAAACTTGACAAAATTTTTGGTATCTTGCCTCAAATTCCAATTTCAACAGTAAAGGCATCAACATTGGAAAGAATACTAATCGCCAAGCCATCTCATGGTTTCCTTAAAGCTAAACTGTGGGATGTCTGTTTGCAATATATTAGGTGTGACATTTGGCCCCTCACATGTGGGGTTGGATGTCCTCACACAGATATACAATACCTCCACTCTCCGCTTATTCTTTGGAGATCATCTAAGAGCCCCACCGAGACCAAACAGTGTTCTGCTGTTTAATTTATTTCCCGTTATTCCAGGAGATGGCTGTTTGCTCTCAGAATGTGTGTCAGGTATCCTTAGCAACCAGTAACCACAAAGGGACTCAGCTGGAGGTAAAGGTTCTCCCTGGAGTGGTGCTTGCTACACTGATTGTCTGAATAGTGGAAATGCTCATGTTAGCAGAAAGTTTGACAATGCTGCTGTGTCACTCCTCTCGGCTCTCTTTGGGAAAAACCTGCTTCACTGCGAGGACCCCCCCTGAGCATTAATCTACAATTTACAAAGTAGATCAGAGTTGTTCAGCTCTGCTTCAGTTTTATCTTAGTGCTAATGCAATGCTAACAATGCTGATTGCTTTAATAACACAGGGAAAGGCTTTCCCTAAAATGTTGTTTAATATATGCAGAAATTATCTGTGTTAAATAACTATTGTTAATTTCAGTATTTTAACAAATAAAAGTGTAGTAATGTTTATTAAAGTAGGTGGACACACAGACTACAGAGCCCTACTGAAGCCTTGGAATCTATGGAGACATATGGATACCTGTACTATTCATGTCAATGGAGAAAATAATTTATGTTTATTGGACAGAGGCTCTTAAGACGTAATTTATGGTCCTGTCCTGATGACACGCTTCACTGGGAGTCTAAGGGAGCATAATAAGCACAATTTGTTTGCTTGTTGAATATTAAGCTTTCAATTCATTTTGTCCTTCCTGGAAAGCTATGAAATGGCCTGGTTAATAATAAAAAAGAAATAAGTGATGTACATGACTGACAGAGTTTGAAAAGATTTGCTGCCGAACACAGATATGCAGACTGGATCTGATCATAACCCTATACTTGGGCTTTTGGCTAAGACTGATTTAATGCATTAATCAGTGTGATTAATGATCCTACTAAAAAATATTTGCTGAAACAAATATAATCACAGACTTTGACCATACCTAAAATCAGTACCAAGGAATTTTCCTACCAATGGAACAATTCAAGCTTGAAGTGACAACTTTATGTTTTGCAAGTCGCTAGGGGTGGTGATTTTGATTCATTTCAGTGACTAGATTCATCTGATTCAGCAAAAAGATTTGTTCAGATTCATTCATTGACCATTTCTGTAAGTAATGCCTTTGCACCTGTAGACACCATGTAAATCTCAGGTAAATGACCATCTTTTAATGAATTGCATTGAACCAAAAGCATTAATTCGTGACCAGAACAAGTCATCGTATTCTACTAAGCGACTTCAGCACTGCAGAGTGTTTAAGTGTTAAATGATCAATCGTGTTTAAATGTTAAATGATCAAAATGACAATAAATGCATATCTATCATATCTATCACACTATGTGAACTGCTGAGAATGACTATTTGTCAAGCTATACAAAAATAGACAACACTAGCCAACAAAATAATTATGAGTTTCAATAACGTTTGTATGTCATTGTAATGTGTAATCATCACTCAATTTTTTTCATAATTAATCCGGTCAGTTGAGGTGGTTTGGGCATCTGGTAAGGATGCCCCCTGGCCGCCTCCCTAGGGAGGTGTTTCAGGCACGTCCAGCTGGGAGGAGGCCTCGAGGAAGACCCAGGATTAGGTGGAGAGATTACATCTCCAAACTGGCCTGGGAACGCCTCGGGGTCCCCCAGTCAGAGCTGGTTAATGTGGCTCGGGATAGGGAAGTTTGGGGCCCCCTGCTGGAGCAGCTGCCACCGCGACCCGACTTCGGATAAGTGGTTGAAGATGGATGGATGGATGGATGGATGGATGGATAATCCGGCCCCTTTTCTTTTTGAACTGAACGAATGACATGCAGCTCCTCTTGTTCAGTAGAACAGCAGATCCTCGTTCATGAGGACTGTGCACCAGAACAGGCTCATCCACAAATGGAATTTGCATATCTACAAATGTACGAATAGACTTAAAAATTTAAGTTTAAATCCATTAGAGCTGTTCAGCTTGTAGTCCAAAATCCCAGAAGATATTTCACCATGGGTTCCCTCTGGATTTTCCTATGGGATTTTATAATGGGGTTTTTAAACTTATAAGAAAAATAAGGTCTGTAGTAAACATTACTTGAGGATACACGGCCGTTTTGTTCTACAACATAAATTACACACCGTCATACCTCAAATGTGAAGCTTTATTTTTCCTATACTGTACTTTGTCAAATACTGGGCTTAACTTTACCAAGTCAGAAAAAGTTTGAGAAAAGCCTAATAACATCTTACACTGTGCACCATTTCCATTTGTAATTCATGTCCTTTTAACTGTAAGTTCTTCAGTCATTTTAACACATTCAAAATTGGGGATTTTGTTTTGTGTATATCTATAAACTTGTTTTAATGCATTTCACCACTTTCATTCCTTGTTGAATGTTATTGACGAATTACATGCCTCCCCTCGTTCAGTCATTCAACAGATCTTCGTTCAAGATCGAGATGACTGAGATGATTATTTAGTTCACGGACAGTACTAAATAAATCACAGTACAGTACATACGGTTTGTTCATGAACAATGTCTTATCTTGTTTAGACTCAAACGGACTCACACTGACTGGTTCAGTGAAGGGTCATATTCGTTCAGTGTGTGAAACCAATTATATATATATCCTTCACAGCCCACACTCAAATGCTATTGGTTCATGCTATAATCAGTCTTTACAGGCATGAAAAGGAGAAGAGCTCATTGGCTTCAAAAGGGAGAGACGTCAGTGAATGAGAAAGAGTCAGTGTATGAAGGTGTATGAGAAAGATTTGTTCACTTAAAAGATTCTAAGATGAACTAATCATCACTAGTCACAGTCTGCAGGGGTTTGTCAGTGCAGATCCAGCTGTACAGGCACACTCAGTTGAACAGACAACAAACTGACAGCTGATCAAAGACAGCTGGACTGAGCACCACAGAATGCAGGGGCCTTGAGACATGTTTGATACAATTTCAAACGACAGTAAATTAAAATTTACACAGCATCCCATAAAATGCAGGGTTTATAGCTAGAGGTTCTGTAAACCCTTAAAACAGGACACAACAACTGTGAGATGATCTACAAGCGTCTGTCCGATGCATCTATACAGACGCAATGCAAGAACACGTCCTATGGGAGCATCTCTAAAATCTACCATGGACAGATTGACAAACTCAATTGCAAAATTGAATGCTGTAGTAGGCTATTTAAAGATAGATTTTTTTTGGTAAGGAAAGTTTTGGTGGTTGAGTTATTTAACTATGCATTTCTCTTCAATGTATTACATCCTTTACATCAAAAAACAACTCACAACTCCAGTATTTCACCCGGAAACTGAAGCTCACACAAGCCCATATGTTCAAAAATGCTTTCCGCTTAGCACAGACTGAGTTGAGCTCAAGAAAAGTTAACATACTGTTTCCGAATTCACTGCGAGATCAGTCTGCAGCAACCTGACCCATCCTGATGAACAGCAGTACTGGTACACAAAAGTTAACAAATAATAACAGAGGTAATTAACATATAGAAGCCTAAAAGGTACAGTAAGAAAAACAGCCTGTTTTAGTATTAGGGTCACATTGACTGGAAAAAATGGTCAAGAAAAAGTTAATAATCTCTGTTTTTTGTTGTTGTTTTTTTTGGTGCAAGGAACTTTGAATTAAATTAAAAGTGTACTTTTGGGGAACACATACAATACAAGAAAAAATTATATAAAAAGTAGAACATGATCTCTTAAAATTATTCTAGATGTTCATCCATGTAACTCTATGTGGTGCAAGCTTTTTTGCCAATTGGCTAGCATGGTGTAAGCTGATTGGTTCTTTGACATAATCGGGTAGCCAATTAACTTGAGTCTCTCTCTGTCTAACATTTAAATAGCTCAGTTTTGTAGATAAGCCGGTTTCTCTGCAACATGCTGCTTGAGTTTTTCTCTGAAACCAATCTCCACCCCAGTTTCACCTGTCTAGATCTGCTACATGGGGATTGTATATATGTCTTTTTGTGCCGCAGCATATCCTACATGCTCGATGTAGCATGTCTTGCATTAATGTCTAATTGTGCAGCAGCAGAATGTCCACATGCTTAACTCAGAATGTCCCCGTACTTGCTCTGCAGCAGAGGCAGACCAATGTAATATCAATATGTCATACCCAAATTAACATTCAAAATTTTTCCTAAAGTTAATGACTGAAACACACATCACAACTTTTTGACAATCTAAAATGAAATGCTACTCCTGTAGGTTATGTAAGAAAGTGTTTGTGTAATATCATGCTAATTTATGTTTTTTCTATTTTTTAAACAACATCCCTTTCTATGTCATATCTATCTGTGTTTATTGTATTTATTTGTTTTATCTCATTATATTCCAATACCTATGTTATGGTATATTTTCATTGATAGTATTGTTTGTTTTTACAGTTTAATGTGTTGTATGCAGTTTGGGATGAGATGGGTCAGTGAGATAGAAAGATGGGGGTTATATGTGTTTTATCCTCATTGAACAGTTGAGAGAGTGTCTTTTCTATGCTGTTTTACATTATACCACAAACCTGTCTCTGGAGGAATACTGTGGTCAATACTGCAAAAAACTAGAGAAAGATAATATTGAGAAGCCAGCATCCTGTGTGTGTGTGTGTGTGTGTGTGTGTGCGTGTATTTATCACTTTGTGGGGACCAAATGTCCCCATAAGGATAGTAAAACCCGAAATGTTTGACCTTGTGGGGACATTTTGTCGGTCCCCATGAGGAAAACAGCTTATAAATCATACTAAATTATGTTTTTTGAAAATGTAAAAATGCAGAAAGTTTTCTGTGAGGGTTAGGTTTAGGGGTAGGGTTAGGTTTAGGGGATAGAATATAAAGTTTGTACAGTATAAAAACCATTATGTCTATGGAAAGTCCCCATAAAACATGGAAACACAACTGTGTGTGTGTGTGTGTGTGTGTGTATGTGTGTGTTTGTGTGTCTGTGATGCCATTTCAGTGAAGTTGCTGTTGTTAAGCATTGAGCATGGCGTTGAGGACAGGGTGAACGACAGGTCAGTCTAAGACCCAAAGGCAGCTTTGGCCCAGATAAACAAACACACACATATACAGCACCATTAAAACTAAAATCCCTTGTATGTCTTACAACAAAAATCTCAAGTCAAGTCTTAAAAGTCTATTTTAGTTCTTACTTGTGTATCCTCGAGACATCATTAATGAAATCAAAAATTATGAATAATGACACAATGAATAATGAAAATTATAAAATTATTAATTCTGACCAATGAAACACATAAGAGCACTGCTTCTCAACTGGTGGGCAACTGCACAAAATTTGAGGTAGGTCGATGGTCTGTTCTTATAGGGTCACGGACAGCAGGGAAAAAACAATTCTAATAGCAAATAATCATATACCAAGAAAACAGACATATATCTCAGAGATGTCTGTTTTAGATAATGTCATCTGGAATGCATCACAATCTAATTAATATCTGCTAAATTATCTTAAAAACATCAGATTTACAAACATTCTAAATCATAAATGTCTCAAAGACATCTGCTGAATTACTTAATGCAGATGAAGTAAAAAATACAGATGTTAAAACACACATCAAATAGACGTTTGAGTGATGTAAGTGTGCTATCAGGGTAATCATACATTGTTAGGATAGCAAAATAAACTGGCTAATCAAGATTTAACATAGAGTGGAGTGTGCCTGGCTAGCTCAGCAAATTTTAACGCTGACTAACACCTCTGGAGTCGCGAGTTCAAATCAAGGATGTGCTGAGTAAATCCAGACAAAGAGCTGCTCAGAACATTCAAAGCTCTGCGTGCGGTCCAAATAGATAGGCAAAGCACGTACCAGACACAGCAACGAAAGGGCTGGGTCTGCCTCCTCCCGGGGCAGCGCTTGCAAGTTCACGACCTGGTCCCTGAAGGGGGTCATAGGAATCTTGGGTACGTAGCCCGGTCGCGGCCTCAGGATAACGTGAGAATGTGCCGCGACAGCGCGTCATGCCCATCTCGGGACTCGAGTCTGTAGCCAGTGCTGAAGCGGTCTCATATGCATTAACCCGAGCAGCGCGGCTGAGGATGCCATATGCCCCAGGAGCCTCCGGAATTGTTTTAGAGGAACCGCTGTGCCAGGCTCGAAGACAGCGAGGCACCTGAGAACTGACTGAGCACGCTCGTTGGTGAGATGCGCTGTCATTGAGACTGAGTCTAACTCTATGCCGAGAAAAGAGATACTCTGAACCGGGACGAGCTTGCTCTTTTCCCAGTTGACCTGAAGCCCTAGACGGCTGAGGTGCCTGAGCACCTGGTCCCTGTGAGAGCACAGTAACTCTCGAGAGTGAGCCAGGATGAGCCAGTAGTCGAGGTAGTTGAGTATGCGGATAACCACTGCCTTTAGCGGGGCAAGAGCTGCCTCTGCGATCTTTGTGAAGACGCTAGGGGACAGGGACAGGCCGAAAGGGGAGGACCTTTTACTGATACGCCTGGCCGTCGAACGCGAACCGTAAGAAGGGTCGGTGTCATGGCAGAATGGAGACGTCGAAGTATGTGTCGTTCCGGTCTACTGCCGCAAACCAATCTAGCTGTCAAACGCAGGTAAGAATCTGTTTCTGTGTGAGCAATTTGAATGGGAGTCTGTGTAAGGCCCGGTTGAGAACTCACAGGTCCAAGATTGGTCGCAACCAGCCGCTTTTTTGGGTACGATGAAGTAAGGGCTGTAGAAACCATTCTCCATCTTGGCTGGAGGGACGGGCTCTATCACATCCTTGAGGAGCAGGGTCGTGATTTCTGCTCGTAAGGCAATGGCTTTCTCGCAGCGCATGGAAGTGGAGCAAACAGCGCTGAAACGAGGCGGGAGCCAGGTGAACTGAATCGCGTTGCCTTGTCGGATGGTCCTGGCCGCGAGGGGCAGTAACGGGACGATTGCTTTTGACATACTGGGACTGTAGAGTTTTGGGGCCGGGTGCCGTGAGAATGTGCACCGGCTGGATGACCCAGGGAGTGAGGAAATCGCTCTTTTATTGAGAATGTGGGTACTGCAGCCCGAAGGCGGTGCGGCAAATGAAAGTAATGAAAACAAGGATTCTCCTTCCGGCCCTCCACCGAGGGAGGGAGTGGTCTTGGTACCTGCTCCAGAGTGAACATCTGACTGCCTGCGTCGCCCGTCTCAGGAGTGCTTCGGAGCTTTCCTGGTCCTGGAAGGGGTCCTAGAGACGGGGGGGCGTATGCCGCCTGCGAGGTGCTCGATGCTGAGGCTGAGAGCTGGGCCCAGGTTGAGGCGGAGCTGCCTGTTGTTTTGTTGCAGGAGGACGCCCTCGGTGAGCAGACAGGGCGCACTGGTTGGGCGGCAAAGAGGCATGATGTGAGAAATCGCCTCCATCTGCTTCTTCACTGCCGAGAACTGCTGGCTGAAGTTGTCGACGGTGTCGCCGAAGAGGCCGAGCTGGGAGACGTGGGGGTTGAGAAATCGTGACTTGTCAATGTCGCGCATCTTGAACATGTTCAGCCAGAGGTGGCACTCCTGGACCACAAGGGTGGCCATTGCCACCCCAGATCTTTAAGTGCCTTGGCTTGATGGACCTGCAGGAGAGCCATGGCATGCAGGGCAGAGGCGGCCTGTCTGGTGGTGCTGTAGGCTTTGGAGGTCAATGATGATGTCATCATACAGGCTCTGGTGGGGAGCACTTTGCACTTCCGGTAAGAACGGAACCCGGGGGGGTTCATGGGGATTTACCCAGTGAATGTGTGTAAAGCCCGTCGTTATAACCATATCGCCTTCATCGCCAGCTGGGTCATCCTCAATCCCGTGGGAAGAAGGAGCAACACGGGGGGCAGCTGAACTGGCATTCACCTTGAGGAAGGAGAGCCGTGACCGCAACACTGCCATGGTCATGTTCCCGCAATAAGTACATGAGCCATCCACGAATGCTGCCTCAGTGTGATCATTGCCCAGGCACACGAGGCAGTGTCTTTGGCCGTCGGTCTTGGAGAGAAATCGACCGCATCCAGGAACAACACAGGGGCAGAAAGGCATCTTGAAAAAGACGTGTCTGGAAAAGGACGTTCAACGCCGCTGGGTATTTCTCTTTTGTGAGTGGAAAACTCAAACTCTTTCAGAGAAATCAAAACTCTTTTAGGAGGAGAACACTCTTTTAACAGTAAAAAGCGCTGTCGAAGCACCCAGGGGCATAGACTGCACAGCGTGCAGAGAGAGAGAACGCCAGCTGGAAACATGCCGTAGATCTAACAGCAATGCTTCTCGCTGACAGAGGTGAGTGAAACAGTGGTGAACTTCAGCTAGCTGTTGCACAACCGTTTGGCTCCGAAGAAAAATTCTGACCGGCACTCGCTGTCCTGCTTCCCTTTATACCCGTATGTCCGGGGCGGGGCATGCAAATTCTGTCTGCCAACTTAACATTGGCCTTTTATCAGGTTCAGAGGTACGTTTGGTGTCCCAGGAAGACCCATTGTGTCACTTCATTCGACACAAACCGAATTTAACTATTACTTAAACATTAGCAATGTTTACATAGCTCACAACCTCTACAGAGAGTGAGAGACCGGGAGATAGAGATTGATGTAATTGTGTAACTCTAAACTACCATACCACAAAACCACACAAGCACTCATAAAAACCACACACCCAAATAACACAAAACCCTGTACTTCGGAACAGAATACCACAGATAGACTGAAAAATGCAGGATTTAGAAGTAATTTATTGTTTATGTATGGAAGAAATTGGAAGACATGCCGTAAATGCTGATTTAATATGTCATCGCATGTCTTAATGTCAGAAAGCTTTTTTACTGTTTCATTCATTTCATATGATGATTATAAAAACAACACCACATACAGTACAATGCCACATAAAATTGTTAATGCTTCTGTGTAACATAAATGTAGTTTTAGCCATGCTCTCAGCACAGTGGCTGAAAACCCTCAGAATACACCTGGAGTTCTGGACTTTCTCCTCAAAACAAGCTGATATATATACAGTTGAAGTCAGAAGTTTACATACAACTTAGCCAAGTGCATTTAAACTCAGTTTTTTCACAAGTCCTGACATTTAATTGTAGAAAACATTCCCTGTTTTAGGTCAGTTAGGATCACTACTTTATTTTAAGAATGTGAAATGTCAGAATAATAGTAGAGAGAATTATTTATTTCAGCTTTTATTCCTTTCATCACATTCCCAGTGGGTAAGAAGTTTAAATAAACTATGTTAGTATTTGGTAGCATTGCATTTAAATTGTTTATCTTGAGTCAAATGTTTTGGATAGCCTTCCACAAGCTTCTCACAATAAGTTGCTGGAATTTTGGCCAATTCCTCCAGACAGAACTGGTGTAATTGAGTCAGAATTATAGGCCTACTTGCTCGCACACGCTTTTTCAGTTCTGCCCAAAAAGTTTAAATCAGACTGAGGTCAGGGCTTTGTGATGGCCACTCCAATAACTTGACTTTGTTGTCCATAAAGGAATAGTTAACACAAAAATTTGACGAGAATTTATTCACCCACTGGCCATCCAATATGTATCAGGATGCCTCCTCCTCCACGTGACCTTACCAACAAGCTTACGTCATTCCTCTCATGAGCGCACGTCACAGATATGTATGGAAGCAAACGTTTATAGTTAAAAAGTATATAAATATTGTTTTGTTTCTAAAAATAATAAATCGTTTGGGTTCAGAAGAACTTTTATATGTTGAGTGGAGTCGTGTGGATTATTTTGATGCACCCTAAATATGCATTTTGTATTGTCAAAAAATGGAGTACATTCACTGGCATTATTTAACCAGTTAAAATCCACGATCCCGGATCCGGGATTTAAAATGACGTCAGTAATAATGTACTTCAAATTTTAAATGTATGTGGAGTTGTTATGAGCTCATATCTGGTACCATTTGAAAGCTTAGAATGTCTACTTTCTTGAGATATGCATCACTTTGGCATTTGTTTTACACTAAGTAACTTATTTACAATAAATTACAAAGTTCCACCCATCAAAAGTAGCATCATAATTATGTGCGTTTTTGAATACGCATATTTCTCATATCGCTCAAATATGACGCACATGTACAAACCATGTATCAAATGAAAGCTCTCATTGCCAGTAAGAAGTTCCAATAAGTCTTTTTATTGAGGTATAATCACATATCTAATACACTTCGAATGAATCATGAGGTATACAATCAACATTTGTAAACATACAAGTGAAATTATTGAATATTTGCCGTGCTACTCGCACTAGACAGCACAGTTAGCCACAAACACTGGGATTTTGCATTTATAGCACTGTATATGGGTATGGAGAGACTTTAGATTTGGGTAGGCGGAAATTACACCAAAAAAAGGTAATATTCCTCCCTTCAGATACATTTAAATAGATATTAAATAGAACATGATACAGACAAAATTCCTTTTTCAGGTATTTGCTGACATCTAGTGGAAACAGCCAAAACTGTCTGCATGCTGCTAGGGCAAACAGGGCTTGAGTTATACACTTTCAAAAATGAATTTATATAAAAAAATCAAAAAGCGCCTCTTTTTTTTTAGGAGGGTTATTACTGTTCAGACAACATGTATTTAATTTTTTTTAAATTTTTATCAGTGTTTTATGCAACTTCAAAGGGTTTCCTGTAAAATGACACCAAAACTGTGTATTTAGGCCAAAGTATGTGGGAATGGGAAGCTTTTTAATTTGGGTAGGCCAAATCCAGGCGGAAATACCCAAAAATGGCAAGGATCTTAAGAGGAGGAGGCCTGAAATGAAATCCTAAAAATCTTAAATTCTGTTTTGATGAAGAAAGAAACAGATACTGTGACACGCGCCCAAAGGAAGGGATGGAAACAAGTCTCTGCTTAAGGGGTAAGCTTTTATTTTTCTCTCACACTCTCTGGTTCTGGGTTTTTTTCTTGGACAAGTTGTCACTGCCATGCTCCGTCACTGCTGCCCTTTTATGCCGCTCTCCTCATGTTACTGAAATTAGAGACAGGTGTTAGTCATCATTTTAGCTCAGGTGTGAGCGCCCTTACCGCTTTTCTCTCCCGGACGGGCGCTTGACCACGACCCCGCTGCCACATACCCCCACCGCCCGACTCAGGCCGGGGCGTAATCCGGCCTGCCTACCACTCCCCCATTTCTGGAGAGGAAGTCAGCGGCAGCCATCTGCACCCCGGTCTGTGGACCACCTTGAACTTAAAAGGCTGGAGGGCCAGATACCAACGGGTGATCCGGGCGTTAGTATCTTTCATGCGGTGGAGCCACTGCAGTGGGGCATGATCCGAGCAGAGGGTGAAGGCCCGCCCCAGCAGGTAGTATCGGAGGGTGAGGACCGCCCACTTGATGGCCAGACATTCCTTCTCTACGGTGCTGTACTTAGTCTCCCTCAAGGAGAGCTTCCGACTAATGTACAGCACCGGGCGCTCCTCTCCCTCCACCACCTGCGAGAGTACGGCCCCCAACCCTCTGTCTGAAGCATCCGTCTGCAAAACAAAAGGGAGAGAGAAGTCAGGTGCATGCAAAAGCGGCCCCCCACAAAGTGCAGCTTTAATCTGTGTACACGCCTGTTGGCACTGCTCCGACCATTGGACCGGATCGGGAGCCCCCTTTTTAGTAAGGTCAGTCAGCGGGCTGGTGACATCCGAATAATTAGGTACAAACCGTCTGTAATAGCCAGCCAGCCCCAGGAACTGCCTCACCCCCCTTTTTGGTCTTGGGTCTAGGGCAAGTCGCAATCGCCGCGGTCTTGTCAATTTGGGGACGCACCTGGCCATGACCCAAGTGGAACCCCAGATACCGTACCTCCACACGCCCAACCGCGCACTTTTTCGGGTTTGCCATGAGCCCCGCCCGCCGCAGCGATCTCAGGACGGCCCTCAAATGTTGTAAGTGCCGCTGCCAATCATTGCTATAAATGATGATATCATCTAGATAGGCAGCGGCGTAAGCAGTATGCGGACTGAGGATCCTATCCATGAGGCGCTGAAACGTGGCTGGTGCCCCGAACAAACCGAAAGGAAGCGTCACGAATTGGTGTAATCCGAACGGCGTGGTGAAGGCCGTTTTTTCACGGGATATTGGTGTCAAGGGATCTGCCAATATCCCTTCGTTAGATCCAAGGTCGAATAAAACCGAGCAGTACCTAACCGATCGAGCAGTTCATCAACACGGGGCATTGGGTATGCGTCAAATTTAGACACCGCGTTGACTTTTCTATAATCCACACAGAAACGTACAGACCCGTCGCTCTTGGGAACAAGGACGACCGGGCTGGACCAATCGCTGTGAGATTCTTCTATTACTCCCATGTCAAGCATCGCGTCCAATTCTTCCCGAACTATTTTCTTTTTATGTTCGGGCAAGCGATAGGGGCGGCAACGTACCACTACGCCCGGCTCGGTCTCGATGTGGTGTTGTATGATGTCTGTGCGGCCCGGTAGGGGAGAGAACACGTCTGCAAACTCCTTTTGTAGTGTGAGTTGGCGTGGGGAGAGGTGGTCTCCACAAGGAACCGGGGCGTTAGGATTGCGGGCTTTGTTTACCTCCGGACCGAGCTCCGCCCTCTCCGGAACTACCGTTGCCAACGTCACAGAGGCTGCCTCTTCCCTCCACAATTTCAGGAGGTTGAGGTGATATATTTGATGCGCGCCCCCTCTATCGGTACGTTTAACCTCATAATCGAGATCCCCAACTCGTCGTGTGACCACAAAGGGTCCTTGCCACTTGGCGAGTAATTTCGAGCTCGATGTTGGGAGTAGTACAAGTACTTTATCTCCGGTGCAAATTCTCGTAGCTGAGCATCCCTGTCATACAGCCGCCGCTGGCGTTCTTGAGCCCGGAGCAAATTCTCCTGTGTTAATTGCCCCAGTGTGTGGAGTTTTGCTCGAAGATCAAGAACGTATTGAATTTCATTTTTAGCATTAGAAGGTCCCTCCTCCCAAGCTTCACGGATGACGCCGAGGACCCCGCGTGGGCGTCGCCCGTACAGCAGCTCAAACGGGAAAATCCCGTGGAGGCTTGCGGGACCTCTCGTACTGCGAATAACAGGGGTCCAGCCACTTATCCCAATTCCTAGCGTCTTCTTGCACGAATTTACTGAATCATATTTTTGAGTGTTTTATTAAGTCGTTTCCACCAGTCCATCCGTCTGCGGATGGTACACGCTAGTGCTGAATCGACTTAATGCCCAATAGTTCGTAAAGTTCGCGAAGTGTTCGTGACATAAACGTAGTGCCTTGGTCGGTGAGGATTTCTTTCGAACCCCACCCGGAGATTATCTTGAAGAGTGCCCCGCAACACTACGTGCTGAGATGTTGCTCAGAGGCACTGCTTCCGGATATCGCGTTGCGTAATCCACCAGGACTAACACAAAGCGATGTCCGCGTGACGTCCGTTCTAATGGCCCGACGAGGTCCATTCCAATTCTCTCGAAGGGAACCTCGATCAACGGAAGGGGGCGCAAAGGCGCTTTTGGGGTGGCCGGTGGGTTTACCAGCTGACATTCGCGGCACGCCGCACACCACCTGCGGACGTCGCCGCCAATGCCCGGCCAATAGAAAAGGGCTATTAGACGGAAAAGTGTTTTCCGTTCCCCTAGGTGACCGGCCATAGGATTATAGTGAGCCGCCTGGAAAACCATTTCCCGGCGGCTCCGTGGGATCAACAATTGTGTCACTTCCTCCTTTGTTTGAGCGTCCTGCATCACTCTATATAACCTATCTTTAATAAGCGAAAAATACGGATATGAAATGGCGACACCCGGCCGGAGTTGTTGATCATCGATTACTCTCACTTGGTCAAAGGCGTGCTTAAGGGTTTCATCCCGCGACTGCTCCAAGGGGAAGTCCCCCTCAGGGAACTCCCTGAGAGGAGGGGTGACCCCCTCGCCCCTTCCCTCGTCACTCGGAGCAGCCGAGGACGGCACCGGCTCCGCTTCCCCTGCCAAAGCATCGCACATCACACACCTCTTCACTTTCATGCAGGACCCATCCGCACAAACTCCCTCTAATACATTTCTAAAATTCGGCCAATCAGTACCCAAGATTAGCGGATGGGTGAGGCGGAACTAACCGCTGCCTCCACACTATGTTTTTCTCCCCGAATTTGATTGCTAAAGTCACCATGGGGTACTTGTGAATATCCCCATGCACACACCTCACCCTCACCCGTTTAGCTGTGCCCAAAGCCCCGGGTTGAACCAAGCGTTGGTGGATGGTGGTCTGATTACAGCCAGTATCCATCAATGCTTGGTATGTACCCCCCTGGATCCTTACCGGGACCCGGTACGCTCCAGCCTGACCGGGGCAGCCTGCGGGACATCGGAGACCCGCACCACCGTCCCCACCTCCATCAGCGGACACTGATCCCGGAAGTGGTCCGGGTCTCCGCACTTCCAGCAGACCGGCCCAGGCGCCATGGCCGCACCCGTGCTGGCGGGCGCTACCACCTGAGGAGGAGAGCGGCTGAAGGACGGAGAAGGGTTAGGTGGGTTCTCCCATGGCCGGGAAGCTGGCCTGGTGTATCCTCCACGCCTGCGGGGGCAGGAACGGGCCCTGGGGAGAGAGCAGAGCGAGAGGGAGCGGGGGAGAGGCAGGGGAAGACACAGGGAAGGGAGAGAGAGAGAGAGGGGAGGGCTCATCCGCCCTCGGTATCGCCGCCAAGTGGTCCTCCGCGAGCTGGACAGCTGCCTCCAGCGACGCCGGGCGGTGGCACTGGACCCATTCCGCCGTTCTCCTGGGCAGTCGTTGCGCAAACTGCTCCAGTACCACCTGATCGATGACTCCCTCGACGTCGCGGTCCCCCGCGAGCAGCCACCGCCGACAGGCGTCCCGGAGCCGTTGAGCAAACGCAAACGGGCGGACGGACTTCTCCAGCTTCATGCTCCGGAAGAGCTGGCGATTCTCCTCCGGGCTCCGACCAACCCGTTGCAGAATGGCCCTCTTTAGGTCAGAGTAAGCCAGGAGGTTAGTCGCCGGCAGTTGTTGTGCCGCGAGTTGTGCTTCCCCGGACAGGAGAGGAATTAGATGGGCTGCCCACTGTTCGGGCGGCCAGCCCCAGATGTCAGCCGTCTTCTCAAACAGGTCGAGGAAGGCCTCAGGATCATCTGCTACCCCCATCTTCTGTAACGTGGGCGGGGGCAGCGTAGCGCGAATGTCCGGGTCGCGGCTGGGGCCGACGCAGCCTCCTGGCTGAGGAGGCTCCGGATAGCAAGTCGGTCCTCTGCCTGAGCCCGCATGATCTCGAAGAACCGCCGATCCTGATCCTGGCGGAGCTCAAGCAGGGATTGTTGGTGGCCTTGATGGAGAGTGGCGAGGGACTGGAGGATTTCCGCCAGCTGGGAGGACTCTATGGGGCGACCTTGTTCCATAACCAAAAAAAAAATGTCCCGGGTTTTGGCACCAATGTGACACGCGCCCAAAGGAAGGGACGGAAACAAGTCTCTGCTTAAGGGGTAAGCTTTTATTTTTCTCTCACACTCTCTGGTTCTGGGTTTTTTTTCTTGGACGGGTTGTCACTGCCATGCTCCGTCACTGCTGCCCTTTTATGCCGCTCTCCTCATGTTACTGAAATTAGAGACAGGTGTTAGTCATCATTTTAGCTCAGGTGTGAGCGCCCTTACCGCTTTTCTCTCCCGGACGGGCGCTTGACCACGCCCCCGCTGCCACAGATACATTTTGGATGGCCTGGGGGTGAGTAAATTATCAGTAAATTTAAATTTTTGGGTGAACTATTCCTTTAAGCCATTTTGCCACAAACTTGGAGGTATGCTTGGAGTCATTATCCATTTGAAGACCAATTTGCGACCGAGCTTTAATTTCCTGGCTGAAGTCTTGAGATTTTGCTTCAATCCACATAATTTCCCTTCTTCACGATGCCATCTATTTTGTGAAGTGCACCAGTCCCTCATGCAGCAAAGCTCCCCACAACATGATGCTTCCACCCCCATGCTTCATGGTTGGGATGGTATTCTTCGACTTGCAAGCCTTACCCTTTTTCATCCAAACATAACAATGGTCTTCATGGCCAAACAGCTAAATCTTTGTTTAATCAGACAAGAGGACATTTCTCCAAAAAGTAAGATATTTGTCCCTATGTCCACTTGCAAACTGTAGACTGGGTTTTTTTATAGTGGTTTTGGAGCAGTGGCTTCTTCCTTGTTGCGTAGCCTTTCAGATTATGTTGATATAGGACTCTACTGTGGATATAGATACATTTACCTCCAGCATATTCACAGGGACCTTTGCTGTTGTTCTGGGATTGATTTTCACTTTTAGCACGAAACTACATTCATCTCTAGGAGACAGAATGCGTTTCCTTCCCGAGCATTATAAAGGCTGCATGGCCCATGGTGTATACTTGCATTTTATTGTTTGTACAGATGAACGTGGCACCTTCAGGCATTTGGAAATTGCTTCTAAGAACCAGACTTGGCTGATATCTTTTTGATTTTCCCATGATGTCAAGCAAAGAGGCACTGGGTGAACATAGACCTTAAAATACATCCTCAGGTACACCTCCTATCACAAGCTAATATATATAATGTTGTAGAAATTGTAATACTCATTGATCAGTCATTGCAAGGGAATGCCCCTGTGTCTGAGGAATGCAGAGGGGGAGGATCTTCTTCTGTTGGAGACCTTGGGAAAAGAGGTTTAAAAAACAAGTCAGCCCTCCCCTTCAGCGTCTAACTCATGGCACAGAGTAACTCCTGTGTAATGACTGGGTCCTTCTTGCAAGAATAAATTCTTTTAAAAGACTGTTTGATTCAGAGTGTCTCTTACGCAGTGATAATGGTTGGTTAATAATTTTTTGCCAGAACAATTTGGTGTCAGAAGTGGGATTCCTTGAAAGTTTCTTCTGGACCTGAGAGCGGACGGTGTTTGGCCACCTGGACTGAGAAGTTCCAGCTCTACCTCATAAGCTTCAGAGAGAGGGACCGACCGCATCTGAGGCAAGAGAAACTCCACTGGAATCAAATGAAAATGAACCCGTGGCAACCCAAATATCTCTGATAAGAGATGACTAAATTATTTTCTTTTGGTATAAGAGTGAGTGAACCATAGTGGCTGAGACTGTTTTCTGTGGTGCAAGTACAAGAGGTTCTCGAGCAGTAACTGAGACCTACGAACAGGTCAAGAGGTTTTCTAAACAGAGACTGAGTTCTCACAAAATTGTTTAATTAGGTTAGCTAAAATACTGAGCACTGGAACGTACTCCAGAGAAAGATTTTGAGTAAGCCATAATTAACAAAGCACTAGGGAGTGCACCCTTATCTGATCTTGGGTTAAGAAATCAGATCTGTTGGAGATGTCCGACAGATTATAAGACGTGCGTCGAACGGTAAATCCACAGAGAAACAGAATCAGCCAGTATGGGGAAATCTCAAAGCAAGCTTGCCAAATTTGATACACTGGTTTTCTGTCAAATGAGAAAAACTATAGGAGAAAATGTATGCAGGACATAGAGAAACTGATCAAATACCATGATTTCCCCAGGGAGGGAACACTGAGCAAGACTAGACTGAGAGTGGTGCGAGAATCAGTGGAACAGGGCAGCGAGGCACAAAAAGGTTGTTGTGGCTGCGTTCAACATGTGTGTAAAAAATGTGAACAGACAGTGGGCTGTTGACTTGAAAAGTGTAGGAAAATACTAAAATAAAATGTGTGAAAGATCTGTTTGTGTGTCAGCACCACCAGAACCGACTAATGAAAGTATGTTTGTGTTTCCCCCACATGCAACGACGATTGTGACGGCGCTGCCGGCATATAATCATCAATATCCCGTGGCGGAGCTGAAAGCCCTGAAACTGAACCCTGACCTCGACTGCTCTCCGCCCACACCACAAGCACCACAAGCAGCTTCTCCCGACTCGGACAGTGAAGGAGACCTGAATGAACTTTTTTCTGAGATTGCGCAAGCGGTGAAAGCAAGTTACATTGAATAGAAGAGCGGGCGGCTGACCTCCACCCTGGCGCACGCTGTGCACGCAGAGGAACAGTTGCTGACAAAGGAAGACAAAGTCAAGGCAAAGGGGGAGAAAGATCTTCAGCTGGCAGTTGTGGGACTACAATATGCCAGCGCATTGAAGAGAGGCTACAGAAACCAGCGGAAGTGGAATTGCGGCTTGTGTGAGACTGGCGACCATGAGTTCAGAGAATGCACGAAATGCAAACTGTGCATACAAGAGGGACACTGGGCTACAGACTGTCCGGGGAAGAAAAAGGCAGACTGAAGCACGCAAAGCAGAGAGCAGCGAGGAGGGGGTCGAGCTGAGGGTGATCAGTTGCTGGGTACAGAAAAGGGAAGTGAACAATTTTTAACCACACACACATACAACATGCACACATACACTGATTTACGTACTGCTATCTGCAATGAACACAATGCTTGCAAATCTTTGAGTGTGACTGATGAAGATTTATGTGATAATGTTTCGGATGAATGTTTGAGAATGTACAAAATTTCAGGGTTTTTACAAATGCCGAGATATCAAATGTTAGTTGATGGGACATTAGTAGATTTTTTGGTAGATTCTGGGGCTAGCAATTTTACTATACGACCATGTGACTTGCCATGTGTTCCAAAACTGACAGGTTCAGTGCATGAGAACACTTTGGCCTCGGGCCATTTGATTTCTGAAAAATTCACAGTGCCCTTGGAGTGTGAGACGGAGAAGGGGAGAACATTTAAACATGCATTTCTGTGTTCACCAGCTTGTCCGGTACCTCTAATGGCCAGAGATTTAATGTGTGAATTGAATTTGACCCTTATGGGGGTTCCTTTGGAATTAGCATTGAGGAAGAACCACAAATATGTTGTTCTAAATTTGAACAGCAGTGGGCATATGAATGGCGTGTGAAAAACGATGATTGGGCAAAAATGATCTTGAAATTGGCAAAAGATCGAACAATGTCATTTAACACAGAAAATATGATGCCAGACCAATTGCATTGCACGTCACATGTCGTAATTGAACGGGAACCACAATATGAGGAGGGGTGGTTTAACGGGGTAGAAAATGAGACATGTGAAATTGTGAAATTTGATAAGATTTTCTGGACAGAAAATGTGTGTGCGCTCTCAGCTTGCCTGACAGAAAAACAAATGCAGTTCTATTTGATAGCAGGAGGAGCTGCGCCACATTTATCAGCGATCAAGGCCAAAGAGCAGCTGTGGACAGATCTGGGCCCTTTGTGAGAGAATGCATGAAAGCAACAGATTGGGCTGAAATAAGTGCAGAAGTGAAACACAGCAGAAGTGTAGGAGCATTTATGTCAAAATTTGATTTTGAGATTGAAGTACAGTATGTGGATGATTTGCTGATCTGTGCGTGGGATGAAGCTACGTGTGTGGCTGACTCTGTGTCCCTTTTGACACACCTAGAAGGAGAGGGACACAAAGTCAGTCTTTCAAAATTGCAGTTTGTGAAACATAACTGTTAAATAAGGTTTTTGGGACACGTTATCAGACCAAACAGTAAATCCATCTGTGACAAACGTGTACAAAACATGTTCCAAAACCATTAACGAAAAAACAATTATTGTTATTTTTAGGAATGTGTGCTTATTGTCGTACATTTATTCCTAATTATGCCATTCTTGAACAGCCTTTACAAGCCCTGATGACAGGGAAAGGGCTGAGGTCATGTGACAAGCTTGTTTGGACAAGCGAAGCCGAGGAGGCATTTGCTAACATGAAAGTACAAATGGCTCTGGCTCCCACTTTGGGCCTGCCAGATGTAAACAAACCGTTTGTTCAGATGGTTGATGAGAAAAATGGGTTTGACTTCTGTTCTTTTGCAGACTCATGGAGACAGACTGCGACCTGTGGCATATTTTTCAACCAAACTCGATGCAGTAGCAGCAGGCCTACCACACTGTTTGAGGTCTGTGGCGGCTGCTGAACTGGCAGTACTGGCATCCAGGGAATTTGTGGGGTATTCCGATTTAAATTTGATGGTCCCACACGCAGTCTCCATGATTTTGCAAGAACAGAGAACGTCACATTTATCTACAGCCCGATGGCTGAGGTACCACACAATTTTATTGGACATGCCAAACATAACTGTTAAAAGATGCACAACTTTGAATCCTGCCACCCTCCTCCCCACAGAGCAGGATGGCGAGGAACATCACTGTTGTCTGTCAGCGCTTGAACAGGTGTGCACACCGCGTCCAGATCTATTAGACACACCATTAGACAATTGTGACAATATCCTCTTTGTGGATGGGTCGGCTTCCAAAGATCCAAAAACAAGAAAGAATAAGGTTGGTTACGCGATAACCACTGAATTTGAGGTCGTGACATCTGGCAAACTGCCATCAAATTATTCAGCTCAGGCAGCTGAACTGGTTGCTTTAACAGAAGCATGTAAACTCATGGCAGACAAATGTGACAATTTACACAGATTCGCGTTATGCTTTTGGGGTAACGCACGATTTTGGTGCTTTATGGAAGCACAAAAAATTTCTGAAGTCAGATGGTCATCCAATATTAAATGCATCTCTTGTGTTTGAGCTTTTGGAGGCCATTCTTTTACCAGACAAGGTCGCGATTTGCAAATGCGCAGCGCACACTAACGATAACAGTTCAGTCTCAACAGGAAACGCACAAGCAGACGTGGCAGCGAAGGATGTGGCAGCGATGGAGACAAAAGAGACTACGTGTGCTTTGATATCTGACAATAACCTCGACATTTCTTCTTGTTTACAGAGCATGCAAACTTTTTCCACAGGCAAGGAGAAATACAAGTGGAAGGCGGCTGGCTGTAGTTTTAAGGAGAATGGGTGGATGAGCTGTGATGGCATGCCTTGTTTACCCAAACACTTCTTTCCTCATTATGGAAAGTTGATACACGGGTTAGACCATGTATCAAAAGCAGGGATTGATGCGCAAATGAAAGAATTGTGGTTTACAAAGGGTTTCACGATATTTGCTGAATTTTTTTGCAAAAGATGTGTCATTTGTAACACACATAACGTGGCAAGAGGAATAAAAACACCTATAGTCTCAACCACCATCAGGGGGGCCTTTTGAGTATCTGATGATGGATTTCATCGAGTTAACCCCTTGTGGGAAACAGAAATACTGCCTGGTTATGGTTGACATGTAGTCCAAATGGGTTGAGGCCTTCTCAACCTCGAAACAAGACTCGGCAGCAGTAACGAAAGCTCTTTTAACCGAGATTGTTCCGAGATGGGGAATTCCAAGAAAAATCAGCTCGGACAATGGGACACACTTTGTCAATGAAGCAATAAAGCAGGTGGGTCAGTTTTTGGGAATTGACATGAGAACACACTGCAGTTACCACGCCGCCAGTGGAGGCACTATTGAGAGGGAGAATCAAATGATCAAGAACAAATTGGCTATGTGCTGTGAGGAAACTGGGCTCACATGGGTTAAAGCACTCCCAATTGTGTTGATGTACACCAGAATGAGAAAAAGAGTCAAAACAAATTTAAGTCCATTTGAAATACTCTTTGGTGTAGACCACCATTCATGGGAATAGAGGGGGGAAACAAAGGCTGCCATCAACAGATCTGTGTGAGAATGACATGTGGAATTATTGCAAAGAAATGTCTTCTCTGTTGTCCAATGTTTGTGTTCAGGTGAAAGCTGCTCAGAGAAAGGTTGCTGAAACCTTCCTGCATAAGATCAGGCCTAGCGATTTCGTTGTGATTCGTGACCTGAGGAGAAAGTGCTGGGACCATTCCAAGTGCTACTGACGACTCACATGGCAGTGAAGGTCGCAGAGAGAGCTACGTGGGTCCATGCCAACCACTGCAGGAAAGTTCCGCCCACATCGCAGGAGAATCATCAACAGGAGGAGATTGTTCTGAGTGAATGTCACTAAACACCAAGGTTAAGTTTGAATACCAAGTACCACTATCAGTGGAAGAGCAAGGCCAACCACAGAGAATAACATGGCCTGTGTGCAGAGTGAACCCCATCGTGTGGTCACAAGCAGTAATCATTGTGAAAAGGTACGAACTGAAAAGAATTCAAGAACAATACGAGACGGTTTAAAGTAGGATGGTCTGACTGCAGGATCAGAATCAACATGAAGGACAGAACAGCGGACAACTGTACAGCCGTCATCAACGACAAAGAAGTCCACTTCACATGCCCATTCAGCAAGCCACATGAAACTTCACCTGCAGCAGTGTGGGTGTGTGGCAACAGGGCATTTCATCGGATGTCAAAGAAATGGTCAGGGTGTTGTTATCCAGCTTTGATGAATGTGGGTACATCTGTGTATTTGCCAAACAAGGCACCTGGGGTGGGAAGACAAAAAATAAATGTTGAAATTTTTCCTGGGGTTTTACCAAAACACTATGCAGGGTACATATTATCTGATCCGTGGACGACGCCTGGAGCAAATGTGGGGTGGTCATTGTTCTTAGGGGTGGGTACAACGGTAAAAATTAATAAGATAAATGGGCTAGCATGAACAGTATTAGCAATAGCTAATAGCACCAAAAATGCTTTGACAATGATAAATGATGAAATGAAATAGTTAAGAGATGCGGTCATTCAAAACTGGTTGGTTCTTGATATGTTAACTGCAGAGAAAGGGGGAGTTTGCAAAATGTTGGGAATGTCTTGTTGTTTCAATATTCCAGATTACAGCGACAACATCACGAATGTAATTGAACACATGAGAAAAGCCGTACAGGAGCCAGAACATGTTGAGAGTACATGGGTTACTTGGTTTATGAATCTCTGGTGAGGATGGGGGTATTGGCTGATTCAAACTGTTACCAATTGCGGTGATAGGACTGTTGATATTGTTATGTTTACCATGCATTATAATGTGTGTTTCCAGCTCAGTACAGAGACTGGTTAAAGCAGGGATGTCTGTTCAATTGGTAAAAAAATGACAGTCTATCCAGAGGATGATGAACACAAATATGATGAACACAAAGATGATGATACAAGTAGCGAGAGCTACTGTGAAATGTGTTAAAATGAGGTATGTCTTTTCTTTCTGAGAATGTTTTGATATGTAAAGAGGGTTATAAGCAGCGGTCATCTGTGTTACGAGATGACGTACAAGGAGAGGGTTTGAAATGAGGGATTTTATTCTACTTTTATTCTTTGTATTTTTATAGCCTTCTGACATAACCAAAATGTTAAATTGATGTGTTTTTCCTACTTAATCTGTGCACTATTTCTTGTTCATACTGAGGTGACTGAGGGTCTGATTTCCATGTCAGAAGTGCAGTAACAGTGTTTACTCATTTAGCCCGGCTTCAGATAAAGTCTGTACTTGCTTGCTAATACTTAAGGGACTATCCCCACAAAACAAAACAAAAAACAGCCTAAGCTTTTTTACTTTTTCCAAATGTTATTTCACAAATGTTTAAGAGAGTGATCATTTATGTGAAAATCAGAGATGAAGAGTGTAAGTGTGATGATATGACTTAAAATTTGTCTTAATGTTTTATTATTGTGATTGAGTAATCTGAATGATAAAAAGTGGGGAATTGTTGTAGAAATTGTAATACTCATTGATCAGTAATAGTCATTGCAAGGGAATGCCCCTGTGTCTGAGGAATGCAGAGGGGGAGGATCTGCTTCTGTTGGAGACCTTGGGAAAAAGAGGTATAAAAAAGAAGTCAGCCCTCCCCTTCAGCGTCTCACTCATGGCACAGAGTAACTCCTGTGTAATGACTGGGTTCTTCTTGCAAGAATAAATTCTTTTAAAAGACTGTTTGATTCAGAGTGTCTCTTACGCAGTGATAATGGATGGTTAATAATTTTTTGCCACAACAATATATATACACACACATACACTACCGGTCAATAGTTTTGAAACACACTCATTCTTTACACCTTCTTTAGAATAATAGTAAAGTCATCAAAACTATGGAATAACATAAATGGAACTATGGGAATTATGTTGTGACTATTCAAAATCCAAAATAAATCAAAACTATGTTATATTTTAGCATCTTTAGTCAACCTTTGCCTAAAATTAGCAGACATGTACTCTTGACATTTTCTCAACCAACTTCTTGAGGTATCACCCTGGGATACTTTTTAAACAGTATTGAAGGAGTTCCCATCTATGTTGGGCACTTATTGGCTGCTTTTCTTTATTATTTGGTCCAAGTCATCAATTTCAAAAACTTTTTTGTATTTTTTTTAACTAAATTTTTGTTTTATAATGAAATAAATTAATATGTTGGCACAATTATATTTTTGTCTACAAAACGGCTAGGTTACTGTTGTAACCTCCGTTCCCTGATGGAGGGAACGAGATGTTGTGTCGAGTGAAGCGACGCTAAGGGACTTTTTTGAAGGCCTCGGTTACCTCTGAACTTGAGAAAAGGCCAATGAGAATTTGACAGACAGAATTTGCATGTTCCTCCCCCAGATATATGGGTATATAGGGAGGGAATCATGCCTCTGTTCATTCAGGTTTTGCACTGAGGAGCTGAGAATAAGGTTCGGCCATTGCTGTGGCTCTGTTCAGCATCGTGGACAGGGGGACACAACATCTCGTTCCCTCCATCAGGAAACGGAGGTTACAACAGTAACCTAGACATTCCCCATCTGTTGCTCACTTCGACGTTGTGTCGAGTGAAGCGACACTAGGTGTCCCTATTCAATCATGCCATGCGCTGAGCCATGTACATGCACTGCTGAAGCAGGTGCGGGCAGGCAGTTGCGTGCCAAAACAACAGGCTGCGTCAGACAGCACGTACCCTTCCCCAACGCCCCATAAAAATTGTCATACATTTTTAGGTTCCCGGCATTCCGGGGCAGGGGCCATCTTAATTACTATTACATGCATTGGGGAAGGTGTTCTTTCCAACTCCTATTCTTTCAGAGGGAAAAGACCTGCTTAGGCTGGGGGGAGGTAAAGAGTGGCGAAATACGTCACAGTGGTGTTTCAGGCCACATGTGGAAATGGCGCGGTGGTAGATCTTACCTGCTGCGAGTGAAGAGTTTCTACAGACACGCCGACCGGGGGGCAGCGAGGACTGCCCAAGGGAGTTGCGGGTCCACCAGTAGAGGGAACGTACCGTGGAAAATACACACAGGGGGATTAATTCACAAGGGCCCATCCTGTGGAGCAATTTTTGTATACTTAGTGGGTCTGGTGGGGGAATTTCTCCGCTGAATTCGTGGAACAGAGGGCTAGGGAGGAAGAACATCCAGGAAGCATGAATCTAGTGGAATCTCCTGGGGGATTTTCTCCCTGAGATTGTAAAATCTCGTAAAGCTTTTGGGTGCTTCCCAGCGCGCTGCTCTGCAAATGTCTGTTAGGGAGGTGCTGTTGGCCAGTGCCCACGAGGATGCCACACTTCTCATCGAGTGTGCTCAAACCCACAAGGAAGTACCTTGTTTTTTATTTTTAATAATTTCATAGTGAAGACATGTTATATCAAGTCAAGCCTAGTTAAGTATTTCAAGTTTATGTATTTGTTCATGTTGTCATTATGGGGTATTGTTTGTAGAATTTTGAGGAAAATAATGAATTTAATCTATTTTGGAATAAGGCTATAACATAACAGAATGTGGAAAAAGTGAAGCACTGTGAATAATTTCCCTGATGCACTGTATATATATATATATATATATATATATATATATATATATATATATATATATATATATATATATATATACAGTGTCATACATTTTTAGGTGTCATATACACATATGTATGTGTGTATATGTACAGTATCTCACAAAAGTGTGTACACCCCTCAAGTTTTTGTAAATATTTGATTATATCTTTTCATGTGACAACACTGATGAGATGACACTTTGCTACAATGTAAAGTAGCGAGTGTACAGCTTGTATAACAGTGTAAATTTGCTGTCCCCTCAAAATAACAACACACAGCCATTAATGTCTAAACCGCTGGTAACAAAAGTGAGTACACCCCTAAGTGAAAATGTCAAAATTGGGCCCAAAGTGTCAATATGTGGCCACCATTATTTTTCAGCACTGCTTTAACCCTCTTGGGCATGGAGTTCACCAGAGCTTCACAGGTTACCACTGGAGTCCTCTTCCACTCCTCCATGATGACATCACAGAGCTGGTGGATGTTAGAGACCTTGTGTTCCTCCACCTTCCATTTGAGGATGCCCCACAGATGCTCAATAGGGTTTAGGTCTGGAGACATGCTTGGCCAGTCCATCACCTTCACCCTCAGCTTCTTTAGCAAGGCAGTGGTCATCTTGGAGGTGTGTTTGGGGTCGTTATCATGCTGGAATACTACCCTGCGGCCCAGTCTCCGAAGGGAGGGGATCATGCTCTGCTTCAGTATGTCACAGTACATGTTGAAATTGGTTCCCTCAATGAACTGTAGCTCCCCAGTGCCGGCAGCACTCATGCAGCCCCAGACATGACACTCCCACCACAATGCTTGACTGTAGGCAAGACACTCTTGTCTTTGTACTCCTCACCTGGTTGCAGCCACACACGCTTGACACCATCTGAACCAAATAAGTTTATCTTGGTCTCATCAGACCACAGGACATGGTTCCAGTAATCCATGTCCTTAGTCTGCTTGTCTTCAGCAAATGGTTTGCGGGCTTTCTTGGGCATCATCATTAGAAGAGGCTTCCTTCTGGGACAACAGTCATGCAGACCAATTTGATGCAGTGTGCGGTGTATGGTCCACACCCCTTCAACCTCTGCAGCAATCATACGTCTATTTCCCAACGACAACCTCTGGATATGACGCTGAGCACATGCACTCAACTTTGGTCGACCATGGCGAGGCCTTTTCTGAGTGGAACCTGTCCTGTTAAACCGCTGTATAGTCTTGGCCACCATGCTGCAGCTCAGTGTCAGGGTCTTGGCAATCTTCTTATAGCCTAGGCCATCTTTATGTAGAGCAAAATAAAAAAGAGAAAATTCTTTTTTCAGATCCTCAGAGAGTTCTTTGCCATGAGGTGCCATTTTGAACTTCCAGTGACCAGTATGAGGGAGTGTGAGAGCGATGACACCAAATTTTACACACCTGCTCCCCATTCACAACTGAGACCTTGTAACACTAACGAGTCACACCTGAGACCTTGTAACACTAACGAGTGGTGGTGGTGTAGTGGGCTGCACTGGTAACTGGTAATCAGAGGGTCACTGATTCGATCCCCACAGCCACAACCATTGTGTCCTTGAGCTAGGCACTTAACTCCAGGTTGCTCCGGGGGGATTGTCCATGAAAAAAATGCGCTGTAATCGCTTTGGATAAAAGCTTCTGCCAAATGCATAAATGTAAATGTAAATGTAACATGACACCGGGGAGGGAAAATGGCTAATTGGGCCCAATTTGGACATTTTAAATTAGGGGTGTACTCACTGTGGCAGGGCGGAGGGTGGGGCCGGGTCGTGATCCTACACACCCGGTCCCGTATTAGGCTAATCAAGCCTCTGAGGTATAAAGGTCGACTGCAGAGGATCGTGCGGGAGAGAGAGATCGTTAACGGACATGTTGGTCACGTGTTTGTGTTTATGTTGTCTTTTAAGTTTATCATTAAAACTATTATTTATATTGAAAAGCCAGTTCTCGCCTCCTCCTTTTCATTGTTCCCTTTACACTCACTTTTGTTGCCAGCGGTTTAGACATTAATAAACAAGACATTAATAAAACAAGACTGTGTTTTGAGTTATTTTGAGGGGAGAGCAAATTTACACTGTTATACAAGATGTATACTCACTACTTTACATTGTAGCAAAGTGTAATTTCTTCAGTGTTGTCACATGAAAAAGTATAATCAAATATTTACAAAAATGTGAGGGGTGTACTCACTTTTGTGATATATATATATATATATATATATATATATATATATATATATATATATATATATATATATATATATATATATATATATTAGGGCTGTCGAGTTAACGCGTTAATAATGCTAGATTAATTGTACAAAAAATAACGCGTTAAAAAAATGTATGCATTAATCGCATGCTTGTAGTACCACCTATATACTCCAGAGGACAGTAAGTGAAATTTCAGCTGTGTGAGCAACACACAGTTTATAGAGTGAAGAAAACAACACAGATATGCGTTACTAAGGGTTCAAATGCGAACTAAGGGATCTCAATATGTGTTTAAAGATTGAGTATTAAACAATATTTAACTTGACACAGTGACCTAAACATTGAATTTTTATAACGCAACACACCAGAGACAAGCATGTCTGACGCAGATCGTATGGTAGGGTGACCACCTTTCCCGCATTTTGTGGGACAGTCCCGAAATTGGAAGCTATGTCCCGCGTCCCGTAAGTCATAAGCAGTGTCCCCCATTTCAATTTTGTCTGTATAATTTTTTATCTTTATTATTATTTCGGCATCATTTTATTTTATTGTCAATTAATTACAAAATCACTATAAAAAAAGTTAATAAGAAAACACTGAACATGTTTTTTTCTTTTTTTTCTTTCCAGAGCGGGAAAACACTGGAAAAAAGAACTGCAACAGAAAAATGGGTCTATCCGGAGCGCCCAAGAAGAAAAAGTGTCTTTGTTCGTATAAAAAAGAATTGGAGAAAATATATATACATGGTTAAAACCAGTTACAAGTGACCCTAAAAAAGGAGAGTGCAGGGTATGCCACCGAAGTTTCACGGACAGCTCTGCTGAAGCATTTCAGTGCCCCAAACATGACAGCTCTGATATCTTTGGCTTTGAGCATTCCTGTCACCAACGCGTTCGTGGAGAGGGTGTTTTCACTGATGACCGCTGCGTGGACAGAGACAAGGAACTGAGCACCTGTGGACCTCATCAAAAGTGAACTCCTGGTAAAAGTGAACACCTACACCTGCCAGGAGTTCTACAGTCATAATGAATGAGAAGGCCCTACTTGAAGCAGCCAGATGAGACAAAAAAATTTAATTCAATATGCACTAAATCCGGTAAGATCGCATTTAATCTTTCTAGTCTTTAATAATGGAATTGATGTGCTTATTTGGAAATGTGCACTTTAACGATTAGATTATTATTTTCACTTCATTATATTTACATATATATATCTATTTTTTTTTTATATTTAAAGATAATATAAATATAAAGTATAATTATTTTATCATTATATATTGCATTATTGTTATATGAGGGGCTATCTCAGCAAATATTTGTATATGCGATTAATTAATCGGGACACCATGTAATTAATTTGATTAAAAATTGTAATCGATTGACAGCCCTAATATATATATATATTTACAGTACTGTGCAAAAGTCTTAGGCACATCAGAAGTTTCACAAAAGCATTTGTCTTAAGATGGTTATTTATATCTTCAGCTTTAGTGTGTCAACAGAAAATATAAATGTTTGACTCCCAAACATTACTTTTGCAAATAGAAAAGATTAGAATAGAGGAACAGGGAGCCCTGAAACAGATTTCAGCCTAAATAGATAGAAGAAATGTGGCAAATTCTCCAAGAATCTTGGAACATCCTTTCTGCCAACAACCAAGAAAAACTGTGTCCAGGTGTACCTAGGAGAATTGGTGCAGTTTTGAAGGCAAATAATATTGATTTAGCTTCTTTTATGTTTACTGGACTTTATATGATGTTAATTGATAAATGAAAACTATTTATGTGTTTATATTTTTGAAGACATCTTCACTATGCAACATTTTTCACAAGTACCTAAAACTTTTACACATATATACAACTATACTGTATTTGTTTTCTCCATATCATCCTCCCTCTTTCCCTTCTTCCTTCCCTCACTGTCCAAGAGTTCCTTGTCTCTCGCTGCTCTACTCACCTCTCGATGCCCCTGTGACACGTAACATGGGCAGGAGTGTTGTAGAAAGGAAGGGGTGGGATTGAGGTAAATGTCTCCTTACACAGCTGCTACCCACAATGCCATAGTTTCGCACCTTCACGTTAGTGTTACAGAAATGCTTTTAAATCTTAAATCTTAAAATCTTACTAGATAGTAAGAAGGTGGTAAATGTACCTTCTAGAAGAACAGGGCAAAAGTATAACTTGCTGTTTTGCTCATTATGGTTGTGAAAGTGAATTAAATTAATTGTTGTAGCACCTCTAGAGCTCATTTCACCAGAAAACCTCTGTGATATGTACAAGGCACATGTTTAAAAAATGTAGGTGAGACCAGGCTGTACCTCTCCTAAAGTTCAACAGAAAACTCTTGCAGTCCTACAGCTGGAATTTAACTTTCAAATGTCCTATATTTCAAAGGTTTCACGGTATGTTCTCATGTGCTATCATCAATGTCTTGAAATCCAACCTAAAGTCATAACTCTGCAATATTAAGTAAACATCTGCCTAAGTCTTTGGCCTGACATCTACAAGGAAGATAAATCACTGCACTAGAACCGCTCTGCTCTAAACTGTGTGTTGATAGCTTCTCTTATTCTCTTATTTCATATTCTAAACATACAGTATACTGTATACTCTCTGAGGACACAGAAAAGGAGGCTTGGGTGGGACAGAGAGAGTGAGGTATGGGGTGGGACAGAGGACACGAGAGAGAGCTAGAGATGGGGATGGGGTGGGGGAAAGAGAGAGGAATGTCAGTGGTTTTTCTAACTAAATGGTAACAGCTGCTTTGGGGTGATGAAGGTTCTTATTTACATTGGCAGCAGCTTTTAGAAGTGTTTAAATTAAACTGAAAGAGAGAGAGAAATTCCTAGGTTTCCTGCAAGAGAACATGGTATGTTCATTTTGAAGAGTTACTTTGAATGGGAAAATCCCTGTGTGTGTGTGTGTGTGTGTGTGAGAGCGAGAGAGAGAGAGAGACAGAGAGAGAGAGAGATAACAGACCCCACAGCCGCAGCTGTGGATTACCAGGTCAGCACATTTTTACGCAAGTCACACACATCGCATGAGGAAGGATGGAAAAAGAAAGAGTGGCAGTTTCCAACACAGATTCAGTCAGTTTCAGTTTCAGTCAGAAGTTTCTCTTCCGAGCTAAAATTATACCAGAAATTGGTTCAAGTCATGTTTATTCCAAGTTTATAGTCAAGACATGTTATATCAAGTCAAGTCTAGTTAAGCAGTTCATGTTTATGTATTTGTTCACTTTTGTAGTTAGGGTTTCTGGATATCACATTTGTAAATAAAACTGCACTTGGGTTAATCACACATCATCGTCTGTTTGCCTACGTTACAATAAGATGAGACCGATTTTTGGCAATTAGTCCAGAGTATCTGTAAATGGTGAGCTTTATGCAAACAGTCCCGGGTCAAGTATCAAAGTCACATTTCTCATGTTTTACAGAAAGTCTTTTTTTTTGTGTGACAAATGAACTTTACCACATAAATGATTCACCTTCAGAGCACGAAAACATTGTACAGGCATGCTTCAGATTTCTATAGTTCATTCATTCAGAAATGGAAATAAATGATAGATATGCTCTGTGTTCATTTTGCTTTCATTTTATAGAAAGATGGCACAATGATTACTAGATGTACATTTCCTGAAGGTAATACCAGAGTTGCAAAGGCAGCAAATTAATAGTGCTAAGTTTTAGACTTTGGTTTGGTGTAAATAAAATGCTGCACCGAAAGGAGTTTTTAAAGTTTAAGTTCTTTTAATTTGACACCGTGTCTAAAAACACAGAGATCCCACGTGAGATGCTGAAAGATGCGGCATAATGGCCAGATATATCTAGCGCATGTTTACGATTTTGAATGGTGAACATCCTAATGTAAGCCTATGGGAGATTTTCAATCTAATCTTATATTTCCTTAACAGTATAAAGTTTATTAAAAAATCCAATATAATCTACAAAACTAATTTTTAATGGAGACTGTACATTGGTTAATTATTGGTTGAAGATTGTGCAGCAGCCAAAAATAATGGGAATTTCAATACAACTCAATACAACTTATCTTTCTTTTACACACTGAGTCAGTTTCCGAGTACAGTCTCTACCCCAGTTCACAGGTGTAGCAGAATTAGCTTATACAGTACTGTACAGTACAAGCAGAAAATCACACAACTGTTGAGAAACAGTACAACTGGAACATCCAACATGTCATTAAATGAAGAAGATGTCTCCATCCTACATAAAGAATTTATGTGTGGTGGGTGATATGATGTTGCTGTTGTTTGAGTATGCAATGAAGTGTAACACTCTGTAGTAAACAATTGTTTGGCATTTGTACAGAAATGCGTGGTATGAGGTCTTATTGACATTCCCTAAGGAACACTTTGACTCGTTGGAATTTATGTCTAGAAAGAGACACATTTCTGAACATTAACTGCATGAGTAACAGCATTCTTGTCTGGTTTCAGGCCTCATGTTTGGTATGCGATTTTAACCACCCGTCTTGAACTAAGAATAATTATGGGACTGTTTATTTGTGTCAAAGTGGACGCAGAGAGTTGTATTGCAGTGTAAGGATTATGTGTCTCTACTTTCAAAACGCTGTAATCAAAACCCTCTTTAAAACAACAGTATCTAACATTAGTTTTCCAGATGTAAGAAGTCAGCTTTGTACATGTGAATTTGCTTCAGTTTATGTGTAACAGGGATATAACAGTGAACAGACTAAGCATTTTATCATATCCACCATAGCGTCCCATAAGTAGGCCTTCATGAGGATTTCTCAGAAAGCTCCACAGAGATTCCCTCATGTTGTGAAACACAAAAAGAGATGTGAGGTAGAATATGTACAGGCTCCTCTTTTCCATTCAATGCTCTGAAAATTAAAGTTTTGCCCCTTAAATTAATAATAAATTTAGTCCATACAACTTGTAGTAGTAGTAGTAGTAGTAGTCCTTTATTGTCACATAGTAAACCAGTGAAATTGGCCATCGACCTGTCCATACAAACATACATATGACAAGGGGATAGACAGGACAGGAAGACAGGGAATTAGAAGAAATACAGCATGACATGAGGAGAGGAGAGGAGAAAAAAAAAGGCAGCCCCCAGACTATGCTCCTTAAGAAGTACAGTGTGGGAACAGGGAAAAAAACACCTCAGCAACATTAGCACATAATCAGTACACTCTACAACATGAACAAGACTTGCAACAGGGGAGGGATTGGGGGTGGAGGTGGCCCAGCACAGGCAAGCAGCCATCCGGACCTGCAGCCATGTTCGGCGCTGGTCACAGACCCGCCTGTCAGACTGGGGGTACAAAGCGGCTAAGGCGAGGGATAGGGTATCGGGCGGATGATTGCATATCTGTATATATGTGTAAGAGTTCATGTGTGTGTAGGCCTGGAGAGTCGCTATGCCAGCATCTAATCTAGGTGCCTCAGTCCACAGGGGTTGTCATAGCGATACACAGCAAGTTGCCATGGAGACAACCTTGATCAGGTCCCAGACATAGTCAACACTCACCAGGTGTCTGGGGAGTCGGGGAAGGAACGCGAGAGTGGCTCACTGCAGTGCTCTTCCGGGGGAGTTGTTGTTCCAACAGCGGCCTTGGCCAAGGCCAGTGCTGGTTGAGGGTGGCCGAAACCGATAAGATTGGGATTGTTTGGTCTTAAGGAGAGTAGCCGCATTCTAATTTACACGGCTATTCTCCTGGTCCATTTTGGTCTCTGAAACGATCCATTTGCCTTTGCAAAGCTGTGAGCTTCTCCATGATGTTATGCTATATTTCAAGTTTCCTCAAGCCATATGAAAGCTTTGTGTGAGGGACAGGCCAAAAGTTTATTTACTTTTAAATGATAATTTTCCTCACCGCTTTAGCTCTCACTAGGGATGTCACGATTAACCAGTTTCACTATTAATGTCTCTGTTAATTTAAAAATAATATTTTGGAATCTACTGTTAAAAACTGTAAATATTATATTATTTTCACCATCAATTTTATTAAGGTACACATGATTATTCATGCAATTAACTAATCAGCCAATTGTGTGGCAGCAGTGCAATGCATAAAGTCACGCAGATACAGGTCAGGAGCATCAGTTAATGTTCACATCAACCATCAGAATATGGAAAAATTCAATCTAAGTGATTTCGACCATGGCATGATTGTTGGTGCCAGACAAGCTGGTTTGAGTATTTCTGTAACTGCTGAACTCTTGGGATTGTCATGCACAACAGTCTCTAGATATTAATCAGAATAGTACAGAAAACTAATAAAACATGGACGGAAACGCCTTGTTGATGAGAAAGGTCAACGGAGAATGGCCAGACTGGTTTGAGCTGACAGAAAGGCTACAGTAACTTAAATAAACCCTCTGTACAACTAGTGAGCAGAACAGCATCTCAGAATGCACAACTTGTTGAACATTGAGGCAGATGGGCTACAACAGCAGGAGACCATGTTGGGTTCCATATATATATACTATATATCTTTTGTGGAAGGGACAGGACTAAAAAAATGATAGACCAATCATTGCATTCGGTCCGAATGTAATGATAGGATGTCCTTCCTGTCTGTCAGTCTATATTTGCATACCGCCACGCAACTTGTTCACGCAGACAATCACACGTCATCAGCGCGGGTTCCTTGACACTGTGCAGAGCAAGTGCGAGAATGGAAGGCGAACCGCAGCTACCTTATGCTCCTCCTGAACCACCAGTAAAAGGAAACAAGAAAAAGACCGTGTTAGAAACTTCTAAAACAAAATAACGTCTGGATCAAGAGTGTGCTAAAAGCAGAACTAACATTAGCGTTCCTTTTCCACACTGGAGGCAACTGGGTCTGAAAAATGACGCCATGGTTGCTGTTTTTCTTTTGGAAAGGTAATTACATGGTTTGATTTGTTTTTTATATATTTTGTTAATATATTGAGTCTCTCCTCCTGGCGCTTAGACTCTGCTCTGTGTGTGTTCATGTGTGATAGAGGAGGCGTGGCTTTGGAGACACCTCTGAAGCGAGGGTGGGCTCTATGCTTTCAAAGCTAGCTTGCTAGCTTGCTAAATGCTAGCCTCTCTGGATTACATACCCTATCTATAATCAGATTACTTTCCAGTTATAAAGATATCAAACAGACATCTCAGAGACATACTTATATCCTATCTGGGGCATATGTCATAGCCATTTTTGTCTGATCTTTGGCCATCACCATTATTTTATGTGCCGTGACCCTGATTGACGCCACTAAAGGGCAAAGAGATGAGTTTTTTTAATTCTGTTACACTGTATTGTTCAAAATACTGTAGCTCACAATAGTGATGTTCCATCAACAGGGCCAGATCATGAAATGGTTTAGTAGAGGCTATGTGAAATGAGTTTATACTTGATAATAAGGAAAGTGTAGAACTTTCCAGCAGGTATAACTAGTGTTTATAAATATATATATAAATATATATTACAAGTGATGGATGTTATTATTTTGTTCTGGGGTATTTGAGAAAATAAGTGTGTACATTTACCGACTTATTCCAAATGAAGGCATATTTATGTTATATTTCATGTTATATGTTATATTCTGACTAGGTTAAAGGTTTGTTTATTATTTATTCCTGGTTCCCAGACTATGTGTCTGTGTATGCTTGATTAGTTACAGTGCGCAGGCGTCCCGCCTTTATATTCATTTTCATTTAGTTGATGTTCAGGACTGGTATGCCTTGCCGGTGAGAGACTATAAAATAGCATTGCTAGTAATTCATGTCAAAAATTAATATCACATGATTGTGTAACTTTATTAGTTAATTCTGATGTTTGTGTTTTATTGCAGGTTTACAACCTAACCTAACTAATCTAACTAACGTCACAAATGTCCAACTGACAGGCTAGAGTTGCTGTAGCATTCTGGCTACCTTGTTTGTGGATGAGTATTGTGTATGTGCGCAATAAAAGCTCATAAAGTGACACGAGTTGTATCCGCCGTACTTGTCCTGAAACCCTTCCAGTGGGGAGTTTATTGAGCTATAGCAGGTAGCTTAGTAAAGAACTGGACAGTTGTAAACCGCTGTCGGAGCCGTGCTAGAGAGTACACGAACCCCGAGCGGAGGAGAGTTGATGACCAGCGCCGGGATCGGAGAGTCGGATTCTGGAGCGGCCGTCAACAACACCACGACAACGGAGGAGCCAAAGTCAAGGGCTGATAGAACCGTTAAAGGGCTGAATAACTTCTACAACCGTGAGTAAGACTGTGTGGATAATGATGACAGCCGCGGGGATACTATAGTGACTTTGTAAAACAACGCCGCTCCAAGACATAACAGCTGGCAAAGACGTCTGTGTTGTTCGCGGACGAACGATTCTTTTGAACGACTCCTTTGATCGTTTCCCTTGAACGATTCTTTGAACGAGTCATTTTGATTAAAGGTGATTTTAGAGATTCTGTTCACTAGAAAAAGAGAAAGAAGACGAAAATAAAATAAAAATAAAAAGGACAAGATGGCAGATGACAAGCCAGATCTAGAGAGCTTAAAGCGGAAACGCTCAAATGCGCAACGAAACTTTACAACACATATAAACCGCCTTAATGTTAGTGCTGGCCGTTTACGTGACGTTGAGTTGTCAGAAGAGTTAGCGAGATTGAAGGATGATTATGACAAACTCCTCGATGTCAGTAATGAATATGTTGACGCACAGAGCCAGATAGACCCTACGGGTGATGACAGTGAGTCGCGGGACGCCCTGGCGAAGAGAGACGCCAGTGAGCAAAGGTTCCTTGAAACTGAGAGCAAGGTCATGGAAATCCTGTGGTCCAAGTATGCAGCGCCGGACATAGACGATCTTGTAACACAGTTCAAGTCTGCTCTTGATCGGGCTGAGGCGCTCGGGAAAAGTAAGGTAGTGCCATGGACACAGCAAGGGGTCGAAAGTGGTAAGCTGGATAGGAAACTCCATGATCTCAGGGAGGCTGTGTACACTTGGAGAGACTATCGGCCACATGGAAAGGATAAATGGATGCTCCTTGGATCATTGAGAGAGGACAAGGAGCAACTGATGGATGAGTGGACATGCCGACGTGAAAATGAGGCCATGAAGAGGAACAGTACAGAACTAAAAGACGGTGTAGATGGGGGTGAGGAGGAAGAGGATGAAGATGTGGGAGGCGATGATGCAGTTGGTGGGCCTGTAACAACAGATATTGACAGCCTCGCAGCTGCAGATAACATAACCTTTACACAACCAGTAAGCCTTGCTATTGCTACTCCACCTGTTAACACCTGGCATGCTGTCATCAATCCGCCCACTGATGGGCAGGGAACTGTATATACAACAAGTTCTCCTTCAATAAAGTTGTCTGAGAGAGCAGGCATCTCTACCTATGCTGCTCAAGGTGATATTGTCACTAGTCGTCCTCAGAGCAGGTATGTAGCAGCTACCACACACAGTGCCCCCCAAGAGACGTTAAGGCCCAACCTGCAGTCAAGACGGTCTGATGGTGGACTTGGTGTCAGTTTCGCCCAACCTCCGACCCATGCTAGCACGCCACAATTGATGGATGTTCATGCTGCTCCGCCCGTCAATCTCAGCATGGGACAGGGTAGTAGCGTGCCATATGGCAGCTCTGGTTTATACACTGGTGGGGATAACAGCTCTCAATGGGCCCGGCCAAAAATAAGGCTCACAGGAGGGACTATTGGCGCTGGAAGGCTGAATGGGAGAGTATCCAGGCGCAGGCGGAACCTACGGGGTCAAGGGAATGCAAGAAACTTCACTTGCTGGACAGTATAGATGAGTCTGTGAAAAGTGAACTCAGACTGTTGCGTTGCAGAGATGCAAATGATATCTTCAGGGAA
Source organism: Xyrauchen texanus (assembly GCF_025860055.1). Lineage (NCBI taxonomy): Eukaryota > Metazoa > Chordata > Actinopteri > Cypriniformes > Catostomidae > Xyrauchen > Xyrauchen texanus. The sequence continues at coordinate 34,353,317 of NC_068303.1, forward strand.
TTAGAGAACCGTTATGGTGACAAAGCACAAACGGCAGAAGAGATTGTGTTGGAGCTTCAATCACGACCTGCTGTAAAGAACCACCAGCCACGAGAGACGTTAGAGTTGATCCTAGCGGTGGAGAGGGCAGCATTGGACCTCACAGACCTGGGGTGCGCAGATGCTGTACAGAATCAGCTAGTGATACGGTCTTTGGAGAGTAAACTCCCTGATGTCATGAAAAGAGAGTGGCTCATGTGTGCGAGAAACCCTGTTAACGACGTCCACCCAGGAAACCGTTTCGACAGGCTCTTGCTGTTCCTGGAAGACCAAAAGTCGTTGCTAGTGAGGTTGGAGCAGTTGCTGCCCAGCAAGCCATGGCCTGCTAATGCTCCTGAGCGACCAAGCTACCGGGAGAAACCAGGTGACAGATGGAGAGAAAAGAAGTCGTTTACTAAGACTACGGCAATGTGCCGTGTGTGGTAATGAAGAACATGGAGGTAAACTGTTTCGCTGTAAAACTTTCAGGAAGGCCGGTCTGTCGGAGAAGAGAGCTCAGGTTAAAAAGGCAAAAGCATGTAAAAAATGCCTGGATGTTCACGGGGTCGGGAGCGGCTGCACTCCGAAGTTCCTTTGTCGTAAGGAGGAGTGTAAAAAAGGCGACACTCCAGTAGATCACCACTATTTCCTCTGCCCTAAGGCATCAAAAGAGAAGGATGCTACTAAGAGGGAAAACAAAACAGAGGAAAAGAGGGGACCTCGTGGTCCGACAGAAGAGCAAGAGGCTGTGTTCGCTGAGTTGGGACTGACTCCTAACCAGTTGAATGCTGTCCGCAGAGCCTGTACTAACAAGGCAACGTCGACAGTGTGTTCTGGCAAGAGTGTGATAAAACAGAGTGGCTTGAAAGAACATCCAGTCCTCATGATGCTTGCACCTGTCACGACAAAGAGAGGAGACAGTCTCGGAGCTTTGGTCGATCTCGCTTCCGACGCGAATTACATCACACACCAAGCTGCAGAAAAGCTCGGACTGACGGGTGAACCAATCTCCCTTGTCGTGTATGGTGTTGGCACGATGAAAGTGAAAGTTGATACAAAAAGGTATCTTGTGACTATAAAAGTGTGGACCTCACGAGGAACCCTGAAGTTTCATGAGATGATCTGCTACGGGATGGAAGACATCGCCAAAGTGGATCGAGTGGTGAAATCAGAGCGACTAGAGCAGTTCTTCCCTGAAACTAAGCCGGGAGAACTGGCCTGCCCAGAGAAGATCGATCTATTGATCAGTACTCGAGAAGGTCGATTAGCTCCACAAAGGCTGCAAAGGGTCGGCGACCTGGTGTTGTGGGATGGTCCCCTGGGCAAGATCGTGAGTGGGGTGCATCCAGACCTCTTCGAAGAAGTGGAGGTGACCACGTGGCAGTCGAAGACGCACTTCGCTCACTCAATGAGGACGGTAGCCGTCAAAGTTGAAGAGCACTTCGTGGGAAGGCCAGGAAGCCATTTGGAGCAAGAAAACAGTGTAGAAGTTCGAACGACAGCAGTGTGCAATAAAGATATCCTTGAGTGGCTAAAATGGGACAGTATCAGTACTGCCTGTGACCCTATCTGTGGAGGGTGTCGCTGTGGAAAGTGCCCACCGGGAGGAAAGGAGATGTCCCTGGGTGATGAGAAAGAGCTGGAGATAATAAAGGCAGGTCTAACCTTCAGGGAGAGAGACGCCCACAGCGACCAGCCACACTGGGATGCGAAGTACCCCTGGAAGGAAAACCCAGTCTCTCTTCCCAACAACCGAAAAGCTATGGAAGCTACGTTCCTGAGAGCTGAGAAGCGGCTTGTGAAAGACCCCCTGTGGAAAGAGGCTTACATGAAGCAAGTCCACAAGATGGTGGAGAGAGGAGCTGCTGTTAAGCTCACTAAGGACATGATGGACAGCTGGAAAGGTGCTGTGTGGTGGGTGAGCCACTTGACCGCTCCAAATCCCCACTCAGTGACTACGCCAGTGCTCTCGCCTGGAATAGCAGCCAGGAGTTCAGAGGGGTGAGCATGAATAGCATTTTGCTCAAAGGCCCAGACGTCCTAAATCCCATCAGAGTGGTGCTCCTCAGATTCCGGGAAGGAAAACATGCAGCCATCGGAGACATCACCAAGATGTACAATTCGGTTTGGCTGGAGGAACAAGAGGTCCATGTGCATCGGTTCCTATGGAGAGACTCACCAGAGGATGAGATTGAAGATTATGCTGTCGTGAGGGTGAACATGGGGGACAAACCAGCAGGGTGCATTGCACAGGTTGCCATGCTAGAGACCGCGAAGTTGCCCCAGTTCTCTGATATGAGGGAGGAAAGAAGAGTCATCGAGGAAGACTCCTTCGTCAATGACCTCCTCACGTCCCACAATGACCCACACTGTCTAGACAAGATCCAAGAGGGGGTAGAGAAAATACTGAAAGCAGGAGGCTTCTACCTCAAGCCTTGGGTCCAGTCCGGTCAAAGTGGGAGGAGGGACGGGGCAGAGTCCAAGCCAGTGACTCTGACGTTGCCCAACCAGCTAAGGGAGGAAGATAACAAAGCCCTTGGAGTTGGTTACCTTGTGCAAGAGGACAAACTCTTTGTGATGGTCTCAGTCAACTTCTCCAGAAGGAAGAAGAAGATGAGAACTGAGATTGACCTCACTGAAGAAAAAGTGGAAGTAAACACACCGAACCCACTGACTCGTCGTGTTCTACTGAGCCAGATCGCCGGGCTGTATGACCCGATCGGTCTAGTAACACCTGTGAAACAGAAAGGAGTTATCCTTGTGAGAAGAGCCTTCCAGGAAGCTGGCAAGCTTACTAAAGACACCTGGGATGAACCTCTGTCTGACGAGCTCAGGGGAAAGGCAATTGAATTGTTCAAAGAGTACGCTCGTTTGAGCAGTATTAAGTTCCACAGAAGCCTCGCGCCCCCTGACTGGTGGGGTAAACCCTGGGGAATCACGTTTTCTGACGGGAGCTGTGAGTCCTATGGCGCTGTACTGTACTTGCGATGGGAGACGTCAAATGGTGTGGTCACCCGGCTGGTAGAATCAAAGGCCAAGTTAACCCCCCTCGACCAAAAAGGTGACGCAGTCAAGGCTGAGGTATGCGGGGCTGTCTTTGCCACACGTCTAAAGGGATACGTATTGAAGCATGGACGGTTAGATGTGGAGAAGTGGTACCACTTCATTGACAGTCAGACGGTGCTGGGGGCCATCCACAGAGAGAGCTATGGATTCCAGACATTCTTTGCGAACCGAGTCGGAGAGATTCAGAAGGCTGGACCCGTAACTGACTGGTGGTGGATACCAGGCGAGGTCAACATCGCTGATCTAGTCACGAGGGGGTGCTCTCCTGAATTGCTAGGTGAGAACTCTGTGTGGCAGGAAGGTCCTGAGTTCCTGTCTAGTCCATTCGAGGATTGGCCCATGAAGTCCGCTTCAGAAGTGGCAGCTGATGCTAGGGAGGTGGTTAGTAGACTCCAGAGAAAGGCTTTTTCGGCAGTACTCACCAGAGCTCAAGCCAAGAAGCAGTTGAACCCTGACAGTCCTGGTGGTGAAGATCCAAAAGTCACAGATGGATGTAGCGGGGTTTCAGCATCCTCAGAAAATGGGTTGAAATTGACTTTAGTTGAGACCAAAGAAACTGAGACACTGTGGGGAGCCATGCTCATAGACCAAGTGGAACCAACAAGGTGCAGTTCTCTAGCTAAGCTTTGTGGAGTAGTTGGTTATGTCCGCAGAGCTGTGAAGAAGTTGTTGGCCTGTGTAGGCAGGGCCTCTATACTAGCAAAGTGGGAGGCGGTATTGAGAGTAAAGGAACGCAAAGCTGCATTCCAAGACCTGTGCCTAGCCGCCCAGAAGGGTGTTACGTTTCCTGTGACGACACTGAACAGACTCGTAAGCAGGGATGAGGATTCAGGGCTCCTAAAATGCCATGGTAGAGTCCAGACCATTACCCATGGAGATACTGGTGTGCCTCTGATCCCCTACAATGCGTGGATTAGCACCCTTCTCACACGAGAGGCCCATAAGGTTAACCACGAAGGTGTTGCTGGCACACTCCTCCGTGTGAGATCTAAAGCATGGGTGGTGCTGGGACCAAGGATTGCCAGAAATGTGATTGACTCCTGTATGCACTGTCGAAAGACCAAAGCAAGATTGTGCAAACAGATGATGAGTGAGCTACCCCTCGAACGTACTGAACCAGCCGCACCTTTCGAGTTCACGACATTGGACCTTTTCGGACCATATGTTGTTAAAGATACTATAAGACAAAGAACAAAGATGAAAATCTGGGGTGTAGTGTTCAGCTGTATGGCTTTGAGAGCGGTACATGCTGACATTGTGGAAGATCTGTCGGCGTAAGGATTCCTGAAAGCATACCAGCGCTTCACAGCTCTCAGGGGTTACCCAAGAAAGCTCTGGTCGGATCAAGGGACAAACTTTGTGGGTGCCAGACCAGTATTACAGGAGCTTTATGAGTTCCTTAGTGGCATCGACAAGGATCAGGTCCAGGAGAAGGCGGCAGCCGTAGGAACCGACTGGATGTGGGTGTTTCACCCGGCGGACTCTCCCCACCGAAATGGAGCAGCTGAGGCAGCTGTCCGCGTACTCAAGAGAGCGTTAAGCAGTGTTGGCAAAGAAGGTAACCTGACAGCACTGGAGTTCCAGACCCTCCTGTACCTTGCTGCTAACCTGTCAAATGAGAGGCCAATCGGTGCCAGAGCCCAGGTACAAGATGAGACTGTGGAAGTCATCACTCCCAACTCTCTTCTGCTTGGTCGCGCAAGGACCCAGTGGGGACTCCCGAGGGTTTAAGTATCCAACTTACCCCTTTGTGCGCCTGAGAGCAATCCAGATCGAGGTTGACAAGTTCTGGAAGCGGTGGAGCCAGTTGGCAGGTCCGGGCCTCTACATCCGTCAGAAATGGCACGCGCCTGCTAGAAATGTTGCTGCGGGGGACCTGGTGTGGTTAGCTGACCAGAACGCGCTGAGGGGCCAGTTCAGGCTGGGTCGAGTCGTGGAGGTGTGTCCTGATGTGAAGGGCATAGTACGAGATGTGAGGGTGAGGACATGTCGAAGCTGTCCAGTTTTCGTTGGACAGTTCAAGAAAAACCAAGGTATGGAGAGCTATCCCTCCACCATCCTCCATAGGGACGTTAGGAGGTTGGTGGTTCTGCTTCCAGTGGAGGAGCAGTAAAGAATCCCCATCATGGTGTGTTTCGGTTGGTAAAGGATCCCCACCATGGTGTGTTTCGGTTGGTAAAGGATCCCCACCATGGTGTGTTTCAGTTGAAAAGGGATCCCCACCATGGTGTGTTTCGGTGAAGGATCAAAACTCTCCCCACTACCATCCTCCCGAAGGCTGGTGGTGTGTTTCGGTAAAGGAGGTTATAATGTCATCAAGGACAATGTGTGTTGTTTATGGACATTAAAACTAACTTGAAGAGATCGGTTCATGTTGTGACATAATACGTTCATATCCAAGTATGCAATGTTATTTGCATGGTCATGGGGAGAATGTAATATCTAGAAGTTTAACTGTTTGGTTGTGGTGGCCTACTTGGATTCTAGAATCAGTAGGCCAAGTGGGAGGTGTAGAACTTTCCAGCAGCTATAACTAGTGTTTATAAATATATATATAAATATATATTACAAGTGATGGATGTTATTATTTTGTTCTGGGGTATTTGAGAAAATAAGTGTGTACATTTACCGACTTATTCCAAATGAAGGCATATTTATGTTATATTTCATGTTATATGTTATATTCTGACTAGGTTAAAGGTTTGTTTATTATTTATTCCTGGTCCCCAGACTATGTGTCTGTGTATGCTTGATTAGTTACAGTGCATAGGCGTCCCGCTTTTATATTCATTTTCATTTAGTTGATGTTCAGGACTGGTATGCCTTGCCGGTGAGAGACTATAAAATAGCATTGCTAGTAATTCATGTCAAAAATTAATATCACATGATTGTGTAACTTTATTAGTTAATTCTGATGTTTGTGTTTTATTGCAGGTTTACAACCTAACCTAACTAATCTAACTAACGTCACAAATGTCCAACTGACAGGCAAGCGTTGCTGTAGCATTCTGGCTACCTTGTTTGTGGATGAGTATTGTGTATGCGCGCAATAAAAGCTCATAAAGTGACACGAGTTGTATCCGCCGTACTTGTCCTGAAACCCTTCCAGTGGGGAGTTTATTGAGCTATAGCAGGTAGCTTAGTAAAGAACTGGACAGAAAGAGAAAGTTTTTTTGTGATTAGTAGTTAGCATACAGGCAGAGAGAGAGAGGGCACTTTCTGGTGGAAACATTTCAGAATTAAGATTAACAGGATGACTTCTAAAGCCTCTGTATTTAGGGATGCCTCACTTTTAGACTGTTTGCTTAAGTTTGTGTGAATGTGTGTGTTGAGATCATTTTGAGGATAAAGTGTGACCTAGCCTTTCACTTTGCAGAGGAATGTCTACCACAAGTACATCCTGTGACTTGTTGAGCCTTTCATATCCTCCATGAGCCACCCTTGGCAATAAGAGTTTGAATAGTTGTGTGAGAGAGATTAACTGTAAACAGACTTTTAAAACATTATCGTTGATATGAAATGTAACTACTGAAATGGCAAGTTATTTATATAAAATGGAGTGAGGTAGACACAAGGTAGTTACCGAATTTTGTTGCTTTGTTGAATTGTTTTAGAAAGCATATATACAGTGATCCTAAGAAGTATTTACACACTTAAACCACACTTAAATGGAATACATGTAATTTCATTACATTACAAAATATCTAAGTGATATTTCTTTAAAAGAAAGACAGCACAAGCACCATTTTAAGCTAAACTTTTCACATATTCTGTTCAAAATGGAGACAACACTTTCAGGTTGTTAAACATTTGTGGAAAATGGCAAAAATGTGAAAAATGTTTTTTCAGCAGTCCAGAACATGATGAATATATTGATTGGTTGCTTAAGACTCACAGTGTTAGAAACTGCATCAGACACACACAAACACACACACACTTTGAGAGGCTAAAACCTAGTGCACACTACACAACTCATGCTCATCTCCTTTGATGTTCTGAGTCTGCGACTGTTCTGCGACGAGAAGTATTAGATCTCACGAAAAAGGATCATGTAGTGTGCATACTCCCGCGACAAGCTCCGACAAGTCAGAGACTCTACAATGGAATAAAAACAAGTTTGATATCTAGATGTCTTGTTGTCAGGTGTGTGCACTGTCCTGATGAGCAAAAGACTGACAATGAGCAACAGCCAATGAAATACAGAGAGAGCACAAGAGCAGAGCAAGGCATAGAGCCCTATACTGTCTTGTTCTGGAAAATAAATCATCTTAATTTTTCCCATAGACTAATGGATTTTTTAAAATAGCTTATCTACCTTTAAAGACAGACCTGAGGTTGTTCATCGATGGTATATGATTCTGCTGAAGCGATCAGTCTGCGTTCCCATACAAAAAATCTAAATCCAAAATTTGCCGCTCATAAAGGTGCGTACACACTGCCAGCGACTTTATCGCTGCAGGTCGCCAGTGGCTGGCGGTGAAGTCGCTAGTGGGTGTTCCCACTACTGGTTGCCTAGTAACGTTTATAAATGACATTCACGGATGTCATTCCATTGCTGTTGACAGCGAATCTCTTTTCTTGCCACTAAAAACAAACATTTTGGAGGGAAAAGACTAAATATAAATGGAATCAGTACATAAAATGCTTTAATATCAAAGATGAATGAGAAACAAGGCGTGCTGTTTGCCAGAGCGGCTGTTTATCTGCGGCGAAAATGCAAATGCCGGTCTGTCTGGGTCCACAAAATCCCCGCGATCTCAGATACACCTTTCCACGCAGTATTTTTCTTAAAAATGTCCTTGTACGTGGGAAGAGACATATCATAGAGCACTGGAAAATTTCTAACAGCAAGAATTAGCCTTTCATCCATCTTTCCGTTACTGCAGGAGCTGAGAGAGCGAGAGAGAGAGAAGGATCACGTGAGCTCTCCCGTCGTCTCTCCTATTGGCTGTCGCTTCCGTTAGTCGCTCCAAAGTTGAACTTTTCTCAACTTTGTCGCGTCGCTGGACACGCCCACATCTAGCGCCAACGGTCACGACAGCTCGTGTCGCCGGAAGTCGCTGTGCTCGCATTGAAAATGAATGATATTGAGTCGCTGTCGCGCGCGATGTCGCTGGCAGTGTGTACGCACCTTTATTTTCACATGCATATGAGCTTTTGGTTCGCTACAAATGTTGGCCAGAAGTTTGCAGCTCTTCGTCGGTAGTGGTGAACCTCTGCAAACATTTGGCAACAATGGACAATTTGCTGCAAGTTTGTTGAAAAGTAATTTGTGTGTGAAAATGATCAGGTCCAAGTTTGAAATTCTGCAATTTTTGTAAGGGTTATTTCAATTTCATTGTATAAAAATAATGTTTGACAGCAGAATTCATGGAAAACAACAATATTACCCATGTTAAAAGGCATTTCTTCCAAACAACGCTACATCTTAAAGACAATGTGGCTAGCCCAGCCACTTTCTGATGTATCTGTTGATCTTGGCGTCCATCCTTGACACTGCCGCTGCAGTGATCTCACACATCTTTAGTGGCCACATCAGGCAATGATACAATGAATATTGGTAACATCAGACCTTGTATTTACCTGGGAGATGACAATTGTCTGCTTATCCAAGCCCTCTTTCATATACTTTAGAACCAACCCTGCAATGTGTTTACTTGACAGATCTGCTGTGTATTCTCTCCCTAAATTTCGAAAAGGCTCCTCTATCAGCACCAGGATTCTTTCATTGACTTTGCTGGTTGATCTTCAGCCTGGCCTATGCCAATAGATCTTCCAGCCTTTTTAAGAGTTTCTTTGTACATGCAGCAGTCTGGAGGATACATGTGACATCATCCATATAGCTGCATAGTGCTGACAATCTCCCCCCGATTGCGCTCGGATTCCTTGGGCCATCTGTCTGGCACCAGTTAAGATGATCTCAAATGCAGCTGTGAACATGATGGGAGAAATTGAACATCCTATCGCAATCCATTTTTCCAATTAGCACCATCCAGTTATGTACTCTTGTGTTGCATGAAATATTTTCAGTTCACCATTGTAACTATCGACCAAGTTCTTAATACAATCTGGTACATGGAAAAACTCCAGTGTATAGCTGATGAGCTGGTGTGGAACCGATCAATAGGCATTTGCCTGGTTCAGCCAGACTACATGAAGGTCTTTCTTGTCTCTCTTGGCAGACTGGATCTGCTTCCATATAACTGATGCATTCTCCACACATCAAGGAAAAACTGGTACACCTGCCTTCTGGCATCTTGTGTCTATGTATCCATTTTATAGTCGGTAATCAGACATCCTCCTGGCTACCACTGGAAAGAAAATCTTTCCCTCCACATTCAGTAGAGCAATACTCCTAAACTGACTTATGTTGGTGGATTCCTGTTCTTTGGGTAGAAAGATGGCCACTGCCCTTCGCCATTCCAAGGGTATGCACTGCTTCTTCCAGGCAACTCTCTGTAGTTTCCATAACAGTTTAAGGACTGTTGGTCACTGCTTATACAACCTATAAGGTATCCCGTTTGGGCCAGGGGCTGAAGTTGCCCTGGCTTTTTCTACATCTTGCTTCAGCATCACCAGCTTTCCACTCCTCTTTCCTTCGAGAAGATTTCTGGCAAATTTAAAAGGTTCCTTGATGAATTTCATCCTCTTATGCTCGTTCCTCCTTCTCCACTGTTGAATTCTCTATGCCCTTCTCAAAACTGAAATCCTAGCTCTTCTGTCATCCCACAATACCTTCAAGCTCTCCTTTTCATGCTCATCTGCTCTTCTCCATGCATTGTGAAGCTGCCTCTACTCTTTACCAGCTGTAGTATTTCCTTTTCTCCCCTACCCATCACCCTGGGACCATGCTTCACTGACGCTTCCCCAAATCTAATTAAGCTTGGCCTCTACCCTTACACTAAGTGCATTCTCCAAGGTGGATCACAGGTTTTGGTCTAGTCTGCTCCAGGCTTTATTATCATTAGATCTTTGCCTATGAATTAGTTTTCTTCTCACTGACTACTTTTCAAAGTATTGCCTTCCCTCTTTTGTCTGTGGATTAACAGTTGTATCCTACTGCGTCTCACCTTGCGGACATGGCTTGTCCTGCTGACAGTTCTGGTCTTCTTGGTGACGCTCCACAACAATGGATTCAGTAGAGCAATGGTGCTCAACCGGGTTCTGTGTCCTTCATGTCTGATCTGCTGCTGCAGTGCAAGGTTGTGTCTGGCTGTTCCTGCCACAATTTATCCTTCCTTAATGAATCCGCAGCCCCTTGTATGTCGTTACCCTCATCCACCCACAAATGCATTTCCAAAGGATCCTTTGCTCATTATCCATGGCCGTTCCATTTGTGTCTGCAGAGTCCATCCTAATAGGTCCATCTTCCATCCCACCTCTCTGAGTACCACCGGGCTGTTTTTCTTGTATATTGCTCATAGTTAGGTAGGGTGTATAGATAGGTATAATAACAATATATTTTATGTTTTTTTTTCCAAGGCACATTTCTTGGGCTTAGTTGGCGGCAGTTCTCTGATTGGTGAAATTTTCTCCGCTGGAACATGGGTAATGTTGTTGTTTACCTTGAATTCTGCTGTCAAACATAATTTTCATACAATGACGTTGAAATAACACTTACAAAAATGCAGAATTTCAAACTTGCCACATATTCGTTTTCACACACAAATTACTTTTCGACAAACTTGCGGCAAATTGTCCATTGTTGCCAAAGGTTTGTCGGAGGTTCACCACTACCGACGAAGAGCTGCAAACTTCTGGCAAGCATTTGTAGCAAACCAAAAGCTCATATGCATGTCAAAATAATGAGCGGGCAAATTTGCTGCATGTTTTGGGTTTAGATTTTTTGTAAGGGAACGCAGACCGATGGCTTCAACAGAAGCATATACCATTGATGAAAAACCTCAGGTTTGTCTTTAAAGGTAGATAAGCTATCATTAAAAATCCATTAGTCAATGGGAAAAATTAAGATGATTTATTTTCCGGAACAAGACTGTAGGGCTCTATGCCTTGCTCTGCTCTTGTGCTCTCTCTGTATTTCATTGGCTGTTGCTCATTGTCAATCTTTTGCTCATCAGGACAGTGCACACACCTGACAACTAGATATCAAACTTGTTTAAATTCCATCGTAGAGTCTCCGACTTGTCAGAGTTTGTTGCGGGAGTATGCACACTACATGATCATTGGTCATGAGATCTAATATTTCTTGTCACAGAACAGTCGCCGACTCAGAACAACAAAGGAGATGAGCATGAGTTGTGTAGTGTGCACTAGGTTTTAGCCTCTCAAAGTGTGTGTGTGTTTGTGTGTGTCTGATGCAGTTTCTAACACTGTGAGTCTTAAGCAATCATTAATTATATTCATCATGTTCTGGACTGCTATATCTATCTTCAGTGCATATCTTGCAACTTCAGTGCATATCTTGCCAATGCTCGTGCAAGCAGGTTACTGACACCAGGTGTCAGTGGGTATTTAGTATGGGACCAGGCGGCACCAGCTGCAACAAGTTTTCTCTGCACAGAGTATTTAGTTATTCAGCTGGGGCCATTTAACGCTCATTATATGCAGCAGGTAAGGTATTTTTTCCTTTCCTATTATTTCAGGGGGAAAAAACACCACTTACCGGGGCAAGAGCTGCCTCTGCGACCTTCGTGAAGACTGGAGGGGACAGGGACAGGCCGAAGGGGAGGATCTTGTACTGATACGCCTGGCCGTCAAAAGCAAACCGTAGGAAGGGTCCTCGGTGAGCAGATGGGGTACGCACTCTTGAGCCGCACCGGGGAAAGTTGTGCTGTATCGCCTCTGTCTGTTACTTCACCACCAAGAACTGCTGACCGAAGTCCTCGATGGCGTCGCCGACCTGAGAGATTGCCTTGTCAGCATCCCTCATCTCATCCAGATTTAGCCATAGGTGGCGTTCCTGGACCACAAGGATTATTGTGGTCCAGGATTATAATTATTGCACAATGGGGCAGTTTTAACTGTTCATGAAATGGAAAAAATATGTTCTTGTGCCTAACGGTTCTGGTACTCAGAGATCTGTTGTGCCGGCCAGAAGGCAACAGCTCATAGGTAGTGGGCAGGGTTAGTGGGATCCAGAGTGATTTTTCCAGCCCTTTTCCTCACTCTTGAAGTGTACACTTCTTGAAAGGGAAGGCAGGGGTCAACCAATAACTCGCTCAGCAGTCCGAACTCTCCTTTGTAATCTTCTGATGTCTGATTTCGTGGCTGAATCAAACCAGACAGATATTGAAGTGCAGAGGACCGACTCAATGACTGCTGAGTAGAACTGTATCAGCAGCACCTGTGGCAGGATGAACTTCCTCAATTGGCGAAGGAAGAACAACTTCTGCTTGGCGAAGAAGGTGGAATGGGTGGAGAAGAAGTTATTAGCACAGTGGTCCTTTCACTGCATGTTGAATGAAAAAGTTTGGTTTGGTACTTAGAAGTGTTGCCTAGAACGTTCCTTTATAATTAAGAGCATTAGCTGAGAAATAATTCCTTTCATATATAAGCAAAATCGTCATTGTAACAGAAATGTACCCATATAAATCGAATCGAGACCTTGTGAATAACAATTTAATTTAATCGGGAAGTCTGTATGAATACCCAGCCCTAAGTGAAAAAAAATTATTTAAGAACAGTAATTGTAATGTGATTAAATTGCTTTATAATCATTTAATTTACTGATTTAAATTGTCTTTCTGCATTAAACGGTTGTTCTATTGTTATGATAATGTGAAAAACAATATTAAATTTTGTGGCTGCAGGGGCGTGGTCAAGCGCCCGTCCGGGAGAGAAAGCGGTAAGGGCTCTGTGGCTGCTGCCTTTTTATGCCGCTCTCCCCATGCTTACTGAAATTAGACACAGATGTTAGATATAATTTGGCTCAGGTGTAAGCGTCTTTATCGCTTTCTCTCCCGGACGGGTGCTTGACCACGCCCCCGCTGCCACTAATTTATATTGCTTTATATTATATTTTAATATTTTTATTTTTTGCGTACAATATTGTACACCAATATTTTTTGTAGGCTTTTCTGAACATTGTTTGGCTCAGAACATTGAAAAAAATGTGGAACATGGCAGACGAGAGTTTCAGTGTCAGTTTCAAAATAAGAGTTCTTCAATTAAACAAGATAATTAAGGAATGTGCAAAAGGAATGTTGCACAGGAATGAGTTTTGCAACTATTTATATGATAATTTATGGATTTCTTAAGGGTTGAAATATTTTGTCTGGTAACAAGATTTATTGTTGGTGAGAATATGCAAAAGTAAATGCTATTTGCACAGCTCAGAACTGAATGCCTTTGTCCAGAAATATATTATGTCTGCTTGTTCTCCCTCAGAAGCTGGACATCACTGTGTTTGTACATTTACACATTGAGCCCCAGTTGAGATCCCATTAAGGTTCAATTGAAGTCTCAACTCATTGAGAGCACCATTTGTAACATTCATCAATGTGAAAGGGCCGGCCACCTGCAAGCCAAAGGACTGCCTACACACTACACACACTCATGCAGAGAGAGAGAGATGAAGAAGGTTTAGGTCTCCATGACAACTAGCCTAAGGAACAGCAGCACAGACATCAGTACACAAAGAGAGAGAGAGAGAGAGAGAGAGAGAGAGGGGGAAGGAAAGGAAATTTGCATTCTGTTGCATACCACCTCAAATTTATTCTGGGAATAATTGTGTCCCAAAGCTACTTTGTAGATGCAGGTTCTGTCCCACACAGTTCAGTTCAGTGGGCTTTGTTGGCATAACAAATCATAGTATACTGGTTTTTACCAGAATGTATAATTTTGTTCTGTGTAGAAGTTCAATGCAGTTGTGTTAAGTGCTGTGGAGTTTACTAAAAAATTATTAGCCAAAACATTTTGACAACTCACAGGTGAAGCAAATAATGTTGATCATCTCGTATCAAGGCCATATGTCAAGGTCTGGGTTGATTAGATGGTAGGTGAACAATCAGTTCTCAAAGTCAACGTGTTTAATGCATGAGAAATGGGCAGGAGTAAAGACCTGAGTGACTTTGACAAGGGCCACATTTTTATGGCCAGACGGCTGGGTCAGATTATCTCTGAAACAGCAAGGCTTGTAGGATGTAGCAGTAGTGAGTATGACAGTGGTCCAAGAAGGGGCTCAAAGGGTAACAAAGGCAATCCCGTCTGGTCTGAAACGACAGACGGTCTACTGTGGCACAATCACAGAAAATTTTAATGACGGTTACGGGAGGAATGTGTCACAACACATAGTGCACAATGCATCGCGAGTTGCATTTTTTTTACATCACATGCACCGTTTACCTGGGGAAGTGATGGCACTAGGATGAAATGTGGGAAGACGACAAGAGGGTGGAGAGAGTGTGATACTATGGGCAATTAGTGTGATTAATATGTCAACCAGACAGCAATTCCAAGTAAACTTTGCGACGCCTTTGAAGAAATGCAATGTGAAAGTTGCACAAAGTAACATTTATCTTTAACAACTATCAAAGTGGATAGCAGGAACAACAAAGGCACAATGATATGCGCCATCATCTTGATTGTTTTGGGATGAATGGATTGCATGACTGCACTCATGACAAATACATAATTGTTTTCGAATATCTCCATTTTCCAGGTCCACACTGCAACGCGAAACAGCATTTTCAAATGTATGCTCTTGGGAGAGTGTGTCTCAGTGTGGACAGGCCATAACATTAACAAAACATAATACATTAATCATGGCTTACTGTGAACTGCACATCTTTTTACTATCGCATCATTTACCAAAAAACTATTGCTATTGCATAATGATGCATCCACACCAGCAGGTGTCAGTAAGTAAGTCTAAGACGACTTACAAATCAGCCAACGCAACATACAGTGTTTATTTCCTGCACCTTTAATGGAGTTTTTTTAATCTTCCATGTGGTGAAATATGATTAACATAGTTAAACAAGGGAATATATATGTGTCTTGTGTCATATGATGAATGAGCTTGGAACAATCACTGTTAGTGTACTGAAATGTTCTGGTGTGAAAAGTCACACAAAATACCACTTTTTTACTGTTTCCAATTACAAGCTTCATTGTGTTCCCCTTTTATTTGTCCTCTGAGCCACATACATGTACCTGTGTGCGTCTGTGCTTGCTAAGATCACATCTGATATGCAAAGTAAGCAGTATGCAAAACAATATGCAAAGTCACAAAATAAGTTATAGTTTGCTTCATTTGCAAAAAAAATTAAATAAAAATGAAAATAAAGACAAACCCCTAAAAGTGATATAGTCTGTAAATACTGAATAAAGAAGTTAGAGCTAAAAATAAAAAAGGAAAATTCTGCTTGTCTTCCTTGGAGCTTACATACACCCTGACAACTTTTAGAGTCAAGAATCTGTCAATGGTGTCTCTTGAAATACTGTCAGAATAGAGTATGAAACCCATCTGGTATGTACCTATATAGAGCTGTAAATCTATCATCTTTCATGTCTGTCTAAAGAGTGAGATACAGATTGTAAATCATGCTGCACCATAAAAGAGTATTGTTTACAATATGCTTTTGACACGACTAAAAGTGGGTAAATTCAATATCCTCTCTCATAGTCATGGTTTCTGTTTTTGATTATGCAGATTTCTAAAGGTGTAGGTAAAGGTACATTTACACATTAGGACCATTTAAAATGAACTAATCAAAGTAAATATGTCATCTAACATTCTGAAAAGTGAAAAGAAAATGTGGCCAGTAAGAAAAATACTTTTCCTGCTAAATTCATACAACTTTTAACATAAAATCTTGATATTGATGTTTTTCAAAAATGTCCATGGACACATTATGCATCAACTACTCATATATAGAGAATCCTGTACAACCACTCAACACAGAAAAGTAAACCACTCTTTTATCTCAAAATCCTAAAATGTGTCTGTTGATTGTGTGATCTCCGCAAGGCATGAGTATTCCCTCTGACCGCAGGAAGAATGCTGTCAGATTCTTGCAATTCCACTTATGCCAGCTCTGTGCTATCAAATGAACCTTCTTAAGTCAGACGGCACTTATCTCTCAGAACACAGCAAATCTGTGGGCCTCTCTGTTGGCCTGTTACCTCCCAAACCCTCAGAAATGAACCGATCTGTCTCTCCCCCTTCCTTCCCCCGACTTTCCTCTTTCTGTTACTTCATGCTTGACCCCAAGGTTAAGCAACTGACCTCTTCAATTTCCCTGACACAGTAGTCTCTAATGACAGATGTGGACAAGTAAAGAGAAAGAGAAAGAAAGAGAAAGAGTGTGTCCATAGCAGACATTAGCAGCTTTTCCGACATCGAGCAGAAAGGTTCTCATTGCGAAAACGACTGTTCCTAGCCAGTTGGCAAGTTTACAGTTTCTTTTCCTCTGTGCTGCCACAAAATCTCCATTAGAATGTACGTAACAAATATTACAGTTGGTGCCTTAACATATTGAGTGCGGCTCGAACAGGTGTGGAGATTTGACAGCTGCAGTTAGTAGTGGTGGGTCACACTTTATTGTTCCCCGTAGACCAAGTCAGCAAGCTCACACACTTGTACTTGTACAAGTTAAAACATGTTGATACCAAAAAACGATATCATCTGATGTATAAATGTCATTGTGTAAACTTTCAGCATGTAAATTAAAATAGCGATATGTCCTAGTGTGATAAATAATCTGCAAATGCTTCGATTTAATTAAATAAATATAGCTTGCATGTGCTGCACGCTTCATAGTGAATGTGCGAATTCGGCTGCTTATGCACTTAAAAAAACTTGCATCATGAGCATCAGCCGTACTCACTGTCATCTACTACTTGGATTCTTACTCTTATACCAATGGATTGATGTATGTAATATTAACGTTTATACAACATTTAGTTCCATTCATCGAATTTGATTGGCCTAACAGTACTCTTGCTTGTGTGGTATGGCTTCAGTGTGTGCGTGTGTGTCTGTCTGTGTGCTTGTCATTATTTAAAACATTAAAACATGCTGTGAAAAACAGCTTTTATGCATTTTCTCACCAGAAGAAATGTTACTATGAATTGGAAGATCCAAGGCTCTCTTCTCTGTCTTACAATGAGCAACTATTAGTTGAGATACCCCAGAGCTCAAAAAGTTTATCTCTGGCATGTGGATATAACATACTGAAGTCCTGAGCAATCTAACAATTAATAAATAAAAATAACAGTTAACGCCATAAGAGTACCACCAACACCTCAACACATGCACAACATGCCCAAACGCACAAATCCAGAAATTCTGCATCAATAGTAAAGAAGGTTAAGATCAAATTTCTCTTACCAATAATGTGGATCCTCATTTTTCTATAACAGATTTAATAGTCCCTTACCATTGCAGGGGTGTCCATACATCTTGGATACTCTTGGGTGATCTCCATTAAACACTTTAGAGAACTTATCTGTCTTATCCACTGTGCTCGGTAGATGGTTGTTCCTCTTATATACTCTTCCACTTGATTGATAGTTTGCTTATTCTTCTTCAGCCACTCCATAATTTTTTTACTGTCTGCCTCAATCACATCTGAATCTGCATGAATCACAGAGCATTAGAGTGATTAATATCACAACAACCTAAGCCAGGGGTCTCAAATAAGAAGTTGAACTATTCAGAACAAACACAATATGGGTTCCAGCACCTTAATGATATTTTTTCTCACCTGGCAATAAAGTGATGCAATCAGTCACAGAATATCGGTGCTCAAATATGGTCCATGACCTCTGTCCTGATGTTGAACTGTGGCTGTGGAGGCACTTTCTCTATTACGGAGTCGTTCCTCCAAAAAGACTGTGGCAGGATGGTGGTACCACCTTGGTGTATACCATACCCCCTAAAATATAAACTTAATTAAGTTAAAAGGATAACCAAAAATGTCTTCAAAACACATTCTTAACATAACAAATGAATTCCTATGAGACTGGAATGACATAATGGTGAGTAAATGATGACCCTTTAAGATAACCCTTTAAGTTGTTTGATCTGTTATATATTTAACTAGTTTAAAACCTTATTGGCTACATTCACATGGTCAGTGTGTGGGATTGACAACCATATTTAATAACAGGTGTGAACAAACTGTCCCGTTCACACAAGTTTACATAAAGTGTTTGAGTTACTGCATGAACAAGTATCAATTTTTAAAAAAAAAAAATTTTAATGAATGAATGAATGAAAAACTTTATTTCGAACATGTAAAAATAATACAATAATACAAATAATAATACAAAAATTATAATAATACAATAAACAAGAAACAAAACAATATTAACATATACATGTCCGAAAAGTAGGAGGAAGAAGCATAAGCTTATTTAATCCTACCCATTCTCCACCTCTAGTTAATAATCATTAAATTGGCTTCATAATTATATCATCTTAATCCTATCTTAATATATTATTTACAATTTATTTATTTATTTATTTATTCTTTTTTTTAATGTCTTTCTCCTTTTCTTTTTCTCTTTTTTTTTTGTCTTCTTTCTCATTTCCTTTCTTTTCCCTTTCCTCTTCAGAACATGATCATTAGTAAAAAATATCATAATTTATCCTTATTGAGAGAGAAAAAAAAACACATCACACAATACAATTATAAAATGAGAAAGAAAAAAAAAGAAAAAAGAAAACCCAAAATGTAAAACTAACAATAATATAAATATTAATGAAATGGCAAAAAACAGACTGTATGATAATTCAAATCAACCTCTTGAAGAGGAAATGAGACATTTGTCCCAAGTCCACCTTAATTCATATACTTTTCTAATATAGTATCAATTCCCTTTTTTGTTCTCACAATAGCTGTGAACATTACCTGTAAACAGTGACAGTGACTAAACTAAATATCAAACACGGCAACGCCATAATACTGGAAATTCTTATTCATCCTCCTGAGTTCATCCATCAAATCTTAATCAACTGACAGCATCTTTTATACCCGAGTGTAAAGCGCAGCATTTGAGTTGCACAAAACTAACAGGAGTTGCTATGGTGGAAGACTGTGACTGGATCTAAAAACTTCAGATGACATACAGTTTATATCTCCATCTCTGTGAGTTACCAGAATCCTACATTTGCACATGCAACACACACAAGACATGGGTGTGTGCAGCGCAGACAATCACATTGTATGACATAACAGACAACTAGTTGTATAGTGCGGCTCCGTTCACACAGCACAGGTTTGCCAGACATGCAGTTGTGAGTCCTTAAAATGTACGGGGTGAGTTTGGTTATTGAATGCGGTTGTTACTTCCGTAAATAACAGAACTGTGTGTGAAAGTAACCATATTAAACACTTTTATACAGGACTAACAACTGTATTCTGCTGCTGTGTGAAAGTGACCAGTGTTCTGACAACTGGGGGTGAGCATATTAACATATTCACTGCCCTCTGAATCTCTAAGGCATGGGAATTGTGTGACCAGCGGCAGAGCCAGCTTTTTCTTTCGGTCTGATGGTGGACTTAGTAGTAGAAAGATAGTACAGATATTAGGTTACTTATGATTAACATGTATTGACAGCTAATGATTGAACTACTGATTTTTAAGTAAAGTGGAACAACGACTAAAACATAACTTACTATTCCCCAAACATATCAAACGTGAACCATTTTCCTTCTGTCTTGCAGACATAAGTTTTGGTCATTGTCCAAAGAGGAGAGAACAGAAGACCCGTCTGTGCATACATGTGACATGTCTTTTATCCTTATTGGGAAAAGGCAATAATTAAGAACTAGATATCATGCATAACTTTATAATGTTAGAATTGACCTGATATATATGTTATTATATTATAAAAATATTATTATTATAATAAATTTTTTACATGCCTTGTGAAGGTCTCTAAAAGATTTATATTTGTAAGGTATTTAAATATCAGGGAAAAGGAACTACGTACAAATCGCAGTGTCATCGTAGGTACCTCAGTTTCACTAGCATTGTTTTAACAGGGTTCTTCAGTCAGTGTGTAGAGAGAAGACATTTTGGTTTTTAGTTTCAGTTATATATATATATATATATATATATATATCCTTTACATAACCAATTGAATCAATTCATTATTGGATGACGCAGCATGTGTATATTACTAACCTAAGATATCCCTTGCAATGGATATGTGCGCCTTATCAAGAATTGGCCATCAGTTTAAAATTCTAATAACAGTCCTTTATTTTATGATAAGAGCATTGCACATAACCTGTGGTAAATTGTGTACGTTTATATATGTACAAGACATTTCCATTTATAACATGTATTAAATGGAGACCTACTGATGAGGAAAAAAATTAAAATATTGTTAAACTCATTTTATTTTAAATGAAAAAATAAAATACTGCCACATTTCAAAAACGTCTGTACCGCAAGAGTATGTAGTATGAGTCATCATCTTCATTATATGATTTCACTGCATATAAGGTGTAACAATGCTGGCAACAGGCAGACGAAGAGACGATGACAAAGTGTAGAACCCAGGTGCCATTTATTTACAAGAGTGGAATCTGAAAACCATAAATCCAATAGTGAACAAAATACTTTACTAGACATAAAACTAGATTTGACATAAAAATCGACAAGGCTTGAACAAAGCTACAAAGTTACATTCACATACAATACTTGACAAGAGACAATGAGGGCTTAAATACACAGATATTGGGTAAAACAATAACAAGTTAACCAATGAACAGACAGAACTATAAACAAGATAACAAGACTAATAAACCAGCGGAGGCTTGCTGGTGACATGGCCTGGAGCTGACTCTGGCGTGGCTCTGACATGGCCTGGAGCTGACTCTGGCGTGGCTCTGACATGGCCTGGAGCTGACTCTGGCGTGGCTATGGGAGGCACATAACTAAGAGTCGTGGACGACTGGGAAAAGACCTCCGTGGTCGGGTACATGGGGAGAAACTTGGAAACAAAATTCTTTCTCCTCCTCCGAGTGGCCGAAGTTGGCAGCATAGTCTCAGGGACAGACAAGGCTGGCAATGCTGGCAGTAGGACGCTGGCTCTGGAACGGACGAGGCTGGCAACGCCGGCCCTGGGACGGACAAGGCTTCCAGCTTGTTGGTCGTGGCAGGTGTGGGCATTGGCTTGTTGGCCGTGGCACTGGGATGGACATGGCTTCCAGCTTGTTGGCCGTGGCAGGCGTGGGCATTGGCTCAATTGCCATGGTGGCCGTTGGCTCGTTGTCTGTGGGTGCTGGCTCGTCGACCATGACTTGAAAAAAAATTAGACTAGGCTTAAAAAAAAGCTACAATGTTACATTCACATACAATACTTGAAAAGAGACAATGGCAAACATGAGGGCTTAAAGACACAGACATTGGGTAAAACAATAACAAGTTAACAGACAGAACTATAAACAAGATAACAAGACTAATAAACTAAAACGAATGACAAACTAGAACTGATAACAACATAATGAAACAATAAACCAATGAAAACAAGACAAATGAACATGAAGGGAAACATGAAATCACATGACAAGGGAACCACATGACATGAAACAGGAACTAGACTTTTCAAAACAAAATACATGAACACACACATTACACAAGGGCTGATCATCATGTAGTGAGTTTCCAGCCTCGAGAGCGTCATCAGGTGACACTGCATATGAGAAGTTATGGTGGTCAAAACCTACATTGTACCATTTTTTTTTTTACAAAAAGTTTCACATCAACATTGAGGCCAATAGTTACAACAGCATTTATCAATCCAAACTGAGGTACTCCATCCTCTGTGCATCCCAATGAAATGATCATGCCTGGTCTGTACTCTGTTCCATTAAATACTACCAAATCAGGTTCATAAACCTCAGCAAAAGAGGGTAGTCCTTCAAGACCCTTCACAAATTCTCCCTGTATAGCAGCAAGAAATGAGCCGTATGCTGGTCCAAACTCTGTGTTTTTGGAGAAAACACTTCCTGTCAGTAAGTGGATACAGTGTGGTGTTCCTCTATTAGATGTTTCAGGTATTAGGTAGCCTCTGGTGTGATGGAGGGGGAGAAAATGAATGCCATGCATGACAGAAGAAGCAGCAGCATCAGTTCTCAATGTTTGTTCTTTTCTGGTATTTTGACTCCAATGATGATGGGCAAAAACCTTAAGCAGCACCCCATTTGAGCTGCAGTCTGTCTGATTGCCCCATTAGTGTTAAGTTAATGTTCCCCCAATACAGTAGGTTTATTGCAACTATCAGGGAATCCATAATCAAAACTTGTCAATCTGTAGTTTAGAGTTTCTAAACTCACAAACCCTACCGCCAAAAAGGATACCAAGACCAACTTTACTTCAAAAGGTCCAATACCCTCAAGAATGTCAAGCATGATGTCCGGCGCTTTATTGTCCACAACACAGAAGTATTTCATCCATTGAAACAAGGACAATGTCTTCTCCTGTAGATCTCCAACTACTTCTGTAAATAAAATTGCAGTTTGTTTGACAATAAAGTTGATTGTTTCTTGCCAAATGAGAGCTAAATCTTCACAAACGTATTCTGCAAAGCTAAATGGTTAGTTATTTCCTCTTTATCAAAGTTATCCCACTCTTCTTCTGTCCCCATATCCACAGTGTCTGATACTGTATGTCCACAGAAGTGGATGGAGCAGTATGTTGATGTGAAAATTCAGAAGAGGTAGATGGAAATATTTCAGTTGTTTTGAATGGCATTAAGAAATATTCTTTGGGGGTTGGAGTGGATTTTTGTCTGTCATTTTAATTCATTCATGTATTTAGACACCCTTATGAAATTTAATTAAACAGTCAAATATGACATTCAGAATGAATATAAAAACAAAGAATTGATAACATGCAGACATGCTTCTGTTCATGAAAAATAACCTCAAAAGAATCCTTTATCCATTAAAAGACCGCCTTTATTGGTTATTATATCATTTTTGTTTTCTGTGAAATTTTAGGTTGTTCACCATTGACAATGTGAGAGCTACAATAATAATAAATAAAGAATTAATGTATTTTTAGTTTCAGTTGCTGAAACCAATAAAGTTAGCAGGTCTTGCTCTCTTGACTTTGTTTATAGTTATTATTATTGTTATAAAATTTAGATTTTTAAATCACTTTTATGACAGCTAAAAAAAAAAATTTTTTTGATGTCCATTGCGTAAAAGTTGCTGAAACACAATAAACATGCGGTCCTCAAATCATCCGTCTCAAAGTCTTGTGTTTGAAAACTGCCACATAAAAAAAAAAAAAAAAAGGGAAGTGCAGGAGCCATTTATATTATGAATGTTTATTTTTTACTTCTCAGTGTACTCACCTGTATCAAGTAACCTTTAATGTGATTTGTCTACATGCAATGTGTGTTGAACTGTGGGGAGAGCAGGTGTACAGGTGAGCATATGGTTCTCCATTGAAAGGAAACAAATATATGAAAACGAGTAAAAGGACCTTTTTGTGCATTGGAAACTTTTCCCCTGTATCAAGAGGCATAATGATTGTCATTTTGAATTTGCCACTACACAAAAAGTTAGAAAATTTCCCACATGGAGAGATGGAATAGCCTAGTATTCTTGTGAATACAATTCCAAACATTCCAAGCGAAGGAAGATGGCCGACTCTATGCATGGGATTCAACACAAGTCTGTGAGTAATGAAATTGAAATTAGTGATATGAATTAAATGGAGCTAGTCAAAATAAATTAGAAAATTGTATTGCTCATTTGGAAAAGAGGCTGTTCTCAGGAATCAATCGCGTTGATTGCACAACTAAATTAAAAGATTTCTCTGGAATATTGATGCCTATTTGGATGATAAACAATGGATTTATCCGAAATGTCGGAAATAGTTGAAACAACTGATGAAATCAATTAGTCACTGACTGCTGCTAAAGCTGTCAGTGTCAGCTAACAAGACTATTGCGGTTACATGCATGTTGTATCACGGAAACAAAATGAAATTAAAACCTTGATGAAAAGAGAGTCCCCTGATTTTGTAAAGATACAGAAAAGCTTGTCTGCATTTACAAATGGCATTACAATAATTTAAAGAAATGCAAACTGGTACAAGAAAGCAGAAGCACTGATGAGAATGAATTAGTCATAGTGATCACAATCAAACCAAACATGGACAGTGTCAGAGGATTCCTCATAGATGCTGAAAAAAAAATCTTGGATGTGGAGAGAGAGAGAGAGAGAGAGAGAGAGGTGGGATTTCCCCAGAGAGGCGAGTGCCAAAGGGAACCTGATGGAAGTTCCAGCCATTGGAGGGGGCCCTGAAGATGAACCGATGCCGACGAACCCAAATCCCCCAAAAGGCAGCGCTTGATTTGTGGGGTGCATCCTGCAACGCACTGTGTCGCCGAAAGGAACGTACCCAGAGGTACACGTCGACGGCCAGTGCTCCCAAGCCCTGTTGGATACCAGCAGTTTAGTCAGTCTCACCCAACCCAGTGTGCTCTGCACCAGACAAAATGCTCTTCTAGAGAAAAGATCAAGGCTAGAAGAGCAGCCCTACTTGTGCGAGCAGAAGTTTTAAAACAAAAGCATAATTTAGAATTGAAAGCAAAACTCAAAAAGAATAGCTAGAAATAGATACTGATATTGCGGTGTCAAATGCAGAATTAAAAGTTCTTAATGAGTTTGAAATGTATTCACAAGTATCAGCTCCTGCGTCTCCTCTTGTTGCCCAAGGAGTCAAGAGACGACACAGGAGTAGAAACTTTAAATCACAATAGCTGGAGCGGAACATACGCTGGAGCGGAACATACGCTGGAGCGGAACATACGCTGGAGCGGAACATACGCTGGAGCGGAACATACGCTGGAGCGGCATCAAACATAACAATTCAAGGACTGACAACCACTGACAAAACTAAAGGGTACATATACACTTAGAACTTAATGAGGGAATGACATACAGGTGGGGATAACGAGGGAGTGATCAGGGCAGTGACTTCTGGGAAACTTAGTGCAGGAGAGAACTTCAAAATAAGAGCCCTTGAATGTGGTGAAGACAGACTGTGACACACAGTATGGAATTAATGAGTATGTGGCAGTCAAAAGGGCACCTCAAACCCTCACAAAATTTAGTCCGGCTAATTTTAGCACAGCTTTTCATGTAAACATAACTCTGCAACAATCAACAACAGTTAACATGGTAGACATGACATCTCAAAGTCTGATTCCCAGAGCTGTAACTGATATGTCGTCAGGGCAAAATGAATTGACAGAACAAATTCTAAAACAGCAAAGATTGTCTCTCTTGCCACGCAAGGACATACCTGTTTTCACTGGAGATCCTTTGCAGTACTACTCTTTTATTAGAACTTTTGATCATGGTGTTCAAAGTAAAATATAAAATGATGAAGACAGGCTGTATTATTTAGAACAGTTCACAAGTGGATACCCAAAGAACTTGTGCACAGCAGACAGTGAATGCCTCCTGCAAGTGGATATAAAGACGAAAGTTCTTAAAGCATAATTTTGGCCATGATATGAAAATTACTGCTGCCTACATGGAAAAGGCTATGGGGTGGCACGTTATTAAGTCAGAGGATGGTCACGCACTCCACTGCTATACATTGTTTTAAAGAGAATGATGCAATGTTGCACAAAGCATCAAATTCATAGATTAAATGAACTTGACATCAAACTTAAAAATGCTGGCATCAAAATTACCATTTAAACTCAGAGACAGATGGTGATCAGTTGGATGTGACTAGTCAGAGACATATAATCAAAGATAAACTTTTAAAGATTTTGTGGAATTTTTGGAAAATCAGTCAAGGATAACTTCAGATCCTGTTTTTGGCAATATCTATGAGCCAGCCAAAGAAAATTAAAAAGGTCAAAACCATGGTATCAAAACTGAAACAAAAGCCTGGAAATAAAAGTGGCATTGTTGCAGCAGTAATTTCACCAGTGTCAAAAGGACATGAAACAGACAAATCTAAATACTCACCTCCAAAAGGAATCTACTCCTGACAGTTGGTCCAAAGCTGCACTCGTTACGTCATGTATTTTCTGTTCTGAGGAACATGCAATAAAGTCATCAAAGTCTCAAGCAAAAGCCCCTCCAAGAAAAGGTTGACTTCCTAAAACCCAAAGGATTATGTTTTAGATATCTCAGAAGAGGTCATGTAAGCAAAGATTGCAAAAAGAGACTTACATGCACAACATGTGAAAAAGACATCCAAGTTGTTGATAGCCTCCCATGTCGAAGTCATCATCGCCCCGGCAACCACAATCACACGCACCTGGAAACGGCTGAAACGCTAGAGTGGAAACAGCTGACACCAATCACCCACATCAATGGAGTACCATATAGCTTTCACAGAACACTCACCTGGAGTCCGACGTCGAGAAGACATTCACTAATGTTTTCTCTCTGTCTCTCATTACAGAATCTGACTAAAAGCCACCAGAAACCACAAGCCAACAAAACCAAACACGCCACACACTCCGTAACGGAGTATCTAGCACATCCACATTGGAACACGGGAACCACATGAGCACTTCAAACATTCTCTTCATTGTTTATCACTGCACTTAATAAATTGCCATTTAATGTAATAAATGCCCCTCTGAGCACACTAATGTGTTTACGGATGTCTGTGCCTCATTCTCAACCCCACTAAAAAGTATATTTCACATTCATAATCAGAAAACACTGATGTGCAGAGACATTCTGCCCAAGAAGAAACTGTGAGCAATGTTTTAGTGTCAATGTCCAATAGTAGCCACACAGGGGCTAGCATTCCTGACTGTACCTTAGCTATCCTTCCTGTGCAAGTAAAGCATGAGAAAAGCAATAAGATCATAAAGACATATGTATTTTTTGATCCAGGCAGTTTTGCCACCTTTTGCAACGAAAAGCTCATGTCAGACTTGTCCCTGAAAGAAAATAAATGTGACATCCTTCTAAGAACATTGGGGCAGAAAAACCTATGAACAGCTACTAAGTAATAGGGCTGGAAGTAAGTGCTCTGGATGGCATATCCTTTTTAAAATTGCCTGAAGTGTATACTCAAAAGACCATTCTTGTCACAAACGACAATGATATCAAGTAAAGTTGTACAATATTGATGTAGATATTGGGCTGCTAATTGGCATAAATGCACCAAATGCTTTAGAATCTTGGAAAATAGTTAATACTCAAGGTAATTGTCCTTATGGCATCAAAACTCTTCTTGGATGAGTTGTTAATGGCCTATTGATGACTAGCAGTGCAAAAAACATGGACTCACATGTATAAATGCAAACAGGATTTGATTGCACATATAGACAAACTCCTACACCAAAAATATAACCAAGGCTTCCCAGAAAGATGCCATGATGACAAAAAGGGGCCTCTGTTGATGATTTCAAGTTCCTTGAAGTATAAAACCAAAATTCTTTGGGCAGGTATCTTCAGCAAAGCTCCATCATTTTAGTGATGCAGGCGAGGTGGGCTATGTTGTTTTAACTTGCCTACCTCTAACCAACACATGGATGCAAACAACTTACCATTCCACATCTAGATTTGGCAGCAAGTTGTAACGGTGGTTGTCCCAAATAAATTCAAAGAATGAATAACTGGTAACTTGAGGCAAATTGTTTGGATGCCAGACAAGTTTTTACTTGTCAAAAAATAAATCAATTTCAGTTTCCTGGTAATCAGCTCATAAACCACTGATACACAAAATGAATGCTGTCCAATAACCACAATAGCACATAGAATATGGACTTAAATGTACACTCACTAATCATGTTCACTTTTCAAACAGCCTGTATTATTTTTTCTCTCTTTTTTCTTAAAAATGACAAAAACAAAACTAATGAATACACAAACAGTACCAAGCAGATTGTGGCTTAAATTCAGTTCTGACTTATGTTTGATTCACAATACGTTTGTGCGTGCGTGCGTGCGTGTGTAGTGAGCGTGTATGTGTGTGGGTTGACTGCATGAAGTAGGCTACGTAGCGGACCCACCACTGAACATTCAGAGCCTGGAAAGATAAGTTTCGAGTCTTAGCTTGGGGTTAAAAGATGATGGACAATGCTTATACCTGTGGCAGGTGAGATAGGCTGGAGTTATGTTGCACCAGGCAGGCGAAGTGTGCAGAGCTCAATTTCTCCATCACTTGGCGATCGCACCCGGTCAGCGCACACAGAAAATCCAGGAACAAATAGCAGCGCCCGGCCTTTAGGTAGCATGTAACCCTCTTAGTTATCCGATTCTCTCTCTCTCTCTCTCTCTCTCTCTCTCTCTCTTTATAGAATTCTTACTTCCTCATTGGTTTCCACCCATTTGGAAAAGTGAAAGAGACAGTATGGATTCTTTTCCATATAGATATAATGTATAGATGATATTCTGAGAAAAGAACTTCAGAACTAAGAGAATCAGTTTTCTGGACTGACAGCAGTGCTATAATTTGCTACATCTTAAATTAAACCAGACGATTTCATACATACACTGGGAGAGCTTTCGAACCCTAAGCTGTGGTGTTATGTCAATTCTACATGTAATCCAGCTGACGATGCCTCACGTGGCCTTTCTGCAGATGCCTTTCTGAAATATATACACTGGATGGATGGCCCAGTCTTCTTAAAACAACCTGAGTCTTAATGGCCAAAACCATTATGTGACTTTGACATTGCTAAGGATGACCCTAAAGTCAAAGATGTGGCGGTGGTCAGCACTATAACAAAACAAATACAATAGGAACCCACAGATATGTTACTTGAATATTTTGTCTCAGTGGCACAATATAAAAAAGCTGTGTAATGGCTTCTTAAATACAAAGAAACACTGTGTCAGTTGTGCAAGAATAGAGCTTGTGATGAACATGAAAATTGCCAGTGGTAAAGAGATTGAAGTCATTTATGAAATCTCTAAGCAACCAAGGCCTGTCAGAGAATTTGACTGATGCAGAAAAGGCCATTGTCCACTATTCCCAGAGTCAGCACTTCTTCCATAGAGATTGTTGCTCTTGAAAAAGGTGCTTCAGTACCACAAAAGAGCCCTATCCTTAAGCTTGGCCATAATATGGAAGAAGGCTTGTTAACAGTTGGAGGGAGACTAACTAAAGCTGCAATTCCCATGAGTACAAAGCATCCAATAATTATCCACAAAGCATGCCATGTGTCAAGACTTTTGCTTACCCATATACATGAGCATACGGGACACAGTGGTAGGAATCATATGTTGGCCAAACTGAGGCAGAAATATTGGATTTCTTGCACAAAATCTGCAGATCTTCCCAAAAGTAGAATCTATCCAGATTCCCTCCATTGTTGGGACAGATTTTTTGGACCAGTTGAAGTAAAGCAGGTCGGAGTAGTATCAAACGATATGGATTTATATTCACCTGCCTTGCCAGTCGTGCTGTCCATCTTGACATGGCTCACAGTCTTGATACAGATAACTACATTGCTGCTGAAAAGGAATTGAGAAAAGCAGTGAAATCCCTAGATAACAGTAAAATAAAAAAGTTACTGTTTAATGGTTGAATTAAATGGTTTTTCACTCCCCCTACTGTTACCCATCATGGTTTTCATGAGCACACAGTGCTCTCCCTCACCGTCAGTCACTCGCTCTCACCAGCGTTCTAATCACTCGCACCTGCAACTCAACTTCGCCTCATCAGAAAACGCACTTATATCGCACTTTCCCCTTCAGTCAGCATCTAGCCTTGTTGTAGGCACCCTGGACCGTCTCTCCTCACTGACAAACGGATTTACTACTTATCTGCATATCACCTATTTGTTCATCGATGCTCTGTTCTGGAATCTCAAGATAAGTGACTTTATATTTACAGAGCATATGGCATGCTGTTTTTCTCATCTTGACTCCACTCAGGTTTTTGATTAACTGCTCTGTTCTCCCAAGAATTGTGATTTACATGAAGATTGAATGACCCCAACTCATATACAATTATGAATTATTCCTTGTCTGTGTTTCACTACCATGTTTGCTGCACCCCTATGTGTGATTACTATATATATGTGACTTTGTTAACCCTGCATTTGCCTGAAACTCTCTAATGATTTCCTGCTCCTGTGTTACATGAAGATACTCCCCTTTATGCCAGCTTTATGCTGAGGTTCCCTGTTTTGGCTAGGGCCTTATATTATGTAACCCTTTATGGATCTATGCTCGCCACCATTATCTTGTGTAAGACTTTCTGCATATCCTGTAATATTCTGTTTAATTTACTTACCTCTTTCTCCTAAGTTCACATGAAATAAACTCCTGCATCTGGGTTCATCACAGCTCCCATGTTGGTGTCGTTACAATGGTGGAATGTATGGAAGCGATTGATTAAGCAGGTAAAAGGCACTCTCACATCAGTATTAAAGCAGCAAGCACTAGATGATAAAGCCCTTCAAACTGCTCTTTGCGAAGTTGAGGCAATACTAAATGATAGGACTTTAACTACAGTATCTGACCACCCCAATGACTTAGAACCCCTACCACCAAATCACTTGCTTTTACTAAAAGGAAAAACTCAGTTATGTTTCAAAATGATATGTACTCAAGATGCAGATGGAAACAAGTGCAATATTTGTTGGATCTATTCTGGAAAAGGTGGGTTAAAGCAGTGTTTCCCAACCACTGTGCCACGGAAGATTGTCAGGTGTGCCGTAGAAAATTATAAAATTCCACAAAATAAATAAGATTTCTGCTTGTTTACAGCAGTAGTCAATTGTGCTCTTGGATACAGCAGTGCATGCACAGTGAATTTGTGTCTGGCAGGAATGGAGCTTGAAATCTGAAGAAGAGGCACTTGTGAAACTTCTCATTTGTAAACCAGCTGAATGATGTCTGCATGTTGTTTGTTCACTTTGGCATCTTTCGTCTTCCATGTTCATCAAGGAGATAAAAGGGTTGAAGAGCTACGATTAATGTGTAAAAGTGAGTGATGTTTATACACGTTATGAGGCTTTCACCTGACTCACATCAGCGCTGCCGAACACATTGAATTCTATGAAGTGACACCACTTTACACCAAGTGCTTTCCACGTACGTTCACATTTTTGTTTCACAAATTAGGTCTTTGAGAGTACAAGCAACAAGAAATATTAAAAATGTCCAAATTTGTAAAGAGATATTGAATGTCTCATGATTTATTTTAATTCAATATTAACGTTTCAGAGACACCCAGACTCTTGTTATGTGGAGGGCAATGTGGCACTTGAACATTGGCGTTGAACGTAGCATTGATGCCTTGACTCAACTCATGTAAAATGTGCTTAATGATGAAAGGACATTATTGAAACTCAAAATGATTATTATTAACAGTTTACATACTGTAGGAAAATGATACCATAGAACTGCTTTGTTTTTATCATTCTTAAACATTCTACTGTACTCACTAGATTTGTAGTCATACAAGTTTTAATGAAGGAGAAGGACATTGTCTTTTTGGATGAAAATGAATGCTCAAACTGAAGGAAAACTATAGATCTGCTTTGTTCTTTTAATGTTTAAACACTATAAAGTCTCTTGGTAGATTTTCTATAAGAATGTGTCTTGTAAAAACAGCCAAAGTCTACACATGACCAGCTGATTGCTACTCTCTTATTCTCAGTAACCACCCTGTTATTAGACACTTTCACTATTCATTTATGGATTAAATGAATGCTGGTTGACTGTGAATTTCTACAATGGCATCGATAACCGAAAACTGTTGCGTGTTCATAATGCTGCATCCATGCCACTAGGTGTCAGTGTCCAAGATTACATATTAAAAAAAATCAATGAGTGCGCCTTTAATTTAAACATATTAATCAACCGACAGCGCTGTAAAAACACTTTTGAATTTAAGTAAAAAGTTATTGTCTTATGGTTTTAGGGTGGTCATCCTGTACATAATTTAAATGGCTATCTCTTCAAAAGTTATACGTTTCTGTGTTTTTGAGCCTGTTGAAAGCAAAATGACAAAAGATCTGCGTTGTCCCTGTCTAAATTATGCATTTTCTATTAACTAGCTTTAATTTTTACATATACAATGCAGGGCTGGGGGGACGTTGCAGTGAAAATCAAATTAAGGTAAGGATAAATAACAGGAAAATGGACAGATAGGAGAGAAAGTGTGCCCTCTACAGGTGTATGTGGATGTCAACTCATGAACACCGATTCCAGTATCACAAGCAGCAGGCGAAGATGAACCAGTCATCCACAAAACAGTAGTAGCAACTAAGCATGAATGCATGCCATTTACGTGTTCCCTAACAACATTAAACTGTTTTGTAAGCAGACAGTGGTACAATGTAACTCATAACAGATGAACAGGGCTCTAAAGGCAATCCCGGTTACTATGGAAACCGCACAGGAAGAGGCTGCCAGGCTGAAATGATATTGGGTGTGAAAGAAAGTGCGACTGAAAGGAGGGGGGACATTGTCTGAGCTGGAGGAGACCGCCAATAAGGCACCACTCTCAGAACATTTGGTTTTTGTTTGCTCGATTTCACAGATCTCATAAGCAAATTCAGAAATTGAACTTCCGTTGCTTTAGAATTGATTATTTATTTTTTTTGCAGCGGTTATGCCTATTCGGAGGTAAAGATATTTTACATGTTTATTATTCTACAAGTTGGGAATGCCATCAGGACAAAATATCTATCAGCTCAAGTTTCCATGCCCCCGGTTACTAAGTGACACTGCAATGGTATGGGTTGATATCTTTTCCAGATGTCATCTATTTATACACAGGAAGTACAAAGCAAACGTGCCCAGTATGTGGAGATGGAGAGAAAACATTCAAGTGAGTCTGAAGAAAACCTGCTGAGTACACACTTTCATATCACACATTAAAATCAGAGCTCATTTGTTTACAACCTTATCCATTACTTACAATCGTTCCGACAGGTGAAATGCCCATACAATGATTTTCTCACTCTTAATCCATGAATGCAGTTAAAAAAAAATCTTGTTTTGTAAAAACTATAATATGTATTAAAAAGATTAATATTTAAGTCCATTTTTACTATAAATTCTCTTTCCTGCCCTGTAGGTTGTGATATGCATGAAGAATGTGAATTGCCAAAAAACAACAGAAGAAGAATGTGGAAGTGAATGTGGAGATTGCTAGTAAAAAAGGACTCAAATATTTATCTGTTTCTCACCTACACCTATCGTAATGTATTGCTTTAAAGACATGGATTTAACCACCGGAGTCTCATGGTTACTCTTATGATGCTTTGTGTGCTTTTGGAGCTTCAAAGTTATGATTTCACTTGCATTATATAGACCTACAGAGCTGAAATATTCTTCTAAATATATTAATTTGTGTTCAGCAGATGAAAAAAGTCACATCTGGGATGGAATCAGGGTGACTAAATTCGTTTTCAGAACTATTCCTTTAAATGAGTTTCACGAGCTATGGAAGATCAGCCTCAGAGCAATAAAATGTTTCTCTGTGAAATGAGGCCCAAAGATTTCAAATGATTAAACAATTATCTAGGTTGGAAGTGCTTTCTGTGGCCCTTTCTTTTCAGCGTTGACTTTGTACAAGAGAGGTCAATTACTGTAGTGCTATTCCAGAATTCAGGAAGATGTCAAATAAGCAGGCTTATGCATAAGTGCATAGGTTGAGGAAGTGTCCCTTTAAATAAAGTAAAAAGGTTATATAAAGGAGAAATGTTTATGAAACATTAAACAGGTCTACAAGTAAACCTCAGGAACACACTATTTTAAGATTACACCTTATGCTGTGTTTACATGATTTTAGGCCCGATTTTCACTCACTGACAGTTTTGTGGAGATCGTCGACAAAAGCCCCAAATTATAGGCAAATCAGAGCTCCCTCCCGTGAACGATGAACACAATATATGAATTACAGGTGAAACTCGAAACATTAGAATATCGTGCAAAAGTTCATTAATTTCAGTAATTCAACTTAAAAGGTGAAACTAATATATTATATAGACTCATTACAAGCAAAGTAAGATATTTCAAGCCTTTATTTGATATAATTTTGATGATTATGGCTTACAGCTTATGAAAACCCTGAATTCAGAATCTCAGAAAATTAGAATATTACATGAAATCAATAAAAAAAAAAGGATTTTAAATACAGAAATGTCGGCCCTCTGAAAAGTATAATCATGCATATGTACTCAGTACTTGGTTTGGGCCCCTTTTGCATTAATTACTGCCTCAATGCGGTGTGGCATGGATGCTATCATCCTGTGGCACTGCTGAGGTGTTATGGAAGACCAAGATGCTTCAATAGCGGCCTTCAGCTCTTCTGCATTGTTTGGTCTCATGTCTCTCATCTTTCTCTTGGCAATGCCCCATAGATTCTCTATGGGGTTCAGGTCAGGTGAGTTTGCTGGCCAATCAAGCACAGTAATACCATGGTCATTGAATCAGGTTTTGGCAGTATGGGCAGGTGCCAAGTCTTGCTGGAATATGAAGTCAGCATCTCCATAAAGCTTGTCTGCTGAAGGAAGCATGAAGTGCTCTAAAATGTCCCGGTAGACGGCTGCGTTGACTCTGGACTTAATAAAGCACAGTGGACCAACACCAGCCGATGACATGGCTCCCCAAACCAACACAGACTGTGGAAACTTCACACTGGACTTCAAGCATCTTGGATTGTGTGCCTCTCCATTGTTCCTCCAGACTCTGGGACCTTGGTTTCCAAATGAGATGCAAAATTTGCTCTCATCAGAAAAGAGGACTTTGGACCACTGAGCAACAGACCAGTTCTTTTTTCTTTAGCCCAGGTAAGACGTTTGACATTTGAAGCCCATGTCCAGGACCCGTCTGTGTGTGGTGGCTCTTGATGCAGGAACTCCAGCCTCAGTCCACTCCTTGTGAAGCTCCCCCACACATTTGAATGGCCTTTTCCTGACAATCCTCTCCAGGCTACGGTCATCCCTGCTGCTTGTGCACCTTTTTCTTCCACACTTTTCCCTTCCACTTAACTTTCTATTAATGTGCTTTGATACAGCACTTTGAGAACATCCAACTTCTTTTGCAATTACCTTTTGAGGCTTTCCCTCCTTGTGGAGGGTGTCAATGATGGTTTTCTGCACAACTGTCAGGTCAGCAGTCTTCCCCATGATTGTGAATTCAACTGAACCAGACTGAGAGACCATTTAAAGGCTCAGGAACCCTTTGCAGGCGTTTAGCTGATTAGAGTGTGACACTTTGAGCCTACAATACTGAACCTTTTCACAATATTCTAATTTTCTGAGATTTTGAATTTGGGGTTTTCATAAGCTGTAAGCCATAATCATCAAAATTATATCAAATAAAGGCTTGAAATATCTTACTTTGCTTGTAATGAGTCTATATAATATATTAGTTTCACCTTTTAAGTTGAATTACTGAAATTAATGAACTTTTGCACGATATTCTAATTTTTCGAGTTTCACCTGTATCAAAGACGTGATCTAGAGAGAGAAGTGCAGACGCGTCAGCGAGATATCTAGAATGTTAAATATCTGATTCCAAATCGCTCAATGTGAAATATGTTTTGACTGAATACAAGTGCAGAGTTGACCTACAGGCAATGAGAGAGCAAGAAGTTTCAGTGGGAGGAGCCCTGATGTACCTGCAACAGAACATCAACTAGCATGGCTGCGATATCAAGAAATCCTCATTGGACCGAAGAAATTAGTGGAACGTTTGCAGGAGCACCAATTTGATGTTTCATCCGAACTGTACCACAACCGGGTGGAGAAAGAGAAGAGTTGGCGAGAAATTGCCAATTCTCTTGGACAGTCAGGTAAGCAAATAG